>NC_083539.1:7565100-8266975 GCF_018135715.1 Danaus plexippus | reverse complement strand
AAACTTATTTAGTTATTTAAGGGATGCATCAATGACTCCCTATTTGAGGTCCAAAAATACTCTTAAATATTATATTAATGTATTTTCCTGTAACTAACTGAATTATAATAGAGTAAGTTTACCATACAAGAAGCCCATTCCCGTCTGACAATCCCGTCTCAGGAACGTCTCGGCTGAGACTAAACTCTTAAATGTGTCCATAATGCTCTGTACATAAAGCACCTTTTCCTTTGTATGCATGATAGGAACTCCCACTGATATGTCCTCAGCGAGGCGGATCTTGTTTGATGGGAATTTGAGCCCTACGTACGCGTCTATGGACATCAGCTTGCGACGTGATGGTATTGGAATCTCTGGAATTAAAATTTCATTATAATACAAGGATATAGTATAAGTTATGTGTGGAAATAACTTTATATCATAGTTTTTTCATTTCTTTTGTCTTTTCTTTTCTTTCTATCATTTTTTTTTTCCTAATCTTAAACTGTTGAAAGAATGACTGACTGACCGAGCAAATTTTGTCAATTTCCGGGAACCGTTCAATAGACTGACGTAAATTGGGTAAAATATATAAGCCGCTGAGCAATACATATTGTACTCGGGTCAAACAAAATGATAATCATTATTTATTTTTAGTCTCGCTAACACTGGGACAAGACATTTACATAAATATACGACACCTATTTCAACTTCAAACATCATAAGAAAGAAATTGAGGAATATATAACAGCATAATATAAGTGCGTATTAATTTTGGATGTGAATCCGTCTTTATAAGGCTGAGTTCACACGTTGTTTGAACTATTTCATTTGTTTCAAAACCCGACCTCCAGATGATAGAAGCTTGTCGATGAAGTCTGGCTGTAAGGTGGACACGAGGTGATGCTGCTCCACCCTCTCCAGGATAAGTAGAGCATACACCAGGTCCAGCCACGACGACGCCTTCGCCATCTCCTCCTCCTTAAGACGAGATGCTGCCTGGAAGATTGAAAAATGTACTTTATTACTACGGAATTAGGCATAGTTTTGCAAAGACAAAATAATGTTGTCATTGGATAAACTTTATTATAACAGAACATATTTTTGTTAGTATTCATTAAATCAATTCCTTATCATTAACAAGACACTTCAACATATTTCTACATACCTAATATTATAAAAGCGATAGTTTGTGAGAATTTTATGTACGCTTGTTTGTAGTCCTTTCAAGCTACCATCAAATAATTTTTGTAAAAATTTTACAGTGATGTAGTTTAGACATCAGAACAGGGTATGGCTTATAAGGCCCTAAATTTGGGGCAGTTACAAAAAAGTTGGGGCCCAAGAGTTGTATCATATATCATGACACATACTATACATGTACTATACTCTGTAAGGTTAATTCTGAAGCGGATGGAGTCGGATACAAAACTAGTATGATATATTATTTTATTACCTCAATAATACTGTCAGCTTGTGGCGGTATAAAATCCAGTGTAGCAAAGGTAACAACAGCTGATGCGATATCTCCAACTCGACATATGTGTCGGTGTGACTGTAACCACTCCGATAGTGCTGTCAGCACAGCTTCATGACGGTGTTTGAGCAACCCGAGTGACACTATGATTGAGTTGATCACTGCTGGCTTGTCTTCGTTTGACGGCAGACAGTCTATTGTATCACTGGAAGATATTATGGCTTTATAAAATGTAAGTGACTTAATATTACTTTTATAAAACTTCAATATGTGCTCTTCATAGATAAATTCAAGTTAAAACAAATAGTCATTTCTCCATCATTACTATTTATATTTTATTCCTGACATACTACTCTAAATTATTCTCATATTGTATAAGCTAATGTATAATAATACTTTCTATATAAATAGAAAATATTCAAATTGTATATGAAAAAACTTATAACTTAGTAAATACCTGCAAATCCTATCTAATAATAATGGATCTGGGAAGTTCAAAGAAGCCATAGAGAAGAGAAGATCAGCTGATTTCTTTAGATCCAATTGCTCAGACTGTTTGGTTATGTTAAACGACAGTGCTCGGAGTAATGGTGTGCTCCTACGACCCTTCTGTTGTAGAGCTTTCATCACCTAAAATATATAAAATTATCACAAAATTACACTGAGTAAAATTTTCATTCCTATTACTTAGAACACACAACCGTATAGTAAAAAATATTTTATCACTTTTATAATGATTTGATATTATGATGGTTATAAATCAAATAATTAAACAATCACCTTTATCATTTGGGATAGCGACAAATTCGCGATCAACCTTGCCGCCTCATCATCTCCGGTGATACCCAGAACTGTGCTTAAATCTTCTGCCATAGTGAGAGAACTCATAGCTTGACTGGCCGGTGTCCGAGCCAGGATCCTGCAGAGTTTGAGGAATCTTGGATCCTTTTCAAAGTCCGCCAGATTCACCTTGTTGGCGCTCGACCATTCTGACAATATTGAGACCATCTATTCAGCAATGGAAGAAAAAATTAAATACATTCTTCATTAAAGTATGTGGTATGGATACAATAAATATATGAACACACCTTAAGAGCATGTCTTCTGGACACAATAGGATTTTCAGCAACGAGTAGAAGACTATTTATGTCATTGGCTTTAGATATTTGACCATCAATTTGTTGTGTCTTGCTCTGCTTAAATGATTTCGGACTAGGTTTCCTATTGTCAACCTCTACCTCATTTAAGGATGCAAATGCTGCTGCTAGTAAACCTATTTGGAATGAAAAATACTTATAAATGTAAAAAACTTAACAGTATTACAATACATTACTGAATATGTAAAAGTATCTCCTCAATTGTATACTCAATGAAAAAAGTTGAGACGAGAAATATTTAACAACTTCGTAATGCTTCTTATCCAATACACGCAGTGACTAACATAATTATTAATACAATAACAATTAATCTGAGGGATATAGAAAAGTATATTTTACCTGAGCCTTCCTTTGATGGAAAGGCTGATTCCTCCGCGTTTTTATCAGTGACAGTGCCAGAAGTTTCGGTGGTATTTTTAAATATAGTGGCACCAGTAGCAGAATAATTCCGCAAAAAATTTCTTGAACCTAACCTCAAAATCATTAATCCGCTATACTTCAACATCTAAAACAATAACAATGTTTGTAAGTAACTTTATGAACAAAAAATTAAATTACATTAATAAATATAAAAAAATTGGAGATTTAATAATTTGTAGAAAGAAAGAATGCTACGAATGTGCCTTCTTACATCACAATAATTTTGTTTATATATTTTGGAAGCATAGAGACCAATAATTTAAATATATAGAAGGCTGTGTAAGGGTACCTTATTAATAAATAATACGATAAATGTAATTAAAGTTTATGTTTTTAGAACATTTACAAAATGTTCAAATCTAGTCACCTTGACAGACCGACATTTCTGTCAAAATTTTGAGGAACCAAATGTTATCTACACCTGTTATCCAACTTACATTCTCAATTAGTTATAACATAAAATTAATCAAAGTATTTAATTTTTATGACAATATTATTTGGAACATAGTCAATACTTCAATTTAATATAACTCAATTAAAATTAATTTAATTGAATAACTTATCTATATTTTATAGTTCATGCTTACAATTTATTATCTGCGTCTTTATAAAATTGCAAGCGGCTGAAGGTGGGAGATTTGTTATGATTTTAAAAGAAATTAAAGGATTTTTTATAAGAAAAGAGTGAAATCGTATAAATATAACACGGAAATGGTAACTATGAATGCTTTTATATCTAAAATATATAGTTTATGTGTCGTCACAATTAACTTGTGGTCACCTATACTACAACTTTTTAAGTGTAGTGTAAACGTTAAAACAATGAATACTGTGTGATTTTTTATACTGGAATAATCCACGTTAATATGAAATTCAGTCACGCTCAATAAATTCAATATAAATGTATGCATGAAAACAAATCTACCTACACTTAATAAAATATCATTATATGCGGCTACACCAAATCGTATAAGATTAAAATTACTTTAATCTTGTTATTATCATTTAATTTAGCGTTTATATTTTTTTTAAATAAACCGCAAACTCGTCATTCTAGTTTTACAGTAATTCTTTAGACATGTACTATATTATTTTGATTCGTACTTTTCACATTGTCACTAAACACATATAAATGTGACTGTGAGTCCAGTGACGAGCAGATTGACTATTATTCAAGAATATAATTAATTGATATTCAAGCTTATAAGAAAAGATATATTTACATTATATTATTATCTCAGTACCTGGTTAGATCAATATACATCCTTTTTATGCTCTGTCATATAGATGACAGATTAGAGAGCTATTACTCTGTAGTTATAAAATGAATATAATATACATAATGGTTTTGTTTTAGGCGGGGGCAGATGGTGTTGGTGCTGCTCAGTGAGCACGCCCGCCCCGCGCCCCCTCCCGTCCTAGGTAAGTTAAAATATATTTGTTGTCCTGACTTTTGTTAATAATCTTGTAATGGCTTTCTTATGAGCTTACCTCCTTGACATATAGCCATGATTAGCCAAGTCACATTATCATTATTCAGAGTAATAAAAGAAAGATAGTATGTTTGAATGCTTAGTATCTTGGTATTGAATAACATAGTTACTAAATAAATCAGGGTACATGTTAGCATCTGTATATTTAATCACTGGCTTATTTTTAACTATCTTAGTTGGTCACAGTTTATGTTAAAATTTAAGTATTTTACTTTAATATAGTTATACTTAATATTGATATAGGTTTTTTTTTTGCTCAACATTCAGAGTGTTACTGATCGTTGGTTCCTGTTAGCTCCAATGGACTGTCCGACAACTTGTAAACAAAGGTAAGTTATATTAGGAAATTAATCATTTTGCTTTTTTTTCAATAACATTTATAGAGGTATAACGGGAAAATCTCTCTACAACCTCCTAAAAGAACTGGGCCTGTCCAGAACTAATATCAATTCATTCTTGGAACTTACTTCGAAGGCAGCCTAAAAGGTTGTTTTCAAATTTTGTAAGGTAGAGAGAGGAGCTTGGACGGTGGAGGTGAGCGTTTAACGCGCGTTAGATAGGTGCCCTTTAAACCTACACCTGGGTCGCAAGTCCCACGCACTCTCGAAGCTCCTCTCACGGCAATGCAATGGACCCGGCACACTCACATTGAATCCATTGAATGCTGAGAGGTTTTGTCTCTAATATATAATCTTTACTTAAACTTGTACATTATAAACAGTAATGGAAAGACTGTCGGAAAATGTTATAAATATACTAATTATGAATTGAACTATGAATATAAATTCTGAATGTTTTGTGTTTAAAAGGAACACTGTGAGAAAAGGCAATTAGTGTTAAGACCTTCTTGTTGTACAAACTCTTTTGACCAGATATTAATAAATAGTAAATTTAATGTAAACAATACATTTAAATGACTAATAACATAAACATGGACATATATACATATGTACTTTCAAAAAAATTTCAGATAAAATCTTTTATATAATTTGGGGTTCTACTTGATTTTTTTTTTTTTTTCAAAATGGCTGAATTAGTCCATAGAAAAATATCAAAATTATTATTATAAATAACTATATATTTAAATGGAACATAATAACCATAACTATCTTAATAGCATTAGCATACACTATGACCTATGTGATAGAATGTCTTGAAGGTTTATAAACAAGTGGTATGGAACTTGTAAGTCAATGAAAGACTTCTACCTACTCATAAGGTGATTATGTATCTCACTCACTCACCCTACATCAAAATAAGAGGGGTGCAAATATTACAGTGCTAATAAGCCCAAATTTAGTAATAATACCACTAAATTGAACATTAATGTAATGGCATTTCAGGGTATTGTGAATATTATAAAATATAATAAAATACACATATACATATATATATGTATTTATTATTAAAAATACATAAAGAATTTCAAATAAAAATGCATGAATTTTGTTCCGCGTTCAGTTGTTCGAAAATAATATCTATACCCTCACGGGAAATAAGAAATTTGCACCAAGAATAATTACGAGAACTTTGGAGGGTAGACGTTAATCTAATTTCAGTTCAATCGATCCTCTATTTCCCCTTCGTATTGCCGTGGTGATGAAAGCCTCAAGAAGTTAGTACTAGCTAGCTGTGCCCGTAACTTTGTCTACATGCAATAGTTATATAAATGTTATAGTAGTATAAATAAATACACTTTTTAAGCTACAAGTAGCTTTCTTTAGTCTTTATTACATCAGGTATCTGTCAGTGCATTCCTGTCAAAATCAGAACAGCCTTTTCAGGGATTAGCCAAAACAACATACAGATCAACATGCATCAAGTAAGACTCAGTGATTTTATTATTTCAAACAGAAAATCATCATTTCTATATATATATATATATATCATGAAGTTTTTTTGTATGTCTGTTTGTTCCGACTAATCCCTTTGAATGACTGAATCGATTATGATTGGAATTTCACTCTCATATATGTAATGTCTTAAGCCTTAATAATTTAGGCTTCTTTTTGACAGACTTCAAAAAAGGGGATGTTTTTAATTCGGTTTGTCTTTACGTTTCTATTCCTTCAGTTAGAGGCCGATTTTCAAAAATATTTAGGTATGCGAAAAGGCATTGTCCTTATGTAGTTCCATTTCCATCAAGTCAAAATCTTAGGAAGGGGTTATAGTGAAACATTATAAGGATACTCTTCGTTATTTTTATTCTTTTTCTTCATTCTCCAAGGGCGTTGGTCGTCTTGCAATGTGTAAGTTTATCTGAAGTTATGAGACGAAGGCTGTAGATGTCGGTTGGCAAACATATGTACTGTTTTAAAACTTTATAATTTATACATATCCCTCTGTTCCCAATTCCAAAGGTCACGCGGACGAAGTCACAGACAAAAACCAGTTAAACACTATATGTTATCGGAAATGTGTAGTCCATTAAATATGTCCTATAATTGTATTATCTATAAAGGTCTGATGGTTATCACGTGTCAGTGACCGTGATCATACACGCGACTTAAGTTACCTAAAATAGACAGAAATACTATTGTACGTTTATATGTATAATGGTGAGTTTGTCTGTTCATTATTGTATAGCATGAACATGTATGCACTGTGCAGATGGTGTATCATAACTAATATTGGTTGCAAATGTTAACTTTGTTCATTAAATAATCATATAAGACAGTCTTAATATACCAAATACTACCTAAGTATTCTTTGGTTTGTCCAACTTTCAACTCTTTGAATGTTCGGTAAAATCATTTTTTGAATTAAGATCTGATCATGTTTAGATTCAATTTTTTTTTCCTTAGTGAGTTTAGCTATGAATCTGAATTTATAGCAATCTGTCTGCGAGGTATGGACTAAATGCTGGATGTAGCAGAAGTTGAAAACCACAAAGTTTTTCGATCGTATTACCCGTAACTTTGTCTCGTAAGAGAACCTGTTTTTTTTAACTAAACCTGGATATTTTATCAATAAACCTTATACATTCCCATCACCCGTCCACTCTATATCTCGGCACTGATTGTAATTGGACCATCTAGAATAATTTCTAAGTACACTAACCTTCATAACTCCACCACACACACAAGACTTTCCGGTTGAATCGAACTCTTCGCTGCGGGTTCAGGTTATCTTTTGTCTAACCGCTGATTTACCATTTTCGGGTTTTTGGGATAAACTCATTTTTCATAGCAAATAACAGTAATACTAATTAAAAGATCATATTTTGTCGAGGCGAGGAGCTGTTTCCTCGTCTATGCGATTTTAACCTTAAATCTCAGTTAATTCGTGTGGTACTACATATTTGATAACTTTTATAGTCCGTACCAACATGTTCTACGTTATTTTATATGTCGATGTATGGTATTTTAAAAAAGTTCAAGGCAGTCTGTAAATGATAATCGTGGAGTGCTGGTACTAGGTAGTTTTTCTACAGCCTCCCTTGTATCTCAACGTCCCACACAGATAGACGACTTAAGTGCAAATGCTCTTTAAGCGTCAAATCTTCACTATTAAACGATTAAACCAACTCCGTGCCGTTCACCCGTCAACTGTCCCTTCCTCTTCATCTCACGTTTTCTTTTCGACCACGGCTGCTATGAACTTAATTTAAATAAAGTGTCAACAATACAAGTATTTCATGTTTATCTCACTCGACACTATTTATTATAAAAACGTATCGCGTCACCAAAAAACAAAATGATCAAAAGAAAGTTAAACAGTACTTTTCAAAGAAATAACGACTAGTCCTAACAAGTGGGGATGTGTTAAAATATTTAAATTGAGACTTAGGAATTCTCACATATGAAAATCTACATTACTCGTAATGCAGGATAATATTAACAACTAAGATGATTTAAGGTAAACAAACCAACCAATGAGGTGTAAGTTTGATTTCAATAAAATCTGTTGTATATAATTATGACAAATATCGGTCCTTAAGCATGTGCTACAGCTAAAGGAAACCATATTTGTTTCGTCTATATTTGAGATGACAGCGAAATTATGTGTTTTCTCTCTCAAAATCCTGTATCCTGTATTCCTTATCAATTAATATACGCGACACAAGTTTTTTTAGCCTAAATTTCCTTTAACTGTCCTATCACAAAGAAGCTTACAACCTAATTTCTTTGTACCTACATACATGTGTTCACTTCAATTATTTACGTGAGATTTCTTTGTTTTTCGATGTTCTTCATTAATTATTTCTCCTCTCCTTATTATATTGTTTTTCTATAAACAGCAGTAATAATTATTAATATTTTAGTCATTAGTATGCCCGTAGCGATGCTTCCTCTGGCGATGCGTGCTCAGAAATCTTTACACTTCATTATATCGTGACCAATATTGTTTTGACTGAAATGTGCCCGCGCTTTAAATCAATCAATCGCATGAACTCAAAATATTTTTGCACCAAAATATAAGTGACCTTAAGTTTTACGAAGAAACAAAAATTTTACCTCATTTGTTCCAATCCTTTAAGTTGAATGAATTTCTTATTCCCGAAGGTAAGCCCAAGACAATTGTAGCGTAAATCACAACACACCAAGCTACGTCATATTATTGATTCTAAATTCAACGACTTGGTTTCAACTAACCCCCACCCTAGTAGAATAGAATAGTATTAGATTTTCGGACTGTACAAGAATATAAAAAAAAACCTATAAGTAAATGTTTCGTTATGAATGCTTATGTGGATGTATGGGTGTTTGTTGCTCTGTCACTCTAAACTATTGGGCTGATTTTGATGAAACTCTCCCTAAAGTAGCTTACATATAATTAACCTCTAAGTCTGTATATTTACTTCTCGTCACAAGACTCCGTAATAATTATGCTTTGTCTAAAACCATATGATGAAGACTATATACCGTAGAAAGCTAGTCCCTGAACCCAAGTCCCAAATACAATCGGATGAAGTCGCTGGCAAAAATTAGTCTTGTAAATCATATATTTTGTGCATTAATTAAGGTAATATGTACTTATATACGACAACAAAAACACTAAACATATTAATATTACGAAATCCGCACAACCTTCGCCATAAACGGCAGTGAAGGTCTCTGACAGTCACTGCATTGTATTGATTCCGCCTCATCTCCCGCCCATACGACGTCTGCAACATGATGCAGGCTTAGTCATCAACCATACATATAAAATTTCTAAACAAACACAATTCAATATAGATATACCAAGTATTATGGGACATGTATATAATGAGTCGTACAGGTCCTGTTATAAAATATATAGAATAAAATTTGAGGAAGATTATATTTATTGTTTATAGTAAATTAAGTGATATTGTCGCATTGGCTATATAAAACATGTTTGTTTATTAATATTAACTCTGGTCAAAGTAATTTTCGATATAAAAGCCATCGGATAGACCGGCGTTCCATCGAACTACGCCCTCTATACAGTCCCCTCATCCCTGAATTTTTCACAGAAATATAACGAAACCAAAAAAATACACTTTGATATCAATCCAATAGAGTTGAAGTTTGATTGGCTCCAGTATTGCGCTCTTCTACCGTAGCATGAAGGCGATCGATTATGAGTCGGGCAGCAATCGAATAAGCACCGTATGCTCCAGGTATTAAGTTCATGATTGCTGGCACGTGATGAACTGACACCCAGCCTTCCCCGGGGTTGAGTCTAGTTCGATCCCAGCAGTCGCCTCGCCGGCGTGCCCCGGACGGTGTACGTAGAGACAGTTCTGACTAAAAAAAAATAATAAAAGAGAGAAAAATCCACTCTTCCATTCTCATGAACGGAACGATGTCGGAGTAAGCCGGAAGATAAATTTCGCGTTATTAGCTCCGTCGTTAATAACGGCGAGAGGATTCTTTACATTTATCATTTTCGCATTGTTCGGTCTGTTATGGTGACAGTGTAGTGGTTGTGTGAGTTATATATACAGTGACTAATATAGCTGCAGGTTCAGTTTAAAGCTTAGTTATTTCAGGATATTATTGACAGTTCAAGGTATAATGGTTTTTTGATGTATTGGATTTGGTCGTGTGGCTTGTAGCTATGAACGCAATACTGGATTGCTTGTGTCTCTGTCGGAGAAGGCTTAATGTGTTTTGGTTAGCGCATTCGTATAATACATACTCCCTTACGTGTGTACTACAGAAGGTAGATTAAAGTCAATATATAAACTAGCGTATCCAAAAACATTTTTATCTGATATAGTTATTTCGAGAGACGCGATCGAGATAAAGTATTACAAGGGAGTATGAAATCTAACAAATATAGGGCAAGGATTGCAGTTGTGTGTTTAACAAAATTTATTAGTACATATATCAATTGACATAAATTAATCAGCTGCTTCGCAATGGAGCCGGTTTATGTGCATCTTATATGAAAGTCGACCCCATTTACAGTCGGTTAATTACACCATGACATCATATTACGAAACATTCATTGAAGACTAGTTTTGAAGAGATGTGCTCTCTGAGTGAATTGTTTTTTGTTCTGCGCATGGCGTTATGTTGTGACAATTGACGGAAGGGACATCAGCTTTTGCTTTTATTTTGGGGGTATGAGCGCCATAGAATTATGTAATGCCATATATGGCTTTTGCTTTCTTTATGTCCCTGGTTACATTTAATTTATCGAACATGAATTTTTGTACCGAATCTAGCGAGTAATATTCATGTTCTATATAATTGTTAGCGCTTAGCGTTTTTTATTTTATGTTTCTCAATTAACTTAATGTAATCACGAATTTAGATGTGCCACAAACTTAAATTCTACAAACAATAACTGAATTTTCGAACTGAAGCTAAACTTAAAGGACTGACTCCGTTTATAATAGTTCACGTTCTGCATAGTTCCGATACCTACGCTATTTTCGATGTTGAAAAGTCGCGTAGGAATTGATCGAAGATTGCTGCTATTTGTAGTATCCTAAAATGTCACTGTTATGAATATTATAATTATTCCCTTGCCTAGGATGACACACAGGTCTCAGATATAATGAATCGTTTGACTGACTTGTTACATTACTGAATATTTGAGGTCTGACACATACATGTAAGGGTAAGACGTGTGCTAAATGGCTTTAAATAATACAAATAAAGAATATAATTACTCAGTTTTAAGGTTCTAGTGAGTCACTTATCTAGTTCTAGTGAATCTTATAGAGCAATTTTCTACGATACGTATAATGAAATACTCGCAATCTTTTCTATCTATTTCTATTGTATCAAATTTAAAAACAATCCGATTTTTTTGCAATGTCCCAATCATAGTGCTATGCTTTGGAAGTAATTGGAGACAATGAAACAAAGCTTTATATTCCGAATAGGAATAATGACTTACATATTTTGTTAACTTTATATAACATTAATCAACGTCCGAACATTTATTTTTATTACTAATAATAGTATTGAAATCCCAATCGTCATAGTGAGTGAAACCGCGTTATTATCTAGTACCTATATAGATCGAACCTTCGCATGCTGGCGTCGGTGCATAGTATCATAAGTAATTTCCTTTTGAATGTTAATTAGCAATGTTTTCACTTCGATGACTATAATGCTTACTCAACAAACTGTTTTATTTATGACCGTATATTACGTTGTATTAAATGTATTATATAAATATACTGTTTCTCGTCTCTTACTTCGTAAACTTTCAATAAAGTTCGTGAGGTATTTTAAATCCTTCGAGTGCAAATCAGAAACAAAATTGTTGTTCTTCATGAACTTATAAACTAAGTAAGGCTTAATTTGGTCTTTGTGTCCTAAAACGTACTTCTTCTAATCAGATCGAAACTAAACAAAAAATGCTTGCCTTATTTCTAGAAACCATGCTCGTTCCAACCTTCACGTTCCGGGGCAAAGGTATATATATTTACATGTACATATAGGTCGATTATTGCTCTATATACAATATCTATATAAGTTTGTACCTCAAATAATAAAATTTAAAGTTTGGAGAGCCTCCATAACAACAAACTTAAATTTTTTGAAAATATCAACAGAGAATCCAGCCTATTATGTCCATAATGCATCATAACGTTCTCATGCTTACGTTAATATAAGTAATGGCTATGAGTTCACTGACCTCTGTAGGTTGGGCGATTTAATTATCGTTTGTACACCACTTTGTACTTACTAACCGTTTCCCTCGGCTTGGTTCGCGTGTTCTGTTATAACACCATATGTATCGATTTTACTATTTTGTATCACAGGAATGAGTCGAATAGATTATCTGAAAGTTAAGAATTCTTTGATCGTGTTTTATAACCCTGCTAATATTACACATGTCCTTCTGTTTGAATTATCGAACCTTTTAGGAGACTTTTCTGGGTCCTTGACTGTTGAAGCTGCTCTCCCTGCAACGCGGTGGACCCGGCACCCGCACGTCCATTGAATGCTAAGAGGTTTCGTCTCGGGTAGCGGTGATCTTAAAGCGAAAGTGAATTATCTCAGTTTGAACTCGAATAAACTGTTGGACAAATTGGACTGTTCTCTATTAGAAACACTTCTCGATCGATCTTAAAGACCTCCAATAATTACGGAATGTTATTTGACTATTCAATATTTAGTATTTTTTTCAAAGTGACTATGATATAGAGATTAGGAACAAAATATATCCTAATCCATCCATTTTAAGAAATATATATATAAATATTTATTTTACTTACATCAGGTTTTTTATTCTCCATATGGTTTATTTATATAATGTTTAGTAATGGTAACTTCGTATTGATGAATATTAGCAATTTGTTAAACACAAGTGGAAAGTAGTTTTTAGCATGCTTATACTAATTTGGCATCATCACGCTACGTACGATGCGTTAACAGCTTTCATTCATAAATCTTCACACATGATAGTATTAAAGTAATTTATTAATGATAAAACGGGAGACGCTCTGTATGTAGTGTGATGGAAAAAACCGGAGTAAGCATATTGCACACATTTCAATGTTTTATAAGTTTGCCAAAAAAACTTTGAAAATTTTTAGGTCAAGACCTAAATGGCTCTCGGTTATATTAACAGTAAGCAAGTAATTACAGATGCTATACCAACGGTTAGTTTAAATTAAAAAAGGCGTCTGACTTCATTGTCGCTTCCTTCTAACGGTTAAGAGTTCACTTTTGAATTCTCCGTGCATTTATGTATTGCGAACTGAAAAAATAATACCAGCCTTATAAAGGCAATGCCTCTTACAGGATATTCTATTAATAACTCATTATAGATATATCTATGAGTATAATGTACCAATCAATTATTTAACCTATACATTTTATACACACAATGCTCAAATATTTGTCCATTCGGTACACCGATCCAAGGTCATTCAAAAAATCCAAGGTCACTCAAAAATCATCACACAACCAGAAAACTAACGGAGAGAGTCGCGAGTATCAGCAACTTAATGGCAACATTTACTAGGACATGTAATGTGAACAGCTCACTATATATATATGTAGGTCTTATCACATCTAATTAACATAACTAGAACTTTCTATTTGATCCGCTCGGCGGATTGTGCGAGATCTCGTGATCAAACAAACATCTCAATTAACACTGATAGTATTCTATACATAATGATAAACGAATACATATATACTTGCTAATTAGAATACAAATGTAACAGTGACGCGTTTAATTATGCGCTTTCTTACGTGATACTACATTAGTGCTCCGGTAATGATGGACCATTGGCCTTTGCTAATTCGTGTGTGACTCGTGTACAGTGTGTCCTGTTTTTGTATAGAATTGTATTAATTTGCTTAGGGGGCTGTGGCATGCAACAATATGAAACAGTACCACCACTACCGTTGACGATTGAACATTGTGTTTTCCATTTTTTATTAATAAAATTTCACATATGAGTGTACATATGACGATGCAGTAACCGTAAAATATGACCAGGCAAACTCATGGTGAGAGTACAGTCGTTATTAAGTGAAACAATTATAAATAATTATTAAGTCACTACTCTCGCAATATGTTTAGATACGTAATTTGTTAGTATATATAAAATTTTATAATCGTTTCGAACTATCTTGCATCAGTATCCTGGTTGTAGATCATGATAATTGATCATATTTTATGTTGATTTTTAATTCTAATAGTGGACTAATCTACTAATATTTCTAATATCCCATAGTACTTAAGACACTATGTATTAAATAATTATATCATCCTATCATCTTATCTCCTGTAATTCAATCTATCTCGATACATTACAGTGTATCGTTGATGCTATGCATCCCCTGTATCTAGTGATTGGCCCGCAGTGCGTGTGAGCTGTGAACTCTCAGTTGTTGTCTGGAGGCGGCCGAGTGCGGGTCCGTCGCTCGCCGCTGTAACAAAACGATAAATCTAATGCTGTCATTATAATTCGACTATCGTGACAGTGACAGTGACATTTACTTTTTTTTATTATCGTTTTCGGCCAAAGTTTTTGCGTGTATTTTTTTCCGTGTCGTGCCTTATCGGTGAAATGCGCAGACTTTACGCACGAATAAGCCCAAACCATGGAGTACTAATATAGCTGGTACTTAATAATTTAAGGCATCGCTGCCTTTAGTCTAGCAGTTGCGTTGAAACCTTACCGTTATGATGGCAGATAGAATTCTTTTGCGGGCCATGATTCTACACGTGAAAGTGTTTTAAAATTCGGTTGAAGAGATTTAAAATATTGAGTGCAGTAAAGTCACTGAAGTCGAAGACGTTCATATAAATTTAACTACCGGATGTAGGAGGGTAAAAAGTTTAGACAACTTTTAAAATTAGCTCTATTACAATAGAGGCGATTGTCCCATGGTAAGTTACGAGGGCTTGACTTCAGCACTATATCGGTTTTGGGTGTAGAATGTACGCATTGTCGGTGTTAGTTTGATCTGTTGACGCTTATGACATTTTATGTGGTGGCTTAAGTCTTCTCTTCGAGTTGGTGTAAACAAATCGCTCTCATAGCTCTAGATTTATCTGAGATATTAAAATTATTTGGAAATCTTTATTGCTTTTAGATTCTGATCTCACTTTCATAGAATATTTCGTTAAACTTGTCTTGCACAATTTTATATGTTTTTCACTTATAAGAACCGACGAATCGAAGGCTGGCGGTAACACGCGATATATAGTGGTAAAGTGGGCGAGTGGTGGGTGGTGACCGGTTATAGAATATGTAAAAGTGGTAGAATATTGACCTAGGCACAAAAATATTTACCTAATACACTAGGTGGAGTCGGAAGGATTTGTCGATAGTCATTTATAGTGCTCTTAAAGAACTCGCGTGAAGAGTTTTGATAAAGGAAATTGTAACAGTTTTATTGGTGTAATGTTATGGTATCATATATATCATTTTTAAATATATATTATACGTTTCTACGTAAGGTTTTTCCACATTACAACTATAAATTAAAAATATTATTTTTAACTAATATAGTTGTATACTTTCCTCTTATCATTCCGTGACTAATTTTGATGAAATGTATAATGTTTAAACATTATGTAAAATGTGAAAAATTAAACATTATTTACGTATTAAATACTCTAAATATTGTAACAGTCATTAATATCTATGTTTTTGAATATCAAACATGATGCACTTATCATTGTATAGTAACAAACATTATTCTCCATAGTACGAAAGTGACTCACTCATTGTATTTATAGACACATTTCCAGATGTAAAGCTCGTTGACAGTACTGTTCTATACAAAAAAATAATATTAAATTTGGGTCACACGTGGAGTAAGCACAATACCGTCAAAGCCATGAGTCGAAAGCGTTAATAGTCCACACATATAAGCTGCGCTGGAGATTCCAATTATTCCTATTCACCCCCATCAAAGTGAACGCTCGTAAAATAAGTTGATTTGAGATAAATCACTTCTCTCGCTGATGTAAATAACGTCTCGCTTAGACTTGGACATCGTCTCACTGCTTAATATTTAAATTAATATTTGCCATTTGGTAACTATTATTATGTAATTGAAATGATTCATATTTAATTGTAAGTCCGTTTGTTTTTTAGGACTAACTAAAAACACCTAAACATATACATAAATAAAATAATACATTTCTATAGCCTTTATAATTATTATCTAATAATATGATTTATTGTCCTTGTATGTTTGTACGTTTGATTTAAATATAACCGAAAATATTAAATTAAATTAATAGATTTTTTTTATATTTTTTTTATTTCAATATTTAAGTTCAATTGATTAAATACGTTTGGACTGTTTTTAAATGGAATCCATTTATCATTATTTTTATTTATATATAATTTTATAGTAAATTTTTTACAAAAAAATAATGGAAATGAGTTAGTGGTCCGAAATTAAACAATAATATGTCTTAAATCAGGATTAAAAAATGCTGGTTGGAAATGTAACATTGAAAAATACCTAATTGTCTTTCACTGAGATTTTCACAATACTTATAACTTAACCTTTTGTATTACCCTACTTTCTTAAAGTCTAAGAAAATGCTTAGCACAAGTTTGTCTCGTCACACTACAATCGTATCGTTTCCCATTTCTCATTCAATAACCTACTTTAATAACACTGGTCACCAAAATTTTAACCTGCCGTATGTACTGTGAGGATGCAGACTTGGGGTAAGCATGTAGGAGAAAAATTTTCATTAATATAAACAAGGATATTCTGATCAGTCAAGACAGTTTATCAGAAAAATCGGAAGACAGTTGTACTTTTTGATGTATTTTCTACATATCATTAGAACTACCTCTCGTGTACAAAATAATACACAACGCTGTAAATCGATATTAGTAGGTACCTTTATTTTTTATATAAAAAAGTATATTATGCAATGTTTATGTTGTTTTTTAAGTCTGTTTTCTTCTTACTAAACCTTGGTATGCAGTGAGACCTTGTCATGAAAGATAACACAGTACAAAATGTGGTTCAAGAAAAAAAAATACATTTACATTATAAAAAAGAAATTAAGATATATAGTTTAAAGCCTTTTGTACATAAATTTATGACAATCTGTAAACCTGATTTATGATTAAATTAGTCGGAACTAAACAATAACTGTTTTTCTATTAATCGAGTCAAAATTTATATGAAAAGTAACAAATTTATTTATTTTAATATAAAACAATATAAATTTGATTTTTATTTTGTACGTAAAATACATATATTTTTTTTTTATGCCCAGTCTATATCACACATGAAAAGCATTCAATTATAGTTAATAAACGTACAATAAAATTAAATCAATACTATTACCAAAAAAACCGTTCGTATGATAATAATATACGCTTACGTTAATCACTTGCCTCCACCGTCACACTATTTACAGAGCGTTATAAGTTTCATTCTTATAAAAACGCGTGATATGTATTGTCACAGTGCATTTATGATTCATAAACTCGAAACGCTCCGTTCGTTGTGTGACGCCAGAAACTGCTGGTAAGCGTACAGACGTGCAGGCGCCGTTCACCTGGCTATGACTCATAACTAACGTTAAGTATGATACGATTTTAAAGTTTATACCATTTGAAGATATCACTTGTACTAACTGTACTATTATTTATGTATAATTATCTTCTTTATTTATATATTTTCTAATTATAAGAATTATATGAATAAATCAATTAAACTTCAATTGAATGTATGTGTTAGCTAAGTAACGTGTCTTCGCGCGATCTTTTTCTTACATCACAGACGTCAGACACCATCGCCCTAGTACGGCGGACCGGTGAGTCACGCACCGGTCCGACCAGTTGATATTTGGGTCGTCATGTGCTATATAAAATTAATATTTTAACATTGAATTTTATTTATATGTAATTATGACAGAATATTTATACATACATTATAATGAAAAACCTTTCTCTACATGTCGATATCTTGATCATTTAATTTTATACTCGGATTACATTCGTTTCGGATCATCTGAAATGAAAGTTACGGCTTCCATGTTTAGAATAGCGACTATTGTACAATGAACGTAGAAAATATTAAAAAGCAAGACTTATTGTAAAAACGTTTCTTTGTTATTAACTTTACTTAATACAGTTATAAATGAGTTTCAGTATTCGAGAGTGTTTATTTTTATTTACGCTTAATTAAAGAAAATTAATAGCAAAGTGAAATAAGAACAACACTAGCTGATGGATTGAAAGTTTTTAAAGTATAATACTATATTTTTTTTTTTAATAAATAAAACAAATCCAGCAATAAAACCTTTTACAGGTTCAATGCCCTTTATATATAAATTATTTATAAGCATAAAGATGTTCCCTGATAATGGATGGATTTTCAGTTAGCGTTTTCACTGAAGTAATCGTATATTCAAATTTATTGCTTTGAAATCCGCGATGAAAGCTTTTATTTTTAACCAAATCTTCTCTTGTATTGGATCGCATGGTCTAAAGCGTTTGATTGAATCGTTCCTACTTCCTCAATACTCCTACATGACATAATTCCTACACCCACCGTCGTCTTCATTACAATTTATTCCGCTTCTAACGTCCTGTTATACCCACAATATTAATTTACAAACAAAATTAAATTCATATCAAATATATGTCTATAATAATTGATGAAAAAGGTGTTTTATAAATATATTATCTGAACATTATTAAGTTTATAATATAAAGGAGCAGATTGTTTTTTACTTGGGTAAATAAATCATTATACCTTGATTATATATATTTACAACTGGTATATAAATTAACATGAAATAAAATGTAGGTAGACAACAAAACTCTAAAATTAAATAAAATATCCTCAACAGTTTCAGTGTTAAGTGTAGCAAAAGATCTGCTAAAAGAAAAATAAAGCATAGCTTATCTCAATTCTGTTAAGAAACCTTCTAAGTCGTGAAAAACATGTACTTTGAGAAACCCTACTATAACATTTATATAAAATGCCGACTTCACAGAATCTTTCCCTACAAGTTAAATATTTCAGATTTGGCTTGTTATTCATATAATGAATCTGTATAGTGGCTTATTTTTTTCTAAACATGTAAGTTAATAATATATATTCATATGTATGTATAAAGCCTAATAAAATATACCTTCGCCTGAAACCCGTCAGTCGAATGTTAAACCTTCATGGTGGATAACGAGTGTCGACACCATACTTGACCTCACCCGTCAGGAAATTGCCAACTACCTCCACGAGGGAGCCGGCCGCTGAATAATGACCTATCATTGCAACTTTTATTATATAAAATAATGTACCTATGTTAAATTTGTTCTTTCAAGTGAGTTGTAGATTTCGCTCGTTCATAATCATTCAGATTCTACTCTATGAAAGGGAATTCAACATTATGATTTTACTAGAAGCGACTCCGCTAAGTTTAGATTTAAACAGAACATTTCTATGATTAAGGACACAGCATCACGTGCTTTAAATATCGTTGTCACTTAAAACTTAGATTAAAAAGAAAACATATATCGTTATGACTCTTGTTTTTAGTTTAGAGCAGTGTGTCCGAATGTAACCGTAGTTGGATTATATATATAAGGCCGCTTTTATATACATATAAAGAAACATTATTACTCTAACAGATTAAATATAATTTTGAACACTTTTTTTTGTTTCTTATGTTAAGTGTCATTCGATACGTAAAACTGAAAGTGTTAGTGACGTCTTATAATGAGAAATGTTGATTATACGCACAGATAATACAACACATTACAATAGAAATTACGTAGAGAGGCTGTTTAATGTAGCATCTTTCACTTTTAATTATGTAGATTTAGCATTATATATATTACAAAATGCAATAATAATTAAAAAATAAATAATGTAGAGTATTGAATTGAAAAAGATTTTATAGAATAAAGGTTCAAACATTTAAATATTTTTGAGCTGAATATATAAAATTGTATCACATAAGGTTCAAAAAAAAATTTTTTGTTTATAAATTAAGGAATAGTGCTAATTTTTTATTTCTATTTTGACATCATTGTTAGACGGAATATTACATCGTTATGATAATTTTTTTTGTCATATATTACATGCGCCTATTGTCTATTTTCTTTATTATAAAAACACAAAAAAACGAATTCCTGGTTTCTGGTTCCCACAGTCACGTCGATTAACAATATTGTAAGAGACATTTCCCAAATAAAAACCATTCAATAATTAATAAGTTTCCTAATAACGATACTTAAGTAACAACTTTCTTAATGCTCGCTTTGAACTTGTTAAAAATTTGTTCATTTTGTTCGCTAACCACGCTTTTATACATTTAGATCTTACTTAGAAAAGATATCTTGATAAAATTTAAGTCATGCAAAGGTTTATTAAATTTCACATGTTGTATTTGATTGATAAAATTAGATTTATTTTGAAATGTATTTTTTTAACGTCTTTTTAATCTTACACGTTCAGAAATTTCTTATCTTTGGAGGAGGGATAAAAATACCTTAGTTTCATAATTCTATAGTGGCTATTAAAAATGAGGTAACGTTCAGAAATTATTACAATTTTCAAGCTATATAAACATAATCATATTAAATAAATACGTATATTTATAGGATTTATTCGAATTTAAAGTTATGTTAAGCTAATATTTGTATTTGAAATCTATTTGGCACTATAGCTCATACATCTAGATTGCTTTGTTATGCAGCACGCATATTCAAATCCTGCTCGTATTGATGAATTTTGATACGATATTTCTATTTGAATATCAAATAAAAATCTTAATTATTATAAGTGGACCAAAACGATTAATTTTCATTTATTTATTTCTCTCAAACGCTATGCCGATATTGATCACGTAAATTCAATGAATACTCTCACTGATCAAAATTACATTTTATATAATGGCATTAGAGAATGGCTGTGATATTTATCTTCCAAAATTTAATTTTCTTATAGTTCTGAATTGTCTCGTAATAATACAGACATATTAAATCTACTAGGCTGCAATGCAGATATCTGGTGTTAGAATGAAATGTACACAATTACAGTTTTTTAAATGAAGTACGCTCACTACACAACATCCTCACACACAACACAGTTTGACATTTAGAATCGTTAATACTTTAATGTGCAAAGACTCGTAGATTAAAAGCTGAAAAACTTGCAGTGAGCGTAAAGGATAAGAAAATTTATCATTTATAAAAAAAACTAAGTTTACAACTGATATAGTAGTTATGAGTGAGATGAGTATATTTTTTCTACTACATAGTATACACATATGTATACGTTACTAATGGCTCAAATGGACCACTGTGTCTGACATGTATGAGCATAGCTTTGCGACGCTAACATATTCGACGTGATCAATCCAAGAATACATACAGATTAAGGAAGGTTATATTTATATACGAGGAAAATTAATAAATACTCAAGTGACACAATGGTAGAAACGTTTTCATAACGCGAAGACAAACAGTGTAAGTAGACGTCGACATACTGCACACGTATCGTGTACAGTTTATAAACTTGGTTAATACAAACCTGTAGTAAGTCTACTCGGTACTATTTTCAACATGTATCTAGCCGAGAACCGTTGATAATTGTTTGGATACTTTCACTTGCGTTACAATTTATATTACATTTTTGTTCTTATACAGTTATTAATATTAGCAGTGGGCTGAATCGATCTATTAATTATTTTATCAATTAAAGTCTTTGTTGTTACAATAGTATGCAGATTTGGGTCACAATAACGTTATAAAAAGGAGCAATTACTAATATTATCTATAACAGCAATATTTTATAGGACACCAGCGGTCACAAATTGTTTCGTCTGCTTGCTTTCGACCATTACACCGACCCCATGTAATTGAAGGCCGCTCATCTCACTCCAATTATCTTTATGGGTTCATCGCGAATCGCCGGAACACTTTCACCGGTTTCTTTTACTCGACCGCTCTGATTTGCTAAGTCTTTGTTGCTTTTCGTTATCTTAAGTATAAGTTGGTATTAATAAAAAAACATATTTATATTTAGCGTCATTTATAATAATCCAAAGTTTATGTTCACGTTTTTAAACCACTAAACTAATCAACTATTTTTAGCTCACATCCTGTGCTAGTGTTGTCACTGCTCCAACTTCGTCTATTCGCTTCCTTTTTCTTTTCTTTTTTTTTCATTTTTAAGTTGTCTTTCGACAGTATATATTTTGTGATGCGTTAGGACCACGAATCATTCATGTGTATATATTTTTTTTTATTGAAAATATTCACTATGATCTTAATTCTAGAGTGCATTGTTTAAATTTCGGAGTCAATGACCTGATTGTTGCGTCGAGTACAACGTTCTCTGTGGATCACCACAAACTGATGGTGTGGTTACATAAACCTGACGTGTGATGTAACACAGAACAGTAGGATGTATAGTATATGAGAGTTATTATGAAAGATATAAAGAAATATGCTTATAAAGAAATATTAACGGCCACTCGGGGCGGAGAAAAGTCGAGGGCCATCGAATTATTGTCGCCAATGGTATTCGGGTCAAGGGATCTGGTGATAGATGCTTGCAGCGGTGGAAAAATTACTTTTCGACCGTGAAATGTGAGATTATCAGAAATACTCCATTGTAATTGTAATTTTATAGAAATATATATATTATTGCCAGAATTCATCCACGCACTGCGGATCTTACACAAAAATAGACGCTGATCAGATCGTAAAATAGATGCCAAGCAGTTAAATGAGAACCTTGAATTACGTTCATCGTAAACAGAACATATATAAAGGTTTTTCTTTACGTTTGTCTGCGCACAAGAGGTTTTTTTGTTTTTTTATTATTGAAACGCGAAGTATTGGAACCGACAACAATTGGCGGATGTTCTTCCGAGTATTGAACGTCGCTGATAATTCAACCAAGACACTTCAATTTACAAATACATTAAATGCTTTAACGTTTTCACCTTCACGATAAATTTTATATTGTTTTTCATTAACTTAACCGTAGTGTTTATAGGTCAGAAGTATTTCGAAACAGAAAAATTATACCTAAATATGCCGTTGTATACATTGAAATTTTATCCAAATATACAATGCAGTACGTATCGGAAAGCTTTGCGTACTTTATATTTTTGAAATCGTGATATAATTATTAACTAAATCTTATTTTGTTGATGTTTCTTTTAATTTACAAACAATTTCAATATCATTTTATACCTTACTCGCCTTAGGTTAGTGAATATCGACGTTGTAGAGCTAAAACTAGTTTATAGCTTTATTGAATACCGTTAATTCGTCTCCCCAGTCTGAATATTTGAATAATGATAAATTATTTTACTTGGTATCAGCAGACGAATATTTGGACTGTTTCCAATTTATCTTCGTAGTTATAACAAATGTTCAACTATAGTTATTTTAAACCCTTTTTTTAACCGAGTAATTTTTGTTTTATATGAAAGATGAATGTTTTTTTATTATTATTATTATGTATATTTTAGGAAAGGTCGCTGTAATATGTGACCCAGTTTCATTCTATAATCGTTGGTTTGTTTATTGTTTATTCCAACGTGTGCTGAGGATAGGTTTATAGATTCATCTCTTACCTGCTTCAATACTCGGCAGTCAATGGAATCTGGAACATCTCAGCTATTTTCATTCATATCATATATTATGCCAAACAAATTTATTGTAAGGCATCCATGATTATAGATTTAGGGACAAGATAGTATATAGAAGGCGAAGATAATTATTTCCACATACCATTTATCAATCGAATATAGTTAATTTTAAAATACAAAAAAATACTTTAAATAAATTATATACCATGCAATTGATTCGTATTTAATAGATATGCATTTAAATGTACATAACATACGCTCATGAACACGGCAGCGGCAATTAGATCATAGTACGTTAAACTAATTTAGGTTGTAAATGTGTCAAGTTCAGTACGACCGTGTTCAATACATCCGATACTAAAACGGCTCGCGACCCAACGCGTCTGATAAAAATTTAATGTTATACACGAAACAGGATAATAATGATGAACAATCAGTGTTAAAATGAATCGAGACTATTATAAAGTGATGTTCACGTACAAGAAGACGAATCGTTCGAAGGCACACAGTCGGGACGTCCTCGACAACGACACGGAATTCAATGCTAACCAGTTCAAACTTTACGACGACTTCTCATCGGAACACAGTTACAAGTTCACTACGCTGAGGAACTTTCATGAGGTCGTGAGGAATGAGAGACAGAGATGCGATCCTAACGATTCAGGCATCGATCTCGACAACGGGAACCCGACGTATGTCACGAACACTGACAGTGATCTGGTAAGTCCTTGTTGGTAGCGTTGCGTCTTTAAGTAGACTTGCACTGAAATTATCATCAGATGTTTCGTTTGGCCCTGATATCATGAAAAGGTATTCGCGAATAAAAATGTATTGTAGTATAAGTTTCGCTTTCAATATTATTGTGATAGAATAATTATAAATAAGACAATATATTGACTCCTCTTACCAGCGCTATTGTGTTTCTGATACATTGGTATGCGTCGCTCATCACACATCTGTCAGTGACTGTCCATTGTTAATCGAAACAGAACAAATACGATCACAGTCATGCCGACGTTGTGTAATAAAAATGTATTCAATGTATAAGAATTGAAGTATTCTATAATCAGATCTTTGATACAATTAAATGTCAAGTTTAAAGGAACGTTGAAGAAATTCTCGCTGATTCGTCACAGTCCACTTTCACCATACATTCAGCCGTAATGATCACATGCGCTATCGCAGTTGAATGTTTCACCGAGAAATGTTCAGTCATTGCTAATTTATATTCAGAGCGGACGGTTAACATTATTTTGATGTTGGTTTTCTATTATTTATTGACGCGTTAGATGTTTGAAGAGTTGCGATATATGACTCACTTCCTCGAATTTTATTTGTAATGCAATATATAAGTTTCTGCCGTCATTAAAACGGCTCGAGTTTCTCGTATTTATGTGTGATTATTAAGTGAATTATGTACTCTCTATACTTTAATGTGAATATATATATTTATTTATTTATTACTGTTTTGTAATCATTAAAAACCTTTTCCATGTTATGTTTATGCTATTGTTTTATTAAAATCATTTATTCTGATTGTTATTAAGTGCAACCAAACAGCCTTGACCGCTAACAAACGGACTGACATTACATACCGTTTTCGTTTCATTTAGCTCGAACCTGATGACCTTACATGTAATACCTTACCGTGTGATACTTGCCTTATTTTTCCTTATAAAGTGTAATGAAAACATTGATATATTTGTTGCAGTTGGAGAACGAAGTAATGGTAGATCCTTGGAGCAGTATGGATTCATCGAATTCACCGTTGACTGATTCAGGACCGTCGGCCAGTGAAGAATGCACTCCTTCTACTTCGAGCGAACCTCCTCGAGGGCCTCTGGATGCATCTTCTCCAATATCTCCAGATACACGTCGCTTACCAGATCCAAAAGACACCAGACTCAAATATCCAAGACAAAACTTAAATAAACCACGTACCAGAGATCTAACCCTGGATCTAGAATCTGACCTCTCCCGCCGACCGCATTTTCTTGATGACGATTACCAGCTCCCATCCAAATCAAACATTGAATGCCGAATTCCGAAACCTCATTTCCTCGATCACTCGCCATCACCGGACGAGTTTGATGAACGCAGTGACATAACTAATCCAAATTTCCTTGACGATGAAGTCGATGCTGATGATAATCAAGCACAAAAGAAATCCGGTGCTCTGCCCAAAAGGACAAATAAACCACAGACATCTTACACGTCTCAAGATGAGAGACCACACAGGACCAATTACAGAAGCACACTTCATTACGGCTTAGAGAGTGCAGCCAGATCGAGCGAACGTGACAAGAGGGCCTCACAACTCTTCAGAGGGACCTGGCCAGGAGAGAGAGACGTCTGGACTGCACACGATTCAGGAAGTGTTAGGAGTTTCTCTAGCAACGGCTCAGATGGACCGAGACCATCATCAAATTTGGAAAATAAAATGGAATGTGTGTGTTCACTTATATCTCTTTTGAGCTTATCCCCAGAAAACAACGCCGATCTTAGCGAGCCACTGTTAGAAATGAGTAGATCAATTGAAAGTTGTATAGCAATGAGGCAAGCTGGATGCATTCCATTACTGGTTCAATTGATCCACTCAAAAGTACCGAGAGAAACGCGAGATCGCGCGGCCAAGGCTCTTCGTAATATAATACACACTCAAAAGGATGACAAGGCCGGCAGAAGAGAAGCGAGGGTCTGGCGACTGCTAGAACAGGTCCGGGAGTATTGTTATGTATTAGAAGGTGTTGTTGAAGCTAGGAAAGAAGGCAAAGAAGCGATAGAAGATGACGCCACCAAACATCCTAGCCAGAGTGTTGCTGCTTTGATGAAATTGTCCTTTGATGAAGAGCATCGCCACGTAGTTTGTCAATTAGGAGGTTTGCAAGCCTTAGCGGCGCTTGTTAGTGGGGACCAAGCCGCACACGGAAGCAGAACTGACGATAACACATGCATAACGATGAGGAAGTATGCTGGTATGACACTTACAAATTTGACATTTGGGGACGGAAATAATAAGTCGTTGTTGTGCTCATTTAAAGACTTCATGTTGGCGCTGGTTGAACAGCTGGAGTCTCCTAACGATGACATGAGACAGGTATTATAGTTTTCTTAACATAAAGACCTCTATTTATATACGTAACTTGTCAATATCTTATTTTTTTTTATCTAAAATTATAGGTCACGGCTGCGGTGCTTAGGAATTTATCTTGGAGGGCTGATACAAATAGTAAACAAGTGCTAAGAGAAGTGGGTGCCGTGAAGGGGTTGACAAAAGCCGCTATGACGTGCCAAAAGGAAGCTACACTCAAGTCTGTTCTCTCAGCACTCTGGAATCTCACAGCTCACTGTTCCATGAACAAAGTGGCTTTGTGTTCTGTTGATGGCGCTTTGGGTTTCCTTGTAGACATGCTAAGTTATAATTCACCAACGAAGACGTTAGCCATCGTGGAGAACGCGGGTGGTATCATGCGGAATGTGTCCAGTCATATCGCGGTCCGGGAAGATTACAGGCAAATTCTCCGCGAGAGAAATTGTTTAAGTGTCTTGTTACAACACCTCAAGTCTCCAAGTCTAACTGTAGTCAGCAACTCGTGTGGTACTCTCTGGAATTTATCGGCGAGATGTCCTCAAGACCAACAGTTCCTGTGGGACCATGGAGCAGTACCGATGCTCAGGAGTCTTATTCATTCGAAACACAAAATGATAGCTATGGGATCCAGCGCTGCTTTGAAAAACCTACTTAATTCTAAACCCGGGAAGACACATATAATATCCCTGGACACCACCGCGAGAAGTATGAATTTGCCCGCTTTACCGACCCTTGTAGCTAGGAAACAAAAGGCACTGGAACAAGAACTAGACCAGAACCTTGCAGAGACCTGTGACAACATAGAACCAGCGACCTCACCGACTACAAGCAATAGAGATGAGAAGAATCTTTTTACAGCCACTGAAAGACAAATAGCAATGAATCTAGAAAGGCACAGGATGACGTCCAGCTCGCCGCTCATGGGAACGCTCTCCTCTCAGATATCTTTAAGTCACAGCGCACATCTCGCTAGTTACTTGAGCTGCAGCAATACCCTCTTAAAGGGAGCGCTGGTCACTCGTTCTACAGGAAGTAGTTCTAACAATGTTAATAGATCCGACAGCAAGGACTCGGTGACCAGTACTCATTCTGATTCCGTATTTGAGAGAGGCGCACGTACCGGAAAGGTACCTGTGCCGACGCCCAGAAATAAGGACCTCATGAAAATGGACACAGGAAGTGATACATTCAAATCTCAAACTTTAACAAAAGATCCTTCGTATTTACCATACACCCAACCACCCATACCACCTCCGAGGAGTTCGACCGACATGAGAACCAACTACACAGAATCCGGTTACGACGTCGACCAGGATTCTTGCGACCAACCGATTGATTTTAGTAGGAAATACTCAGAAACTAAGACTGATACGGAGCCTGTAGAAAAATCAAAGTCTGAGTCCAAAAAGTATACGAAAAAAGATAACCCGAATACCTTTGGAGATTACCAAGAGACTGATCTAGATCAACCCACGGACTACTCGTTACGTTACGCGGAACACCAGTCGGAGACGGGCTCGGATATATCAGAACCGCCCGCGCCTTCCGTCCACGAGGACACTATAAAGCATTTCGCGACGGAGGGCACGCCGTACGAAACGCCGATTATTTTCTCCACAGCTACGTCCATGTCCGATCTTCGCATAATCGGCAAAGACGGGAAGCCCAAGACGTCCAGCGTGAAGGAACATCCCGAAGCCATGACTCACTCAGACGAAAAGGACACCTGCTCCATAGAAGACCCGCCGCGGCATAATAACGACGAAGTCACAACGTCACCGCCACAAGCAGTCCCCGAGCCGATAGCGGAGAAACGAAGCGTCTTTGATACGAAGTTCAGCTCGGGAATGATCAGTCCCGAGAAACCTGTGAACTACTGTGACGAAGGAACCCCGGGGTACTTCTCCAGGGTCAGCTCGCTCAGTAGTCTGGGCGAACCCACACAAGAAGACAGCCTGGCCAAGAAGAACGCTCAGGCATCCATCAATGTCGACCCGAGCCCTCAGGAGCAAAGCACTAGTAGTTCAGGAAAAGATAAAGAAGGTAAGACTTGCTTCGGCTATGAGTATGAAGAACATAAGTTAGTCCGTATTAAAGAGATATAATTAATTTTATATCAAAAATACAGTAGAGTTTTCCTCGTATTCCTAATTAATAATTATAGCTCAAGAATAAAAATAATAATCCCCTCATTCGTTTAATAATAACACAACATACGGGGGACGAACCGATCACTTGTCTGGAAAAATATCGTTAACATTAACACTGGACCAGAGATACTATAGTAAACAAGAAACACATCTGAGAATCTACAGTTGGTCAAGAAAACAAACCCGCCGTCACAGGTTATAGTAATATTAAACAATAAACTAACTCCCAGGATCTAAGGCGGTGACGTTCGCCACGGAGGCCGTGTCGATCGAGTCGTCCACCCCGCCCCGCTTCATAGAGGACACTCCGCTTATGTTCAGTCGGTCCAGCTCGCTGGGATCCCTGCCGGAGTGCTCGCAGCAAGACGATCAGGGCTCGGTGGTGTCGGAGATCAGGTAACGTTTAAGAATATGTATAAAATATATTATACCATTTAAAAGAATAGAGTTCATAAATAAGAAAGCTCCGGATGGTAAAACGGAAGCCTTTACTAGGAATTCGCTGTCCGTGCTCGTCATCTGGCTGTGACAAGAAACATGATGATAGACTATTGATATTCTACAGAATGATACAGCAAAACATAGTAAGGAACAAATAGAATAACAAATTAAGGAAGCTCAAAAAGACAACATGTTTTTTGAAACATGGTGATAAGAACCCTTCATGCTCGATATCACCTCGCACTTAGCTGATTACTGTTTTAAAACTAATCATTTTAGAAGTCTCTAAACGCTATTATATAAAACATATTTTTCCTTATATTTTAGTGACTGTGATATAAATACTAATATATGTTTATTCCCCAGCCGGTTGACCTCGGGCTGCATCTCCCCCAGCGAGATCCCGGATTCCCCCGGCCAGTCCGTGCCGCTCTCCCCACGGGCCCAGCTGTCTCCAAGGATTCCTCCCATACATCACGGTACACACAAACAAACATATATGTACATCAATACAGCCTGCTTCCCAGATTTCACTCGACTGCTCTATATATCAGCAACATTACGATAAAGTTACATTAATATCGGCTCAGCAGCTCCTTTGTGAAAGATACAAACGTCACGTAGATATAGAAATAGCCTTTAACGTTATAATAATAGTAGCTTTATTTATTCCTTACAAACTATACAGTTTAAATATTTTGATTGTGATGTAACTGTTTGCTTATCCTAGTTTGTTAGTAGTCTGTTGTAAGGACCGCTCTGGCGGTGAAAGCCTCCTCCATTTCTCTCCAAATGTCTCTATTCCTGGCTGCTCTTTCCCAAGTTGTTCCAGCCGTGGCAACTATGCCATCACTCCAGCGTTTGACCGCCCTACCTTGGCGCCTTTTTTTGTGTATAGGATACCAATTCGTGCCAATTTTGGACCATTTGTTCCCTGGTGATCTTTGTACATGTCCAGCCCACTTCCATTTTTCGCTCATTATTTCTTTAGCTATGTCATGTACCTTGTTGATATTTCTGATGTCTTGGCTTCTCACTCTGTCGCTTAGCTTTAGACCCGAAAGACTCCTGTCCATGCTATGTTGGCAAACTTTAACTTTGTGAGTCTGTTTAGCTACAGCGGCCATGTTTGAGAAGCGTAGGTGAGACAGGGTACCAAACATGTCTGCGTGTCTTTCGTTTTTAGTGAGACCGGAAGACTGCTCTTGAGGTATCTCTTTCATTGCCCAGTACTTGTTATGTTATTTTGATTCTTCGCTCCACTTCTTTATCATTGCATGTCTTAAAAGATATTAAATGTCCCAAGTATGTGTAGCCTCCGACGTATTCAATGTCTATTGACTCTGACTTTAGCGGTATAATTTCACTATTTGTCATCGCCTGAGTTTTCTCCTGGTTAATTTCGAGACCCACTCTTCTGCTCTCTTTGCTGAGTGACTCTAACATGTACTCCATTTCCTTTGGGTCTTCTGAAAACAGTACTATGTCACCTGCGAATCGCAGGTGCGAGAGACGTTTGCCATATATGTTTAATCCTCTACCTTCCCAATCAAGTGCTCTGAAGATGTCTTCCAGTACTGCAATAAATAGCTCTGGAGATAAAGAATCACCCTGCTTCACTCCCCTTCCAATTTCAAAGGCTGAGCCACACTTACTGATTTTAATTCTAGCTTTGCTCTTAGTGTAACTCTCCATCAATATATTGATATGACCATTGTTTACTCCTTGTCTTGATAGAGCTCGCCAAATTGCACTGTGGAATATAGTCTAATGCCTTACTATAATCCATAAAGCATATGTAGAGTGGAAGTCGTGCTGGTGGTATCTTTCAATGATAAGTTTCAAAGTGTGGATGTGATCAGTCGTCGAAAAGCCCTTTACAAAATCAGCTTGTTCTACTGATTGGTGTTCGTCTGAGATATAGGCAAGACGTCGAAGTAGAGTCATTGCAAACACAGACATATACAGACACGGCGTAAGACTGATGGGCCTGTAATTTGAAATTGATTTCGGGTCTCCTTTTTTGAAAAGCAGAATGACATCAGAACATGTCCATTGTTTAGGAATTTCTTTTTTTGATAAAATTAAATTAAATAGTTTTGTTACCGGCAAAGTCTAGGCGTCTATGGAGGCAATAATCATTTCATTTATAATGCCATCAGATGCTGGGCCTTTTTCGATTAAATTTCGTTTTTGTTAAAACATACATGGTGTGCTTTCTCCCATAAGTTATCGGGAGCACGAGATGATCGCAGATGTTTTCTTACTTGTATCTGACGCACACAGAATTGAGAGCCCACTAACCGTATCCCGAGGTCTTTATTATTGATAAATTACTCACCGACTTGCTGAACTGATATGTTATGTTTTTTGTTTGACAAAAGTGCTTGTATTTATATGAAACATACACTAATTCCTTTATTATCATCATATATTCCAGTGGAGTTATTGTCGTCTGTGTTCGAGGAGCGGCCGGCACAGTTCGTGGTGGAAAACACTCCGGCACACTTCTCAGCCAACACCAGCCTCTCCAGCCTCACCATCAACGACGAACCGAGGGTACACACAACACTTACACTAATATACTACTGTTAGACAAAACTTGTAGCTAGTCTCCTTAACATGGGTTTGTACCGTGTAACTACGAACAGAGAGTTTGCTGTTTTTAATTCATATACATGACAGTATCAAAGTGAGCAGAGGAAAAACTAGAAACTATGCGTATGTAGTTTGTTGATGCACGCTCTTGGTAAGGCTACAGCCGACTGCAGCTCATAAATTTAATATATACTCAACTCTTTCCAGCTGCCTTTATTATGTGAAGAAATGAACAAGGAGTCTCGCGTGGAGCACAACGAGACACCGCCGGGACACGAACCCACCGACTCGGAACATCTCGAAGAAAGGTACACAACACTAACGTTGAAGAAATAACATAAATTCAAGTCGGACTACAGAATAAAAATATTTATGGGATATTGGGACCACTGTGATGAATATATTAGCTGTGCCTTTGAATGACTTCTATACGTATTTATTTTATTATATTATGTACTTACATATATTTGTTTGTTTTTTTTCAGTCCACAGCAGATAGCTAAAGATTCCGCCAGCGATATCGTCAAAGGTATTATATTATTATAGTTAGTGAGTTAAATGTTAATAACAAATAATCAATACTCAATAACTTACTTAAAAACAGACGGCGATTCCGATAGCGACCCCCAGAGCGACGGTGTGCTGCAAGCCTGCATAGAGCGAGGCATACAACAGGTACACGCACACTAGGAAATATACTTATATACAATATATATGAGAAATCATTAACATTGTACACCTGGACACATACACACATACACTTCCGCATAACTAATAGTTAGACTTATGGATTAACAAAAACATTTAGAGAAAACATTACATCAATATACATATACACACACACCATAGTTGCTTCAATTATGGTTTATATATAAAGCAAATAACATGTAGAATACTCAGTAAAGACCCGGACATACATATAACTTATTAATTACAGGTGGTGAAGCACAAGGGCCCTCCGTCCGACGGGTCGGCGTCCTACACAGCGAGGAACGATGTTTACGTTAGTACAACATATCAAACAATAAACCGCTTACTATACAATCACAATACCAGCAACAGATACTATTTCTGTTAGTTTCTCCATATGATGTATACATAAATACTTCTTTCTATTACAGAGGTCTCTTCCCGCACACTTGAGGTCTTCCACTGAGACCGTGATGATGTCTAACGACTTCAGGAGCGTTCGAGAGAGGTCTGTTCATGTTATTTACATTTAAAAATTGTACCTTATTTTCTAACACGATTAACTTTATATAGATTGTCATATGGGTGAAACTGACCTAAAATATGTTCTTTACTTATACTATGTTTTTCTTTTATGATAAAAGTCATGATGCAATATGCAATAAACAATTTATTTTCCTAACTGAAAAATCAAAAAACAAATAAACCAGTGTGCCTTAGACCACACGACTGAAGTAAAACTTCCTTCGCTCCATCTATATGTAATATGTATATGCATATGTTTATATACGTATAATACAGACATGTATATACTCGTATATATACACATATTAATTTAGTACAAATCCATCCATCCTTCAATCCATCCATCGAGCCATTCATCCATCGATCCATCCATCCATCGAACCACTCATCCATGCATCCATTCATCCATGCATCCATCCATGCATCCATCCATGCATCCATCCATCCATGCATCCATCCATCCATGCATCCATCCATCCATGCATCCATCCATCCATCGATCCATCCATCCATCGAACCACCCATGCATCCATCCATCCATCCATCCATGAACCGTAACACTCTCTCTATCTGTCTTCACAACTTATATCCCCTCACACTTTCATTCGCCTCGCCCGATCACATTTTCGTAACGCTTTTGTAATCTTCCTCCAAAGCGTGCGTAAAGAAGTTTTACTTCAAAAACTTTAACTATCTTCTATTTTAGAGCAGAGTTGTGTGTGGCCAGACTTAGTTGTCTTCGTCATAATTAATCACTTATTATTTTTTTTCCTAATAAAAGTGATGATGTGCTATGAATGATTTATTTTATTGTAAATCCCAAAAATGCTAACTACCTTTGATTTTATCTTGTCGGTAACTGACACGTGTGTAGATCAGGCCTATGTTGTCGTTATAACAAACCTTCTCATCTCCAGTCCTCCGCCGTTGCCGCCCAAGGAGCGTCGCAGCCCAGCCCCGCCACGTCCGCCGCCGCCGGATGACTTCGGTAACATACAACATTGTTTTATAATTATAGTATGACTTATAACCTCAACTCCTATTTAGTCACACCCACTGTAACCCGGTTTATTGTCATTTTTAAATAGTTGTCATGAAACAATATTTTTTTTTTATTTGGCGATATTCAGATTTGTATCGTTAATATCAACAACAGAGACCAAATTGGCAATAAATGTCCTTATTTTCCTTCGCAGGTCGAAGACAGACCGAGAGAGCCCAGCGGACTCCAAAGCCAAAGTTACCGGTCACACAAAACTTAGTCAGAAACGATTCTCTCAGTTCACTCAGTTTAGACTCGTTTGGTTCTACCGATAGGGAGATATTCGAAGAGACCGTGAAAGCGGGGCTGTCGAGTGTCAACCCTAGAGCGCAATACACTCTCGATAATTGCAAAGGCAAGGCACACTCGGCAGAGAGACGGACGGAACCGAAACATAACAGACACAACAGGTCACTCGATAGAAGCGATAAGATCACCAACAGGGGTCACAAGGTACGGGACCCGGAGTTCGAGAGAAACATCGCATCTGGGGCTTATAACATTAAGCCGAGCAACAAAGTCAAGAAGCTCGAGCAGGAGTTTGCTAATTTCAATGTGGCGAGATCCTCGTATTCATATCACGGAGAAGGTTCTGGAACTCATCAGTCGAGGTTCAGAGGTCACGGCCGGTATTACGACGATGGACCCCCGAGCCTGCCCACCAGAAGCGACGAACCACGCAGGCTGGATAGAAGCAACTCACTCAGTTCACTCAGCAACGATTCATTCGGTTCCACGGACAAAGAAGTGTTCGAACGTTCAGTACGGATAGGAATGTCGAAGCCACTACCGAAAAAGAAGGAGGAACCTAAACTAAGAGTAAGGAGTGACGATCGACTGGAAGTAAGAGAGTCACATAGGAGACGTCGCCGGGACACCAAGCATCAGGGGGCCTTGGACAAAATGGTCGGCGAGGAATACTCGAAGGATAGGGCGATATTGGAAGAAGTTATAGCGCGAGGCGCCGGCGAGACTCAATCAGCTAATCAGAGCGCTCAGTCAAGTCAGTCAAAAAACGTCGAGGCGCCGTCTGCGGGTCCCGCGGCCGCAGACGACGCACGCACCGCGCGAGACAACATTGGCTCTGATGACTCCGCCATACACACCATGGACGACATACAGATCACCATCAACGACACGCCCATATCCATCTTCGACCGATCTAATGAAATGCCCACCGTCGACTCGGGAAATACAACTCTAGACTCGGACTGCATAGAGATGGATAAATCCAACGAGTGTTTGGCGCCGGCGTCCTGCAACACTACGGTGGAATCTGATAGAGACGAGTTAAATCGATCCAATGAATCGTATGCCGATGTTTTGGATGGCTCCTGGAGCGAAGACGAAAAGCACAAGGAATATGATTCAGGTACATTGACAAGAAAGAGTAAACACAAGCCCGAGTGGACGGATGTAACGTATATGGGGGGTCCGGCGAACTTGGAGTTTGAATCCAAGAATAATGACACTTGGAATGAAAACACGTGTCCGGATGACGTCACTTTCCCTACAATTAGTGGCTCTGTTCATATGGTGTCGTCCATGAAGAGCGAGATCGTGGACACGGCTATGGCTCTCCCAGACTTGCTAGAAAAAAGCGAAGCCCCTAATTTGTTCTCAAAACCAGATTTGACTGACAAACTAGACGGAAAGATATCAGAGATTGACGACGTCCATTTGGATGATAAAGCCCTGATTGAAAATATACCCGAGCCAAGCTTCACGTCGCTGGTGGATGAAGCGGAGCCTAAATTTGATTCTATTATGGCGTTAGCTATTGAAAAGGAGGCTGCAAGACTTGCCGCCCAATTGAAAAGTTCCCAATACGCAATGGAAAATAGCGTTACGTCTTTGACGTCGCTGGATTTGGATAACGTGAAACCGCCATCGAATTTAGGTAGTCTACTCTCCCTCAGTGCCTCGGGCCACTGGGATGAGTCAGCTCAAACATCGAGGAAGTCACAAAAAAGTAGGAAGAAGTCACTGCCCGTTGCTCTCATGATGAAAAGAGCTCTTAGCAACTCGATGCATCAAGGAAGCTCCGAACATCTAGATAGTATCCCTCTTAGTTTATTAGACAATGTCAAACCTCCGTCGGAAATGGAAAATCTCGATATGGATGGAAGCATGATTTCAGTGTCGAGTATTGTGTCCGAGGTGGCCGAGACTAAAGATAGCAAGACCCCGTTGATATTCGATTACAAACAACCGGTTCAGGACTTCCCACTGTGCTCTACATTTACACACGTCTTCCACGACTTAGACAAAGTGAATCCGCCTTCATTGTTCGATGAAATAGCAGAGTCTACTTTGGAAGCAGACCAGACAACTGCTCACCAGGTGTACGATGATTGTACATCGAACACTCTGAACGTGATCACTGACATACCGTCCGGCTCAGAGACTTGCACGCCCTTACCATCAGATATCAGCAGCGTCGAATCAACACCAAAAAGACAACGTGATCCTAAATATTTAACCCCCAAAGAAAAACGAAGTGCTGCAAAGCACAGATATCAAACTTATACTATCACGGACACCGTATCTAGCAACGATGTTGTACTGAAAGTAGAATCTGAGGAATTTATAACTTGGACGAAATCTGAAAGCGATAAATCAGACGAATATGTAACCGCCAACTCGGAATCAAAATCCAAACGGCGACTGAGCGCTAAGCAACGAAGACAAGAGGACAGAGCTAGGTATCAAACTCAGACCGTCAACATACATAATATGCTTTCTCAAGATTCCTCTCAAGAAAGAGAACAACTGAATCCTCAAATCGAGAGTCTCAAACAACGATTGGCTGCAAAAAAGACTCTCAAACAGAAACGCATCGAAGATGCAGAGAGATTCAGGACCAGGACACTTAGCGAAGACATACCGCCCTCTCCAACGTTTGTCACAAAAGACGCTAATTTTGAAAACGTTGAAACAACGACCGGTTACGACAGCCTGTCCTCGAATGAATTGAATCACCAACAACTGCTGGACGACCGACACAGCGATGACGTGTTCAGAGACGTGGACAGCGGACACAATGAGGACGACTTCGAATTAAATTCCACTAAAATGAAAACTTACACTAAAAGTTTCAGGAATTATCTGCCCGTCATCGAGAGTCCGGCGTCGGTTGACATGTGCGTCGTTAATAATCTGAAAAACATAGAAATGACCGCCTCCTACCGACGTAACTTACAAAGCGATAAAATTCAGAATCCGAGCAGCAGTGACTTTGCCAGCTTCGAAGGTGACAGCCACTCTGAAGGGAAAGCATTGTCGGAGTCGGATTCGGAAGCACCCACGTCGAGGCCGAAACCGAAAATAATTAAGCCCGAGAGAAGAGATGGAAGTTTAGATTCCAACGAATCAGGTGACAGGGAACATGAAGCTCCTAAAGTCGTAAGGGGTAGGAAAAAAGCTCTGTATGTATCACCTTACAGACGAAACGTACCAAGCCCCAAGAAACAAGCTACGCCAGCAGCTGTTAAAATCCCTCCAAAGTCTGCCCCTACACAGAAACCGACTACCAGTAAAACAGTAGGTGTGAAAGCGCCAACCAAAACAGCTGTGACTTCTAAAGTACTCCCAACTACTTCTCCTAAAAAGACTGCCCTCAATAAATCCCCATCCAAATTAGCTCAAAAACCAACTAACGCGCCGTCTTCCAGCAAACCCGCACCTCTAGTCAGACAGGGTACCTTCACCAAAGAAGAAAGCTCAGTACCCGCAAAAGATCTGCCTGTTCCGAGTAAAAAGTCCGTCGGAACTCGGCCCGGCACCGCCACCTCACCCACAAAAACACTGGCCAACACTTCGCCATCGAGGTTGCCGCAATTTAATCGAACCCGTACCTCCACTGCCAAACCAAATACCAAACAGAATTCAGCAAAACGTGCCTCAGAGCCTATAATGAAAAACTCGCCTTCCAACCACAGCTTACAGAGCAACGACAGCGGCAAAACTATAGTATTGGCACGCGGTTCCCGACAAGGAAGCACTTCAAGCGTGAATTCTGTAGCGTCCTCTAAAACGAAAGAAGTGGAAAGCAAAATTGCGAACCTGTGGAAGAAAGTCGAGCAGACGAAGAAATTACCGGCTAAGGCCGATAAGAGAGTTTGGATTGAGAGCGACAAGGCCGAAACTCCGAAACTCATAAGGAGTTCCACGTTCGAAGGTCAACCGAAACTCAGCCCAGTGTCCACAGCGACCAAGCAAAAGTCCGCGATCGGCATACGAGTGTCGCAGATACCCAGCCTGAGGCCGAAGACGACGCCGGGCAGAGCCGCGAGTCAAACCAATGTCAACAAGAAACCAGCCAACAAAGGATTCTTACGGAAGGGCGGCGGTCAGGTGACGTCATGAATTTAATTATGTACCAAATGATTGGACCGTCCCTAAAACATTTTGAGTTTTTCATCTCACCGGATGATTCTTGTATTGATTTTTATAAGAGAATATATTCAATCAACCCAATAAAAAATAATCAAAAGATAATTTCTTGCTACTTTTTAATATTTTTTTTTTTATCGTGAAGAAGTTTGTGAATTTTTTTTAATTGATTACAAACGTGGACCGACTGTAATGATATATATACTATATCGTATTATTTATATTTCTCGTATGTGTTGCATTTATTTACTAAAGGGACGTAAATATATTTCATAAATATTTTTATATAATATAGTTTTAAGCTGAATCCGCGTCGATGAAGCGTCACAATTTTTTATACAGAATTGATATAATCCTCATACGAATGCTCTCAGCCGTCTGTCCACCGCGGCATCATAGAATTTGTGGTGTGAAAACATGAGCTTTTCTCCTATACAATTCATGGTAATCGAGCGCTATCAGCTAACCCTGTACATAATTCTATATTATAGTTATTAAGGTTACCATTCACATGTATATTTTTCATAAGTATTCATATTATAACTATACAAGCAAGGTCACATAGCTTCGGAGTAAAATTTTGGGCATAGTGTGTTATGTCGTAATTTTTTTACGTCTAGTCAGTTAAAGGTAGGTAAGGGAGGTAGTTTTGGCTTTTGAGAACTTTAAACGGCTTCGCATAAACGATAACATGTCAGTCCGAAAGCGAGCTGGCTTCACACAATACAAATACACTTAGAACATACGACTGTCAGATTATGTTTGAATATTCCAACTAATATATAGTATAGGTATCTTTAATATGATTTACTTAATAGCTGAAGCTTCCGAGTAATTCCATACTGTAGCATCCGTAGTTTAGACGTAGTTATTCCTCTTGGTTGTACCAGTAGCGGTTGTACCGACGAGCCAGTCTAGATAGATTTATTATATTATTAGTATTAAGTTGCGTCATTCTATGGTAATAAATGAATTTACCGCCTGCATTAGTTTTATTTATACCTAAATGAAAGTTACAAGAGACGACACCTCTCAGCATTCCAGGATTCACGTTGCAGGGAGAAGAACCCCAACAGTGCCTGGGACTTGCGACCCAGGTGTAGTCTCCATGAGCCCCTATCTAACTCGCGTTCAACGCTCACTTCCACTGTCCAAGGTCCTCTCTCTACCTAACCAAATTTGAAACGAACCTACCAGGGCTGCCATCGACGCACGTTCCAAGAATGAACTGATGTTAGTTCTGGACAGGCCCAAGTCTTAGCACGTTGGAGAGATTTGGCTGTTTTACCTCTCGCTGCCACTTCTACCGCATACAAACCTTCGACGAACCTATTCTTAGTGAGCTCGTAATACTTGTTGACCTTGATGGCATGGTCTTTGGGGATGTTGGTTGCCCAAGGAACCGCATGTTTTTGATATTAGTATCGTGTATACTTCTATGTGGTTCACATAAAATCTGTTACTTTGAATTAATTATAGACAGACGCTTCACATTAATTTATTAGTATAGATATTCGTCATGTGTTAAGCTTAAAGAAAATTTATGAATTAACATTCTGCATAGAAAGATATTATTCTTGATATTATGTGTTATAACACTTCTTAAGCGGCTCTGTACTCTACACCCAGAGTTCGGGGAGCGAGGAAGAACTTACACATTATTAAAAAAAGTAAGCTTACATCGAAACCTGGCAAGTACCAGTGTGATCTTTTCCGAGTCATATGTACTTTCTAAGAGTATTTAGACACCACTGACGGACGGTGAAGGAAAACATCGTGAGGAAACCTGGTCTTATAATTTCAAATTATAAGATTGAAATCGCCAACCCGTCTTGAGCAAGCGTGGTGATTAATGCTCTAACCTTCTCCATGTGAGAAGAGGTCTTTGCTCAGCAGTGGGCTCCGATAGGCTGATGATGATGATGGGGCTTACATGAGCCCAAAAAGCTACTATAGATTGTGCCAGCAGTAAACAAAAGTAATGCACAAATTATACTATGTATTTATTTCTTAAAAGTATAATTTTAACAAGTTGAACATTATCTTTGAATAACACATTTAACATTTTTGCCAAACAAGTAATTAGATAGCTATACGTATGTTAGTTCATCAATTGGATGTGTCATCGTCGGAGTCGCTGCCGGGTCCCGGGTTCGAGTCCTGGATCTGCTTGAAGTTCCCGAGCACGGAGAAGTGCATGTGGAGAGACTGCGGCCCGGGAGGATCGTGAGTGTAACGGTGAACCTAAACACGGATTTGTTCAAAAGATTCATCGACTGATCCATAACATACTATCAATTTGTCACTAGTTTTTACATTTCTCTCCCCTGGATATTTAAGTCGTCCTCAAAAAAAAGCTATCAATTTATTTACCCGCGTGTTGAAGACAAATACAGACCGAATCAACCAAAGACAATTGGGAAACGTAGCCGCAATTTGTTCAAGCAAGCAGACGTAAAGGATAGTGGTATGTACTGAGATACCTAACTATTTCTTTATATTTACTGAGACAACCATCATTATAAATGAAAAAATAACCTATTAGGAGATTTGCAATGTTTTTATGTGAAGAAAAATCAAACTACCCTATCCTTCATCCAGCCTCTTAGAGTGTAGAGCGTACCTTAGCACCGAGTTTCTTGAGCAGACTGCTGAAGATCTTCTCCTCTCTGCCGATCCACGGACGACTCTCGTCCTTGATCTGGTAGGGACTGACGTGGATGTAAATATTTACACCTGTTACATAATACGTTTACGCCTGTTAGTGATACATAGAGAATACTATGGAATATTCTGATATACAAAAATATTTAAGTTTTTTAACAGTTCATAATCATTATGAGTACAATTATTCAGCCACGTGAAGCTTCCATCCCTGTTCCTATTCGAATGACGGTACCACTATATCCGTTCCTACTTGGTGGTGGCAGCGGTACCTCTAGTGGCGATCGTCTCCAGCAGCGAGCGCGCCGTCAGCCAGGTGTTCTTACCACCAGCGTGTCCGCCGTCCAACCAGTACATGTCACAGATGCGACCCGACAACCTGACAATATATATCAATATTAAACGTCATCCCCTATGAGGGTAGATTCAAAGTCGCCAGTTCACCGCTTGAGAACATAACATCTATTCATTTCTATATCGAGTGATTTTGCCTACTATTTAAGTTTTGATGAAGAAAAAATAAAATAATATATATATATATATATATATATATATATATATATATATATATATGTATGTATACTCTAGCTATGTTTGTCGTCAAGCGAAAATTTGTGTTCAACTAGGCATATGGTATCGTTGTGTCTGAACTCAAGCGATTATACCTCATCATGTGTTCGTCTCCGGGCGTGAGCGTCTGTGTGTAATGGAACTCGTATATTATCTGGTTGAGCACCACACAACCCTTACTGAACCCCACCAGCGAGATGGAACTCTCGTCCAGCGCGAGGGATTCCCTCCACCACAAGGGATCTCTAGCTCTGAAACAGAATATAAAATAACAGACGATTATTGACACGCGAATGACGTCACAGATCGATATGAATCAATAGAGTGAAGCAAATTTTTTTATGAAGCATATGTACGTGATATGATATACTAAACAAAAAGTAAATATATAAAAAAAAGAAACCCAAAAACAACTCGATAATTACATAAATCGATTTCCATCAAGTTTGTATTAAGCGTTACCGAATGATGCGGACGCAATAACATCTAGAACGGAACCTACTCACGAGCTCGGCTCCCGGGGAACGGCTGTCTGAAACACAAGGGAACACACGGTGTAGGCGACTCTTACTACCTGACGGTTTAGAACCATCACTCAAATTTACGCGGCTAAATATACGAAACTGTGTCACAATCTGCCTTATACATATAAATCGGCTTTTCAGCAACCGTGGTCACGGATAAACGCTTAGCCATCAATAAAATTTACTTTCATTAAAATATAATTAATAAAACTATATATATATAGGTATATGAATATTCCTCACGCGGCATCCTTCAACACTGCTGTCCGGCGACACATCCCTCAACACATCCAAGAGTTCTCTCTCTGACATCGTTTTCATTCTGATGCTTACATTTTTCAGCAATCTACAACAACGACAGTCAACTATATTCATAATATAAAGTTAATTAAGAGAATTTAATTCATCTTTAGGGTTCAGAGTATCGAAAAATGCAAGAAAAACTTATAAATATCAGAATTAATACAAAATAAAATGCAAATTGTGTAATAAAAATGATAATGCTACTGACTTGAATACGACAGTGAGCACTCACCTCTCTAGATGTAACAAGGCGTGGTGTGTCGGCGTGTGGTCCGGGACACCGGCGTTGTTACTTGGAACAAAGTTGTCGTAACAACTGAAGCTCTTGAACTCTATCCTGCAGATGATCGTCAGTGATATACAGCGTGGTCACTACTTACACGACACATATTATAATAACAAAAAAAACGAGCCTTTAAACTGACCACGATCTGGTTCCACCTCGTGTTATGGTGTAACCTAGTAATACGTTATACCTATATTTGTACGAGAATTAAAAGAAAATCGTTAACTATTACTAAATGTGTTTTTGCTAGTAAGAAGTAGAAACCAGATTAATGTTTCCTAGAAATGTAATTTGCAGACTTCAAATTCGAAGGTGTTAAAGGAAAATGTGAAAATGTCAAGCGGTACCCGGTTCTGATTAAAAAATGTTATCAATCACCTCGAAGGTCTCACAACCACGATGTGTTTGTCGACGAAGCTTTCCCCGAGCATGCGGGCAGTGCTCTCAAGGTTCCACTTCACGTAGTGTCTGTTATCACGGTGAGCCTGCATCGCCTCTGGATAGTCCTTTAGATATTGACAAAAATAAATCCATTGAAATCATTTTAATTGCAGAACAATGTCCAGCGTGTTGTAATATCGAGATCTAAGATTTTCGCGAGTTTTATTCATTTAAAAGAAACTAATATTTTTCAGATAAACTACGCGTGATTTATTTTTGTAAAAAAACTACATACTCCCGACGTTTCGGTTACTTTTCAGCAACCGTGATCACGGGCAGACGAGATGTGAATCTGTGTGTGATGTGAAAAACGTGTTGTAATATTGAATTTGTGATTTGATTTGTTTATATATAGTTTGTTAAATCGTTCCTCAAAAATGGCAAAAGCTAGTTAAATGAACTGCTAGAATGTTATTTTAAAATAAACCAAGTATTGAAGAGATGACAGAAAATCAATCAAGTCCTATCTGTTCTGTTCCAACCAGCAGGCAGCAGGCCCTCACCTGGACATCTCCTCCAAAGAAGACCAGCGTCTCCGCACCGCGAGCTGCGTCACTGATCGCCGGACGAAATATAACATCATTCACACGACCCTCGTACCCGGAAACGCGTCGGAGACGAAAAGGCAGCATCGCGTTCACTCCTCGGCATACATTGCTACAGACGATTAAAAAATATTTGAATAACCCATATTGAACAGTTCAGCTCATATAAAACAAAGTAGTCTTCATTTTATCGAAAACAATTATAACATAACCAAATTCTCCACCAATTTATTAAATATTTAATTCTTGTATTTATATTTCCGATTTTTTTTTTCTCATCAATCACGTCAGTATTTGCTCTGGAACCCGGTTCGTAAGTCTTAATCTAACGATAACTGATATAAAATCTTAATCATGTAAAAAATCATTGAAATCTGTTCTGTGGTTTAAAAGTAATTAAACAAGGAATATAAATGCCCACAGACATTTGGGTCATACTTAAACATTCGTCTTTTTGCGTCGGGGGTTGGAAACAGATATTTAGAGAAAAAATAACATATAAGCACATAACTTTAATCACATTAATTGAAAGCATCCGATATGTCACAAATTAATTGTTAATAAGTATAAAAATAGCATTTTCCGCTTAAAACTATAAATAAGACCTTCTACGAATAGAATATCTTTTAGTACATGAAAATATTGTCAAAAAATAAATATGAAAAGTATTCACTAATTGTTATTTCATATATTAATAACAGGCAAAACATTAAAATAAATTTATTCTTTATCATGAATATTAGTAAAAATTGTACAAATACTGATCAGTAGCTCCCATAACTCAGCCGGAGATAAAAAACAAAATGCCAAACTGAAGCGCAATGTTTAAAATACAGACCATTGTATTTTAAAAGAGACTTGTAACATACAAGTACACAGAAAACCTACTCTAAACTATTATTTGTGTATCATTTAATATGCCTCGTTTGTTTCTGATGGTAATATTTGGTGTCGTTCATGCAAACCGTAATTTTCAAAGTTATATCATCCAGACAATTCTTCAGATCCTGTCTCAGCTCCCTAACTTTGACCCTTACATCTTCACACATCAGATTGTAGCACATTGCTACCAATCCCATACCGAGGAGGACGTAAATAAAGTTTATAACCAGCTTCAGATGAGATCCCTCGGCAGAATCAGCAATGTTAGCTCCAGGCACAAAATCCCCGAAACCAATCTTGCAGAGACTTATCACACAGAAATATGTAGAATCCAGATAATTCCATTTCTCCCAAGCACCAAACATGATTGTCCCAGTCAGTATATAGAATGAAATCACCCACAAACAGGCTGTAGATGGCACAGTGATCTTTCTTTTGACCGGTTGCAATTCTCCATCTTCTAGCAAAGGGTCTTCCCTCCGGCTGCACTCATAAGCAGTTATGTATAACCATTTAAAAGATTGAGCTAAAACTTTACCCATATTGCAAAAATAAAGTACATAGATTGGTATCCCAAAACAGGCATATGCAATAGTACCAATCTTTCCCCACAGTGTTTTCGGCACAACATTACCATAGCCAATCATTGTGAAAACAGACAAGGAATACATAAGAGCAGCTGGGAATGACCATATATCCTCTGAAGATCTCCCGTTATATCCTAGATGAACTGCCGTTGTGATGTTGTTCTGAAAGTCTTTCAATACACTATTGCTACTGGCCATCCATGCTGTGTAGTTCAAGACATTATACTTGTTAGTGATGCCCCACAGTTGCTCGACACAGCTCTGACGCCATTTGATGACTCTCACTAGCTGCATGTCTGGACTGTCTTTCTCTATATGCATGAAGCTCGCAGCACCTAAGATCGCATAGCAAACCACCAGCGCGCCAACACCCACTTGTGTAAACATAAATGCTATAAACTTCCGGAGACAGTCTTTTATTTTTTCACGGGGATCGCTGCCTGTTGTCGACGACGATTCCTTGCTCCTGAAGGATCCGTGGAAACTCGAGTGTAAATTATGGGATCGTTCCATTTCAAAATAAATATTATCGATATAATAATTTGACAGGGTTTACGTATAGACGACTACGACGTTTGTGGCAAACTATTTTTGTAACCGGCCTGGCGGAGGGCCAAAAGTACTCTTGATTACAAACATTACATTTATATTTGTTACTTCATATGTGATGTAGCGAAGATAATCATAATAACAATTAATTTACATCTAAATGACAAATAAAAAGAAATCACTATAAATTTTATACATTACCAAGAATTTCTTTAAAAATACATTCAATATTAAACGAGGTTTACATTTAAGAACTTTATAATTTATATCTCTATTATTTTACTAAAAATTTATGTAAATATTCACTTACCGTTTAAAGAAATTTTTTATAGAAGTTATAATTTTAGTGTAAATATATAACACAATTTAAATCAGTTAGCTTAAAGAATGAATTGAATAAAGAATAATTTTATGTTTAATTCTAATATCTTTAAATAAACAACGATTACATAGGTAGGTAGTGTTTATATTTTTAAGTCAATGTCAAGTATTAATATTATCAATTTTGCCATTATTAGTGGTCATACCATGTATTTTCAGAATACTTTTGTTTTATTACAAAGTTTAATAAATTATTTTAAAGTTGTTACGTTTTTAAAGAATTAAAAAAAAGTTAACAACTAAAAATAAAATTCTTTTCAAGATTTAATAATAACAGTTTTATTACTTACTTTTTTATATCTTTTTTTAATAAAGTTGTGAATTTGTAACGATTAAAATTTTAATAGCCAGTTTACGTTTTTAATTCAGAGGTGATATTTTTATTTATGAATATAATGTGAAAATTCAAAACATATTGTATACGAATTTCAAAATTATTTCGTTAATTCCAAGTATAGAATTTAAAGAACTCTTATTTTCTTTACATTAAGGTTTCTAGCTTAGCAAATGATTTGAATAAAATAAAATTGAAATAACCAGGAGCCTCCAAAAAGATATTGATTTTTTTTCTACAACAATTTGCCCACAGATGTCAAATCCAAAATTCACACGTTTTCTTGGCGTTGTTTGTCGTCCGGCGTTCCATTTTTTATCGTTTATGTTTTATTTCGGCTGTTGTAATGTAAAATGTAACGTTGGACACTTGTCCGATATAGATTTATAAGTTTTTGCCAGATTTTGTAAGTACAAATTAATTTCTACATTAAAGCAAATCATATCCTCTAGTACTTGTTCTTCCAAAAAAATTCCTTCGAAATGTTTTGTAAAAGATTTTTAAGATTTTTGTTCATAAATTAAAAAACCAAAGATAACACGCTTTTCCGGCGACTTTTCTATCATATATGTTACATTGCTTAATGTATGATCCTTTGAAACAGTAGTATAGTCAAGGTCGTCAGTGACTGATATATACTATAATTTGGCAAATTTCTAACATCTTGTAAAGATAATTAATATTTAATAATGTATTCAAATTTGTATTCATAAAAAACGAATTCTCTAGTATGTCAAGTGATATTTCAAAAAAAAAAACCAAATGATAATCCTTTGACCCCACTTGTGATAATGTTTACACAGCAAAACGATTTTCAATGGAAAATATCTATTACTTGCATTATTTCTTTTCATTGAGATATGGATTGCTTGTTTGTTATTTATTTTTAAAGTTCAAACTTATATTATTAACTAAAAATTGCCCATTGTGATTACAATTTCAGGGAAGTGACATAAATTCTAAACATGTAGGTTGCGGAACACAATTAAGGAAATGTATTCAATAGCAGCACAAACACCCATTTGACAGACATAGATGCTCAATAAATGGATTGCACATAATTAAGGCTATGATGGCTTCGCACACACAACCCAATAGACCCAGCTCCATCATGAGCCCAAAACCTACTACAATCGATTTAGTTGGCGGAATCTACTGTAACATATGTAACTTGATATATGCAAATAAGAAGGATTACGACCTACATTACACTAAACACGAAACTGGCGGCAAGGACATAGTTTACACTTGCGTAGTGTGTAGAAAAGAAATCTCAGGCTATCCAAGCTTTCGTGGTCATTGTTACACAAGTCATGTCATCAAAGAGAGATTTAAGTGCGTATACAACAACATGTTTTATCTTTTATTACATTTTGGCTGGCTTTAACTACTTTATATAAGTTGGGATGTTAGAAAAGTATTGATAATAAATATTTTACTTTGCAGATGCGAACACTGTTCAAAATTATTTTCAAAGTTTGCTTCACTACGAGAACATGTCATGGTAATGCATAGATTCAGATGCAACACTTGCAAGAAGGAGTACGTGTCATTATTGACTTGTATTTGCAATAATTTAAGATTCATTAGTAATAAAAGTTTGATTTTTCAGATTTACATCAAAAAAAGAATTGAAATTGCATGAAATTATTCACAATGACAACGACAGTCCTCCTTATGAATGTAAAGCGTGCGGTGAGGAGTTAGACACTCTGGAAGACTGCAAGAATCATATAGACGTACACTCAGCATTCATATACTTTTGCCCCATATGTAATGAAAATATATCAAATAAAGAAAACTCCAGTGAGCATTTGAAGAAACATTTTGGACATGTGATTAATACAAATACTATTGAAACACAAAAGAGTTTGGACAAAGAGGAAAATTCAGTTGAGAGATTGGGCGGGATTTCGTGTAGTTATTGCTCCCAGACTTACAAGAACCGTATGGAATTTGATGCCCACTTCTCATGCGACCACGGAGACAAAGATATCATATACAGCTGTATTGTGTGTGCAAAGCAGTTTGAGAAGTATTCCGTATTTAGTCATCATGCTTACAATCACTTCACCAAAGGAAGATTTTGGTCAGTACTCATTTACTATGAACTATATATTTTTACTCATTTAGGTAATTAAATAAAATGCTTTTAATAATATTGTATATCTGAATACTAAAAGTAACTATCTGTAACTAGATTAATATGAATATACTGAATATAACTGAAATGTTTATTACAGTTGTGACATATGCCGGAAGACATTCAACCGTCTCTCCCTACTGGTGACTCACACGGCCGCCTGTCAGACCGATGCCGAATGTAAGGGGAAGCCGTTCACTTGCTATCAGTGTGGACACCGCTATGTGACGGAGATGAGGCTGAGGGAACATCTGAGGGATATACACGGTGTACACTGTGTCATCTGTCCGGAGGAAGGCTGTCAGGAAGTGTAAGCATATGAAATTAATATATTATTATACATCAGAATACATTTTATTTTTATTTATTATTTATTATATGTATTTAGTTAGGAAAACGATATGAAGCTGTTTTTCTTGTGTAGCCATTTCGACTACATTGTCAGTAACTATAATTGTATAATGATTTATTTGCGAACCTCATCCCAAAGTCCTCGGAGATGCAGTCGCGGTCATTAGTGGATGATAAGGTTATACGATTTATCGTAATTAAAATTGCAGATTTGCCACACCAAAAGAATTGGTATTCCACCAACGTGCGCACCAATCCGACCGGAACTGGTGTCGCCAGTGTGGCCTGTTGTTCACCGGCCTCGCCTCCTGCGAGCGACATCTCGACGTCCACAAGAAGAAGCTGTATGTGTGTCCGGTCTGCAACAAGAACTACAGCGAGAAGCATCTCATACTGAAACATATCTCACAACATTTTGAAACTGTTTTGCACATTTGCAAAGTGTGCGGGAAGGTCTACAACGCCAAGAATCGTCTGATCGAACACTTCAAGTCGCACTCCGAGAACAAAACCCACAGTTGCACCTATTGCGACAAGAGTTTCGTGAAAATTGGCCAACTGCAGCAACATCTGAACATACACACGGGCTCCAAGCCATACAAGTGTCCGGTCTGCTCGAAAACGTTCGCCAGCTATCCCAACTGGCATAAACACTTGCGTCGAATGCACAACGGCGACGGAAAAAATTATAAGAAACCAGATATCGACAACGAAGAAGAGAACATCCACGATGAGAACGTGGAAGAATATCCTGGCGCCGATAGAAGTGTACAGAAGACAGACGCGTCTCGAGAAGACAAGCACACGCACCTCAAGGTAGACGCGGAACCGGCTGGTAATAAGGAATCCAGACTGGACACATACATCTATTACGAACCGAACGACAGCACCATGGAGTCAGACAGCATCGATCACGCCGTCATCGAGAAGGAGTTGGAAATATTCGAGAACACAAACGACGAGGGTATCGGCAACATCACGAAGTTTGTCAACGTCTTGGCCACGAACAATACGGTGTGCGTTGGCGGTGAGTGGACAACTTTCAAAATCATATTGAGATTATGTAGCGTCTTAAACAAATATTATTTAACATTCCAGAGAGTTCCGAGTCGTCGGCAGCCAGCGCCTTCCCCGCCGAGTACGGGCCAGAGTTCAGCGGGGTCATCGACCTGGACGACCACATGTTGCCTCACATCGATCCGCTGCTCATCAACAGCCAGCCGCCCCCGCCCTACGACCAGTTGGCCGACTCGTTGGTCGACTCGCTGGCCGACTACACCGACAACTTCGCCGAAGCCTACGCCCCCCCCAAATGGGAACCCATCATCACCAAGGTGTACCAGGACTACTCCTACGGTTACGGAGAAATGGTCGAGTCCAACCGACTGTCCATAATGAACACAGATATATTTTGAAAGTTTTTTTTTACATATTTGACATATTTTTGTAACTTACCCGCAGCTACCTCAGTTAGTAACGATGATGTACCTCACTTTACAATATGATGTATTTTAATGTTGATATAGTATACACTTTTAACATATATCCCACCAAGCATTTAATGTTAACATAATTCATAGTTACACTACCTCATTTAGTTAAGGCTCTCATGTTCGCTTACACCCGGAACCTCTCCAGCGCCGTTCGTGTTGTTTTGTACGAAATTATTTGTACGGAGCGGAGTGAACGAGTTAAGTCTGCTCTTCGATTTATTTGATAATTAAAACGGGCTTTAATATGTATCTTGTATTGTATGCAGCCGAGTCGCGGTCCGCGTCCCCGGACGAGTTATACACAAGACTACCACAGCCTATACACTATATACAAGATTATATACACAGTGCATATACACGTTAAGATATTTACAAGTAGTTTTCAATAGTTGTTTAAATCAGTTCCTACAGTCTGTCCGGGGGCGTGAACTGCGACCGGATAGTTTTGAATGATTTCCAAAGTCTTAGTCTTAGCCTAGGTCTCGGTGAGCGTGTGTAAATATAACGTACCTCTGTTCTTATCTTCGCGGCAATCTGTAACTTGCATTTCAACCGCGCTTCATTTCCCGGTCACCGGCCGGCTGCTCGCTGTTAACTTTAAACGCAAATACCGTGACCTTGCTATGTGTAAAGCTGCTACTACTACGCGTGTTACGTGACGTTGTTTTTCGCGCGGGCGGCCGGCGGTGACGTGCTCGTGCATTTCGATTTCGATTCCTTTTATTTCATTATTATTATTATTCCTCCGCTCGGGGGGTCATGGACGCAAAGCGTTTATGGTATTAGTGTAAGTGAATCGATAGTGCTGTGATATTTTATGTATATTTAGATGTAAGTGTAGCGAGCGTAGTATAACGAGTACAAAAACATTATTTATAACAGCGGTCTCCTTGCATTGACGGTGGACGGTGACGTCATCGCTGACGGCGGTCCGCTACGTGGCGATGACGTCACCGTCCAGTGACACGTCACCGATGAACGACAAACACTAAAGAGATATACATGCGGTTGGTGTTGTCTGTTATGTATGGTCTCATCATTCGCGATAGTCTTAGGACTAGGAAATAGGACAATTTACAGCCGTCGCCCGTATGGACGGTGAGATGCGATGAGTACACATATCTACCGAGCAGAGGGTAGAGTGTTGGAGGGGTCCATACGAGGTAACTACAGACGAACGAACTCACCCTGGCAGGTGACTGCATAGTAGTGTAGACACGAGAAAAATATATGATAAAATATTATCTCCGGAATATAGTTTCGAGAAAGTGTAATATTTACAAGAAATGTTTCGGAGATGGGGGTCTTAGTGATAAACGTATCCAAAGACTGGAAAGTATTTATAAGTTCGATGAACTTAATGTATTGGAGTTTAATCCGGGATAACAGTCAGATGTGAACCAGAACCAACAGGATCAGCTCCGCGTGCAGCGGACCCTCGCCGTCCGCGGGCCGGTACAGCATCAGGTATGGAAACCGATTGCAAAGGACATACGCACGAGCAAGTCTAGCGGCATGCTTTGGGAGATTACAAAAAAAATTGCTATCATTAAATGCTAGTGATGTCATGCAAGTAATTGGCTGTTCAGCTGAAAATTCTGCAATGTTGGATCCTCCGGGTCCTCTTGCGGTAACGAATCTTACACGTTTAATGTATCTGCGCTGTAGTTAGCCATCTAAAGTTAGTGTCGTGTCTGATTACGTTGGATGAAGCTTGTAAATAAACTTGTGGTGTAATGTTTCACTGATTCGTTCCGATATATTATTATAGTTTTAACTACAGCGCAGTGTAACTGTCTCGCGCTAGCTCTGATGCAAAATACACTGCGACCAACTGAAATTTAAAAAATAAAATGTAGTTCCCGCGTTCTGAAGGCTGTATGTAAATTTTTGTTTTTTTGAATGAACATCGTGTGTCGCAGTGCTTTTTGTTCCGTCACGACAGTAATAGTATATAATGATTGGTGGTGTTGCATAGTCTTAATAAGTCTCGTCGTTCAGTGTAACAGTACTTATTCAAAACTTCTATAATCATTAAAATTATTACACTATATAATATTTCGTCGCAAAGGTAACAATATTGAGATTGACGTCGCCATTTTAATGACAGTTCGATTCCAAATATAAAATTGTTACACTTGAAAGTTTTTACTCTTATCTACATACGTTTACAATTTTATTAAAAGATATTAAGTACTATGAGTATTTAAATCTTAAATTATTTCTATTCTATGATATATACGGTATATGTAAGAATTATTTTTGATAAAAAAAAAAGAAAATGTCGTGATTGTGACCTTTGCGATCTTTATATGTCCCTAGCTATAGGTTTTTTAGGTTAGAGTCGAGCACAGGGTATTGTGGTTCTATTTTACGGATGTGTTATTTAAATATCTCGATAGTTAAGAGTTAACACCCGCTGATAACGATGGTCAAACAATACTACCTCAATACCCGTCATGTGTAACAGATAGTTTGAAAAAAAAAAAAATTAACTGTCATTGAATAAGTTTAAAATGAGTTTTGTGACTCTCTCTCAATCTAACTGTCGAACATACCGATGTATTAGATTTAAAAATGGAACTTCGTATGAGAAATATTCGTTTAGCGCTTCAAGGTTGTTGCATTTTAGATCGTTTATAGCGTCTTATTTTCTGTGTCGATGTTGGTGTTAAATATAAAATTGTTTGTAAGAGTTCCTCCTCGCTGCGTCGAAGGCCAGGGACCGCGGCCTATCCTCGGCGAGTTCGTGACTTTGGCGAAATGTGTATTTTATGTCGCGTTCGATGTAGCGTTTCTTTTAGCTTCGAGGATACATGCAGTAGTTTATATTCGCTGGTCGAATGTATGATTTGCCGAGCGCGTTGAATTTCTACCGTTCGTATTGCGACGGACATGTTTGACGTGAGAACGTTGTGCGAGAAGCTTTTGAAATTGTAAATAAAATTGCTGACCTTTGATGTATTTGATTCCTGAATGGATTTTTTTTAAGATAGTTGTATCGCTTGTAAGTTCAGATACTGTAAAGCATGGTCCGCGTTGTTATTTCTGTCTTACGACACACGGCTGTATTGCTGTATTTGAATTGTTTCCATTTTCAAATCCTCCCGCGCTTTATTGTTATGGTGTCCATATAATGTATGTTTTTTTTTCTTTACGTATTTTAAGCTTTTTATAACTGTAACGACCGCCCGTGATCCGGCTTTACAGTATTATTAAATAAATGTACCGATCTACCTCTGCAAACGCATGCCTCCATAAATACAGTAATTATAGTTTTTGTTAATATTTTTGTATGTTATTTAAAACAGATAGAGTTTAGGGTAAATAGTTTATAATAACTGTGCTGTTTCAAGAGAACGATAATGTAAGCATGTTCAGTTAAGTAGATATTACACTCCAATAAGAATTGTATCGGAAATAAAAATACAACATAATAAAGAAAATCTGAATAGTTACTTTGCTTTTTTATTATGAATCCTTTGTTTGTATAGAGGGTGTTGGGAAATTCTAAAATTAATTGAACACTTAGATGTTTATTATAATTAGAATCGTAACAACTAGGTTTACAATAAATGGAACAGATTTATATAAACGGACACACGATCGGTTTAAGACCGATGCCATACATTCCTGAACCGACCACAAGAGTACAATACAGAGATCCGAACGCATCACAAGTAAACATATATACCAGGCAGAACGAAACAAGTCCCTGTGACATCACAAATTAATTATGGTTCAGAGATCTTTATGATCAAATACATTTAAGTTGTAAAATATCTACGCCTTGGAATGAAAACTATTTCGATATATGTCTGGAGCACACTGAGGACGTTATTTCATTATATCTGGCAACACTAACATAGAGTCATACAACTAGCCTGACATGTTATGAGACACAGATAATGAAAACAAAACATTTTATACATAAATAAGTTACAATTTATATTTTATCTCAGTAAGTGTTCTAAAGATCACAGGTTTTAAGACTTAAAAAAATTATATTATAAGTACACAAGCAATTTCATCCAAACGCCTGAAATTTCTCAAAGTTAAAACTTGTCTAGACATTGGTTTACAGTTATATAGCATATGAGACACAGATTACAATATTGACTGATTTCCTACCACCTACTGTAAAGATTAAATGTATCATATAGACTATGTACAAAGAGCGAGACGGAACAACACACTATGGGAACGCTTCGTACAAGGCCGTCTCAAAACCGTTTCACGTGAAAATTGTTATGGAGTAAAACTAATTAATTAATTTAGTCTTATAAATAAGCTTTCTTTTCTATATTTTTTTAATTATTTTTTGCCGACCATAATGTATATAAAAAGGCATCAAAGCTGACTCGTGTTCAATGATGTGATTTTAGCACAAAACATCACTACAATTCAAAGCCACGGTACTAGAAAGTTTTTGGTACAAATGTTTAAGTATTACACATTTTTGAAATGCTAATAATGTTTTCATAAAGTTTGTCAAGTAATATTATGTATAATAAATAAATTAAAATTAAGCAATATAGTTTAAGGTGGTACAATTTTCGGGTTCCTTTTTTTTAAAGACACTTACCCGCTTGCCGCTGTCGAGTTATTGGTTGTATTACGATCTTTACACATCAGTTTACACAAAGATAAAAAAAAAGTTGCGCATACTGGCGCGTTTTCTGCCACATATCGCGAGATAACATTTTTATTTTTTTCCAATATCTTTTTACTTCTCACATAATCGTCTGTTATATGTTAAGGTAAAATTGATAACATTGTCATTACAGTGGTGAGTATCATTAATACTTATTTGTGGTTGTGATATAGTTGTGACCAGCTTATTTGACCACATTATATCGAGAGCACTTTTCGATGACGCCAAGTCCCTCCTTGCTGTCAACGAAAATCTACAGGAGCCTGTTGAATTCTGTACATTATTTTTTTCACGTTAGACGCTGTTTATACAACGATATTTAATTCTATTTAATGCAAGTAAATTACAAAAAAAAATGTATTTTTCTTATAAATGCATGTATTTTTTTAAGTTTTATTTATTAAATAAATTAATAACATAATTTTCAAAATTATATTTTTTTCTATTACACCTTATACTTTCACGTGTATGTGCGCAAAATTACAGAATATTTAGTTTTGAAATAAGCGCGGTACGGAGTTTTGGGACGAGTCATACGAGTTTCCCAGAGTGTGCGACGGCTGGTAAGGACATATATTATTATAATGATTACAACTCGTGAATATTTCTTTGGTTCCGCGACACGCCGCTAGCAACGAGCTTAGAATGAGCGACTGACTTGCTGTGTTTAGTTTGATGATGCAAAAACTAAGTGAGAATAGTGTCCACGGGAACGTACCTCCGGTAGGTAGTAGCCTGATCTGAACTTGCCTGGATGTGGACCCTATCTAGTAGTGAGGCTAGTACCTTGTATACACACGAGCTTTAACTATTAAACATATCCCCTCCGACCGCTCCACCGCCTGTGCTGGTTCACATGTTCTGGAACCTGCCGTCACCGTCTAGCATCAGTATGTTGGGGTTCTCCCTCTCGAAGTGAGTCGGTTTCCTCTCCCGCTCCCTCTCCGTCCACTCTCCCTCCCCTCCCTCCCCCGCCCACTCCCCCACCGGGCCGCTGTAAGCGTCCGCAGCGGCTTTAGCTCGCAGCCTCTCCACCTATAACACCAGCCCCGTATGTACCGACCATCATCACCACCTGTCTTTGTGATTCCCAAACAAAGTTAGCTGTGTGTGATATTTAGGTACCTTGTAGATAATTACATATAATTTTTATTTTTTCAACGAGTAAGAAATATTATAATAATAATTATTATAGTATAACAACACAACTGAGACTAATATTACACAGATGTTTTGTGGGTGTGCACAGAGATTTTGTGGTTTTAGGCAAAATATATCATTCAAACACACTTAGCGGCACAAAACCACTAATTCGATAGTTATATTTTTTTCACTCGGCCGTGGAAGAGTGATCAAAATAGAATACCTAGCTAAAAATATTTAAGCAATATAGCGGACAAAATTAACACTTTCTTTGCAACCGACGGCGCGGATATCAAGACGCAACATATCCGTAGATTTTTACAAACACACAAACAGTTCCTTGCTACTGCTAAATCACTTGTGTGTCGAGAATGACCAAGGAGTAGCGTCGCTTGGTCACGGAGCTTAATATTACTCTGAACATTTTCGACGGAGAGCGCTTTTCTAACACCAAATCCTATATCAGTCAGTCAAGGCCTGCTGCAGGCGGGCCGCGGGCAGCCCGTGTTCATCGCCCGTGTGCCGCGCGCCACGTTTACTGCTATATAGTTTTCGCCTCTACTTAATCAACTGCGTTACGAATAATTAAAACCGAGTATACATTGATAATTAATAATTTAAACTTCCGTAACGAAATCCGCTAAAATGTTTCCGGATCCGGTCATCTCGCGCGTCGGATACGGTGATAAAATGTAACAATAGCCGCTCAGCGAACCTGTTACCTCGGAGTCGTGTTTGGCGAACTTGTCGAACATGTTGGCGTACAGCAGCTTCTCCTTCTGCTTCTGCCTCGCGATCACCGACCTGCACACCTTGATCTGGTTCGCAGCCGCCTGGAGATATATTGAAATATATGAACACTGACAGTTATCGTCACACGTGTTGAGCTCGCTGGACAACCACCGCCGGCCGCCTCAGGCGAGCGCTACACTCCGGTTGCTATAATATAATGTTCTCTCCAACAATACATACTGGGTATATTTTAAAACTAATATTCTTTGAAAACTGTTTCTTAGCCTTAGTACCTTATTTTCGGGCTCAGCTTGCACGACCTTCTCGAAGTCTTGGAGCGCTTTCTCCGCCTCCTCGATGGCCAGTAGAGCCTGGCCCCTTCTAAACAGACCCTTGACGTTCTTGGGGTCGAACTTGAGGGCCTTGTTGGCGTGGTCGTTGGCGGGGTAGAAAGCCGACACCTTCAGATACACCAGGGCCAGGTTGAGATGAACCGCCAGTAGGAGTCTCTTACCAGCGTTGCGGTACTCGGACTTCTGGGTGATGTCGTCTACCATGTCTGGAACACATTCATTATTTTACTATGCGCTATTAAAGCTAGTTGCAGCTCATTACAATAGTGTACCAAAGAAAATCGTCTATTTAAATTAGATCGCGACAGTTGTGAATCAAAAAAATGTCGTAATAATTATCAAGTCAATAGTAATGTTGACACCCGGGACACAGCTCGCTGTGAATATTTTTAAAACCTTTAATTGTATTTCCAGAGTAATCCTAACGGTTTCTCTGCTTCTCGTGGACGCGTTGGTGACTCACCTTCCAGCAGAGTACAGACTTTCTTATACTTCTTGATGGCCATCTGGTACTTGTTATCTTTGAAGTAATTTGTGCCTTTCTCTTTGCATATCTTCGCTTGCTGGACTCTCTCGTCGGCGCTCATCGCCCACGGCTCCTTGGCCTTCTCGAAGCTGACCAGTTTCACGGTATACTCCACTACAGCGTTCGGGGGAACCCCCATTTCCGAATTGCCCTCGGACATGAAGGCATATTTCGGCTGTATAGTCAATATGGACTTTTCGCTGAGATTGAATTTCTCTATGGCCCGTTCCAGTCCGTGGCATATATTAATTTCAGCGCCCTCCCCCAACACAAAGGAAACCGTACGGTTGTCGAACACGGTCCCGTCCGTAAGCTTTCCTTCCAGTTCCACTAAAATATATTGAATTATTAAATATTTATGTCTATGATACATTATTATTTTTCTTTATAAAACTATTAATATTATTGCGTATACGTGAACCTTCCATCACAATATTCTCATCTCATATATTCTTAACTTATCTGGCAAAGTTAAAATTGTATAAATTTTTACCTGACATTGAAAAGTATCATTTAATATTATATAAGTATTTATATTTTATATGCAAATATATATCATAGTATTTGTATATATTAGGTCCTTACTTTTAATGTTTATTCATAATAAAAATATTTTGCCAAATCTAAGAGCTAATGTCAGAGAAATTAATAACTCAGTATAGGACTGTCCCTCACCAGTAACAGCTGAGCCATCGTTGGGACAGTCTCGCCCTGTGCCCTGTTCCACCACATATCTCAGGATACCCTTGTTCTTGTTAGGGCTCAAGTCTTCCAGCTTCCAATCCAACACCTCGATCTGTCGATGATTAAATAGATGTCATTATACTATGACAAAACTACGACTATTTTTGGCTATTACAAGTATGGCTTATACGACACGCAATACGCAGACTTGTTTATATCTTAAACTTCTGTTAGAGTCGAGTTACATGTTATAGTAATCAATAATTGGTATGTAAATTTCTTCTTTCAATACTTATACAAAATATGTTACAATCTGAGTTACAATGCTGAATCCTTTATATGAAAAATGTTCTAAATGTTTTAAGCTTTCCGTCAACATACGTACACCCTGCAGCGCGGGTTGTAACGAGTAACATGTGACTTACCTCGAACTGCAGCGTCTCGTTGGGCGGTATCTTGGGCGGGTTGCCCTGCTCGCCGTAAGCGTATTCCGGTTGACAGATCAACATCGCGACCTCGCCCATCTTCATAGTCGCAACGCCTTCTTCCCATCCCTTTATCACCATATCTATATAACAATATATATTTCTTTAATGAAATCTAAGACCTTCGCGAGTATACATTTAAATTATTCTCATCGCGTCTGTCCGTGATCACGGTTGCTCCTAAGTAGCCGAAACGTCGGGAGTATGTAGTTTAAAAATAATAAAATAAGGAGTAGTAATCCGAAAATATCCTTTTAATTAAAATTTTCTTGTCTTAATTATTTTCCTGTTTCTTACCTTTCTTACGTTTCTTTATATTTAATTTAAATAAAACGAAGGATAGTCATTTCGTTTGAATTAGAAAAAAAAAAATTATTAATTACAGACGGACTTATTCTGTAATTAAGTACAAAGTTTTGACTCAATGTTCAATTCATCAAGATAAAGTTATTAAAAAAAAAAAAAACTCTTTGGTATAGAGAAAGTCTTTCTTTTTGTTTGTTTTAATCAAGCTGAAGGACTAAAATATACATAACATAAATAAATCCATAAACAAAAACTAGTATTTAATTTTAAAAAAAAACACGGCTCCTATTATATAACATACAGTTATCAGGAAACAAGATAATAACTGATCATATTGTGGTTAGGAAGTGGTTTTATAAACATTAACCATATATAACTAAAAACAAAAAAATATTTACTAGACATTAAATTAAATTTAAGCGAAGTTTACAAGTTTTTTGTGGGAATAACTTAAATGAACAATGAATTGTAACATTTGTAACATCTTAGCCAGTTAATGTTCAAGCATGTTATATATAATGGATGTGTGTGTGTGTGTGTGTGTAGTATTCAAAGAGGTATAGCAAGCACGCACACAAACACACACACAAGCACAGATTTATAAGTAATTTAATATTAATATTCGAATTTTAATACTTTCATTAAAATACAACTGTATATGTTAAGTTTGGAAACAATTGTATTTCACAGACTATATCTACATACAAAGGTTCTAGTGTATGATATCTGTGTAGTTCTATAATATTTGGGACATAAATTTCATGACTTTCAATGAATCGAGATTAAAAGTTCTGTATAATAAATCTAATAAAATCACATACTATTTATAATGTTGAGTAGCGAGACTAAATGACCGAGCTTCATAATAAAGTGATCTACCTACAAGGCTATGTTGTGTTTGATAATATACTGTGAATAAATAATGTCTAACGCTTTATAGATGCTCGAAGCATACCTATATTTAAAAACGGTATGGGCAAATCTTACACCACATATAAATAAATAATAAATTTTACCCATGTTTTAGGTAAATTTTTAGTATAAACAAACTTTTGGTTACTTTTATGAAAAAAATTATTTTATAATGGAATAAATTCAACAATTTGCTGATTCCAGAGAAACTGTGAAAATGGGATCATTCAAATATGTTATATTAGATCTTGGTATTGGAATTTCTTTTAGTTTTTCATCAAGTATAATGAATTTGATTAATATATCGGAAACCGCGGGTGTCCACTTCGACCACTAGCAAGTTTGGCGCATTACAGAGACTGGGATCTGAAGATGATGACTGATGATGAAAATTTATCTTTCACAGCATATCCATATCTCTTTTATGTAAAACATATTAAAGATAAATGTATCAAAGGCTTAGAAACAATAATAATAGAATACATTTAAATTGTAACAGTTCACAAATATGACTTGTGTGTGAATATTATTAAGAATTCACTCAAAACCTTTTATTCGTTAACATTTCAACCCAATAATATTGTGATAAATTATAGGATAATTCAAAATGTTCATCTAAAATTTAAGCAGAATATCCAGAGTATATAAATTTAAATTGCAAATCATAATATGGTGGACTAAAATTTTATATTGTTTGAAATATGTATTACTATTGTCTTTATTATCTAAATTTTATATTTGTTTATTTTAAACCCGACCTTACTAATGAATGTATGTACTAATTTTATTCAGAAAGAAATTACAAGTTATCGATTAAAATCTGAATTTATGATAAACTACGAAGAATTTTCATTAACGTGGTTAAATACCTTTGCCGAGTTGAAATTCAAATGGTTCATTTCTGTCCTTGCTGGAATCAAACTTGGTTCCATCTAGAAGTGTTCCAGTGTAATGCACGATCACCTGGCATCCCACGTTCGGAGTTTCAGTGCCTTTGCCTTCCTTAATAATTCTTTTCAGAACTCCACCATCTTGGGCTTTAGTGATATCAACTCCTTCCTCCACAGTCATCTTAGACGTTTAAATACTATCGTTTGTAGTAGAGACAAATAATAGAAGTCGTCTATTCACAACTGCAATTTTCTCGAAAAAAAGAGACCTCGAACGCCCGTACCGGGTCCTGTCAGAATTCGAATGCGGCCTGCGGGCTGAACTCTGAAGCGAATGAATTTGAATGACTTGTAACTTGACAGGAATATTCTGGATGAAACAAACGGATAACCTGACCTAAAAATTCAATACTAAAAAATCTGCGAATTGCAGTTTTCCATTAAAATTTCTTAAATATTATTTTCTTAATATTTATGTCAAACCTGCTTATTATTAAACGTTCATGATGACATGTTGATTTGTATTAAAAACGCTAATACTCTCTATTATTTAAAAAATAATATAAATTTTGGTAATTGCATTTGATGTTTTAGAATTACTATGTCATATATATTTTTTCTGATATTGTACCTAATTTATGAACCGTTACACACGTACTTGCCTGAAATTCCTTCCCTTTTGCATTGTCCGAGGAACGTTTCGAAATAACATGTGAAATCGTAAGCCTTGCTTAGCCCAAAAGTGAGGAAATATTTTTCTATTATCTGAAATGTTCTGCTCTGTAAGCGTTAAACAGAAACAGAAATTCTTTGTTTATAAAAAAAAATGGCGGTGGTATACCGTTTAAATTGAATAAGAACTGTTTGCATCGAATATTTTTTATTTAAAACACCACCTCCAAAAATAGTGCTATATATAAACTTTATTTTAGACTAAAGTCAAATGAAGCCTAGTGAGGCTGCTAAATTTTCTGTGTTTTTATACATGCAGTGGACTATGGGATTGCTGATATAGGCTACCTTTTATGCCGACACCGAATCCCATTTCCGATCCCAACACTACAAGGGTGAAAGCATGAAGTATTATTCGGGTTCAGTGGCCGTAGTGGCAGAGAACAACTCTGATGTTCACGCGGACGGAGTCGCGGGCAAAAGCTAGTATACAATAAATTTACACCTTTTTTTTGCTTTTAATACTGGATGCGGCCGTAAGCTCGACTCCTGGATACTCATCAAACATACTCATAACTTTCATAGACAATCTCATTTTATTACCTCTTATCGTCCCAATAAGATCATGATATACCTAGGTTAGAGATGGGTCCCAAAATTCGGTCGAACATACTTATTCTGTATGTTTGGCATACATTCTATTTTCCTATTCGGGCGAATATCCAAATAGTATAATTTTATTCAATTAGTTGTTATACACTCAGTAGCTCTTTAAAATTAGCCACTAAGGATCGCTTAAACTTTGAAGATTTATTGTACTGGTAGTATCAAAAATGTATAATGGCATAGCCGGTATTTTTCAGAAGTCGTTGGCACTTATAAAACTTACTATTTCATCCAGTTGTGACGTCTTGTCGAAGCCAAAATTAACCGAATAATTCGGTCGAATTATCGATTCGGTATATGTTAGAACGAATATTCTTATTCGGTCAAACATATATTCGAGGCATCTCTTATATGGATTTTTAGAAACATCTTTTCGATTAATTACTATAGAACAAAATTCAGTAAATGAATTATATCTAAGTTTATTAATTTGCTGCGACCGTGATTTTAAACTACTGAAACCATTAAAAATAAACAAAATTTCCATGATAAAATTCCATGTAGCTCATGTCCGTCCTTAGCTCATCAACTATCTTTCAGACTTCCTGGGAAAAAAAATTCTAGAATATCATTTTGATGAAAGTATTATATATTTTCATGTGTGTTTAGGAAAATTCTGATATTTTTATTTTCCAAAAAATTTTAAGTTTATTTATATGAATTTTGTATCATTGTTTAGTTATAATAATAAAAAGTTCGCAAGATTCGCAACACATTTTATTTACATGTTAAATAATAAATATTCAGTCTTCACATGTTTTTAAAGAAACGGCTTCATTAAGACAGAAAACTTACAAATCTTTTTTTTAATTTACACCTACTTGGTTATATAATGTTTCAATTTAATTGAAATATCATGAAATTATTTGAAGTTTTAAGAAAATTACTGTTTGTAAGTGACTTAGAACAGTATGGTACAGGTAAGCACTGCTTCACATAAAGCGCTGTAACATTTTGTAGTATATAGATAAAAAATTATTAACTAATGGACACTTCCACACCATTTTGAACCAAATATTGTTTATTAATCAAGTTAATCTTACAAAACAAAAATTATAACATTTTTCCTATTTGAGAAAATCTCTTGTGGTCTAAGTACTTATTTCATTTTTAAATTCTTACTTTATTAAACAATTACTTATCTGTCACAGCTTATACTTTTACACACAAAAAAATTAATGATTTTGGCTGTAAGAATTGAGCAAGATACTGATCCAGAAAACTTATAAAACCTTCATGAAGTAAATTTCAATGTATCAATAAATATTTATATAATAAATTGTTCATATTGGAGTAATGGTTGTTACGAAAAGTGACACCATAAATATCATACACTTAAAAAAAGGAATAAGTATTATTTAAATATAAAGATTTTCTTACATATGAAAACAAGACTGGCAATGTTTAATATTTCAAATTAAATCACATAGATTATTTACATTTAATATTTAAGTACCTAGACATATACTATAAACTTAGTGTATGTATTTGTTTTTGGTTCTCCACGAGTAAATTATACAACCTATAAGAATTCACATCCTACAATAATTAAGTCCTGAAACATCTGGAAATACACTTGTCCACATAGAATCTCCGGTTATTAATATTCTGACTAAGAAGCTTCGTTCCATCAGGATATTCAAACTCATCCGACCCATCACAGCAGTCACAGATGCCATCATTGACTTTGTTCGATGGAATGCTGAACACATCACTACCCTTGCTAAATTGGGTATCGCAGTAAAATATCCCATTAGGGCAAGCTGTCGTACTGGGCTCATCTGACCCATCCTCACAATCACAAAAGTCATCGTTTAATTGTTCAATGGGTATTTTCTGGTGGGATGTGAGACAGGAGAACTCATTGTTGGAATCCGGTCGGTATTCTTTCACGTTTCTGAAATACACACCTCGTATAATGCCGTGGATGTTTATATATTTATCTCGCTTGGTACGAGTTTGCACGTAATTTTTAACACGATCGTAATCTAGAACTGGTACCACTTTATGACCAATATCAGCCGATGATATGGTAAGAAAGAAATATAATTGATATAGTATAAAACAAGATGCTATACACGATGTTAGGATTATAACGTTTTTCTTTTTTTTAAGACCCATTATTATAGTATTTACTTATCTAATAACTAAGCAACTGATATTATGACGCTAATCAAATCCTTATTATATAATTTTTAACAATAAGATTTCAGGAATATTAAAGTTCGGCACAATTGAATTTTTTGTTACAATAGTAAACAAATGAACAGACTACTGAAATAAAATTTAAAATACTAATAGTTTTTATGTAAGTTTAATTTTCGGATTTTTTTTATACTGTTAATTGTAAAAAACCTGTGTTAAATAACTTGTCTCCAAAATAAAAGAATAAATTATTTTTAACTGGCTCTCACTGTTACGTGATATTTGATTTTTGTTTTTTTCTTTATCTATATCTATTGTCAAATTTGACATATCAACTGATTGTATTTAATAGCTATACATAGTACCTACATATGTGTTGACTATCGTAATTTGTTGTAGCAAAATAAAAAAATAATTTTAAGTTATGAACATTTTTCTTCCAATAAATGAATTGGTTACAAATATTGGTTGTAAAAATGTCATATACAGCTTGACTCTTTATAAAAAATTGTGATAATACAAGTTGCATAATTTTATGCTTAACTCTTTCGTTTCTTAACTTAATACTATGCTCGCTTAACAAAATAATATGAGTGCAATGGATTATTTAACAGTGGATTCTGCTTCTACATCCTTGGTTCAGAGCAAAGATGAAGAGACTGACAATGATGATCTTGAAGTAAATAAACATTAAGCTTACTAAACATTCTGTCTCTTAAATTGATATTAAACAGTTACGACTCAGAAAAACCATTTTATACGAATTAAATACATTTTATTATTTTATATATATTTAACATTTGTCTGTTGATGTAAAATAAATGTTACAGTAACAACCAAATGAATATGATTTTAGGTGGACAACTCAAAAAGTGTTTTGCTCAAGATTGCCACACTTTATGCTGAACAGTTGATGAGCGACCTTATTCTGGAGGTGGCTGGTGTCAGCTATCCGGCTCATAGGCTCATTCTGTGTGCTAGTAGTGAAGTGTTCCAGGTTTGATTTTTTTATATTACCATAACAACTTAATCATGCATTATATCCTTCCACCTGATGACCCACATTTGAATTTTAAGAGTTTAATTATTGTTATTTAATATCTATTTCAACTTAATTTGACATTAAAATTAGAGGCCTTTTTTTCTTGAGCATAGTTATGTAGGTTTTTTGTACATCTTGCTTAAAGATATATCGCTAGAATGGTGTGTGCAAAGGCAAGATTATACTATAAAAATTCTATTGATATTGAAGATAGAGGTATATATACATAGTCTTTTCTGGTTGTTGGCAAAGGCCTTGTGGCATGAGATGCTTCACACAGCAGTTGGTGGAAAGGATTTAACTTTTTATCAGTGTTGACACTTAGTCCAATCCCAGTGTAAATAAAACAATGTGCTTTTTGTGCAAAATGTTTGTATTTATTAAAGTGAGTACTTACTAAGTTTATTCAATATGACGTTATGGAATTTTAGATTTGTCTCTGTTTACATTTGTTATTTAAATTTAATCTATTGACATATTTGCCTCTATGAGTTCATGGGTTAAAATCAATTTTCTTTTAAAATCAATATTTCATTAATTGGATTGATTTAATAAAAGTAAAAGTAGGTAATTTGTAGGTAATTTTGGAAAGATTTTTTTTTTTATTAATTTAATTATTATTTTAAACACTAAATAATTTTAACAAAAATTGTAATTGAATACAATGTTTTAGTCATTGAATTAATATGTGTAGTAATGTCTGATTATACTTACTATAATTGTGTGATAGCAATGTCTTACAACAGTATTGATCAGGTGTCAAATTAGTTTTACCACTTTTTTATTTAATTTTATTCAAATGACGGTACTTTAGGGTTGCCAGTATAATAACATGTTATTGATCACAGATAATGTTAATGAATCGTGAATGGAGTGAGTGGCGTGAGAGTCGTATAGTTCTTCAAGAGACTCCATCAGCGGTGGCGGTGTTCCCGCACTTCCTGAAGTACTTCTACACGGGACAAATCAAGATATCATACACATCGGTGTTGCCAGTACTGTCGCTAGCTGATAAATATAATGTTAAGGTAAGAATTTTGATTACAGTAATACAAATGTAATTATTTTAAAAAATTAAATCAATGCAATGAAATGGCTGTCAACTAAAGTATATATAGATACATATTTATTTATTAATCAATAAATTTTTAAAGTATTTCACATCAAGATATGCTTTTTTTTCTTCTCTAATTAAGATTATTTTCTTATTCTATACCTTGTATAGGACCTTGTGAATCTGTGCTTGGAGTACATGTCCCAGCACATAGCTCAAGCTGCTCGACGTGGCCGCCTTATATCCTGGATGCAGTACACTATGGCATGCGGACATAATGAGGTGGCTAAGGCAAGTTGCGCACATATAAAACTTGCCATAAATTCTGTTATCTAGAACTATACATTTTTATTGTATGTAACATATATATAGTTTATTCAGCTTGGTCTTCATTGGCTGAAATACGGTCCTTTAAACATTGACGTCACTTAGCTGTTGATTAGTTATTACTAACCGGAATAAAATAGAGTTGGGAGACAGGCCCTGGTAGAGATGGCTAATTAGACATTCCAAGCAATTACCGAATGGGGTGATATAAAGCTTTTTACTTTAAAGATCCAAAAATCAGATTATATCTTTTTACTTATTGTTTAGACAGAACCGCCTTCGGTTCCTGGCTGTCGAAGTGTCCTCGCATTTTAAATTGTTGAGGTTCTTTCAGTCAAAGGTTAAGGTACAGTCAAGGACACTTGGTGTCTTGGCCAAGGTATGGCAAAACCTCCCCGCATTACAGCTTCTTTGTCTCTACGAAGACAAATCCGGTCGTATGTGAAATACTGCTGTCACGTTTGGTCAGGTGCTAGAGAATGTAACCTTGAGGGTTTTGACTTTGTGGAGAGTCTGAATTATACTCAGAATCGTAAATTGAGAACTTACTGTTGTATGAATAAAGTAATATTTTGTTTGAGTTTCAGAACAGACAATTCGTTTATAAAGCCGTCGCTGTTAAACCGATTATCATTCAGTACAATATCTTGTAACTAAAATAATAAAGACATTATATAAATAAATTCTCCAGGCGTGTGTCCGCTTCGTGAAATGGAACGTTGAATGGGTGGTGGAGGGAGAGCTTGGGGAGCTGGAAGACGACTCACTGCTGCTGTTGATGGACCAGAGCGACCTGGTGCTGCATAACGAGATGGCGCTCTACCAGTGTGTACTAGCTTAAAATGTATCAGGGTGCTAATATATGTGTATAGTCATAGTTAACATAGAAAGTTATTATCACAACTTGTTCACACTCCTCTAGTTGATCGAAAATGTTTGTACCTATATATAAGTTAAATTGTATAAGGATGCTAGGCAATAATTACTACAGACACTAGACTAGGTTTAGCTTTTAAAATGTATATTGTATTTGGTTTGTCTTATAAGTCTAGTTTACTAGACGCCAGCTTTAGTATTTTATGCCAAGAGGACTGTTCAAATCAGTTTCTTGTCAGTGAAACGGTGTTCCAATATTTTTAGTAAAATTGTCTGTAAGTAATTCAATTTGTTTGCCGAACTAAACTTCTTTCACATTTTCAAATGTTGCCATGTTGAAAAACATTATATATTTTTCTACGTATTGAAATAAATTTAGCATTAAACATAATTTAAACATTAACATTAACATTGACATGTTACGAATTTCCAGGTTGGTGGTACGCTGGTTGAATAAGCAGAAGGAGCGTCTCCAGTCTACAGATGTACCGGAACAAGATGTCAAGTTGCACTTTGACTCGCTCATAGTAACTGTTTTCTCACATGTCAGGTGAGATATTAAGTAACAACAGTACATACACACACTACATGATCACATATTACTATAAGAATATCCTCATATTACAAACTTAATTCATTTGTTTCTGTTATGTTCATTTTATTAAAATTATTCATATACAACCACTTCATTATTTTTATATATGTATATCAAAATTGTCAAGGATTTTTTTTTGTTATTTTACATATGCTGTGATGATATTTCAGGTTTCCGATGATGTGTCCGAACCAATTGGCTAAGTTGTTGCTGTGTCCGCTCACTCAAGAACATAAGGAGTTTTTCATGGAGAGAATGGCGATCGCCATGAGTTACCAGTCAGGTAAGGAATCTCTGCATGCAATCATAGTTCATTAGTTTTGAACAGTAAGTAATATATGTGATAATTACTATATTCTGAGGTTAAAATTATATTCTGTTATACATACAAATGAAAGCCAAGATAATTGTATTGTTGTGGCTTCAAATCAAATCTGATTATGAGTTGTTAATCGAAAAGACTGAGATGACTATCCGATATCAAAGTTAAGATTGAACATTGTAATTGACTGAAGCCCTAGTGAAATTATATGTATTTATTGTTTTATATTTTAAATCACAATACGTGTTCCCATAAGGTCAGTACGAGCGTATAGCTGAAATCCAGCAGTCCGAGGCTGGTAGGATGTTGTTCACGCCCCGTCTCTACACTGAGGATATCTGGGGTTCCGTACTGGCGGTGGACAACTTCCACTCTCTCCCCTGTTATCACACCAGGACCTTCATATTCTCCACCAGACCCACCATCGCTGACGTCACGGACAAACTCACCGAGTGGACCGTGGACCTGTACCCTAAGGGCGTCTGGTTTAAGAAGAGCATGCTCATTATGTGGGCGGGCAATTATGATGTTAGTAGCCTATTGTATATATGTTGCCATACAAAATATATACTTATGGATTATTTGATATAAATATATTCACATTTTATGTTACATACTGTATTTATCAGTCAGTGTCTGTGTTACTCTTATTTGTTAGCTAATTCTTTGTATATTCCGTAAAAATCAGTCACTAGCTTTCTCATAAAAAAATTGAAATCCATAGCACACGGTAACCGTTTAACTTTAAGTGAGACGTGAGCTCGTTTGATATTGACGTGTCATCCGAAAATTATATACTTCTATCGATTTCACCATCAAATTTTATGTCAATGAACCTTTGAATCATATTTGGAAACGCCAAAAACTAACAGAGAGAGAGAAAAATAATAATATTTGATTTAATTTAGCTTCATTCGTGTTGTGAACATGCTGTGTAATCCCCCAGGTACCTGAGGTGGTGCTGCGCACAGTTCGCATCTCCATCACGTGTCAGAACGTCCCCGAGCGAGCCTCGCACGATCCCGACGTGAGGGTCAAGGTAGGGCTTACAGTATTATATGATTGTATTGCTGGAGACACACTGCTCTCTCAACACATGATAATATCTTTTTATTTTCCATATAATTTGGATATTAAAGTCATAAGTATATTTATAAATATCGTCTCAGATTTAAAAGTAATTAGTACACAGGAGAGAGAGTTTTGAATAGTGCTATTAGTTGTAACACATATCTGCCTCCGACTTGCGTTGTGTATGTGATGTTTGTGGACCGCCAGATAGGTATACTGGTGTGGGGAGTACAGAACGGCGTGGAGCACGTGGCCTCCGTGGTGGAGAGAGTGCACAGGTTCTCAGCGCAGAACAGGTGATGATATTAATAACATATATATCTAGCGTTTAGTTAAAATATATTTTTTTTTATTTCTACGCCGTGTTAATATTTAAACATGTTTTTTAGGGTACTTAATATAGACGGTGCGCTGGACTTCGACGAGCTGAACAGTCCGCTGTACCGACCCGCCGCGCCGACGAACACGCCTAAGGCTGGCGGGTAACACACTAATTTTATCCTTATATCAAATTTTAGATTAAATTACTCTATTGACGTCTCCGAGTCCATTCCCGAGATTATTTTTGACATTGAAGAAGCAACAGAGATATTTTTATTTCTTTGTTTATCTTATTAATATAGATTTAATTTTTGCTTTGTCCGATATGTAATAATTTTTCCTTACAAAGTTGTGCTGATGATGGCTTACTGTGACACTAGAACTAAACTGTACCTCCACACTTAGCGATGCATCACGGACGTAAAGAAAAATACATTGTTCGTTCTGAAACCGACGTTATGTGTCAAGAGCTGGCAAATCTTATATTTTTGTAAGTCTGACTTAACTTAGTAAAGTGTATTTATTGTATTCTGTAACAGCCAGCGGTGTCCGAAGTGTTCCGACAACTGTGAGGTGTCTCAGAAGACTCACCTGCTGGGACCGGCCGCCGATCAGCTGAGGGTGAGGAGGGAGGGGGGGAGTAAGGAACTGATTAGATTAGTACAGGGAGAGGGGAGGAGAGGGAGATGGAGGAGTAGAAGTTGCCTAATTATGCTATGGACGCTTTGGGAAATATCTTTGGCGTGTGGCTTTTAGGGAGCCAACTCCAGTGTGCCGTGGGTGTGGTTGCGCTGAAGACACGGCGCAACACGAGGAGTGTCCATCCTGGGCAACGAGCAAGCGTCGTCGCTAAAATAGGGGGCGACTTATCATTTGCGGCAAGCGGTCCTCTCCTTTTGCGAAACCGTCACGGCGCAAAAAGAGCCAGCGGAACGGCTGAGGGAAAACTACCCAATGTCTAGCCAACAACACCGCGGGAGAGTCGGGCGTAGCCGGCTCGCTCACGACCGCCGCCCTCCTTAAGGAGGGGCCGGTGCGGCAGACACGGGGAGTGTGCCATCCCGCTTCGACGAGGTCCTTGAGACGGGTGGCGTGCCGTACCAAGGCTGGCACGCCTCTGGAAGCCACTACAAACCCATCTTGCGTTAAATTCGCGATCGGATAGCCATAGTTGGAGACCGCGGGCTGAGTCAACGCGTTACCGCAGCCTCCCTCACCTTTGTGGCGAGGAGGAATTACGCTGGTTTCTTAGTGGGTAGACTGGGCGCATTATACCCGGGAGCCCCACATAATCACAGCTGCCCTTCCTCGGCTGAATAGTATGCGAAAAGCATTTTTCTAGCGTCGCCAAAAAGTAATGCCTAATTATGTTATTAAAAAAGGGTGGAGGCGAGATTAAGAGATGGAGAGAGGGAGAGGGAGTAAAGATGGAAGTAATTAGTAGACAGGGGGGGGGAGGACTTAGTGAAAGATATAAAAGTAGAGCAGGTTAAATTAAGTATATTTATTTATAAATTATAACAGTCGATATAACTAATGCTTTCGACTTCCAGATCCAAGTGGTGATAGTGCCCCTGACTGATTTCTGTGACGTCAGCGACACCCGCGGATGACACAGGCGGCACACGAGGGCGGCACACAGCACCGCGCGTGCGGCCGCCGTCGCCCGCTCGAGGTAACGAGCCCACACACGGACTGTCAGATATATTTTAATATATACGTTAATATTTAGTTGGGTTTGATATAGACGTGATCTGTGTGAACTGTGTGATGCTGGTGAGTGCGTCTACGTGTTACTCTCATACGGTCGTTATAAAAATAATGCATATGCGACCAACTCAATGTATGCCTTATCATATTATGTAACAATCGATTTAAATAACCATGTATCAGTCGCTACGGACATAACTTTAGCATATTTTTCGTTTAAGCATCATTTGTTTTTGTGTTGTCAGTTTGTTTGTTGAGACAGCATCATACTTTCAATGAAAGGTCAGCGTGTGACCGCCTACAGATGCTATGGTGACTATACTGCTGTCTGTATAGAGTGCAATATTGTTTTTATCTATTGTTGAATTAAATGTTTTAAATAATTTTTTCTTATTTTTTATATACTTTAGATGAACACACTACATGAACCTTAGTTGTGTAATTTATTTAGGATTTACATAACAAGAAAAAAATGTATTAATGGATGTTGAAGTTTATGATAAAAAAAAATAAATACAAATGATTATTTGCATATTATATCTTTTAAGGATTTTTGTTTCAATATAGGGACATAGTGGAGCAAAACATGAGTACGCCCAGCTAGCAATTCTTAGCACATTACAGGATTTAAAAATTTTTAAGTTGAAGAAAATAACTGCTTTATATTTTTGTTCGGTCGACACTCGAGAAGTGAAGTCTAGCTTTGGTTTGACGAAAAACGTCTCTTGAATTATGTCCTTAGTTTTCATAGTTAAGCCCGGTGTTAGATCATGTAAAATTGCCACACACTATAATAGAGCGAAAAAACCTTAAATAGTTTAACTGAATGTATATTTTAACAGTTAAGTATAAATTAATCATTCAGTTAAACTGATTAAAGGACATGTTTAACGAGGTTCAATAAATATAAAATATATTGATTTATAAAATTTATTCATGTTCAGCATATCGTAACACAAGGACAGTCGGGCTCCGTCACAATATAAATGCATTGAATGGTACTGAGCGATACATAAGAAACTTAGTTTCTAGACATGTATAAGCATTTTATAAGCAAATCAATACAAGCTTTAAAATTGAGCATTGCTAAAGTCATATAAAGTCAACGAACTGTTCATGATTTTGTAATCAATTTACCAAATATATATTGATTTTGACATTATTTTAACCAAACACGGATTTCGTTGTTTAAAAATCTTTAAAACATTATATAATACATATCTGATCATAAACATCGGTTCTCTTGAGACTTGTACTGTATGTACTACACTTAAAAATTAATTTCTTTAAGAAATAAACTTAATTTCAAATCAATTGAAAATTGCTTTTATGTAATACATATTATGTAAGGACAGATCTTATGTAAATTTTTTAAAGACTTTTTTTTATTAATGGTACAAAAATCGTCAAATGATTCGGCCGAATAACTTCATATCAAAAGTTAAAATTAAGTACTACATTCTTATTAAAATTAAGTACTTTATAGAGGTCCTCTCAAATATATGAGAGGTTATTTATTGAGAGAATGTTTTTTTATTGTGGAATGAAGAGGTATTGTTGTTTTTTTTAAAAGCATTAGCTTTTTTGTTAGATCAAGTCTTCAGTTATAGTCTACTGTAAAAATTTGTTAAGGATATTAAGATCTAAAGATTTTTATCACAGGTGGAGATCTGACTTATATTTTAAACCCTGGACAACAGCTCTCATTACACATCTTAAATGTTAAAACTCTTGAACGGTCATAATGGACCGATTAGGTTAACTTTTTGTTGTTTACCAATATATAATATATAAATCGTGTAAAGAGACAATTTAAGCGTCAATGTTGCCATTAACTTCATTGTTTTTTTTCTGTATGGAAACAAAAGCAGTCAAACCGAGCTCTTTATAATGCGGATATACTATGGTTCGGTCACATCAGAAGCTCCTTTGGGAATAGATTCATTGAGGCATAATCTTGCAGCACCTGGAACAACGAAATATAAAATATTGCAAGGAATTCCAATAATGTTAAATTCTTGTTTTTTTATAGATTAAACAAAAGGTCGGTGCTATAATTCCAGGAAAAATAATTGAGATAAATTATTTGCACACACAGATGTATACCAGATTGTCACACACAAAGCCATACACATACATGTATATACGAGTACATAAATGATATCTACAATGTACACGCAGCTTTATTTCATTACCACAAAATTGATTGAACATAAAATTAAATCTAATCTTATGACACATGCATTAATTTAATTAAGTTATATAATTTTCTCGTCTTGTATCATCTAATTGTTTTGTATATATGTTTTTTCCTTTGACTTTGACTGCTAGAGAATGCTTTTAATATTCAGTCTCTTTTTCTTAATTATGGTTAACAAAGAATAAATAAATAGGCAAGGCTTTAACTGTCAATAGCAGTCTCTTAAGGAGAAACTAAGTTAGTAGAACATTTCGTGTTTCAATGTAATAATTAAATCTCATGCGACGTATCATCTAGATATATTAATGAATATTGAAAACTCTCTGTACGGAGTGTGACAACGCTTACTAAGGGTGAGGATAGTTACCTCAAGTAGGGCGGAGGCTGTGGGCGCGGGCACGTCCATTGTCATGATTTCCTTCAGTTTGCTTCCGTCCAGACACAGCTGTTTGTTCAGTAATAGCTCAGCTCCAGCGCTCGGTTCCAGGGGACTGTGCTCCAACGAATACTTCCGGCAGATATCCGCCCACGCGGTAAGGTGTTTGTCGTTCGCCTCTTCAGCTACTGAGGCTATGTCGTTCTGAAATTTGTTTCGTTCATATTAGGACCAAACTTAAAATAGTTAATACTCTTAGATATAGTTAAGATATTAGCTTATATAAGTAATCGAGATTATAATTGTAACATATGAAGTGTTGTTAGTTTATAATAGGATTTTTATATGGCAACACTGCAAAATATCTGAATTTACTATTGAGTTTATAGTAGAATTTGTACTGTATCTTCCTTTGGATAGTCTTTTTTTTGCTCTTTGCTTATATACTCATGTATTATATAACTGGCAATTAGAGATTATAGAGAAGGTAGTGGTAGGTGTTAAGTTGAAAGACCTAATAGCTAACATTTAAAATTCTTACACCCGATGTTACATATCTGTATATACTACAAAGAACATTATATGCATGTATAATATATGACGGTCAGACAAAGTCTTTCACACAAACCCTATATACAATACAAGTAATACCTTAGCCAATGTGGATATCGCAGTTCCGTAGTAATCGTGGTTTATATTGAATATCTCCGAGACGATCTCTGCGAGATTGCCTTGAGTGCTGTTGGCGTCATCCACCAGGTTGTATGTCTGTCTGATCGCGTCGTTTCTCCTGGCGAGGGTCCACACGGCCCGACAGACGTCTAACACGTGGACCGTGTTCATCTTGAGGTCCGCTGTCCATAGCAGCTTCATGGTCTCTCCCAAGTGTTTGTATATACCACCATATAGAAGACGAGGCGCTGGAAGCATTATATATTTATATTATGATATGGAGTCAGTTTGTTCATGTTATAATTTATTCATGAGTTCAAAGACATTTAAATATTAATAGATACGGACAAGACATATAATCCTATTTTATTAAACAGGCCATATCTTAATAGGCAATATAAATATCAGACAAACTTTAATATTATTCAGGTCATATTAAATAAAATATCTTAACCAGTTGATGTACACGATTCTACGAAGCTATAAAATATTTTTATCACACGATTATAAATATGTCAAATATATGAGAAATAATCTTTATATATATATATTTAATATTGTTATTGTCTTTATATAATGGTTGTGGACTCACTGAGACTCCTCCTATCTCCTACTCCGTATACTATGGCTGGTCTTATGATGGTGTAGTCTAGATCCATGTTCTTCAACTCCTCTTCAACTCGGGCCTTCATCCTACCCTCCACAGTCCACGGTTCCACGGGACAGTCCTCTTTCTGCGGCTGAAATCACAATCAGTTCATTGATATATGGTTCAATTTACTCTTAGATTTCAAGTAAATATATGTAGAAATAAATATTCAATACAATAAATAATAATGAACCTCCTTTTTAATGGATCTTTTTGGACATTTCATTTTGTAGCCCTAGTGCTCTCTCTCACAAAACCTATTGATCGCTCGTTTGTGGTTATTTCCCTTTGCGCTCTGGCTACCGAAAGACTAACCGCTTCACGTATGATTTCCAGAACCCTATCGTGACGACGCGAGTATTGTATTTTTTTAAAACCACGTTTACCACGTTAAGGTACTTGGAATACAGCACGTATCGAGATTTTCATTCCATATATTCTTGAATTGAATTTAAGAATTCATTTAAAATTAATGTCAAAAAAATACAGTAATAAAATAGGTTGGTGTTTTATGATACCAGCAATACAATACCTTGTCGCTGCTGTACATGCATCCGCTGGATATTTCAATGAGTCGTAGTTTCATGAGAGCACATTGCTTAGCCACTGTGACGCTGAGGTTGTGGATGCCCTCGGCGTAGACCGCTTCCGTCTGACCAAAGCGAGTCTCGCCCGCGCAGTTCACCACCAAGGACCAGGGTTGCTCCGACGGTTCGAGGGCACTGGCGCATGATACTGCAGGTTTAGAAGCGAATATTTTTAGTCTTGGCTGTAATTCTTGTTACAATTGCGAAAGTGTCACGATTTATGAATTATTTGTTGGGCTGTCACGTGAAAACTGTTTAACTTTACAGTAATTAATAAGATATGAGCTATGATTTATCTTGGAATTCCGTATAATTCAAGGGGTATCAAGGCATAACAGTTTCATTGAGAATGAAGTAACACTTGAGAGAACTGAGTTAAGTGTTATTGTTGAGTGTCGTAACTCGTAAGAGACTATACCTACCATTGAAATAATCATTATAATAACTTTATTTTCGTCTAAATCCACGAATTACACGACGAAAATAAAACTTATTTTTCTTAAAACATAATAATTAAATCATGTCTTATGTAACAGGATTGAATGTTACAAAATATTACATAGTGCTTTATGTATCTCCTTATATATAAATTAAGTAACAGGGGTCGGTTTTTAGGCATGTAAGAGCATGTGCCATATTACTAATGGCGGCCCCGCTTGAGAGATTAAAGCGAACGTAATTTACCGTAATAAACGCATTAGGGGGGATGGTTGCGAAACGACTGAGAACCAATTTACGTACAAATTTTCCTTAAGGATATTTACAATTAATGTATGTTATTACGATGTAACTTCCTATCTTTTATTTATTGTTTATTTTCAGTATACAAAGAGGACTAGATTAGACTTAATGCTAATGCTAGAAGAGGATAGGACGTTTTGGACGAGACAGTGTAAATAATATACAGAAAAGACTATGAACAAGTTGGAAACAAAATACTTAACAATGAATATATTCTACAAGAATAATACATAAAGTTATAAAACGAGAAACAGGTGAAGTAATAGTTATAGGAATATCGAACTCGGCTTCATCAGATATCATTTATTTAGAACGTTCAGAAATCACGTAAGGAGCTTTTTTAAATCGACCGCAGCAACTCATTCTAAAATGAACAGCTGTTTATTAAAACGAGTTTAAAGCATCAAGTTATTCTGATGTATCAATAATATTCTGAGGGTGTAAAAAATCTGCGTGAAATCCGTTTCTGAGCTACAACGCGAAGACAGATATACCCACACAGACAAACAGACATCGACGTCAACTCATAACACCCCTTGTTGTGCACGGGATTGAAACTGCTCGTATATTCTTTTCATTCTTCATTGACCACTAAACATACCTACTGTTTCAGCTTACGTCAAAGGCAAGACTAAAATTATTCAGGAAATAATATTAATAAATAAATCATTAATATAAAAATATAAATACTATTTAAGTAAATATATCAATATTTGAAAGGCGGTACATTGGCTGATTGTCACTAATATTGCATGTAATAATATTTATACTATCGTAAAGGAAGCGTTCGGGCGTTCTGTTAAACGAGTGCTGAATGCAAATCACCGTTGTCTTTATACCACATAAATAAATATGTTTTCCGTCGAATTACTTAGGAAATGGTTCGATTTCTTAATAAAACGGCACATTTATTTTTATTATATCGATATCCTTGGGTTTTCGTAATTAATATCAATATAGATTGGTTATTGATTAAATCTATATTGATATAAATTTTAATAATTCCAAACTGTATCACAAAAACTGACACACACACACACACACACATATACACATATACATACATATATATATATATGTATGTATATATATATATAATTATAAAACTTAGCAGTGAATATAAGTATTTTTATTTAAACAAACCAATTTGCTACATGGAAATGAGTCATGATTGATAAGTTATCAAGGACATGACAATGATATACACATTTTGGGAATCCTCAAATAAACTAACTGTCAAAATATTACAGATATTTTAAGACAGGCGTAATTTTATTGACAGCAGTTCCTGTGAGGCGAGTGTTGGCTTTATTCAGATATATGATATAGATAAATTGTCATTTATATTAATATTTTCAGACTAATTTTGCCTTGATAATAATTAATAAGACATATTAATATACATGTCACATTTACTCTTTCTTAAGAACACAATGTTCCTGAGATTTTAAAGACATGAGTGTAAAGAACATTTAATATTGCACTAAGATGCTATTAGTTGTCACATAAATAAAAAAATTTGTTCACCGACCGATATGAAACAGAATTTTAAGTAATTCCGACTGCTCAAAATGTCAATGATTAAGATAAGGTTTCATTAATTTTGTGAGTCCCACTTAATTGTAACTATGGCTTCTCGAGTAGGTAATTGATGTACTTTTGCTGGTGAAATATTTGTACCTAATAGCTATCACTGTTAACAGCTAAGTGCTAATACTCTCTATCATATTGTTTAAAACAATTTTATATAACTTTATTTGATAGTGTTTATGTATAAAATAATTTTATAGAGAGATAACAATCTTAGCATGAGAATTGGTATGATCAAATCTTTAAATTTTAGCAAATGTAAAGACTCACCTGGATTTATGAGGTTTGCGCTTTTGTATTCAACGCGGGGGTCCTCGAAGGCTTTCGAGTGTGTAGGATTCAGGAAGGCCAATTGTGGAGGAGTTTTATCCACTACACGCAAGTGACTAACTAAGTCATTGCTAATTAAATAATCCACCAGATTCCGACCGATGAAGCCGCACCCTGAATAAAACCGCAGGATCAGACAATAAAAAAAACTTAGGTCACCGGATGACTAACACACCGACCGTTATAGATTTCAAAAGAGGAAAACTAAGATAGATATAAAATAATAATAATGCATAGCACTTATTCTTATAAAATAAGTAGTGTTATATAATATTATACCTCCTAAAACTATAACTCGAGATTTTGAATTATCACCGGTGGAATCCGACATTCTCGTTAGCGGTTCCAGTAAAGTGAATAACTGTCACTGACAAATGACATTACTCGTTGACATACTTGACATTTGGGAGTGATGACATTTAAATAACTTGTGATCAATGTTGCTATAATACATAAAATAATGGCACGGTAAACGAATGCAATTTTTTTAAAATAAATGTTTAATATAAAACAACAATCAAGAATTATAAAGAGTTGACTGAAAGGTTTTTTATGAATACCTTTTAATAGTAAGCTTTGGTGGGGGCCACACAAAGACGTTTTGGGCTCTGTTGAGTACACTATTAAAGGAATGAAGCAATTGTTTCACATTGCAGTTGGCATTACATTATTGTAATTATTATTATGCTACAGAAGATATTAATTTATATTATAGTCTAATGTAAAGTTATCTATTGATTATTGTAACCCGAGAGGTTCCTCTTTATACAGAAACCCAAAAAGTGTCACCAAAACACAAATATAAATACGTATTTTGTTCCAATATTGTTCCATTATATTCTATTCAATAATAATTTTTTTAAAACACTATAACAGCATAAAATTTTACAAACATACTTTTAAAATGGTTTTAGAGATTTATGTGAATAAGTGAAGAAAGAATGCTCTTGTTTAGTAGCTTACTTTGTCAAGCTACTCTTTATAAAGTGATAAGTTTTTTCAGCATGTCAATGATTCGAGCGGTATAAGTAGGACGTTAGGATAGGATTACTTTGTTACAGGTTGGATTGGGCCACAAGTTACTTTACATTTTCGGAGCGAAATGTTCAACGAATCGACCTAACATAATTACAGTTCCAATGAGAAATGAGATTCTCATATTGGATTTTTAATTTGAATGTTATTTACTGTAAAAACAACTTAGTGTAGTGCTGGGAGGGCTTTTATATTTTGAACTGATTAATTAGTGAAAAAGAACACTGTGCTAATTTAATTAAAATAAAAAGTTCGACAAAAGGGAAATAAAGAAGTTAATCTCAAGTGGTTCTCGTGATGCTGGCGAGGCATGGGCAGGTTTTTGGTGGTGAGAGCACTGTTTAAATGCTGCAGCTCGGCCTCTAGATGGTCAGCATCACAACGGTATTGGGCTCACTGAAACAAAACTTTATCAACGGTATCTAATTGGATAGGGTGATGGTGTGAGTTACCATTGAGATACTCATCCGTATGTCGGGGTATCCTATAAACAGTATGTTCCAAAGTATTCATACTTGTTATAAGGAATCCTGACAATAAATGAAACTAGTATCATTCGGATATACTACGCGGATTTTATTATTTAAAACCGTGATCACGGTTGCTGCAAAGTAACCGAAACCTCGGGATTATGTAGTTTTTTAAATAATAAAATCCGCGTAGTATATCCAAATAATACTAGTTTCATTTAAATGAATAAAACTCGCGAAAATCTTAGATCTCGATCCTGACAATACTTTGGGTCAAGAAAGTGAGCCAATTCTGTAGATCTATTGAGAGTACTATTCCTTTACAACAAGTGGGTGTATATAAACTTGATTGTGACTGCGGCTTGTCATGCATTGGACAGGCAAAGAGGAGCATCGGTATAAGGGTAAAGGAACATTTCTCAGACATTAAAAATAGGCGCGCGTCAAAGTCAGCAGTGTTGTGAACACACAATGGACAAACCAAGCCACTACATTTGGTTCTATAAACCACAGATTCTCGCTCGTGAGGACAGGTACATACCGAGATTAATCCGCGAGGCTATTGAAATTAAGAACTTCCTAATTTCAATAGAGAAGATGGTTTCAATCTATCAATCAATCTTCAAATTATAAGTTTGAAATCGCCAACCCGTCTTGAGCAAGCGTGGCGATTAATGCTCAAACCTTCTCCATGCGAGAAGAGGCTTATGCTCAGCAGTGGGCTTCCGATAGGCTGATGATGATGATGATGATGATGGTGGTAGATGACAAAATAACAAGACCAACTGACAGATATTTTCATCTCGTCTGCGGACGGTTGCTGCAAAGTACAGAAACTTCGGAAGGATTTAGTTTTTAAAAATAATAAAATGACTTGTAGTAATTCGAAAATATTAGTTTTATTTAAGAAATATATCTTGAGATAGATATATTTTTTTTTACGAAAAAATAAGAGAAGTTTTACAGTTAATTTGTTTGTTTATTTTACAATACTAAAAATATAAATTATTAGTTATTTAATTCTATAAACATTATGAGAGATAAAATAATTTACGGATCATGATAAACTTAAAAAATAGACTAGATGTTATTTAGATATGATCGATTGTAAATTATTTTTAATTTTACTTATTATTATGTACTATGTATTTACAATAATAAATCTAGGTTCTTAGATTCACAACTTTGTTCCATCTTCTTCAGCCATAGTTGTAAAACTGACATCGTCCTTCATTGATTTATCTTTGGGTAGGAAGAAAGAAACAATCAGACCAGCTGAAAAGAAAAGAAATAATTAAATAGATCCTTTTTTTCGCATTAAATAAAAATAATTGTCAACTTACTAGAGATGAGGCCGATGTAACCAGCTACTGTTGAAGTGCAGTGGTCTGCGAGCAATCTTCCGATGAGCTGAACACTGATAAAGCCGAACCCTCGGGCCACAACCACAGACAGGCACGTAGCCATACCCCTGTTCAACATCAATCATTAGTAATGTCGTTCCGGCTTTAATAAGTATCACAATAAAATGCTGCTTATAATTCATGCTCACCTCAAATAAGTTGGATTAAGTTCTACGAGATAAGTATTTGCGTTGCCCAAAATAAGCGCCACGTAGAGGAAGAAGTAAAACAGTGCGATGCTCATTAATGGTATCCTTACGAAGAGTAGAATTATTCCGCAAACTATAGCGACGACGAAGACCAGCATTGTCAAACGTCTTTTGCCGAGGGGTCCGACCAAAAATGTCAAGAATATGTTCAGAGTTCCAGAAATGCCGGAGTAACACATGACGGCATACAAAGTCATTGGCTTCACTATATCATCGCAATCGGTTATGGTCTGTAAAACAGAGACAGCATTAATTTTTTGCAATAAATAGGAACAGGAATTTGGATTTTATTTTATGGAATAGGAACTTACGTTGTTGCTGGAGGAGGCTGACGTGCTGGCGACTTCACAAAATGTTTTCCCCCAGCTCTCCTCACCATCGAAAAATGCATTCGTTATTGTCGGTACCCACATAGTGTAACCGGTTGACCTGATAAAAGAAAAATCTTACATTATTTTTTGTAGATCATGTTAGACGATACTTTTATTTCCACTTCCAGTGATAAGTTATAGTTAAAATATATAAATAAATACCCGAGTCATATAAAAAACTTAGTATGATTATGAATAGTAAAGATAAGATTAAAGTTATCACAAAAAGGAGTTTATACATAAAATTTAGTTCAAAGCTATCCTATAGGTGTAAAAATGTTTGCAAGTAAACTGAAAACACTTACGTCATATAAGCACAGAGTAAAATGTAATAAATGATGAGTGAGTTCTTAAGAAGCGGAGGTTTGAAGAGAGGTGCGGTCTGATTCCACATTTTTCGTAAAAACGATTCATTACCCTTAATGTCGGGCATTGTTATTTCATCTAGAATTATAATTTTTACCTAAAACGCCAAAAAAATCAATTTTTATTAAACTTAATAGTTTCGATTCGTATTTTGCTTAAAACGACACTATTATTTAAGAAGAAATAGCTTTAATGTAATAAGTTTTTATAGACATTACTTATTTAAACAATTCAATAAGTGCTCACCGGATAAGTATCTTTTGGCAATCCCTTATTTATCGTATAAATCCTTGTTAGGACCTCGAGAGCGGCGACATCTTTGTTTTTACTTAGGAGGAACTTGGGGCTTTCGAGAGTGAATAATAATCCGATCACACCAATAATACCAGGAAGACTGATAGCTTGCAGCAACAATCGCCATGGTCTGTATGTGAGTAATAGCCAAGAAACGTCCACAGAAAACGACAGTTTAATAACTGGTAAGGCAATGACTGTAAAGGAAATGAATGAAGAGATAATTATTTTAACAATCACTTAAATCTTTATGGTTTAAAGAGTTTTGATTATTCTTACTGCAAATAATAAATTGGCAGTACATGGTAGCGCTGGCCATCAGGAACATAGACCGACCACGATATTTACTGGGCATACTTTCACCTAACAGCACAAAAGCGGCGGCGTTTGCTGAAGATGTACTGCCAAAGCAGAATTTGTTAATCAGGCTACATATTATTATATTAAATAAGAAAATAAATAAATACATACAATGCAGCAGAGAAAAACTTTAAAATAGCCAGTGCTATGTAAGTCGGGGCCATGCTAGCGGCGATATTCAAAATCATTCCGATGGGCATTGCGATTAATAATGTTTTCCGTCGACCCAGAATGTCTGCTGTGAGACCCCACGCGTACGAAGACAACATCACGCCTAAAAATAATCAAATTTAATTAAACGAAATTCATAAAGAAGGCGAACATAAAAATAATTGCCAATGAATTAAAAAAAGCACTGGCACGTTAGAAATTATTCTGTAATTAAATCTGGTAAAGTTCACACCGATCCTTGAAAGTGGAATTTTTATGATTTCGCCAACCGTCGGCTTTATGATACTTATATCATAGATGAAAAGAGTAGAGCAGGTCTACAAATTTATACCTATACATTCTCTTTGACTTATTATTTATAATAAGTAAAGCTCTCAGAAAATTACTGACGAGTAATATAAATAAATATATTCTAGACATATATTTATATGCACTTAATAGGACTTATAGTATTTAGCTGAAGAGAAATTCAATTTCACCGAGGCGAAGTAGTAGTCTGATGGTATAAATCAATATCTTAGATACATATCGATAGATATAAATAATATAAAAGGTAGTTCTAAATAAACTTAGTCAATGCTAGTGTTATAAGGATTTTGCCCACGTCTAAAATAAAAATACTGATTAATCAGATTAAGCCTAAATACGAAGTTACTTCAATTATGTCCGTGACTTGAACGAACAAAAAGCATGGTGAGTATCCGGTGACCCTGTGTTATTATTTCCCTACCCGTTATCACCGTTTATGACTATTTTCTGAAGAAAAAATCGATACTGACGTCATAACTTTTCCGTATTCAAAGCTTATGAATATTTATTGCACAGTGTGGTGTGGGGTATAGCTGAAAGATGATACATTCAATAACATTTTGGACAAATATTTCCATTTTCATTGACACAGGACACGACAGGGTATAAATAAAACACGAACAACAGAGAACAGAACTGTTTTTCGTCGAAAAGTAACCATCATTGTAAAAAAATCAAAAAAATATATTGAAGCAATTAAACTATACAGGCGTATGACAGAAGCTTGTTACAATATTCTGTTTGTCCGATACATGACAATTCCAAGTTACCAACAATGACTTAAATCGAATGTTCCAGACTGGGCTTACTAAGATGTTAAACGATAAAATTCTGACCGAAATTTCAGTTAAGTAAACTAACTATGACACTGATATCTACTTGTTGTCAAAACTGCAATATAAATATTCTAGGTGGTACACACATTAATGTGTGTGGAGAAATTGAAGTGGCAATAACTGCTGGATGTCCAAGTGAGACAATGATGAAAACTGATCATCTCAGATAAAGGATTATAAATAGTTCTATTTCAATAAAAAAATATTTATATAGTTATAACAAACAACAACAGCAAGGACTTATTGGCATACAACGAAATATGGTTTAGATTTTAATATCTAAAACGATGAGATGATAATTAATTAATTTTTATATAAATGTTCTGTTTCAAACCAGTCCGATGGAAATTATTGGTTCATTTTACAGTATTGATCTCTTCAGAATTCTCATGTTACTTCCCATTTCATACAATTTGAAGTCTTTTAAAAATAACACTTCGGCTAGCTTTGTTTTCTCGTATATATTTGTAATTATAACACACAGTCATACATTTAATCTCTTGCTACCGTGAACCATGTTACTGGAAACTTATTAAAACATTGGCTACTCGTGAAAATTTAAGAAATTATTGTGTTTTATTTTCTTGTTATTCCATGGTCTGTCTTTATCCCGAAAATATATTCGTGTGTCCTCTAGGACTGATGATGAAAAAGATATATATACTTTTGTTCAGTTTAGGATACTCCTTCTTAGGTTGTTGGTGCTTTTTATATTTTATTCAAAATTCCAAATTTAAATATTTATTTATAACTATTAATCTTCTTTCACACTAAACCAGTGTAAAGGGTCCGAGTGATTGTTTTTAAAGCTATTTTTTACTAATAAACCATTAACGATTTCTATTTATAGATGTATCTAAGAAGTGATGCCAACAATTTATATATTAGATACTCTTGAGGTCTCAAAATGGTGACAGTGCCATAACGGTTTTCCAGGGCGTTGATCCATTATTTGTCTAAAGTAGGCGTAACTTTTGGAGGCTTTACTATAAGTATGAATAGTCAAATTAAACCTACATAGTTTCGAGTTTTTAAATCATACTATCAATGTAGTTATTCCGTGCGAAGATTTATGTTAGAAAACTTGAAAACCGTCTGTTAGGGTTACTCATGTTAGGGGCGCTGTAGTATTCTCACGCGCGTTACGTATATCGTCATCTGTCTATCCGAGCCCACTGCTGAGCAAAAGCCTCTTCTCACATGGGGGAGGTTGAGCATAAATCAGCACGCTCGCTCAAAGCTGATTGGCGATTTCAAACTTATATTTTGAAATTATAAGTCAAGTTTTCCTCGCTATGGTGAAAACATTAAACATTAACCGTCCGTCAGTGGTGTCTAAATACTCTATACAAAATACATATGACTCGGAAGAATCACCTTGGTACTTAGGTATTTTTCACGTACGTATATATTTAGATTATATTACTATTACTTTCAAAGCATACATTTATTTATAATTTGTTTCTGTGTGTATGAAAATATCTTACCAATCAATGGCATAGCGGAGAGTAGGCCTTGCTCGGATGTAGAGAGTCCCATGTCGCAGGCAACTATCGGTAACGCAACAGAGAAGCCAAATATATCGATGTACATAGCTAATATGAGCAGGCAGCAGATCATCAGGAGACACACGTTGTATTTGCCGATACCTGTTATACAATAATAAAAATAGATCCTATTCAATATTCATTATTTCTGCTATATATAAAAACAGTTAGAGCTTTTAATTTAAGAAGTTTTAGCAGAGAGTTCTATTAACAAGCTTTAGATATGTGGCCTTAACATTCCGCTATGCATGAAGCATATTTGCAGACTTTTTAATTAAAGTTGTTTTAATAATGTTTGTGTATCTGTACACTTAATATAATCGAGTACATACCACTCAAATTCACCGCGTCCTCGTAAGAACATTTGCTAGGAACATCTTCATTTGCTCCTGGCATTTTAATTATACTATGATAAAATAAACAGTCGAAATTAAATATAAATAAAAGTCATAAAAATAAACACATGTATAAACTTTTTAGTGAAAAATTAATATTTTCTGAGCCGTTGTTTGCGGACTTGGTGTTTGCGGATTTATCGCTCGGACTGAATGAAGTTTTGTAGAACAATTTATATTATATTTTGTAATATAATATCTATGACAAGACATAGTGATGGGTTTTATCAAGTCGTGTATGCGGCACAGAGTACTGTCACGGCAGAACTTCGTAATATTTATATAATCGACTGAACAACAATCATGAGTAGCTCTGTCAAAACTTACTCTATGCCTCGGTCACATCTTGTCCAGGTAAACAAGACATTGTTTCATAGACAATTACACATTCTGCAGTTCATGAATACATATGAAAAGACGTGAAACCGCGATGTAAAATATGTATATCGTATTAGTTAATATAGAATATAATTGATGTGCCAATGTTTAACGTTCTGGCAAAATGAGAGCAAGCCGTATATTAAAATAGTATTTTAAGAAGACATCGCATCATTATTTAGTTTATTTGTGACAAGATGTTTATTCAAAATGATGTATATAGTATTAATGTACAAATCATTTATCTCTTGGGTTTTTAAGTTTTTTCTGTGTCGTATTTTATGAAGTGATATAACTCAAAATGTAATACTAACTATCTCGTGACTGTAATTCATCAACAAAACTTTGTTTTTTAATTTGTGAAACAGTGTGTTTAGCACAAGTTTGTAACCTACGTTAATACTACGATGTGAGACGGTTTTTTTTTTATGAAGAACTGAACACGCTCTGTCTGTAGTGTGCGGCTGCTGACTTGTTATAAGCATACTCGTTTGTTAATTATAATTGTTTTATTGTTGAACAAATGTATTTGTAGCCATATATTCTTATATTAGTTTAACTCGCAAAGAGTTATAAGTTATTAATTTTTTTTATTTGTGTCCACTTAATACAAATAAGTTTTATGTTTCGCAAAATTTTTATTAAATACATTTTCCTAATTTAGCTGTCAGAAACGGTAATTTTAAAAAACACACTTATACATATTGTTTAGAATCGTCAGACCTTAAAAAAAATTGTGCATTGTTTTAAATTTATGATAAAATTTTTTAGGAAGAGTGGATATGCCGCCGAAATAGGGTCAAGACATGCCGTGATCTAACATTGTCAATTTTAACCACTAACAGAAGGTCATGTATAATTGTACGTATATAGCATGTGAAGTATTGTAAAAGCGGTTTTATATATTAATTGCGTTATTGGATAATAATGAACCTCATTTCTGTTTATTACTATTTATTTAATTATTATATTTCCTCAGAAGTCTGAATGTATACTCGAAAGATCTTATCCAAATCATGTTTGAGTGAAACAAAATTTAGTTGGCTTTTTTTTAATGTGAAAGGTGGCAAACGAGCAGACGGCCTACTTGATGGGCAGCAGTGACCGTCGCCCATGGATATCCGCAACATAGATGTTGCGGATGCATTGCCATCCTTGATTGATGAGGAAAAGGGAGGGCTGGGAATAAGGAAATAGCAGGAAAGGGTGGGAACAGGTAAAGGGCAAATGGCTCACTCACTCATCTGACGAAACACAGCCACTAAAGGCTATGATCTTCTATGAGAGGGTGGTACTTCCCCGGTCGAGCCAGCCCATGTTCGAGCTGTAGTAACTCGTCTACAGCTTTTCTCTACCACCTTTAAAATGTGTGTTTACATAAACTTCTGAACTTTAGTATTTCAGTAAGTATGCTGCTAAGTACATCGGAATTTGTTGAATAATATTTAAACAGTATGCTTACTATGCGTTGTCACCCTACATACGGAGAGTGTCCCGTATTTGTTCAACAACCTACGTTAAGACTGATTTAAATTTGTATGAAAAACTTTAAGCCCTAAATATTGTGACCGTGCAATGTTGGGTGAACAATAAGTTTAGTGAACTAAGAGGTCTAAAAACCTGCCTTTTAACCATTATCTACAATTTAACTCATATTTAGTAGTGAGGTACGAAAAAAAAATTTTTTCAAAAAAAGAACAGTTATTAAAATAAATAAATAAGTCACTTTATATAACATTGCATCATCCTTAACTTATTAAGTAATAAAATTGACAGGTCAAACGATGCTTTAAGAGTGATCTATTTCTTTCATCAAGAAAATAGAAATATATTGTGTTTCTCTAATAAAAAGTAAATTTAAATGTCATAAACTATAAATACAATAAAAAATTCTACATTCCTAGGTAAATACTGCAATAGGTAACCCATCAGAGTAATCTATAAAACTACCTTAACCACTATATTGCCAGTATTGAGCAGTTTATTGGACAATATTGGATAGAGAATATTCATTTTTCTAATTATAAATTGACATTAAAAATATTGGGCTGAACTAGTTTAGTGTTGAAATTAGTTTGGAAGGGATAAAGATTGTCAATATTTTTTTAAGTGTACAACACTAACTGCAATAAATAATAATTTTATAAATAAAAATATTAAATGATTAAATGTATAACCCCGAGCGCTTCATATCGACATGATAAAGGATCTCAAGCGATATAATACGTCATGTCCTTCGTATTTACACGAAAATTTTCACGGGTTTTTTGGCAACGCTATCGATATCACGTAATTATTTAATGATGTCCTTAATTTTGTTCCTTGAATAGATGTTTACTGTTTAGTCTGTGTTGTTTTTTAAATTCTTATCTGCAATAACATGTAGGTTATATATAAGAAAAATATTATCTAATACAAAACCACAACCCCACATATTGGGAGCGTCATAAGTCACAAACGACAGTCGCCACAGAGTGCAATAATCCATTACTTTTTTCTAGTATTGGAACTAGATTAACATGCTATTATCTGTGGAACTAATAATTTCCGTACCTACTTACGTTGATGAGTATTATAAACAAATCAATATACTCAATAATCTATAAATCAGTGCGATGAAGTTGATAACTGATTAATAATGTAATATTAATAACATATATATACACAAAAGCATTTGAGAGTAAACAAAACATTTGAGGTAAAGTGCTAATTTCTTACATATACATGTATTAGGGATTGTAATTTATTTTTGATATTGGTTGTAAATGGTACCTCGAAAAATAGATTCGCATATGAAAGGGGGAAATATGAGTAAGTCGTTACACTTAATACGGATCGTTAATAGTTTTTTATTCCTAAATCTATACATTATAGTTTTAACGTAAATTTATTTAAATGAAACTAATATGACATAACACTCACACCTCGTCTGCCCGTGATCACGGTTGCTGCAAAGTAACCGAAACGTCGGGAGTATGTATTTTTTACAAAAATAAAGCACGCGTAGTATGTCCGAAAAAAATTAGTTTCATTCAAATGAATAAAACTCGCGAAAGTCTTAGATCTCGTTATGTTAACGCAAATTATTGAATGAGAAACGTTTTACGCTTCGTATTGACTGTGATAATGTAAACTTGTGGTAAGGATACATCTCTTTTAATAAATATAACTATACCACGCTTCTTCTATGATCGTCAGAACATTTTCATTGAGTACTACAACACATTTAGTTTTGTCTAACCAAGATACATTTTTCGTCTGATTTCCTATTATATATAGCAAACTATTGAAATTTAAATTAAAGCTATGATTTAACTGTTTAAATTTCTTTCTAAAAAAGTACTTAGTTTGTATCTCATATGTAATTAATGTACTATTCAACAAACATACTATTTCATAGCATAACTTTCATAGGTACGTTAGTAGTTTTTAAAACTTTAAATTTTGTTCCTGTTTAAGTAATTAAATGCAGACTCGACACTCTACATTTTGTATATTTTGTTAGTTGTAATTTGATTAATAAATCGATAACTTTTCCGGTTTTCCAAGTTGGAAATCCCTGTAGAATGTAGATAAAAAAATTAGTTTTAGTATGATGTCACATACCTAAAAATAAGTTGTTATCTAGAGTTGTCGAGGACATTTGATCAATCGTTTGAAGTTATCCATTTTAAGACTGAGTTGAAAGTTTTCAAGCTAAGAAACCTTCTAACAAAGATACATACATTTCAAGTTAAATAAAAAGTTGTAGAATTAATTCAAATAAGTATAATTTCAATATATATATTATTTAAGAGACGAAACTTGTCAGCATTCCATAGATTCACCGTGCTAGTGCCGGGTTCATCGCGTTGCAGGGTGAGGAGCTGTCCCTTGCAACCCAGGTGAGTTTAGGTTTAAGGGATCCCTTACTCAATCTAACGCTCATTAAACGCTCACTCACACCGTCCAAGCTGCTCTCTCTTCCTAACCATATTTGAACCGAACCTTCTAGGGTTGCCTTCGGAGTATGTTCTAAGAATGAATTGATTTTAGTTCTGGACCGGTCTTGAGTAGGCTTTTAATAGGTTATAGAGAGATTTAGCTGTTATACTTCTCGCTACCAATTCTACCGCGTATAAATCCACGAAGAACCTATTTCGAGTGAGTTCGTTAGTGAGCTCGAAATATTTGTTGACCTTGATGGCATGGTCTTCGGGGATGTTTTCTTCCAAGGAACCGTAAGCTCTATCATCACAACGCGCTTTAAAATTCGCGAATACGTAAATATGTCTGTTCTGGAGGCCGAAGCACAAATATCCTCGGGGATTTTATATTATTTTTCATACGTATCCATCATTATAGTCCAATCCGTAGCCGCTTTAAGGATGGAGTAAAGCTTGACATTTGATTTTATAGCCCTAGTGCCTTTCTCTCAAAAGCTACTGATCGCTCATTTGTGGTTATTTCCATTTGCGCTCTGGCTACCGAAAGACTAATCGCTTCACGTATGAGTTCCAGAACCCTATCGTGACGACGCGAGCATTGACCGCTATCCAGGAGTACCTTACATCCCACTAACAAATGCCTAGCAGTTCCAACTGCCTTCCCACAGATATAGCAAGTCTTTTCGGTACCTTTACCCCATCTTACTAAATTACTGTGACCTGGGAGAGTCATCTGGAACGCATTGAGATAGAATTTTAGCAATGCTGGCGACCAATCATGGATCAAGGTGCGCCATTTTAGTGCTAATGGGCTGCGAAAATCTTATGTCTAACCACTCGTTCTGCATTTCTAAACTCATTGCATGGATCGTATATTTATCATTCTCGTCTTGCCGAATAAAAGACTTCAATATATCCGTATCTTGGACTTTCTTACTTGATCCTAACCGTACTCTGTTATTTTGTGCTCCTATCATAAACTGCTTGTGGAATTGAAGCCTTGACTCTAGCTGCGGGGTACTTTGTCTTTTGGGAGCGATGTAACGACGTAATCATGGGATTTCCCCAGCATATATCTCTTGAAAACTCTCAAGTGTTTATAGAGCTCCGATGGCCTTTTAAGACTCATTCCAAAACTATTGCGAACCCGACACACACACACACACGCACACGCACACGCACAAGCACACGCACACATCGCCGTCAAACTTATACAACCCCTCGTCTTACTTAATAAAATGGAATCATTTATTATAAATTAAAATTAATATATTTATTAATTCGAATATGTAACTGATATAATATATTAATAATGTATGAAGAGTGTATAAAAATTTATTTTCAATTTTGTTATTAAAAATATTAAATGGTATTACAAGCGAAGAGTAAAACATCTCAGCCTACTCTTTGTGTTAGTCTCCGTTAAAGTGATGTTCTCCTGGTAATAAGAATGCTCGGAAAATTTGCTTAGGAATGTGAAGTCCTCCTTAGAAGATTTTCATTTTGGTACGAATTTTTTTTTATTTTCTTTTCTGTGGATACATGCTTTTATTTGGATATATATCAGAAAGCTTTTTAAATTATTGTTTGTAAATCTGCTAATATAAAATATATTCGAAGAACCATGCTTTTTATTTTTCTTTTATGAAAAAAAGAAAATTGAAAACAGATAAAAAATATATAAACTCGAATTCTAAATTTCATAAAATCAAATTTTTTTTATCGCATTCTTCAATCTCGAAATACTTCACTGACTGAAATTTTTTCAATACGTGTGAGTAAGATGGAAAATATTGCGTTAGCGTTTCGAGGGTGGAAAATTTCCAACACTCCCTTATAATGTCTGATGTCCTGGTATTTCTGACTAAAATGGCGGATCAATCAGACGTCATCGGAGTGACGTTGCTTCATGTCAACAAGTTTTGGTTTTTAAGTTATTTTGTATTGTAATTATTTTTAACATGATATTTGATATTCATTATTTATTCACCAAAAGTAAATAATTACGTAAGATTGGGTTACCTTTTTTCCGAATTCGCTCTTTCTAAATAAAATATAATCTTTATAAAAATGCTTGCTACGTTATGATCGAAGAAAATTTCAATGACTTAGAAAATATCTTAGCAACCCATTGTAAACAGGTTTTTCACATATTCGAAGTACCAGGGGAACATAAATCGAAAAGTTACTGTAAATATTTTGCCACGGATAGAGAAATGTCTTGAAAATGGAGACTTCTTGGCTTAAATAAAATATAAAAATTTCTTTGTCATATTTCATAAATAAAATGAAATATTTTTAGTAATTATGTATATATTTAAATTAAAATTGTTCCAGAAATTCAAAGGTTCGAAAAGTTTTTAAATTGAAAGACAAAAATTTCAGTAGGACAAATTGAGATACAATATATATATATTACAGAAATAATAGAAAAAAAAAAGATTTCTTAATTATAATACTTATGATTACATTAATTATACACGTTAAATAAATCACATTGCTTAGAAATAACTTATAACATTATGAAATTTATATTGCCCTATCCAATTCTTCCGACACTCATGTTTAAGTACAGAGGGTGCGAAAATCAATACTTCGACACATGCGTGGTGTCGCGCTTATTAAAGGCGCCATTTCGCTAGCTCTTCTAACTCTATGCAGTCCTGGTACCGCCGCCCACAATTCAGAAATTTTCCTGCCCTCCTCCAGGTTTTCCCGGAAACTAAGACCCTCGGTTTCCGTGCTGCAGGGCGGCGATGACAACAGTTTCCGCCTAAGTATGCTTGAATTTTCTGTGTATCGGTTAATTTCAATGGGTTTGTTTCATTTTCAGAACATGTGAAACTTAACAAAATTTCGCGCATGCGCTGTAACAATATAAAATCAGCAAGTTGATCGTGGCGGGGCCGCCATCTTTCAAAACTTAAAAGTTGGGGAGGCAGTAAAATAGTTATAAAAGACAATATATTTTAATACCAGTTTTTGCCATTGACTTTGTTCATGTGAGATTAGACGCGGAGAGGGATTTTGTATAGAGTTAAAAAATAGATATGGCAGCCAACCGACAGCGACATCTATAGTAGGTGTCGCGTGACTTCATTCACATTACAACCGTTGTACCTGTCAGGACAGTCAATTAAAAACTTTGACTTCTGAACGAATGGATTGTGCGTAATAAAAAAATAAAAATTGTGTGTATGACATAGCTTTTGAAAGTTAGTTGCAATAATACCCAATAATATAATATTTCTTAATCTGTTTAATTATTGTCATAAATTAAGAATAACTTAAATAAATAATTAGGTCTAATTTAATTATATTTACATCACAGCTTATTTAAAAACAATTGCAAATTTGTAATGAATCTTGTAATGTAGAGATTAAAGAGTTAATTATATTTAAAATATAAACAAAATAAGCGTACCATTAAGAACATTGAAGAAAAATTGTACATAGATAAAACTCTTATTTACATTTTATATACAGAGATAAGAATTATGCTCAATTACTTCATTCAATTCTTCATTCGTTCAGCCATTCACTATTCATTCATTCTTTCAATGGTCCTAATAATAGCCTCTTGTAGTATATTTGTCGCTGAACGTCAGGCTGTTTCATTTGTCTGTTCAGTTTTCTTTGCCTTACAGATTTTGGCGGAGTCGCTCGCACTCCTTCCCGGCAGAGCGAAGCAACACAAAGCACAAACTGCAGATCATAAAAAAATACTTAAATTCGTTGCAAAGAATACAAAGACGCAACAAACAGTGGATATCATAAGGCTAATAATATCATTTAAAAACGTCAAGTGACAAGTATTTACAAGTCTTGATCGAAAGTTTGAAGTTTGTGGAAAGAGGAACTGGTGAACTCACTTATCAAAACTCCTCCAAAAAGATAAAAGCTGAGTCCGCAGTTGGTCGAGAGGAAGAATCCGATGAGGTTGGAGCCCACCATCGATCCCACTCGGCCCATCATCATCGACAAGCAAATAGCCATAGCTCTGGAGGATTGAGGTGAAGAGCATTTGATACAATTTTTATTCGGCACTAAAGGACTATTTAAATATATTTCACTGGTGTACGAAATTCTAATAATTATTTAAGAATCTCTAGCAACAAACAGACAGTCACTATAGTTATTCTTATTTGTGATTTCATTACTTGTGAGTATATTTTTAAAATGATACGAACGATTCTTTTGTCTGTTTGACATAAAGTTATATATATAATTGATATTGAAGGGCAATAATCACCTATTTTTTGTGGGAAAGAGCTCCACTGCTACCGCGTTCATGAGGCCGATACATGCACCGCACATCTGGAATATGGCGAACAGTACTACTGCGATTTTCTTGCTGGACGCGAGATGGGCTCCGATACCGCACAGGCCGGTGGAAGGTAAGAGCACCAGCAAGATGCTCTTCTTGCCCACGAAGTCCACCAGAAAGCCCACGATGATATACATGGAACTAAACACGAGGCCGATGTAGATGGACATCTCGAATGTCGCCACATTGATCGTATCATCACAGACGACCTGCAAAATAATAGTTGCTTCTATAAAATATTTGACATAATTTACAGAATAATCGTATTTCACAACTTTAAAGACGAGACATTAATTAAGGGTCCTGGTAAAGATGATTGTAAAGCACAAGTTAGGCTGCTCATATTTATATTATGAGAGATATTACTAACTTCCGTGTTATTATTAGGAAAATTGTGTCCTGATTGAAGAACGTCACAGATCCTAGACTCGTCACCGTCGTGTGTCAACAGAGAGTTCAATATTGTAGGGAACCACACGTAGAAACCGTTAGTGCTGAAAATAGTAAAGAATACTAAATGAGTAAAAGAAAAGCTATAAATATCGAGAACTAGATCATTTTTCATGAGGCATGGTCTATCAGAACAAGTTTTACACTTATTTTGAATTAAACATAACATTATTTTAAAGTGGTAACAATATTTATAATGAAAAGTTACGTTACTTGGCAAATATTCCAAATTGCACGAAACACGCAAGAAGCGTCCAAGGCAACAGCGGTGCTCGGAACAGCGGCAGGGTCTGGTCTCGCATTGAAACCAGCACACCGTGCAAGCCGGTTGAGGACTTGCCGCCTTGACCTTCCGACACTAGACTCTTAACCTGGAAGAAAGTCACGGAAAGGAATATTAATAATGAGATCTAAGATTTTCGCGAGTGTTCATTTAAACGAAACTAGTGTTATTCGGATTTACTACGCGGATTTTATTATTTCAAAACTACATAATCCCGACGTTTCGGTTACTTTGCAGCGACCGTGATCACGGGCAGACGAGGCGTGAATTTTTAAATAATAAAATCCGCGTAGTATATCCGAATAATACTAGTTTCATTTAAATGAATATTAATGTCTAATTGAATGAATGAATGAATGAATTGAATGAATGAGTAATGATTTTGGCGCCACATATTTTGAATTCCACAGAGAATCGACATGATATATCTAATACTGTGATTACGTTCTATACGTAAGATGAAAATTGATCTTTCGTAATATTGAACGTGATTACTAAATTATAAAATACAATTCATCATCAGAATACGATAACGATCTTAACCATAGAAATAAAATTGAGTTAGTTAACGATATTGTAAGGTTAGTTATCGATAGAAATTCCATATCTATTAATTGCAATAATAAAACCAGAACGGAGATTGATATGACTAACTTGGAATGTGATTAATTGGCTTGTAATCGTAGTTGTAGATCCATACATCCTTGTCAGATATATACATGGTGTGCCTACGATATCAACCACGGTATATATATATATATATATGTATATATGTATGTATAAGAATCAGTATAGAAAATATAAATTTGCTTACCGGAAACGTGTCTTCGGGCACTCTATTGTTAACAGAATATATTCTCTTCAAAACTTTCAAAGCTGCTTCCGAGTTTCCGGATGCGCTGAGAAATTTCGGGCTCTCCGGTGCCAGGATGAGAAAGATGGTACCGATCATGAATGGAATGCAGCACGCCACAACCAACAGCCTCCAGGGTCGATATGAGATATCCAGGAACGAAATCGGGTAGGAGAATTCCAGCGGTAGAATAAGCCAGGACACGGCTAGAATTTAAATACATGAATGATTATATAATACATTCATTTTATATTAGCTATTCGTATTTTTATTGCTCTTTAATAAATGAGCTAAATATGGCTCAAGCAGTAATAATAGTTTTGAAGGTTAAGTTATACGTTTAAAGTGACATTTCAAGAATAGGGATGAAGTTGGTGACGTCATAAATATGTCGTTATTTCAGCTCCCGACACTTTCAGTCCCATTTTAAGACATTGCACAGTTTCCTGCACGTGCAGACTATCACGTGTCAAAGGTATTTACGACTTTATTACGATATAAAAAAAATAAAAGCCATTAATTTATATGTATAATGATCGTAACTTATGATAGATGATGAGGAAAAACAGCCATATTATCACAAGTCATCAAACAGGGATATCCACTAGCAATTACGATATCTTTATTCTGTTTAATCTTTCTCTGAGCTTTATTTTGATTATTTAAAAATAATTTTCGAAAATTTTTATCTGGTTCCATCTTCAAATTTCCTCGCGATATAAAAGTTATACTATCACAAGTGTGAATTGTCACACTATAATGAGGGTTTCCAGATTATATGTCATATACCCTCACACATGACTACAAAGACTTCTTCGTAATGTGACAAAACTTTTGGTGCGGAGGAGGATGTGCGTCATATTTACCAGGTAACACAACAGTTCCGATGCCAACGAAAGATGATCCGAATGCCACCATTTTATCTCTGTGTCGAAGGTTTGTGAACTCTCCCAGATAAGTGTAAACCACAGCTGATGGGCCGGACATGCTGGAATAATTTACGATAATTATATCTTTAGATAATTGTTGACGTTAATAGGTCGAGATAACGGTCATATTATGTTAAATATATTGGTTATAGATTAAACTTTGCCGTTAGCCTAAAAATTTTAAACTTTTTTGACATAAAATAGTGTTCGTTATAAAATTTCTTCACAAAAGGAGCTTTTTTGTCTACGTTTTGTTTATTTATGTCCAGATTTGTTCTGTTACATTCAAGTGAATTATGTTTACTGCTGATAACAGCGAATAATTCAGATCAGTATTGAGTCTAGGAGTACTTTAATACAGCGAACAAAATGATTTAGGATTTGTTTTAAGCCCTAAGTATAAATTTTTTTCGCTACCAATTCTACTCATCCAAGGTATTCTAGACGGTATTTCTTTAAAATTAAGTTACTTCTTTATATTTCGTCCATATATATATGTAATTATTGATTAATATACCTAATACAATCGTGAATATACACTAATATGTAAACTCATTGTTATTAATATTTCTAGAAACTTCTAGTTTTGTTTTTCTTAAGAATATTATGACAGGCCAATTTTAGTTACGTATACATTTTAAAGAACAAAAAAGCACTCAGAGATAGTTTTTACAAATTTTACTCTTCGATAATTAAATAATAATCTCACTAAGTGTTGTCCTTTAACTGTGACTTAAAAGTGATTTCTAGAGGTCAGGCGTTAAAAAAGCAACTTAGTTTCATTTAAATCTGTACAAGCGAAAATCTCACATATCTTCAACAGTAAAACTTACAAAAGTTTATAATTGATTTGACTAACTTATTTGCATGAAATGATATATGTATTGAAAAATATGTCACAAATACTTACAAGACTGATGCTAGAAAAGACAGCAGTCCGAAGGTCAGTACGTTGGGAGCGAAACTGGATACGATGCCGAATAACGCTGACAGCACCATCGAGAGCAGCATCACGAAGCGACGGCCGCGAGTATCAGCCAGCCAACCCCACATGTACGACGTCAGGATGATAGCTGGTAGATGAAGAGGTAGTTAGAAAAACATATAAAAGGGTTCATCACATCCAAAGATCAAGCTGAATGTGCTGCAAATGATTTACAATTAATAAGAAAGGATAGATCACATTATGATATAAGATTTCCGCGACTGTTTCTCGGATATAAACAAGATTGAATATAAATACTTTAATTTCCTTTCTCTATGAAACGTCGGGTAAAATATAATACGTATAAAAACACATAAACATAGTTTAATATTTCCAACCTTATATAAGGTCAGATAACAAGAATATTAGACAATAATGTTGTATTTTTTTACTGACGTGTTCAAGCGTAATAGATATATTTTGTTTGTCAAGAATTATCATAACAATATATTGCTACTATTCATTTTACCTTTATACATGGCAAAAATCGGAAATCACTATTTCTGATAAGTAATTGAATAAATTATGAAATAGTTAAAATTTACTCGGATGCTATTTAAGTGTTTTATATACGTTTTCGCTACACTTAGTTCCCTGTCTCTACGACGTTCAACGCCAGACGATTGTTATCGGGTTTTTTGTAGAACAGTCCGTAAAATACCTAAAGCGGTTCATTCTTATCAAATGCATATGTATATTTTATCGATTTTATCATACAATCAAATGAAATAAAAATGTTCTAAAGATACTATATTAATATCACTCAAGGCTATTAGTGGATTTTAAATTGATCCTATATTACCTAAAAACGGTATAGCAGCCAGCCAGCCTCGTTGTTGAAGCGAAAGTCCCAAGTCACACTGGGCAGCCGGCATCACATATCCCATGAGTAAGCTCTGGACAATGACCCCCATCAAGATCATACCGCTCAGTAGCATATGAACAATATTGTATATACCGAAGCCTGGAAACAAAATAATATAACACAAATGTAGATGAATCAGTTTACTGCCAATATCCATAGTGATCAGTCATGATGACTATGACCATCATTGATTTGTAAAGGATAAATACATAGATAGTGATGTGGCAACAGAAAATATTCATATTACGATTTTAGTGATTGCCAACATATTTTTGTCCTTGTATCCTATAAAGTTATATAAAATAAGACAATGGGAGAAATTATAATAAAGTTTCCTTTTCCTCGTTTGAAAATTGATATCTATAAAAAAAATATTGTGGAATTCCTTGCCTCTGTCATTAGAAAAATATTAAGGAAAAATTGCAATTGAATTTATCTATCTGTGTTTTTAAACGTTGAATCTGTTCTCCTTCTAAATAATATATGTATAACGAAACAAAAAATATATGACTCGTAAAAAGCACCCACAAAATTTAAATATATAGATTTTACTGAGATGGAACACTATTTATTTCCAATAAACTAAACTTGGTTTCGTCTAATTAATGCTTTCAGACAAGCAGAGTTACACTGGTTATTTTTAATTCAGTTCGTCTAATGTGATTTGAGTGACGATCATTCCAGAGCTTATTTTGTGTTATATAGTCCAGTCACTGCAACCGCTCTATTCATACTTGAGAGTTCCGATCAAGAGCCTTTTTTCTTTACATTTTCCATTGTTCTTTCCATACATAGCTCATTGTTCTCTTTTTCCATATCTTAAATTAAATGAGAGAGTTCAATTACCTCAGGTAAGTCTAATTCTGGTTTATAAGTCTGGTTTTAACATTTCTGGTGTATTCGATTCCCGGCTCTGATATATATATATATATATAATTCTTTTGTATCTGATATATATATAAGTCTTTTGTATATATATTTTTTAAGTACTGTCCTTGGAACTGTCCTTATAAACGGTTACTCGAGGTCGTATAGAAATATATAATCTGATCGTGTCACTGATTACTTTCTTTATAAAAAAACATATTAATAAATTGTTTTTACGACATTGAATTTAAGTTACTCATATCAATCAATATTTTGTATTGAATGGCCGAATTTAGACTTTATCTTCAATGACGTCTCGTGGATTTTTAATTCCTATAGAATAATAACTTTCAAAATACCAATCTTTAGGTTATAATGCTTATATATGAGATTAAATCTAAAATAATAGAATACAAAAAAATTATACCTGTACAATGAACGTTTTATTTTGACGTTTTTTTTTCGTATGATCGTTGAGACTGTAAGTTTCGTTTCCCGGATGACGAAAAATATATTTATCATGCAAATGTATAGTTGTTTAAGAAAAAACATTCAGGAAACCTGCATTATGAGAGAATGGTTGAGCTATATGTAAACTATGAACCAGTATTAGAGCTCCTGACCTATTTAGTTGAAGTGTGAGCCATATGCTTACTAGAAGTTTACAAAGTATCATTGAATACTTAGAATTTATAGTTTTTTTTGTTATAAACCTTGTATAAAGTATTACCATTATTACCACAATTGTATTAACGTATGTTATATAATTAAAAACGAGAAACGATACGTCAGTAGTGTGACGAGACAAACTTGTGGTAACCATGCTGAAGAAATTTGATAATGAGTTTTATATTTTAAAAATAGCTTCGTTTCATACAAAGTTTAATTACTTTCCGCCTATCTTTTTTTTCATCAATTCTTATGAACATTGGCACGGTTAACACCAACTGACTGTTTTAGTTGAGTCAATCGAGTTACTAATGCATGAAAACCTATACGAGAATTCTATTGCATTTCTTAATAAAACAATATCTTAAGTATTTCATCACATTTTTCCTTGACCTTTTTTAAATCAGTTTCTCGTTTATCTGGAAGTGTTTTTTTTTTATTGTGATAAACTTTAAAATTGTTATCTTGTTTTTTATTACTGAGTTTTTCAATGAAATAATTTCAATTTACAATTCAAATTCGGTGACATTTTGGTGTCATATAACATCTATGTTACTCCTTTGAGTCAGTCAGTCAGGAAGCCCCTGCTTTTATTTACCCCTATTATTGGTAATGCTACTTCTGAACCCCGGTTAGGAAATCACCCAGAGTTTTTGCTAAGAAATGACATAAAAATACGACTTCAATTTATCAAGTTGTTTTTATTCCAACCTACTTTCCTCACCACGTTTAAACATAAACACATCTCTTTTCTCAATATTTGCTGAACATTAAGATGCTGTGTTTGTTTAAGCGTTAAACGATATAATAGTGACGATTTTTATGATCGGGGTTTCCCGGGAGGTACATTAAGGTAATGGGCGTTAAAAAAAAACTCGATAGAAAAACTATATTTCATAAATGAACAGAGAAAAGCGACCATTGATTGTATGTTAGGATTAACTAAACATCAGGTAATTTTATAGATTATACCTATATAATGATAATCTGAGTCTTTCGCGTGTATTCATTTAAATGAAATTGAACTTTTTGGATGCTACTAGTTTTTATTATTCTATATCTAAGTGTCAGTGACACCTTCATCTCGTCTTCCTGTGATCTCGGTTGCTGTAAAGGAAACGAAACGTCCAGATTACGTGTAGGTAGTTACAAAATTAAAAACGCATAGTATCCGAAGAGCTTAGTTTCATGAATAAATAATGTTATTTGATGTTTTTTTTTGTTCTTTCTAAGATTCTGACGACCTTTTTATATTTATAACAGAGACCGGACGTTAGTTTGCTGATAGCTTGTATCAGTCGTTGCTATTATTTTTTTTTTTGTAATTTATATATTATATCTATTGTAGTCGTACCTTTTATGATAATTACGATATTTATGATAAAATAGTATTTGTGAATGTTATTTTTCTAAGAATTGTATTAACTTGTTTTGCTGCATGAATTTTTCCTACTTTAATTGTTACTTTATTTTAATTCTCTGCATAGATATGATATTATTTTGTTTAATAATGAAATGTCATTAGAATATAGAGTTATAATCGTTTAGAAAAAAGTATATGTGAGATAAAACTTTCCTTCATCTACTATAGTGTAAGGTAAAATCAAATAATTGGTCTCGACCTGTTGTGGTAGGAATTTACTTTTATGGCTACACACTGGAATTATCTTCTCGGACGTGGGCATTTGAGTTCGCAGGGGTCCGCGTTTATCAATTACGATTTGATTTTATGATGTATTAGATATTTATGGAGGGTCAGACGATAACACGGTTTAATTTGCTTTATCTATGCCACTGATAATATTTATTGCCAGTTTAGCTGGTACAGAGATACAATTATAATTGGTTGGTAAATCAAAAAGATATTCGTTGTATTTGATTATGTTAAAATAATTTTATTTCAAATATGACGAAAATTTAAAGGAACATAGTGATTTATTTATTTAAGAATACAAAGTTAACATACATTTCCGAAGTATTTACGTCATGCTGTTTCAAGAGTTAGCTTATTTGAATAAAATAAAAGGTTTCTGTAATAATAGTTTTGACACGAATAATTAATCTTAAATAAAATTTGAATATAAGAAACATTAATTTTTACAGCATATTTCCATGTGTGTACGTATCTATATTCGAGAAATACTCATTAAATGAAACCTTAAAATTAAATATTATGAGACAGTTATGGTTATAATACAGTATAAAGCTTGCGTGATTAAAAAAATTGTATATTTTTTTCATTTAAATGAAACTAATATTTTTCGAATATACAACACGGATCCGCGTATCCTACGTGTATATTATCCGCGTAGTATATCCGAAAAATATTAGTTTAATTTAAATGAATAAAACTCGCGGAAATCTTGGATCTCATTATGGTAAATTTTTTCAAATTATATTTTGTTGAAATTTGCAAACATATTTTTAGTTTTTCTGCAATAAAAGATTCTTTAGTAATAATATTGTTTATTAAATTAATTTCAGCGCGGACAAATTCGTTTAAATATAAAGATTTTAAGAACTTAAAGATCGAATTAATTTATCTTGGACGTTTTTAGTTGAAAATGTTATAATAGTTAAAGCACAATCAAAATCCATTCAGCCTTTTTAATACAGATAAAAACAAGCGAAACGAAGTAACGAAACTAGAGGATAAAGGAATGAAAACTCCTTTACAATTTCAGTTAATCCTGATTTAATATATAAAATATTAATATTTTAACATAATATATCTACATTTATAACTGCAGTTCTTCAATTTACATAATAATAGAAAACAATCATAATAATATAGTTACTTGTGCCATACTAAACGTTTATACAACCGAGTCTTAGAATATTAATTATTCATAAAGCAATGTACTTATTGTGGAGTCAGTCGTGAGAACTTAGGGAGGGTGAACTGAGCTTGCATTGTGAGACACAAACAAACAAGCTCATGCGTGTATTGATACGCACACAGGCGCACACGCACTCACGTACACACACACACATATATATTATATATCTATGTGTGAATCATAATATTATTGTTTTTTAGATCTGCTAGATCTGTTTACAGACAAACATATGTCGGCAAAATTATTTTATCCTATTTGTCATAACTTTGAAACAGATTGATGGCTCTATATGTTTTTGTTGATAATATATAAGAGGTATAAACATACAAACAGTCAAAAGTTATGTATTAATTAATTTCCGTTGATATATATATGCATGTGGTTAATATAAGGACAGTTGAATCTGCGCCTGGTGTTAGAAATCAAATGTTATCTCATTTCAATTGAAATAAGGTAAAGTTCCTTCGCAATTTTGTATTAGTGTTCCAAGGTCCGTATATCAGATCAGATATCATTACCAGTATACGTACGTAAAATATATATATATCTGCTCTCATTAATCATTAATTAGCTGAGAAGTAAAAGAGAAAAGATCTATGTATATATATCTTTGTAATATTTTTAATTGGCTTCGGAACGCACGCAATATTTGGACGTTACGTACGTTACGTTACGTGACGTTAGTATTTTATGTTCTATGTCAAGACTTGGACGGTTTCCGGTACGGGTATCTGTGGAAGCTTATGAAAATTACCGTCTAAAAGAACTACCACCACAAATGTTTGTTTACTTGCAAAATTTAATGATCTTAGATATTTCAAACGTTATCTAGCCAATGCCACTTATGGCACTCGGTGTGGCATTACATTGATTATTAACATAGTTTTAAGATCGTACGTCAAGTGGCTACTTAGAATTTATCGTGACAGAAAACATATTAGGTGATTCGAAATATAAAGTAAACATGATGATTGACAAAGATAAGATAATGCGACTCAATCTTATTTAAATATATTATATATTTTTTGGGAAATAAAAAAAGCCCCCAGCAACTAATGGCGATTTAAAGATCATACTTTAATCGAGTAATTTTTGTAAACCGGCGTGTACTCTAGCTTAGTTGTACAGACATTAACCAAGCACAGCATAAAGCCGTAATCAATATGACTTTTTTAAGAAAAAATTGCTAGATAATTCGAGAGCTACGATGCCACAGATAGACACACACATAGAGACAGACAGATATCGACGTGAAACTTATACAAAATCCCTGTTTTTGGTCTGTTGATTAAAAATATTACAAACAGCTAAAAAAATATTAATAACTATACCTACATCAAAACAATAAAGAAACTAACATATAAGGATAAGTTTTTGTATATATTTTTTTATAATTATTCCAAATGTCCTCTAGTTTTTCCAAATGTCACTTTTATTTATACGATGAGGATAAAACGTAAAGACAGTATAACATAAATGTATCGCTTCCAAACTAGCCTCCAGATAATATTACACCATATTTTACAATAAATATATGAATAAATTAATAATATACAAATAAAAACATAAAAGTATAATAAAACTTAATTATTCATGAACCAACACATCTTTATGTGAAGCTGCTCCACCGGTACACGTTTGTTTAACTTCCTTCGACCGGTTCATTTCAGAAGCACATTTATTGTCTAGAATCTAGATTTTTACTCTAAATTGCATTATATTTCCTGTTTTATAAATTACAATAATTTTATATTTTTTCATTATGTATCTTTTTAATTAATATATACTGTTTATAATTATTAATTCATATAAAGACTAATTTTATATATTTTTTTTTAATTAAATATATCAGCGATTCCTTTAGCCAGTTATAATTTTGTTTTTTTTTTTTCAACTATGTGAATAGTTTGAACTTGTAATGTTTCTTCATATAGATCTAACACTGGGTTTTAAAAAATATTTGTTATAGAAAATATGTTGTCAGAATCACAGCTTAAATTAATAATTACATCCTAAAAAAAAATTTATTTGTCAGTCTCACCTGTGTGTAACATTGCCTCGTCCAGTGTTGCCACCGCGTCATTTTTATTCCCTTTATCAATTTTTCCGTTCGCTGTCATTTTCAATAACTAAAAACAAATATTTAAAAATTAATTACTAATTTTTGTTTAAATAGCGGTATAATTTACAGAAAAAAAAATACAATTCTGTTTCGCGATATGTATTTTTACATAAAAATAAATATAAAAACTCACTTCAGATAATAAATTGCACGTCTTAATTAAGCATGTAACATTGGATGCTATCAGGACGGCTTCTCATTAACGAATAAGGCTCCTTGTCGTCTATGTACTAAGTTAAGCGTGCTGTAGGTCTGTAGTTATCAATTGACCGTGACAATGACGGGTCTTTGACATGTTTAAAAACTTTTTATTGTTTAGATTTAATCAGTAACGAAATCTTCATTCATGTTTTTAAAATCGATGTATGAACCGAATTATATTTTCCTTTCCTGCACTAACATTTTTTAGATTAAAATTTTCAGCAGTCATGCACAACTATACATTCACTATTCAATTAATCTAATTTTTATATGAAATGCATAAAAAATCGTAATTAACACGTTATAGACGTAACACAAAGAAATTTACACTCGAACGAATTGTAAAGCTTTTACTGAACTGTGTCCATCCTAATAATGACTAAGACCGGTTAAACAGATTACTTTATAACAAAAAACATGCATGTATTTGTGCATAATTAAATAAAATACACACACACACACATGCATAGCTAAGAAACAGACTGCAGCCAGTTGCATGTGACATATATGGTAATGTTTATGCTTTATTATTGACATCATTAATCACGAGTTTTATAAATTAATTTATAATATTTATCAAAAATTTTGACATTTAATCTGTTCCTTAAACCACAGATTATACATTCGAAAGTAGTTTGATTGTAGAGGATAAATTTTATCAGCGAGGCGGTAGTAGATCGTATCCGTGGATAGAGATTGCCACTCCTGTACGCCTACTACAATTTTTCTTCCCGCACAACAAATGAGTTACGAGTTTTCACAAACCGATATCGATTATCATGTGTTAGGATTTATGAATAGAAAATTTGAAACCCTAAGTACGTAGTGTGACGAAGCAAGCAACTAATGGCTTTAAGATGAATTGTTAAATATTTTTTATAAACTCTTAAACCCACATAACACCCTGCTTCTTACAAATGCATACCACATGGTTTTATTTAGTTAATAATGTTTAAACATATATATAATTTCATTACAGGCATATTCATATTACTTGTAGACGTGATTATATTTTAGTTGAATAACAACGTTATTAGTCCAGTTTTTTTAAATGGCAAGCTTCAATCCTTTAATTCATTATTCGTGATAAGTAAAGTTTAAATAATACAGTTTTTAATTCATAATAATAATCAATAATGAATTATCAAACGCTCTCTATAAATTTTAAGGTGTGGCAGTATTGCTTCGTAAATGCACTTAGCAACGAACATATATTATCTGATATAATGTACGCAAAAATGGAGAAATGACGGAATCATTATAAAAGCGTTTTTAGTGATAAGTTTTCGTATGTTCCTCTGATTGAATCATCGCCAGTCATCGGATTAAGATTATATTATTAATATATGGCTTTGTTTTGAAAAAATAAATCATGTAACTAATGAGGTGATATAATCTGGAAAGTTCCTACATATGTGTTATCTGATAGATTTAAAATAATTTATTGGACTGAATTGCCCCCCGCTATAGTGATAAATTTAGGCTGTCTACTGCGTTTGTAACTTCATTGTCTTACCGTCTGTATAATCAAATTTTATCTCTTATACCTATAGTGCTATAAAATTAAGAAAGCAAATAAATAATTGTTCGTTTGTGCTTTTAGTTTTATATAGCTGAAAGTTATATAAATTATTATATTACGGAATCACATAAGATAAGGGTGTACATTTATTTTGATAATTTATTTGCTACATGAGATAAATTAACTCTGAACATAAAGTACGGGGTTTTTTTTTTTAAATAATTTGTATTTTGTATGACTTCGAAATTTCTTAGAATAAAATATAATATGATTTAATACACCACTCAAAGAAAAAAAATACAAATTCTCACTGTTCTTTACATATAATTTAAACAAACTTGCATTTATGTAGTTAATGATTTATTATTACAAGGTTCTTGTAACGAAGATTTATTTGAAACGTACAATAAGATTGTTAAAAGTATTATGGAAGTACATTTTTAATAATACGAAAAAGAGAACGAATAAATACAAACAACACAAAACACTACTATTAATAAGGCAAAGTGTTGTTTTTGATAAATTTGTAACCAGAGTAACACAATATTATAACAATACATCTCATAGATTTCGTCCAAGAATGCGGGTTGAGGTCCTAAACTATTATTTTTTCAATCTGTACCATGGCTTCATTTTTTTTTTCGTCTTCTTGGGATGACTAAAATCTTAGACCATGCTGCCTATTCATTATTATTGTTTGTCTTCATTGATTTTTATCAAGTTAATGTCCTTAGTATATAAAATAAGTGTTTATTTTATTTGTGTCAAATCTCAGACAATATTTAAAAACTTTATTCCAGTTTTTTTTTTATTTCTGTCAAACTTACTATGGCTTAGTATGGCAAAGGTATTTGAGAGCTGACATGCATGGATAATTAAGATACGGTAGTTCCTTTAAGAGGTTTTTAAAAAGGAGGATTAATTTTAAAATATCATTACCACACAAGTCGTAATTTAATATAACCACTTCTGATGATGGACTGGTTTTATATAAATATGGTAAATGTTTTTTTTTCAATGAATTTTTCAAAAACCTCGAAAGAAAATATTTGCAAATGTCGCAGATTAATCATTTTACCAATTTTCGACTTCCCCTGCTTGATGAAGGGTCACCGATTACTTGTTTTTTTATGTTAAAGTTAGAGTAAGTTTATAAAAAATATATATTTATGTATTTATAAGTTTTAAACTAAATTAAAAATAATAATTAGTTGTTATGGATTTAAATTTTCTGGCAACGGCAATGTTTCTTTGAAATAATTAATTTTATTGGCAATCCGATTTAACGTTATCATGGTTATCTTTGGCTTATCTTTGCTTTAGGATAAAACATATTTTTTTTTGTCTTTTTTAATAAAGATTTTGTTACTTGGAGTTTTTCCTCTGAATGTAAAAATAAGGTAAATTGAAAGATCTTGATGATGACCGACTGAATAGATTACTACTTATTGATTAAATATTTATTTCTATTATACAAAATTCTTGTTATATATATTTTTTGAACAAAAACTCAACAATATTTTTATGTATGTAATAAAAAAAAATCTCTCACTGTATTTATAAATTTAACAAATTCTTCAAATATATTAAAACTAACATACTCTACATAAACATGCAGAGACTAACCAAAGTTATAGCTAAGATTTTAGCGTGTATTCATTTAAATAAAGTTATGTTTTTCGGATATATCTTTGTTTTATTTACAGCAATCGTGACAGGGATTATGTAGTTCTAAAATAATAAAAGAACAACAACAAAAACATCCGGAAATGCTAGTTTTCTTTGGACGAATAAAAAATTTAAAAAAAACTGAAGATAGCATAATGAAATATTTTTATTAATGTTATTAAAATATATGACATGATCTAAATTGTAATGAAGATACAACCATTATCACAGCACAAACAAGGTATTATGGCGAGAGTCTGGGCTTCCCGACTTGTAATTGTTTGCAGACCGTATTACGTTCTGATAACATATACTGATTTAGGATTACGTTAGGAAAAACAGAGTAATCAGCAAGCATGACACAATATATGTACGTCATATATCTATTTTGGAAACATTTTTTAACGTAATTTTTATATAAAATATGATTTACGTAATGTCAGTGTCTTAAATATATACAGTTTTAATCGTGTTCAATTATAAATTGTGTGAAATACGACTGAATTACGTGAAGTATGTTTATACAGCAACCGTCATCGCGGGCAGACGAGGTAAAAGTATCAGGCAAAGAAATGAATCGAAATCATGATCTTGTAGATAGAAAATAATATAAAACGCCTAGTATCCGAAAATAAAATAGTTTAATCTAAATGTGTACTCAAGAAAATCATAGATATCAATACGTACATTTTTATTGTTCTCGGGTTGTCCGGACTTCGAACTGTACTTACCCCTTTTAGGGGGTAAATAGTTTAACTAAACAAGCACAGACCTACACAGGTAATCATATATATGATTTAAATAAAGTGAAATGATATAATCCCTTGAAGTTTAATTATACAAAATGAATTAATAGTTAATATTAATATTAATGAACCAAAATAAAACGCTTCTGTTAAATAGTTCAGTCTTAATTTATTTATATATACATAAGTATTGTCTGCTCCATTGAAATAAAATAATAGAAAAGTCATCGCTAGCAAATATTATTCTTGACCTCATTTTATTTCTTTCCTCTGTGTTAAGATGAATTTTCTAGCCTCTAGCCTGTTAATTGCATGAGGAATTTTAACGAAGCTGTCAGCTTGCTTATACATAATTAAGGATAAACGGTAGCAGCACTATACCAGTTCTTCAGAAGAAGAAAAAGGAAGGAATTTCAAAAATTTATTAATTCATAGTATTATTTGTGATAATCGTAATGCTAGAGGTATATTCACATGTAAGTAATGCAAATTTCTTTAAGATAATTTCCCAAAAATACCCAATTGTTTTTTTATTACAAGCGATGCCGCAAAAAACTGCTTGTATGAAATATATGCTGAATTCTTACTGATTATTGTTACTTAATAATGATAGTTACTATATGTGTATGTTTAGCTTTTGAACTGGTTTAGCATAAAATAAAAGAAAGAAAGGGAATAACTTAACCTATACGTGGAAAAATTGTAGTTGTATGTTTGTGCGTCGGCCTCCAGATCATACACAATTTATGTATTCACGAATTTCAAAGGACGTTGAGTTAATAGAGCTTACTGTTCCTTGGGTAACTAACATCTCCAAAGGCCATGCCATCAAAGCCAATAAGTATAACCAGGTATAACTGGTAAATATCTCCACAACCTTCTAAAAGACTTGGGCCTGTCCAGAGCTAACATTAATTCATTCTTGGAACGTGAGTCAAAGGCAGACCTAGTAGGCTCTTTTCAAATTTGGTTAGGTAGAGAGAGGAGCTTGAAGTGAATCCACTGAATGCTAAGAAGTTTCGTGTCATACTGACTCAGTTTACACTGTGATATAATTTGTTAAAAATGGTCCCTAAAAATTTTTGGGTCAAGTTTGAGGTTTACATATACTCTTTTAATAATTTTGTCATTCATGTCCCATTATAGACGGCAGCAGAATAAGAGTAAAAGGCGCTTGGCAGAGCTGCCAAGGCCAATATGGCGGCGTCGACGACTGACGTCAGCTCTCGAATTCATTCGAATTAATCTCAGATTTAAATAAATTTAAAAATTCCACTTCAGATATCATAAGACATTTGAATAAAACTTATTATATTTTTCGGATTACATACTACTTGTGTTTTATTGTTTTAAGTACACGCTCCCGACGTTTCGGGTACTTTACAGCAAGCGTGATCACGGGCTATGGAGGTGAAAATCTTAGATCTCATTATAGTTAAACGTGTTGTACGTATAAATTGATATCAGAACTACGGTTGATTATAAATAGCCATTAATTTTACATTCAAAATAAAACAAGATTTTAATATTTTAAACCAAACGTTTTTACGATAATTACGTAGAAAAACACGTTATTATTGAACATAGATAATAAATAAATAAATATAATAAATATATTATTAAATGTGTTTAAGAAAGAAAGTAAGGAAATAATTTCGGTGTCATACAGTTTCATTCCGTATATTTCTACATTTCCGTCAGTTTAAAGTAAAAAAAAAAAATATATGTTACAATTTTGACTTACATAATTAATCTAATGTAAATAAAAGCTATAGAGAAGGAATTTAAATTTTTTTATAAGACTGAAGACACCTTTCATATTCTAAAAAATATACGTTGAAACTACTTAAAACTCATATTTTACAGAGCTTGTTTTTTTTATTATTTTTTTATTTTGTGTATGGATATCAATTTTGACTGTATTTACGTGTATTTGAATACCATGTAATCGGTTAAAATATATTATCGTAATCATAACTCTCGCTAACTTTTAATGACATAAATATGTAATAACATTATTTAAGATTAAGATAAAAATAAATAAGTATAATAATTAATTGATTTGATAACTGTAGCTTGAAATATTGTAAGAATAAATTAGGTTTAAGTTGTTTTAAAACAAAAGTAATTTTAATTTTTATGTCTGCTATTCAAGTCATAGCATTTCAATGTAACAAATGTCACATATGAGAAGGTGATGTCAAATATAGTTATTGTATTTTTTACAAATGTCAGTTATTAGACAGCCTCCTTCGTGTTTTCTCCAAACAGTACTCAAGATTATAATATACGTCCATTAAATAAAAACGTTGACATTGGCAAAATATTCGACGATTTCTGTGCGAATAAAGCTATAAATAAAAAAAAAATCTTAAAAACCTTCGACTAAAGTTTTTGATTTCAATCTATTTTGAAAGTGTTATATTTTTTACTACCGCGTTAGTTGTTATGTTGAAAATAGTGTTGGGTACCGCGTAACTCAATTACCGATACACTCGTCCTGTAGTAAACACTATGTAACATTTGAATGTAATATAAATATATGCGTTTTGTGGTTATTAAATATGTTATCTTAATACGTAATAAGAACCTGTTCGGAGATCAAGAAGGTACACAATCACACATGTCAATAATTAAAAATATTTATTACGTAATACATTTAAATTGTTAATTATATTGCCAAAATTACTTTTAAATAATACCTTGTATACAGGTTATTAAATTACATGTATTGTAACTTAGCTGTTTTTTTATTTAAAAATGTAAGGAACTTTAAACTAAATTGTTTACTCAATAGGCACCTTCATGTAACTTGGTTGGTAGTTTGTTCTCGTTGTAAGAAGGCACTCAAAAATGCACACACTGGAACAAAAACGAAACATCGTTGGCTTCACATTCAAGACTTCAACTCTTTAATTTGTGACATTAGTAAAGGTGACAGATTAAAGAATTAAATTGAATTTATTATGTCATCGATATTTTCTGTTATAACAAAAAGATTTCATGTCCTCTAATGTGATGAATACTGCCTAATTTCAATTTTTAATGCCTTGGATCTTTACCTCCAATAATTAGGTACATAAGCCACTTAATTTATGTAACTATAGCACGTTTTTTAAGATTTGTTTTCAAAAATCAGATGATAAATATTTTTTAATTCATATTGAAATAATATTTTGGTAAACAAGAAATATGGTTTAAGTGTTACAAGACAAAGTTCAATAAAAACCTTCATACCTTTAAATAATTGCAAAAAGGCAGAGAAGAGACGTATAGGATATAAATTAAACATTAATATCTTACGGAATAACAGTCCTGAGAAGCCATAGAAGGTGGCTGTACAGGATCCAGCGAGGAAGACCCCAGCCAAGTTGGCTCCGACTACGGAACCCACACGTCCAAACATAAGAACAGCACCCACAGCTGTTCCCCTGGTGTAATAATTTTGCATTTACATCACAAAGTCACATTTAATGTATACATAAAGATATTTTCTAGCACACACTTCGCATACTTTTTTTCAGACAAGGTTTTCAATCTGACTTTTGTTCGCCTGTAAAAGAACAAGCTAAGAAATAATTAGTGTTTTTAGTACCGGCTTATGAATATGATAGTCGTGGTGGCCTGGAGGTTAAAGGCCACGTGAGGGCACGGGTTCGATACCTGGCAAGTAGCAATGTGATCTTTTCCGAGTCATATGTACTTTCTAAAAATTTAGACACCACTAACGGACGGTGAAGGAAAACATCGTGAGGAAACCTGGTCTTATAATTTCAAATTATAAGATTGAAATCGCCAACCCGTCTTGAGCAAGCGTTGTGATTAATGCTCCATCTCCATGTGAGAAGAGGCCTTCGCTAAGTTTGCTCCGATAGGCTGATGATGATGATGATTATGAAATATAAACTCTGAACATATGTATGATATAAAGCTAGTTTAAATATGTGCAACAAAAATATTACATCTACAAATTATTATTTGCTGTTTCTGTGTTTTCATTTGAATTAACTAGCATAACAGTAAATTAACTGAACCATTGTCAACGCCTAATCGTCCTCGGTTATTGTGGTTACTATGATTGTCTTTTGGATGTGTTTGCATTGAGCTACGGAAGTTATTTGCGTTAATAACGAGAATTCAATTAGAATTTATTTATTTAAAAACAGCTTTGAAGTCATCACCTATTTTGCTTATAAAAAATCTACATGGTTTTCATCTACTAATCGATATTGATTAAAAGAATTTTAGTGAGTTATTCTCTATGAAATTTAATTGCTAAATGACTCTACCAATTATAATATACGTAGCTTTATTCTTGAGTTCCTTTTCTATTCATAAAGTATGCTATCCACATTACAGCAGCCCTATCATTCTGTGACCTGGGTTTCAGTAAGACTACAAGGTTAAGAACATGCAATTTTTTTAATTCGTTGACAACTAAACATGTGAACACCGGAAAAGTAATAGACTTTGTGATATAATTTTCTTTGAAACTTTAAGTTGTGACTGTACGTAACAGCGTTTGTGTGTATTCATGATTGATAAAACTATATAGAAGTCCAAAAACGAAACAAAGTGATCTTCATCTCACCGTAAAGTGGTTGGGAACATCTCTACGGCGTAAGCTGTTAGCGGACCGATTCCCAGAGCGGTTATTTGAAGCGCCGACATTGATATGCCTGCCAGTAACCTAAAGAATTTTATATTAAACTATATTTTTGTTACAATTATACTGATTTTTGTAATTTAACACTGAAGGACTTAAAGCATTTTGTACAAAATGTAGAGTTAGAAAGACGGTTACCTATAAACATACATTTAGATAGTCATGTACATAAATGAACATATATGTATATATGTGCGAGTGTGTGTGCATGTGCGTGTGAGTACATCCATAATAAAGTTCACTCATAAAGGCTTAGCTTTAAGTGGAAACATGCTATTATATTGCTTTTAACGGAATTACACAATCTCTGGCTCTACAATATTAATGCATTATATTAAGCAATTCTTTCAAATAAATATATAAATCCATAAAATAATGGACAATAGTAAACAGGCAGAGCAAATAATATTTTTGGTAAATACTCTTACTAGGGATAGTTTATTATATTTACAAAGTACATAATCCGAAAATATTAGTTTCATTTAAGTCAACTAGTCTGTTGTTGAACCCTGAACTTACTTATTAGTAGTCAAGGCAGATATGATGCAAGTGACGCCCACGAGGCTGTACATGATGATGAGCTGGGTCCTCTTGGAGACGGAGCTGAGGCTGACCAACATCACAAGGGTTCCATAGACGAGAGAACAGATTACTGTGACTTGGAAGGTCCCATAGGAGATAGTGTCAGAGCAAACAGCCGACGTCTGAAGACGATGTTTAAAAAAAAATCTCAACATTCAAATCATCGAATATTATATTAAAAAAGCCAAAGATTTCCTATTGAATTTTAAATTACCTGATTCTGAGGCTGGTTTATTAATTCGCATACAGTTCGTGGTTTATCTGACAGCACCGCTTTGTTTAAAGTGTCAGGCACGAACAGAAACAACCCGTTCAACCTAATACAAATAAAATATTCAGATATATTGTGTTCACTGATCTGTCCATTTGATAACACTTTGACGTGGGTAACATGAATATTTTTAATAGGCTTATGTTTATAATAACCCACTCTTTAATATCGGGATCATGATTTTTTTGTCATAAAAATAAAAGATCGTTATCTTTAAAAATTATCGACATCTTTGTCTTTTCATAGACATAAAAATCTCGAATTACTTAAGAAAAGCAAAACATTGAAAAACAAACAACATGTAATTATTTTCAGCTCCCAAATACTTTGTGTTTATGTCAAAGAAATATAATTTAGACATAATATATCTAAATAATAAAGAGCGGATATTTTTCTTGCAAGCACGTCAACGATCAATTTACGTCGGTTAATTCATAATCCTTCAACCAAACCAATAGGCTAGTGTTAATTGTCTTAGTATTTTACCGTCGCAGATATTAGAATTGTAAATTATTCTTACAATGTCTGAATAAATCACTTACAGTGAAAATAATCCGAACATAAGGAAACCAATCAAGACGAGCCACTTTAAATGCGGCGGTTTTAATAAAGATAATGAATCCTCTTTACTGCTCGGCGAGTCGCTGTTATATTCGATTGTATCGTCGGAACAAATCTTCAATGATTTTACCTGAAAATTTAATGAGTAACTTGATTTGGACGCACTCTTCATACTGTTATTACAACTATGATTTTGGTAACAAAATTTTTTCTGTTATAGGCCAACAGTTATAGGACCGCCTATTTAATACGAATCTATTGTCTCAAAAAAACTACCTATAGGATTTGTATACTTGTATGATAAAAAAATGCTGTTAATTGTTTTATTGAATTTTTTTAAGAGAGAAAAATGGCGCAGCGTAATTGTCGGTAGGGCTCTCAAGGACCCTTCTTTACGGTCTGATCCTAGCATCCGCCAACCCTACCGGTGGCTCTATTAAAAACGCAGGGCTAACAGCCATACTAATTACAATTTAAAAAACAGTTGTGGAGTGATATCACCCAGGTCAATTGTCAATAAAAATCAAATGGAGTTTAAAAAAAAAGGGTCATAAAATGTCTGTCAGTCGGTCCTTGTTATTCACAAAGTAATCCACAAAGTAACAGAAACGTCAGGAGTATGTAGTTTTAAAATAATAAAATCTGCGTAGATTATCCGAAATATATTAGTTTCATTTAAATGAATAAAACTCGCGAAAGTCTTAGATCTCAACACCATAGATATTGTCATAACAAGGAGACATTCTTATGTATCTTTTGTGCACATTTATGTCAAAAATTACAATCATACTCACACAATAATTTTCTTTGTCTAATCCAGTATTAAAAGCGTAGATGTGCTTCAAGACATCCAGCGCCTCTTCATGTCTGCCTTTAGCCATAAGAAATTTTGGGCTCTCTTTGGCTTGGGTGACCCATATAGCAGCACATATAACAGGAGCGGCGTATACAACTGTCAACACTCGCCAGGGACGTAGCGGTATTGGACTACTGTCCCAATTATATGAAAGAATGCCCCATGCAAGGACTGCAAGAACATTTTGATTAATCAGTTCAAGATCTATAAGGTTTACGTGAATCTCAAAATAGACAAAGAATATAACCTCGCTTGCAGCCGACGGTGAAATAATAAAAACTATTTTAATAACAGCGATTGACTATCCGTTAAGATTTTTTTTTTCAATTAAATATATGTAGTTTAAATATTAAATTAAATTGCTTACGGGGACAAAAAGTGGATGTCAGCATTGAGAGTGCATTGCAAATCATAACTGCTAGATCTCTCTTTTGTCGTGGCATTAATTCTCCTGCATACGCGAAACCCAGTGACGATGGACAGGAAAGGCTAAAAAAGATGTTCCCTATAAAAATTTGCTTAATCCACAAGAGTGAATCAGTTTGCTAGTTAATAAAACTTACAATAACGAACTTGCAAACTTGAATAATGCAAAACTTATCAGGTTCGGCATGAAAGCTGCCACAAGTGCAAAGATTCCTGAAACTGCTGTAGAAAACAGCAGCACTGGTTTCCTACCGAACGCGTCGGCTGCCCTGCCCCAAACGGGTGCAGTTAATATGACGCCTATAATCAGATAATAGCAAATTTTACTAAAAAAAAGACCTTTAATATAAAACCAAGATATGTGGAGGAATAAAAGTATTATACCGATATTGGGAACAGATGTAAGTAAACCCCGTAGACTATTAGACAATCCAAGGTCACACACCGCAGCTGGTAAAATAAATGCGTTTCCAATCATTTCAACGATGACAGTACTAATAACGGCCAACATCATTGCACAATGGAATACCTGGTACCTTCCGGCGCCTAAAAGTAAATTTGTAAAACGGATACATTGCTATTTTATTGTATAAGGATGATGCTTTATATATGAAATACTTATATTTAAATTGCGTCAAGGTTGTCATCGATATATTTAAAGTTACTTAATATTTTTGTTAATATTTTAAGAACACTATTCTTATTGTAAATAAAACATTAATCTTCAAAAAATTTATTAATTAATATAACTATTATCTAATTCATTTATTACACGTTCATGCAAAGAAAATTTTGAATAATAGTATAAGTAAAAATTCTGATAAAAACGATATTTAATGCATCAAATGCACGTTTTATTTGTTTGTTTTTCCTAAGTAGGTATGTATAAAGTGAAAATCACTTACCAGAGAGGTCCAAGGCTCTATCCAGATCCACATCCATATATTTGTTCTGGATATTTTTTTGTGAGGGCAACTCTTCTTTTTCCGGTTTCATATTTCTAATGAAAATTTACATAGTTAACATATGGTATACAGATAAGGTAAATGACCATACGCGCAAACATAAGTTAAAGTAATTCTCTCTAATTTGTCAATAAATAGCTTAGGATTGGACATTTAACATTTAAGTGTTCCCTGTTAATAGGTTTTCTGTATTAAGTTATAAAATAATATTTCAATTTAATAAAACAATCGTTTAACACAATGCCTAGAAGACAAACTCGGTCATAAACTAACAGCAGTGTGGGCGTGGAATTTTTTTTTAAATATCTTTTGTTGTCCAAAAGCCTATTGCTCAAAACCAATGTAACGAGGTTAATGAAACCGAAATTAATATTTCAGTTTTTTATAACCTTGTCACTAGATATATATTTGGTTGTAAACCTAAAATTACTAATCACAAAACGTATACAATTATCATCAATTAAAAATCGTATCAAATAAATCTCTTGTAGTATTCAGTGATTATTTATAAAATATATATATGACAGAATAACTTTTATAATATTAACAATTTAAATGAAGTTTAATTTTTTTATTTAATAATTAGACGTACGAAAGGAAATTGTACTCAAAACTTCTTTTTTATATGTAAATATAATAAATATCAATTTCCCCATATTTAAGAACATACGTATATATAGTCTGTATTGATTGATAAAAATTATACAAATTCAACGTGAAAGTTTTAAAATAGCTGTTTTCTCAGTAAATTGGTGTATATTATTTAACGTAATTGTTTTAGTAGGTATAATTACCTCCAAAACTAAAAAAATAATTCTGCTTGATGATTTAGTCAAACAGATCCTCAACAAATAGTTCCGAAAATAGATGACAGAAAAAAAAATCTTATATAAAAAAAATCTCTTCTAATCTTATTTAAAAAAACATTGGCCGGAACCAAAAAAAACATTAAAAGCATTTGTCATTCACAACGTCATCTCTTAAGTTCAAAAACTCAGCGAAACCAACTTTAAATAACAGATAATTTTAATATCATTATTACAGATTAAATATATTAATAAAACAATTTAAAATTTAAAAAAAATAACCAATTGATATAAATACTATGTTAATTTAATTGTAACACAAGATTTATGCATCGTAAGTAACAAAGGAACTGACCTTGTATAATAAACTTTAACTGGTTTTTACATTATTCGCATTACAAATATCTTAATAACGTGTTATTGTAAAGTCAAAACAGAATAAAAAAATATTTAGAAAATATAAAAATTCTAAATTTCTTATTTGAATTAAAGTTCAAATTACATATAATGCATCTCTGTCCTGTAAGCGATTGTAACTAGAAAATTGCATTACAATTAAAATAACCTTAAATAATAAGAAGGTAGATAAACATTTAAAAAAAAAATATATAAATAAAATTATTTCTTTTTAATATTATCATAATAGTTTCCAGTCATTTAAAATAGGATTATTTAAGTACTGTTGGCTGGTGAATAAACATTTTTTAGTATTTTTAAATTTTAAGCACACGTAACAAACCTTTTTAGAAAAATCTTATAGGTATATATATACATACCTGTTATTATACACATGAACTAAACAAGCCTAAGTTGATAAACCGAAAATCATTCCACCGAGGTTACATCAAAAGAGAATTTTCCTCCCGAATCTTCTGTCACATACAGTATATATCAAGAATATTGACAATAGTAAATATTCGTCTGTGAGATAAATGTTGTAGTAGAAAGTCCTCGCAACTCACAAATCTACATGCTATCTTGGAGTATCGCTGGGAATTAATTATAGCAAACAATACCAGTCCACTCAGTTATCTTAAATTTATTGACAAATGTCCCGACGGAAGGCAGAATAAGTTATTATGAGTAAATAATTTATTTATCGTACGACTGCAATAATTAATAATTAATTTACTCTATTACAAAATTGCTTTTATTGATTTATATCAATTCTTTTTTTTATTATTTTAATTTATTTTATTATATTTATTTCATTTCTTTATAAAATTACCAAGCTTTGTAGTTTTTTCAGCATATACGGGACCTTTCAACCAACACTTGGGTCGCTAGTTCTAAACAATGTTGAAGCTCCTCTCCCTGCAACGCGATGGCTCCTTAGAATGCTGAGAGGCTTCGTCTCGTGTCAATGGTTTCAAACTACGGATCCCTAATATAGTATTGTACTATTTATTGTAATTTCTTGATAACTTATTTCACACCGATATAATTATATTGTTACTGTAACTAGCTGTCGATAGTCCATTGAACTATACATTGTTTTAACGATGTAATCATCGGTGTATCAATTTATAATGCTATGTTTGTGTTCTTGTTTCAGTTTGATATAAAAAATACAACTTAAAGGATGTAAGGCAAAGCAACGTCGCCGGTAACATAAAATTAATTTGTTTTATTTATTACAATTAAAATAATTTTTTTTAAGAAATGAAGTGAAAAGAGACGATAATTTTTTGTTTGTTGAAAATAAAAGCATAGAAAAAGCAATATAAAACAGACAAAATATATATATGAATATAATAATTATAATCTTCTTGTTATTATATTTTTTCTTGAAGTTAAGATACAACATATCACAACAACTTCAACTTTAGTGTCTGAATGTACATTAATGGAACTGGCTACCCAAACAATTGATGAACAAACATAGCCACAGATTCAAATCTGCCAAGAAAACGCTGACGAGCCTCTTCCGAATCAGAAGCATTTAGAAAATATCCATTAATGATCTACTTCCGATGAAATTGTACCAAAATTTTTGTTTTCTACAAACGGATCATCACCAGTATTTGAGTCATTCATCTTTACAAGTGATAGTCTTCTTCTTCTTCTTCTTCTTCCTGGCAATTATCCCAGCATTAGCCAGGGTCTGCCTTCCTGCTCAAACTCCTTCACTTTGCACGGTCTTTAGCATCCGCGGTGGTAAGTCCATTGGCTCTCATATCCTGCGTCACGGTGTCCAGCCATCGCTTTCTTGGGGGTCCTGGGGGTCTTGTTCCAGGGACCGACATATCTTTACAAGTGATAGTACTAATGTAGATAATCAAGAAGCGTAAGCATTCGGATACAAAGTACTCTGTCCAAATAAAACTTAATTTCCACTGACGTATTCTGTTTCTTCATGTTGTATTATTTTCAAGGTAACATCCGAGATTTTTCGTGACCGATTAATATAAGTTTTCAGATAAAACCACCCCCAGCGACACAAACAAGATAAGCTATCAGTTATAGCACTCGTCAATAATATTATAAAATTTTCCTCCATCTTATCTCTTCACTAAAAATAATATATACTACGAATCTACGATTGCATTTTAGGATTTTTTTTTTATGTATTCATCAAACACGTTATTTTAAGTCCCAAAATAGTAAGAGTCAAACATACACACCTCCCAAAAACTTCGAATGGAAGTATAAGCTTTTAAAGAGCAATGTTTAAACATTGTACAAGGGACTACTAAAAAAACATCACTCGAGTAATAAATAATTGTAATCAATAAATTTTTATAAATATATAAACAAATAAAAAAATAATTTTATTTACATTTAGATTAATTGATTTATTTCCATGTTTTAATTGTTTATTTATTTATAGGCATTTATTTGTAAACAGTTTTAACCAGGTCGATGTCAGCAGAGCATTCCGAGTCAGATTTGTTTGTCTCTGTTTACAATCGACCGTCCCTTAACAGCACCGAAACAATAAGTAATTAGACAAGCTCAATATCATTAAAATTGTTAGTTTAATCAGATGCAATTTACGAGTAAGCGATCGCGGGAAAGAAGAATAGATTATTTTTCGATTTTGTTTACTCGAATCTGTTTTTGTAAACTATACTCCATGGTTAAGCTTTTAGGGGTTTTCATTCAGCACTGTTAGCCGAATAGTGGTGACCTTGAGGTTAAAGGCCCGCCTCTTTTGCATGAGGACGCCAGTTCGAAACCTGGCAAGTACCAACGTGGTTTATTTCGGAGTTATATGTACTTTCTTAGAGTATTAAAAAAAAATATATACGATAAAGGAAAACATCATGAGGAAACCTGGACTTATAGTTTCAAATTATAAATTTGAAATCGCAATCCGCCTTGAGCAAGCGTTCTGATTAATAGTCTAACCTTCCTCATGTGAGAAGAGGTTTTTTGCATTTCTTGTAACAGCTTGTGCACCTGCTCTATCGCACTGTATCGCACATTCTCGTATTACGTAAATAAATGTTAGGTATGATGCTTTTTATAAAACTCTATGTAATCGTTTTAAGCTAATGGTTCTTTGGGAAGATACATCACGAGGAGCTTCACCGTATTTAAGTTGTTTCAAATATTTCTTTCTATTACATTCCGTAAATATCTCTGATAAACATGGAGGTGATCAGTTTTGTTAAGAAGTTAATTTTTAGATCGTTCACAGAGTTTTTTATGTAATTGACTATGATTACCTCAGAAGCCTCCTTTTGAAAGTACTTGTCTATAAGCTTCTGTAATGTCTTCGTTCGGTTTAGATCAGTTTATCGCTGCAGCAGCAAAAAAGCATCTAGAGGCATGATTGATTATCCACGAGCTTAGCCAATCGGTGTTAAAATTGACAAGTATCGAAAATTATGCTAATGAGATCAGTTGGAGCGGGGAGTCTGCAGCCATCTTGGCTTGGTCAAGCATCACGTCACTCAGTGTACGTCTTATCAACATGGAATATGTTCAGGCATGATAAGCCCCTTCGTACAAGATTGACGAATCACCGAGAACCACACACACAACCCGCTGTCTCAGCGCCGAAATATGGGTTTTGGTCCTTAGATCAAAGATCAAGGCTGATTTAGCTGATTTAAGGTGGTATATGTAATAAATATTAAAGTATCCTTTGACGTAGCAAAAACCGATGCAAGAGTAGCAAAAGTTATGATTAGAATGCTCGGTTTAGTGTACTCCGATAGTGGAAACTCACACATGAGGGCAGTGAGATTTACTAGTGTACTCATGTAGGCGAGGTATGTTCTCAAATAAATTTTACGTCTAACAGTATTTTCTAAAGTGCCTATAGTATTTGAACATCACGCCACATCTTGAGAATTCCCGTGCAAGTTTGGACACACGTGCGGAACACTTTCGATGTTATAAGCATATTATTGTTTTTATTATTATAATATTTTTGGTTACTTAGTTATTTGACTTATCAAATATCAATTACTGTGTACCCAAGTTTTTTACCTCGAATTTTATTTCTTCTACAAAATAAAACAACAAAACAGTTTTGTTTAAAAGCCTATGTGTATAAAATTCTTTTTTTTTTCTTCTTCTTAATTATTAACAACGTTCTTGATTCATCATGTATTATTTGGCTTCCGGGCAGTTGAACAAAAATTCTGATATAAAATTTCCAAAGAAAATAAAATATAATAAAATAAATTTCTATCAAAATTATTGAAATAGAGCCTCATTTGTTTTGTTTTGTTATCCTGACAGATTATTTTTAACGAAACAAGACAAAGAAAAACGGAATATTATTTAGGGAAAACCCAGTTAGATAATTATACGTAATATCTTAAACAAATTTACTATTCTGCATGCTTATTAAGAGTTTGCAACGTCACATTACATACGAATCGCTTCTCGTATTATGAAAAACTGTAAACGCTCCGTCTGTAGTCTGACGATGAAACTTGTGGTTATTGTACTGCTTCAGTACTAATTTGACATAACAAAAATATAAACTACATGCTTTTGACTGTGATTATAATGTAAATACTAGATAGGATACAAACAGATAATATAACACTTTAAATCGGTACGTTATTTTAACAGAAAGTGTTGTTACCTTAGAGATGATTAAATTAAAATTTCGTTTTAATCCCCGCACATGTACGAGTATCTCGTTTAAAATGTTTCATGGTACTGTGTCAAAAAATGTTTTATCCAAAAAAGCCCAAGAGCAATAAATAATTATAATCTCGACTACATTACGTCGTGATGTCAGATAATTTATGATGAAAGCTAAATTTTCTAAAACAAAAATGACCTGGCCCACTCACAGAACTTTATTTTAAATTTTGTGAAAAAAAACAATAACATACCAGTTAGATTTCACTGCAAATTAAATAACTTTCACTTATTTTAACCTTCAGTCATTTTATTACGTTTCATATAAAGATTTGAATTGCGATTTTGAAACTCTTTTTTTATTTAAAATAAATCCTGCTTACAATATTTTATTTAGTATAGGTTGTGGATATCTTATTGAAACATAGGAGAGTGAGGGGATCCTCATGAAACCTTGGCCAAGACCCGAGTCCTTCAAAAGGCTTTCGAGTCTGGGCGTTAAGTACCGATGACGATGGACAGGCTTCCATTTTGAAACAAAGATAGTCTTTACTCAAAATGATACTTGTTTATTGCTAACAAATTCTTACAATGAATGTCAAGAATTGTGTAGCAGAGATTCTACCACTGTGGCTCCCAAGAGCGACCAATGTTGAATGAATTCAGTACGATTATGCTTGGACTTTTATATGGTAAATTCTGTATTACAATTGTGGGTAATTGAAAAAAACTAATCACCTGATGTATTAATAAAATTATTAACATCGGTGAAGTGGGTAATTTGAAAACAATTATAATGAACGAATACACGAAAAGGAATATTTTCGATACGAGAAGGCTGTCGGCGCGACATACATATTAGATTAAAAGTTTTTTTTTTTAGTCATTAATATTTTTGCGTAATCAACAAGAATCTGATTTATATATAAGAGTTTAATTAACTATCGATGTCAACGCAATCCGCGAGTCTCTCTCGATAATCGCAATATATTTCTATAATTTTAAATTCAGCTTTCGAAAATTTTTCAATTACAAATTTTGTATTTTCTTATAGCAATTGCAGCACAGTGAATGGCGCAGTGAAAATTATACGTACAAAGTTTGCATAGCATTGCACTAGAATAGATACAGGGAAATAGGAAATGGGGTTTTCCAAGTTCATTTACAATACACATATATATTAAAAGCATATATTATTTATTCAACGTAACACAAACAAACAGCGGTTAATGTGAAGCTAATTATAGAATAGTTGAGAAAACAACGAAGGGTACACAAACTTACTGTTGATAGGAGATCTCGCTACTGATACGCTAATATCACAATTCACAATATATATATATATAATAATTTTACCGTCCGTACGTCCTCATTAAATTTAATACACATTTTTACTTTCAAGCGGTTTTTATGGATGTTATTGTCACATAAATTTCATAACTTACAAGAATACACTTAAACGGTCTCTCGGTTGTTATCTACATTTCAAATAGACTAGTCTAGTCATAGCCTAGTAGACTATGATATGTCCAGACATAGGCTACATATGTATAGACTAGACTTTTTAGACTGTGTTCTGGTATTATTTATATTTTTTAGCATGTATGTACTTAACTTTGCGAGCTACCTGCCTTTAAATATCTGCTTATTTGTGAAAGAGTACAGATGCTTGCAATAAAAAATCACAAGAGAAGTAGGATGCTAAAACTAGTTAAAAAAAGTGTTAAGTCGCACTGACGCGTTTCTTTCTTGCTATATAAAGTTGATACTTTCGATAGATATTTTATTATTCAAAATTATTTACGACAGTGTAAAGATCTCATTAACATTTAAGTTAAAGTATAAAAATAACTCTTAATTATTTAGTTAAACTTACAGTTCTGTAAGGTAAGAAATAATAATTTTTATATATTGGATACGTGGTAAATAATTGTAGGTAATATTAAAAAATGTATTTCTTGAAATAGTAAAATTATGGGAGACTTTAAAAGCAATTAAAGATTTGATTAACCATATTTTACTCTCTTTGTAAATGGTAGGGTTTAATTAATATTAAATGTGTACTGAAATTTAATATATTGTGTATAGAAAGAAGATCTTGAAACCACAAGATGCATTTAAAAAATCAACTTAAAGAAAAAGGATATGACACTGAAAAGGACAAGGCGCTTCATTCGGCTACTATTGAAGAAGCGATCACTGCTACAGGTATTTACTATTTTAGATAAACACTATGGAAATTATATTGAAATTTAAATAAGAAAATCTAGACTGAAAAATTCATTGATACGAGAAATTTTCAAATCTGAAACCAACGACTTATGCGTTTCAGTGACTTAATCAATTCAACTTTCGTGTTACAAGATAGCTTTTATATATTTTCTTATTAATTTTTTTTATCATGTTACTTCTTTTGTAGCTCTCAATGTACTATTTATAATCTATTTTTGTTTTATGTTAAGCATATCTGGTTATTTTACCCAAATGAGTATGATTTTTTAGAAACAATCGACATCAAAGCCAAGGCAAGCTTATATTTTCATCGACATCATGAGAATTTCATAATCGTCCAAGAATTTAGTAGAGCAATTAATCATCTAGAAAGAAATACTTTCGTTACTATTGAAAGAATTTTATTATGTTATACATGGGAAATGTTTTCTTAGGATTTAGAAAATGCTTAGTATTTGTTTCGAGAATTCAATCTTTTGGAAGAATTTGAAGGACTTCAAAAGTTTAGGAACTGGTAATTTTTTACTGAAACCTGTTTTTAATCCATCTTCAGTAGAACCTTCTTTTTGAAGCAATTGATCTAAAAAATACACATCAATAACAGACAAAATGAAGTATTGGCAGTTATTTATTAATGTATTATTTTGGCATTCAGTATTGATTTTGTGAACTCAATATGATTTTTAATTAAAAAAAGGTTTTATGGCTTAGGTTAATTTTAATATATAAATTTTTTTTCGTTCGAATAATAAAATTTTTAGATATCTGCGTTCAAGGACCTCTAAATAATTAAGTGTCTTCATACAACCATAACACTGTCGTTCTTGAAAACAGAAGAAAATCAAAAAGAAAGAAAAACAGTTTTTTCAAAATCCCGACTTGATTTTGTCACAATTCATTGCGTTTAAAAGAGTAGATGGAAAATGAAACTTATATTCAAAACAAAATATTAATTAATATATGAAGTATATGTTAAAAACAATCCTTTATGAATACTTCCTGAATAAAGAATATGAGAGATACTGAAAATTACACATAAGGACAAACATACATAACAGAAATTTGTAGTCAGGGAAAAGATCGACATACGAATAAAAAATATATATTTTAAAATATATGATCATATATCAACCATGAGCAGAAGTTTCCTATAATATTTTGAAATATTTCCTCAGGTTTCGGCAAATACAACCTTGGTCTCATGCTGGTGTGTAGCTGGACGTTGCAGGCTATGGGTATGGATTTGTTCGGCACCAGCTTCGTGGTTGCGGCGGCGGTCTGCGACCTGGAGCTGAGTATGCAACAGAGAGCTTTGTTGACGGCTACTCCGCTTATAGGTGAGTTAATTTTAATAAGTTGCGCGTACGTAAAATTAATTGATTACTACATTCGATCTTTCTTCATTCCCTTCTATCAACCCTATTTTTTATAAACTCGTTGATTTAATTAAAGCAATGAGAATATCATTAGTATTAGAATATTTTTTGTAGTGGAAAAGGTGTTACACAGGTTATATAAGCTCTAGCTTAGTTTTGTGTTGTAATGCAGTTGTTTAAAGGACAACATCGGACTAGGACTCTTAGCCTATACATTTAATATTTTTATGTAATTGCTCTTATATATACTTAGAATAAGTATTAATCGGCCCATTTCTATGGTAAGGCGTGGTTCTCGGAGCACAACTTTGGGGTTACGTCTCCGACACCAAGGGTCGCCGGCTAACCCTTGTACTCTCCATGTCTATTGGCTTCGTGTTCGCAGCCCTCAGTAGCTTTGCTCCGAATTGGAAGATTATGGCACTGCTTAAACTAGTATCTTCTACCTTGTGAGTAGCTTGAATGAAACATAATTTGCTTCATTATTTTATTATAATAAGTCTGTCAATTAAACACAAATAAACGACCTTTCAGTTGTTGTTAAGGAGAAGTTTCTGAAACTAGGTTTAAATACTTCCGTTTTTGGTTATGGAAAATTTTCAAGGAAGCTAAAAATTCTTAATGACGGCAATATGTGAAAGACAATTTACTAGTACTGTTTAGCATAGTATGATGTAAAAAATGCTGCGTGCTGTTCACTTTGCCATTGACATTGAGTAATAAAAAGTTACAGAATGATGTCAGCTATATGTAAACAAAAAGTTTAAGACGCTTTCAGTTTGTTTGCTTACAAACAAAAAAACCGGTAAACATCTACATTCTGCATACGGTATAATCCAACTGTAAATTAAGCTGAGCAAATTTTATTGTTTTTCGGTGTATTTATTTATAACATAGATTTTATTGAAATTTGTTACATTTTCATTGGGCATGTATTTGATAATTGTGAACAAATATGTATAACAAAAGTACGATTTATTGTTATTTTTATCAAAAATTTGTATGTGACGCGAATTTTTAACGTCTTTTATAAGCGAAGAAGCTGGTCTTATAATGATTTAAGTCTATATACAACATTTACTTAGAGCGTTTTACGTCACTTCTATTTACTTAAGTTGGTATTTCCCAGAGAAATGCTAATAATGTATCTGTCACTGCGGTTGTGTCATTACAGTTTGTGATGATTTTATGTCGTATCGCGTCACAATTGTTTACATTATCTAAATCGTTGAAACGTATTTTTGTGAATTTATTTCATTTCTGTTTACTTTGTAAATAATAATGTTTTGACTGGCTTAATATATCACAAGTAAAATATTTATTGTTAGCTTTAATGTTGATTTTAACTCATTTATATTTGGCAACAAAACAAATCTGATGACACGAATGTGTCCTTTCGAAAACAATATGTTTTCTTGAATGACAAAAGGAAACATGTAATTTTTTTTAGTACCTCAGCCAGTAACTCCGCTTCCTACACTCTGCTTGGAGAGAGTTGTCCTGAATTCTATCGCGGTCGCACAATGCTTCTCTGCAACTGTTTTCTCATGTGTTCGCAGGCTGTTGTTGCTTGTAAGTATTTAACGACTTGGTACATTCATTGAATAAAAAAATATTGTGTTATGATATATTATATTGTTGCTTGTTCCAGTATTTGCCTATCCAATACTTCCATTGGAGTTCGTGTATTGGATTGATTTCCTTAGCATCAAGTACCGATCCTGGCGTCTCCTAGCTCTTGTCATGTCTCTGCCCTGCGCAGCCACGGCCTGTTTACTGCAACTGTTCCACGAAAGTCCCAAATTTTTGGTCTCAATAGGAAAAAACGAAGAAGCCATAGAAGTACTAAAGAAAATATACGCATGTAATAGTGGCAATAAAGCTAACACCTTTAATGTAAGATATTAAAATATACATATATTTTAGTACAGCGATATGAACAATGAGTGAGAGGATTTTTCTAATTTCAGGTCAAGAAAATCGTGGACAAAGCCGAGCAATCCTCAGAGAAAGAATCATTCTTTAAGACTATGTGGCATCAGACAGCCGCCCTGTTTAAACCTCCTCTACTTAAAGTTACTCTGAAGCTCTTTTATTTAGTCGCCATCATTTACATGACGTGAGTTGAACTTTTCCGTTAAAATGATTAATCATATTATTAAAACTATTATATGAATTGAATAAGTATATGAGTTACATTTTATCGTTTATTCTTGCAGTGGGAGTGGCTTCATTCTTTGGCTGCCATACATTATGAACAATCTATTTTCGGTTCTGGAAGCCGGAGGAGGACAAGGCATGAATCTTTGCACTATCATCAGATACTCAACTGAAAGTGTTGGCGTCTCAGGAAATGACACGGTTAGTGTTTATGACACGCTCAACGTTAACTCTAATTAATTATAAGGACTAATTTGTTTTGGAATATTCTAGACATTATTTTAATATCTCACACCGTATCCTTAAATAAAGGAAAGGTGATCTTATATTATACGTATTAGTTTTGTCTTTCGCCATAAACATAAAATGAATATTTTTGTCTTCAAATAAATATACCTTTATAGTATATATACCCATAAAATATATATTTCAGATGATCCAGGAAGTATGTAACGATACAATTCAGGACACGACCCTCTTCTCTGCTATGACGTACGGTGCCTTGGCGAGTTCTAGTAACCTAGTGCTCTCTCTCACTTGCGGTTCAAGAAAGCGCTTTGCTATGATCTGCATCGTAACAACATCCGCTGTAGCTGCTGTACTCCTGAACGTCATTGCTACTCCCATCGCAGGTGGCATCTTCTTCTTCTTCTTCCTTCTCTGTGCCCTCTCTATGGGAATTTTAAGTGTGTATTTTGTGGAATTATACCCTACTTCATTGAGGTAAGAAATCTTCTAGCATTAATTAAAATTCGTTTGTGTTTTTTTTTCTTACTATAATGTGGCTTATAGAGGAATGGCGTCCTGTTTGTCGGTGATGCTGGGAAGATCTAGCGCGTTTCTTGGTGTGAATGCGATTGGAGCTCTTATCTCTGCCAATTGTGAGGCGACGTTCTACGGCTGGGCTGTTTTATTACTTAGTAAGGATACTTCTAAATCATTCATTATTATTTTAAATTACCATCACATGAGCTTGAAAAAAATCTTCAATGGACATTACCAAACTGTAAAAGCCAAAAATTGTATGTTGTATTTTGGTTACTATCCGACTGGACCAAACACTGAATTAACAATGCCTTTTTCTTTTTTAGCTGCCGTTGTATTGTCCTGGTATTTACCCAAGGACAAGGTTCCAAATAAATGAAATACTCGATTTAATGATGTAGCCATCAGAAATTGTCTGGAAGAAAAGTTTCTGGCAAAATGGATATCAGGTAAAAACTGTCTGAGTCTCAGGGGAAAGTTTTTAGTACTAGTCACTGTGAATATAATTATAATTTCAAAGAATTCCCGTAAGGTTAAAAATAAACTTATTATTATTAACTAAATAAACATTAGTTTAAGGTAATTATTGAAAAGTCTGAAACTATATAATATGATTAATTTTGATTTCCAAAGAAAATAACATTATATATATAAATTACACTAAATAAATAATTTGAGACTGTCAAATTTTTATAAAAAAAAAAAACAAATAATTTACCTATTGGGCAACAATAAAAAAGCGTATTTATCATTTTAAGATTGTAAATAATATGTGATACTGTGTTTAAATGTTTTTATTGTATATGATCTTTACTGGAAGTTATCAATAGATAAGTTATGCTAATTTATTATATGTTATAAATAAAATATAATTATATAATAGAATTTGTTTTCTTTTGAATTCTAACTTGGCAGTGTGTGATAATATGTCCATTCCATCAAATTAACTCGTTGCTTCACACACTACTTCTGTCTTCTACAATTTTATTCTTTATATAAGTAGCTATGGTGTTCCATAGCTAGTTATACGTTTCAACAATTTTAAATAGATAAAAATGAAATGATGTTGATAACATTATATGTATAAATTTCCTAACATTAAATATACAAAGTTAGATAAAAATTTATATAATTACGAAGTAAATAAGGTGTTCTTTTAATTACTTTGTCAAATGAGGGTAAACTTTATCTACGTACAATGACAATGTATTTGTATATTTTTGTCGTTATGGGAGTTCTAGCTGTTAAAAAACTAAAACAGACGTATATTTATAACTTGGTACTAACAACAAGCTGGATTTCGTTCAAATTTTTCAACCATAGATCATATACACGGCCTTTGACAAATATTACAAAAATATAAAGAATATAACAAGACTTACTATCTAGGGTTTGTTGATTTTAACAAAGCATTTGATACACTAGAACATGGATTTATCTGGGATGCGACAAAAACACAGGGTGTACAAACAAAGTAGATACGAATACTACAAAATATTTACACCAAGAGTACAGCGCAAGTAGAACTAGAAAATATACGTGAAGAATTTCATATCAAGAGAGGCGTACGTCAAGGTGACCCTATTTCGCCTAAATTATTCAAAGCCGTCTTAGAAATAGTATTTAGGAAATAGGAACCTAAATTGGATAATTGGAGGACTAAATATAAACGGGGAAAAACTGGGTCACTTACGTTTTACAGACTATATAATCGTATTCTCAGAGAAGCCAAAATACTCGAAACGATGCTGCAACGGCTCGCCGACGAAAGTGGCAAGGCAGGGTTAACAATGAATCTAACTAAAACGAAAATTATATCTAATTCCTCGCATACCGATGTCATAAAAAAAATAATGAGTACATAGAATACGTACATGAATACATTTACTTGGGACAGTTAATATCTACTGAAGACGGCATGAAAAAGGAAATAGAAAGAAGAATAACCAATACATGGAAATATTGGTCACTTAGTAAAATAATGAAGAACGAAGAAATGCCAATGAAAGATAAAAGAAAAGTTTATAATATGTGTATTCTACCATGCTTACTGTACGGGTGTCAAACGTGGGCAGTGACAGAACAACTAGCAAACGAAATACATATGTGTCAAAACGGAATTGAAAGAAGTGTCTTGGGAGTTAAAAGAAAAGACCGAGAAAGATTAAAACACATAAAGAGAAAAACGAAATTTAACAATGCATACTTAATATACGAGTGCAAACAACTAAAGTGGAGGTGGACAGGCCATATGTCAAGGGGGGAATAAAAAAAATGGAGTAAACCAGTAACAGAATGCTGCCCACGAGACAGTAAAAGAAACAGAGATAGGCAGACTAAGAAATGGGAAGATGATCTCAAGAAAATAGCGGGTCCAATGTGGAGCCGAACAGTAAGGAATAGGACAACATGGAAATCATTAGAGGAGGCCTTTGTCGGAAGACAAGTTGATTAATAGTAACCGTTCGCCGATTTAAAAATGTTATAGTAGTTGGGTTTAATTAATAGTATAACGTTTTATAGCAATTAAAATGTTTGTTTAATAGTATAATAGTCTATTAGTTAATAATAAAATTGAAAAAGAAGATACAAGGAACACAACCTGTAATTTAAAATAAGTTCAACAATAAAGGCTTTTATTTTTTTTATTTATTTATACTAATAACTTGCTAGACATTAAAAAGTAAAGTCATATAATATTACACATATTTAGAATTAAAATGTCTAATCTCTTCAATCCTTGGCTATGTTTTGTCCAAACAAGCGATTGTATTCAGAGTCGAAAATGTCAACTACATTCTTATTACTAAATTAGACGTCCAAATGTGAATACACACACATGTTTATATTCCTTTTTCAATGAAACCTGTTTGAGTTGAATAATACATTTTGTTGATTTGTGATATTAGCGCTACAATAAAATATGTATTATTATCACTACTATTGTAATGAAATAAGATCTTTATGTAATCTACACAGTCAACCTGTGATTAGATACAAATAATAAACACGAAAAATATTTTGTGCTACTTCTGTGACTGCACTATGCGGTAATTCTTTCCGAATTTACACACCCCTTAGCTTGTTAGTTTTAAGAAGAACTTATAAGAATGTCGTGCTTAGTTAGGAAACTCTATCTTAACCGCAAAGCCATGACTATAAAGGTTCTCTAGCATCTCTTATCCCACCGTAAAGAAGTCCTTCTGTGACGGCCTAACCATTTTAATACAAGAGACTTAAAATCCTTTCCACTACTTTTCTGTAACAGAAGTTTACATTTAATAATATTAATTTATTTAATGTTAATAACCTTTAATAATTTTCTTAGTCATAAAATCGGATAAAAAAAAGAATTAGGACCATTTTTACATACTTATCGGATACATTAAAGCAATAAACAATGTTGTTCGCGATTGCCGTTCGTTTGTGAAATTTGGAAGTCAGTATATAATATATCGTTAGTCCGTAAACACGTGATTATTAGCAAGGATTTTTTTGTTTATATTTGAAATCACTAAATGATATGGATCGTCAGGATGGGCGCAAGGTCACATTCGAAGAAGCATTGAACGAAGCAGGTATCCGCTTATGGTTTCTAATGTTCTTGTTACTTAATCTATAACGTATTAGAAAAAGATTCACAATGTGAACGATTATAGACAAAATAATAATTATGATCTGAAGAATACAGTGTCTACAATTATTTATCATATATCTCGACTAGGCCTCCGGTATTTGATAATAGCTTGCCAGTAGAAATGGAGGGAGACAAAAAAAATGGCGACGTTCTTGACCAATATGTAAAGAATACTCTCAGCATGAGTAACCATAGTTAAATGTAGTTGATAGTTATTCGTACAAAGATCTTTCGTGATAGTATTAAGGAAAATGTAAAATTGAAAAAAAAGTAGCAAGAAATCTAATTACGGTTGAAATACAGTAGATTAAGTGTAACGTACTTATAAATACCTCACAGATATAAAAAGACCATAACTATTCTCAGAAGACCTACAAGTGTTGTTGAATGCATGCACCGTGTTTCCATTCCAAACCCTGACATTAGATTATTGTTAATAAGTGATCTTCTTCTTAAATTTGTTAGTAAAAATAAAAAAAAAACTGCCAGGATAGTCACAATTCACATTACAACAATAACATAGTTTTATGGATTGTGTGCTTACAATCCGTTCGACTTATTATATTTGAGAATTTTAAGACAAACAGTTCAGCGAATAACAAAAAGCAATAATTGAAATAATTTGATTCAAATATGTTAGGCCTTCTTAATTGACAGAATACATGTTGAACCAGATTTTGTTATAAAGTTGGTCTACCTCAATGATTAAGATGTATACAGTTTTGCATTATACAAGTTTTTATATACTATGGTTAGACGAATACAAAGATAACTGCCTGAACATTTATTCGAGATCAAATTAACTTAGAGAATCATCAGGATTGGTAGCATAATCGATAACGCTGTAATAAAATGCATAAGGAAACAAGCCTCCCTTCACAGCCCTGACTTATATATCGGGATACTGAGAATTAAATTAGTATTTTTATTGTTGTTGTTATGAAAGAGGTTCCATTGATTCGTTTGTAAAATCCATCTCAAGAATTTTTGATTTGCCTACCTTGAAAATGACAAAAGTTATAAGACAACATTCCTAATATTGAATAGCTATATCTGTTTTGTTAGTGTACTTTTAGAAATGTATTTTTAAATCGTTTCCTCAGGTTTTGGGCTGTATAGCGTGGTCCTCCTCAGCCTGTCTGGTCTTATTATAATATCTCTGGTTTGTATAGCTTACGCCAGCACTATTATAGTTCCAGCTAGTGCTTGCGAGCTGGAAACTACGACCTCGCAAAAGGGACTTTTAGCGGCTGTTCCTGTCATTGGTAAACAAGAATCAAATTAACTCTGACTTTTAAAATATTTGAAAGTTTTTGACCCGTTCTCTTTTCCAGCTTTACTACTGGGGGCTGTGCCATGGGGCTACCTCACAGATATCTACGGACGCAAGAGAATGCTTATCATCTTACTTTCCTCCTCAGCCGTATTTAACGGCTTAGCTTCTATATCCGTAAACTGGATCATGTTGTTAATCTTACAGTTTTTATCTACGTTTTTGTATGTTAATATTACAATGTCTATATATTTTGATCTGATCAAGTATTTAACTCATTTAACTTCGTTTACAGCTCATCGGGCCAGTTTTCTCAAGCTATGTCCATTCTTAGCGAAAGTGTTCCAATGGCTAATCGAAATATAGTAGTGTTGCTTGTTGGAAGTATTTTCTTACTCTCGCAGGGAATTATGGCATGTTAGCAATCATTATAAGAACCTATAATCGTGATGTCAGACACTTTTTTAACAATTGTATACTTTTTTTTCAGTGATGGCAATACCAATTATTCCTCTTTCTTTCTCGTATTACATGCCAACACTGGGCATATACTGGAACTCCTGGCGATCTCTTTTGCTTTTATATAGCGCTCCAAGCTTAATATCAATAATAGGCTTATTATTTATATCTGAAAGTCCAAAGTTCCTCTTTAACAAAGGTTTAGAGAGAGAGGCTTTGTCTGTTGTGAGTCGAATTCACAAAATAAATAATATATGGTCGAAAAAGGAATTTCCTGTAAGTAGTTATTGCATAATATTATTTTCAATTTTTTATTTTAAATACTTCTTATAACATCTGTTTTAGGTTTTAGACATCCAAAGAGACAGACCACAGACCACAGAGACTAAAACAGCGCTTACGGACACATTTAGTTCCTTGTTCAAGAGACCGTTACTTAAAAATACAATAATTCTATCTACCCTATTCTTATTTCAACAGTTGAGTTTCTATTTAAGTATTTCAAATGTAATTTTTCAATATATTTCAATATATGTTTTTCTCTGTTCATAACACAATCTGTGCCTAAATAATAAGTTACGAGGGTAGTTTCCATAAGATAACTATCGTACAACGAGACTCAAGTGTTCATGGTTTATATTTAAGCACAATGACGAAATTTAGATTTAAATTTTGAAAAATAATGTTGATGGAATTCTTCCCCACTCCACGCGATAATCAGGAGATCATAATTCCGAATCCTCTTCTTGTAGATAAATATATTTGCTCTAATAATGAACTCCAATTCTTATAAAAAATACGTAAACAATATGTTTTCCAGGGTGGGATCATTCGTGTTGTGGCTGCCGACAGTATCAAACCAATTCGTCCGTATTCTAGAGACCGGGGAGGGATCTGATCTCACACTCTGTGCAATAATACGTTCTAGTATTAACACACCACCAGACGTACGTTTTATATCAATAATGTATTTATACAGTTATTAAAAATAAATATTTGTTATCCCATAACATTATCTGTAATTGATGTAAAGACGATAGAGAAAATTGTCATAGCTATTATTGTTTTTTGTATATCAGGACCAATTTAACTAGCATATTTTGGTTAGAGAACTAAACACGATTTGTAAACGAATCAGAACTAAACCTTTTTTGGTAACTAGCTCCTAACTAGGACATTCTATGGCACTAGTTTTATTTGTATTTTTTAGACTACCACCGCGCCCTGCGCCTTGAATGTCACCTCCTTATTGCTCGTGCTATCAGTTAGCGCACTACAATCTATTGCAAATGGCCTCATAAGTTTGGTAAATATCAATATTTGTTTTATTTATTCGACTATAAAAATTTTTTGCATATCAGATAAATCTTAGTGATAATTTCCAAGGGACTTAGAGTTATTGATAAAATTTATGTCAGGTTTTTATTTCATTATTGTTGATTATAAAGTATAAATGTTTTAAATGTTAAATAATTCTTCCATGCAACTATTTTGTAACGACTTTGTCGTTAGACTTAGGCTTAGATTATCAAAAATAACACCAAAATATAATCCAGTATTATAAGTGCAGTACATTAATGTTATAAAAAGTATAAAGAACATATGTGTATGCAAGTCCTTCGACAGATAATAAACCGGACAGGTCGTCGAAATGTGGTGATATGTGTAACAGCATTCTGCGGAATAGCGGGAATCCTGGTCAATTTCGTCCCAAACGCCATCGGCAGCGCTGTTCTTTACATCGTGTTCCTCATTGGGATTATTGCTCTGGGCTTATACTCCGCGATCGCGGTCGCGTTGTTCCCCACCTATTTGAGGTATGCTATAATTCATTAGTTTAATTTTATTAATTAATAAAATTTCAGAGTAGAATGGAAAGCTAAAATATTTTTTGTTTAGATTATTCAGCTTTTCAAAACCATAAAATTACGATGAAAATTGCTTTACTTCGAATATCAAGCCTAAAATAATCTAGAAAACTTTTTTTTTGTTATTTTTACAGTGTGTAATGAATTATGGGAATTTGTTAAGACATCTTATATATCTCCAAGTAAATATTAGATTCACTATCTTTTAAGTAATAAAATAAATTTCAATTTAGAAAACAAAACATAATCTGAGTTCGTCCACATGACGTAGGTACATTAGTTTGACTTACTTTAATCTGTAGTAATTCTGCTATGATAAAAATTAATAAATAATAAATATAAACAAATAGAATAATAAAAAATCAGAAAAAAAGGAAAAGATTTTTTTTTTATTTTAGATAATTTTTTTAATACTATACTAATCTTCCAGGGCCTTGGCGGTTGCGTTTACTATGACAATTGGTCGTATAGGAACTTTTGTGTCAGTGCAAGTTCTAAATCGCTTACTTAACGATAACTGTGAAATTAGTTTCTATATTTACGGTGGTATATTCGCATGTAAGTATAATTACAATTTAATTATTTCAAGAACATTTGTAGAGTTTAACTTACGTTTAACACCAGTTTCTAGCTGGTAAGATAAGACATAATTATCATAAATAAAATGAATGCAATTTTTAAATACACTGTTAATGATAAAAAAAGTATTAAACAACTAATAGTGAACTAATTATATTTAAGTAGATAATGCAAATAGTACGATAAGTTTTATTTATTGTTTGTATGATGTATGGTTTATTATCAAATTTGATTTGTAAGCGTAGCCTAAGTGTTTTTTATTTTTTTCAGCTTCAGCTATAGTTGCTGCCTTTCTAGTCGATGATCGTCAGTTGCAACCAAAAAAAATATTGGAATAGAACGTAATTGGGAAGCAATTAACATCTCTAATTAGAATCTGTAATAGAAAAGTTTACATCATTTATAGCTTCCTTAAAATGTAAGTAAGTTGTTAACTTGGTTGTAAATAAATAGTAAAAAAATGACGTTTTATTTATTTAACAAACAGTTTTGTATAAAAATGCAATTTGAAACTAATACGACTAATATATAAAATTAAGTAAAGTGAAAAAATACAGATATAATAAATGTTTCAATCTTTGTCTGTATAAACTTTTACTCAGTGAGGAAAGAAGAGTTTAAAACATATATAAGCAACGATGTCAGATTGAAGTTTAGTTTGACAGCTGACACCGTCACAGCTGCTTGAATGATAACCGAGATAACGAAGTATTGCGGCCTTCTTTAATATCAAATTAAAAGACATCGATCGAGGAACGAAGCCCTCGAACTTATGTATCAGCGTAAACTCGGACATCTTTCCCCAATTAACACACACCACTGAACTCAATTCGTGTTCCATATTCTTTGAAGGTGTATAAGGCATCGATTTTCCAATAAACCCGATTAGGGCAGACTTTAAATACTTTCGTGTAGTAGAGGTTATGACTTAGTGTTGTGATGGTTTAAATATCTAGCAGAAAAAACGTGTAAGAATATCATATTGTTTAAGAAAGTGCACTCCCTACTGAGATTGTACCATCGCGTCAAACAATCTCATAATTTAGGTAAGTAACTTAAAAGTAATAACTTCTTAAATAATTAGCAACAAGTAGTTAATAATGCGTTCCGAATTTATGGAAAAATTTAAGTTTTATTTAAAATACAGAACATGAATTCTTAAAAATATATTAGCATTAATATATAGTGGCAATGAAATAGATACAAAATATATTAAATATTTATGTTATATAGAGATTATAATTTTAAAGGTACAGATAAACCAAAAGTGTCATGATTTTTGCCATATCTACTACTCAATATGTAATTTTAATTGGATTATTATGAATAATGCGGCTTTTATAGAATTGTACTTATATCATATATGTATAAAATGTAGAGAACAGCAGCATAAAAACAGATTTATATATATTGAAACCTTATAATAACTTATTTATGTTAATGTAATCCAATTACCAAAAATGCTAATTGAATTATAATATAAAATTCTAAGATATTAAATACATATTTGATGCCTCTTAAATATACCTCTAGTACAAAAATATTATACATAGCGCCTACAGCTACATACAAAGTTCATTTGATATAAAAATATTTTTATTTACACATTGTATCTAACATGTGAATTTCAAAGCAGTGCCGTTCCGAACAAAATCCAGAATGGCGAGCGGTTCCTGGGAAGAATTCTTTGCTGTTCATTTGCCTCCAACTGACTTTGAAGATAATAGATCTCTGTTGAAGGAGTTCTGTGAGAGACATGATCAATATGGAAATAAGATTGTCCTTGTCACGGTAAGCTATTTCCATGACTTTTGGAAACTAAAATTAAAATATGATTTTTTAAATCAATATATGACAATTATTTCAATTTAAGAACATGTTAATAAATTTCTTACAGTCCGGAGGAACAACAGTGCCGTTGGAGCACAATACGGTTCGTTTTGTAGATAATTTCAGTGCTGGTACACGGGGTTCAGCATCGGCTGAGTACTTCCTCGAGCACGGCTATGCGGTGATATTCATGCACAGACAAAAGTCGTTGGAGCCGTTCACGAGACACTTCACGGGACAAAAGCTTCTGGATATGCTGGATTTACAAGAGAGAGGACCCAACACCACTATAACTGGTTAATATAGCTGACACTTTATTTCAACATTTCTTATTATGATTAAGTTAAGAACTATTTTACTGGTCTCAAATATCAGTAAGGTATTCTATTACCAAACATTTTTTATCTATGGTCTATACCAAATAAGTAAAAAATTCTTACCTAAATATAAATTTACTGAAAAAATGCACAGTGACTTAAAATAAAGTAAAAGCTATAGTCTAAGGACACTTTAATATAACATTCGAAATTACCATCTCTTTTAAATAATTTTGTCAAAAGAACGGAAACTATTTTTAGACCAAATCTTATATGCAACTGTATATATAAGATAATTCTAGCTGTGTGTGTGTGCGTGTGTGCGTGTGAGAGTACCTGTACGAGTGTGTTTATGTGTGTGTGTGTATATCCGTTTTTGGCATCTTAGTTTTTATTAGGCGCCCTTAGAACGTACGTAACCAGTTAGCTATGTTTGGTTAAAATCGGTAAAATAGTCTAAGACCGTCAGCTGTTTTGAAAAATGATGTAAGGCATTTTTGGCCTATGATTACTCGAAACAGTACCTACCTCACGCATGCCAGTATAATCTGTGTATGAAAGTTAATAATAATTTAATAAAATTTTGTTACTATCATCACGTTAATCTAACCAGGTATGATGAAAAGACTTCTAACATATATCCCTAATATACCTCTTATATATATATATATATGTAAATTTAAATATTATTTAATCTCTCATAAATAATATGCAAGGCTTTACTTCTTTGTAGCTGACTTTCGTGTCATAAGAACGCTTCTTATGTTTTACAAGCCGTCATTAAAGTGTGCACAGAGAGGGCACTTAATTGTGGAGTCTCATTAACCTTGACCGAGTCGATTTGAGCACGTCTTGTGATGGCTCGCGGAAAAACTATTCAAAGAATCTCTTATATATAACAAGACCTTCGTTTATTCGTTGGTAGTATTTTGGCTGACAATTATCAAGTCTTTTTTTATATCAAAAAATTATCATCGCATTTTTTTTTATTTTAAGTACTTAATTGAATAATTTGATTTTTTTTTTCAATTGTAAATGTCATATATTCTATAGATGTAGAAATCACTAAACACCATAAGCAATATTTTATGTTAAGGATTTCTAGTGGAGCGGATACTCATAGTTTTGTTTTTCCAAAAAATATTTTTTTATATTTAACTTTAAAACAAAAACCTCCTTAACATTAGGATGACCCGTTAACGTCAAGTTCACGTTAGAGCAAGGTCTGACAAAAAAATACATAGCAGCGTAGGCTCAACTTTTAATCTAATCATTCAAAAATGTACTATTAAGTATCACTTATTACTACGTAAACAGAGCTCACGTAACTTGTGATCAAATAGCCTTGCAAAATATCTAGCTTGTACGGCGTTATTCCAGTGAAGCCAGACAGCGTGTTCGCACTCGCTCCGGTCCTCGCCCGGTATCAGGCCGCTCATGCAGCTGGTGCACTCCTGCATGTATCGTTCACAACAGTATCAGAATACTTCTGGTTGTTGAGAGCAGCCTGTGAATGCCTCGCCCACACTGGCGCAAGAGCTGTCCTGTACTTGGCCGCGGCTGTATCAGACTTTTATATACCTAAGGATAGAGTCGTGAGTATACGGCGAAATTTAGCTTGCATTCTTAATTTTTTTTAACTGGTTTGCGTTTCAAATAAAAATGAATCAATTCGACTTCTAGTTACTATCCGCCTTCCATCAGTTCCAATGTGCATTAAAAACTTCTTGCGTAATATTTCAGGGACGACATAGAATTCTTATATAAACGAAACTAAAGATTTTGAGTAACAGTACGCGTTTTTTGTTATTTTATGATTAAAAGTAAATGATAAATAACAAGACTAGCTGACAGACACTTTCATCTCGTCTACCCGTGAAAAGTCCGTATTATGGAGGCATAATCCGTAAACCTAAGTTTCATATCACTGAGTACACGCGAGAATAGATAAGTATTAATTCCAATATAATTGTGACGTCAGCCAACCCACAAGATGCAATCAGCGAGCGGAGCCCCGGTGATTCAGCTCCACCTGGTTCCTAAGATGTTGGCGCCTCTCGTCAACCTCTGGGTGCCTGAAGCTTACGTGGTGTCGTTCAAGCTGGAAACCGATGAAAACCTCCTCATACCTAAAGCCCGGGCTGCGTTGGAGAAATATAAGCATAAGGTATGCAAATAAAGATTGCTTAAGCGATTCAAATATTACGCTTGAGATTTCTTGCCAAAAAAAATTTCCTAACTATTTCAATATAAGCATTTTTTTTTTCAATATTCCAGATGGTCGTAGCCAACCTGCTGCAAACCCGCCATCACAGGGTTATCTTGGTCACCTCTAACGCCGTACAAGAAATTGTACTAACCAGGGAAGAAGTACACGCGGGTAAGTTGTTAATAATATTCCATCTTAATAAAGCTCATCAAAACAAAATATTATTTGCTAATAAAAAAAAATATAAAAGTGTTAATTTTTCTTACTTCTCCATAACGTTGTACAAAAAATGTACATTACAAAATCTTCGTGTCGTCTAATTATTGCATAAATATAAAGGCGTGGACATCGAGAGTATGATAGTTGGTGAGCTGGTCCGCCAGCACGCCGAGCACATGTCTGCTCGTCCACGCTGAGTATCCCGCGCCCGCCTGGCGAGGCTCTACCTCACGGACTAGGCGCGGCGGACTATACACACCGCGGACTATACGCATCGCGGACTATTTACACCGCGGACTATACGCGATGGACTGTCAGTGTCGATGTTGTGTTTGTAAATCCGATTTACCTCTAAAATTTTTACTAATTGATTGTATATATCGTTTAGCGATGTTTTTTTATGTATCTCTCCAAGTCATTCGAGTGGCTAGTGGCCTTTGGACATATATTCCTTCCCCGTGTATTAAACTTAATTAAGATAATGTTTTGACCCCGTTCTTTGTGTACTATGTGATAGTAGATATATATATACTGGACTATATTTCTACAATGTAATCGTGTCCTTATATTTAGTGATCGAAAGCTGTGAAATTAAAAGTTGATATCATATTCGAAGTCTCCTCAGATGTATTGACATAACTCCGGTGACGAGACGTTTAAGAAAAAACGTTATAATATGAATGTTTGAATTTCAATATTGCCAAGTACATAGATATATAGAATCGTGCTGTGTTTTTGATTATATTGATATGTAGATGATAAATTAATGTTGTTGGTGTTTTTTTTGGTGTGTTTAAAATATATGTGGTGTTCGGACTATAATAAGTTACGATAAGATAGTGATCCACACTAGCTCGCGTGTTGCTTCGGATAGTCTGTTGGATCCATATTATTATTAAGGTTAGTTTAGCTACCTTAATAACAATTTGTTTACAATATTAAAATCCACACTCGAAGGTGACTAAGTTCCGTGAAGATATTTGTTATGATATTGTTCGTATAGTCTGTATGAGTAATATATTTAAAAGTAAGTTAGTTGAAGACAATACAGTCTAAAACGCGTGTATTCAGAGTTTTTTATGGTATTTAAACTATTGTTAAATGAATTTACATCGGTGTTGGTGGAAAATTATTGTGTGCTAAACGATTGGTGTTAGTTTAAGTAAATGTTTATTGGCGTGACTGACTCTAGAGGACGAGTGACCATCATTATATGAACTTGGGTTAGTAATGATTTACTTATGATTGTTATATCAGCGTTGCGTTCGGTTTTTTTTTTCAATCGAAACCTTCGGGGATGCCTTTTAATAATTTTAAAATGTACCTTCTATTGTGACAGCTGGTAGCCATATCAATAATCTCAATGTAATATATACATATATATACTTTTTGTAATAGCTGTATATTTTTATAAAATAAATAAATTTTTAATATTATTTCACTGTTCGAGTTGCGATAATTCGCTGTTATATTTTCGACTATAGTCCATATCGCATATAATATGTTGCTATGAAATTGGTCGTTTTACAAAAGTACATATCAATGGAGTTAAATTGAGTGTATAAATATATTATTGATAGTATATATGTTGTCATGGTAGTAAATGAATTTTGACTCGTTTCTATTACTTTGAAGTGGTCGTGTTCAAAGTAGGGCGAGACGATAGTGCTTGACGGTTGGTATTTTTTTATCTGTGTATGCATTAATTTTGAGATTCCAATGTACTTGAATTAAAATACGTAAATATATTTTATTGATGAGAATTCTTTAAATTTATTATAATTATTTAACTATTTTCGCTTACGTAAAATGTTACTTCACATTTGTTATTTATTGTTGTGTTTTTTTCCACAAAACCTATTACATTTCGAATAAGGAACAACAATTTCACAGCTGCATTTGGTAATTATCATGAAAATTATGAAGCCATAACTCGATTATCAATATTCTAACAAAAACAGTGTATATTTTCATTGAATTTAATTACATTTCATGAGAAATACTTTATTCATAACATTATTTGAAAGGCAGTGATTCTCTTTTCAGTATCCAAATCATTGTAAATATTCATATTGACTTTTTGATGGAAAAATATTGTAATGTTCCGTGTTTCAAATTAATTAATGAAAAAAGTTTATCAAAATATAAATGTGATCCCATAAGTCACATTCATATCCAGACGCGAGGTCGATATAAGTAACTTACTTTTTTCATGAAACTTTCCCCGCGTTATCTATTCCATGAAAAAATATTTCTTAGATTTTGCTACAAATGAAATAGATGTTAGAGAAAAAAAAAATAACAACTTTACTTTTTATACGGAGATTCAGCATATTTAAGTTGTTACTAACAATAAGTCGTTTTCTGTTTAACGAATTCTCATCGTCTACGTGTGACAGAAATAGTAGATGTAAGCAATAGTATTATATTTAATTTTAAAAAAAATTGGTAAGGTTTGATAATTATGTTTCTCGAATTTATAATATTTGTGTTATCATTTATAAAATCGTTTAAAAATAATACTGTATTTTATTTCATACATTTATGTCAATCCTGTAATAGCTGTGTAGTTTGGTTAAGACATTTTTATGTATAACAGATATCACCTTTTTCCGTGAGCGCGTCGAGACATGATCTCTAACTACAAACCAGTTCCGGTTCTGAAAACGGATGTTCTAGCGAACACCAATTTTGGTTATTGTGACTTGTGATAGATAACTTTTTTATCCTACATTTTTCTCAAAATGCATTTCTATCGGTAGGAAGAACCTGCTACAGCTTTCTCCATTGCTCGTGTAGGCACTGTTCATGACTAACATAAAAGGAGAATAATGTACATATCTGTACTAATGACACACGTTCGATACCTTTGAAATCAGCACACTACTACTGAATAATCAAAAAAAAAAACAAAATATTCTATGACTTACTCAAATACAATTTCTAGAAATTTAACTTGTCGATCGGAATCATTTGTCGCAGGTAAAGTTACTTCGTTCTTACTTGAAAACTAATGGTAAAATTAAAAAAAAAACAAAGATGTTCTACCTAATTTTGGATTCGACTACTTGGACTTAAAATAGAGAATATTTCTGATTGGAAATTATACTAACCTTATTTGCCATTAATATCGGCTTTATAATATTTTTCCCAATCTACCATCTAGTACACGTCTTAGGGCAGGTAAAGTTTCTATTGTAACTTCTAAAAGCTGATCCACAAGACGGAAGACAAAGCCCAAATATAAAACTCAAATGCATTGTCATAGTACACATGTTCAACACAGCAGTAAATTGTACGACATCTGTAAAGTTGCGATAGTGTCTACATTGTTGAGGAGGAAGGAATTTATGACAATGAATGCTTTCTCCTCATGGTAGAGGAGGTTACGGTACAGTGAGCGAGTATATCTCCGGGTAGTTCTCATACATATTCCCAAATACTTAGCAAATATTTTGCATACAATACTTAAAGAATATTTCAGATATAACGTGTTTGGATTGGTTGGAACCTATAGCTGTTAGTCAGACACCAATATCGTTTATTGAATTGATGTGAAATGAGGAAATCGAACCCAAATTTGTTTTTGTGAAATTATTTACTAAAGTAAATGAAAAAGAAACGGTTTAAATTTTAAAATGTAAAAAACATTGTATATTTTATCTATGGTACCAAAATATTGTCTACGTACAACTAGCGCCACCTGTGAGCTTAAGTGTAAACTCTTCTCTGAATTGAAATAAAGCGTTAGTACGTTACGAATCATACTCGAGTTTTACCAAAAAAAAAGTACAAACTTAATCTCAAATAGGTGCCTGTGAACCGTGGCGTTTGAACATAAGATTGCCAATAACCTTCTCAATGTGTCCTCCACACAGCACTCAAGATATTCCACAATTTCAGAGCAAATAAAGCCACAGCATTAAAAAGCAGCCTTCTTAATAACATTAAGACTAATTATATTAAAAACATTAAGGTTGTTAAGATAACACTAATCCATTGTTCGGAATAGTAAACCAAAAAATAAAAATGACTAAAAATTTATATCTAAAATAAAAATGTCGCAAAAAAGATTAGTATTTCAATGAGGGTTCCTTATTCATATTATATCATTTTTTGTACATCGGCAGTATATTGAAAATTCGGGGAACCCCCTGACCGAATAGCCGAATATGAAACGTAAGTTTAGCCGGATTTTTTTCTTTTATTTCTCAAGCGTTTATTCTAATGGACTCATCCGAAAGAAATTACTCAAAAAAGTAGTAAACTACTTCTTCCTAAAGGTACAAAAAAATCTGTCTTTCTGCACCATAAACTTCTTATAAATTTGTGTTATGATAATAATTCATTGGCATAGAGTTTTCTTTTAACTTTTGCCAATATAACAGATGTTTATGTACCAAAGACAACTGAAATGTTTATAAGAAAAATAAAAAAATTATATATACCTAATGATTTTTTTTTATAGGTAGATAACATACATACTCTAACTCAAATAGTTAGTATTCGACCGAATATAATAAAAGCCGGATACCAAATAGTAACCGATTATAATTTATGAGTCTCCTTATAAGTTATAACCTACACATATATAAGCATAACCTTGACTATTTCCTGTAATAAAAGAATATTTAGCAATACACGATATTTAATACACTCTAAGAAACTGAGCACAATATATGTTTGAAACTTCTTGGTTACTTGTTTGATATCCTAACATATAACTGTCATGCATAAATTCAATATTTAATTAAACCTGCAAAGGGCGAGTGTGTCACCATAGTGTGAAATAGTGACAAGGGTGATCAGGAGCTTCATGACGTCACGAGTTGAAAATTATTGCGCAACTTACACGTAAATAAAAAAACTTTAAATATTTACGAACTTTATTTAGATTTATTCATACGTTAGAACAAGATAGGCGGCTAAAAATTGAAAGATTTTAGAATTTTCTTCAAGAGGGAGGCGGTTTTGAAGGTGTGACAAGAAAAAAGGAAGTTTTTAAAAAGTCTCGAAATTTCTTTGAAACATTTTGTGGATGGTTAATACTGATATTATAAAAATAGTACTGAACTATATCTTATAAATAACCTCCTTATAAATCCGTTTAAAAACTATATTTCATTAACATTCTAGTAACGATAATAGATTTTAAGTTTTTAATGACTATCAATTCATGAAAAAGCCACATTGCCTTGTAGCTCGTTAAAGCTGTTGTCTTAAATACAACAAATAAACACAAAAAAAGGATAAACTGACAGTTTCTTAGTTCAAAGTGTCATGGCCTGTCAGAAACGTACGTAAATATTCAGTAAACTAAAATATTGGTATGTGGTTACACTGCGCCTAGATGTTGTGATTTTATATCATTTTTATTCAAAATTGGATAACAATGGTAAGAATATATTGACTAGATGAAACTTTTTAACAAAAAAAATAATCGCATCCTGTATAACTTTACTAGGAAGATGAAATCGAAGATCTAGTGGGAGACGTCAGATACACAGACTCTCAGAAGAGTGTAACCACATCTAACGTATATTCATTCGATTTCACCGACAGCAGCCCGGATGGAAACAACTCCACGTCGAAGGCTACTTACGTCATTGACTGTGAAGACAGTGATGTCAGTGAGGCGATGTTTCAAACGCAAGAAAACTTGACACCTCACAAAGTAACCGATACATGTTTCATTGTAAACCGAAATTCTCCAGACAACATTATATATGCGAAAGACCAATCCATGTGCACAAATTCTTCAAAAATATCCATACTGGCTCAAGAGACATACACGCAAACAAGTAAAACCATAATTGAATTGGTTCACGGCAATCCACATAAAATTGAATGCAGTACATTAGAAACACAAACATCATTTGTATCGATAACCGAAAACAGGACTTTAGAATACAGAATCCATCTCGTTAATGCTAATGGAACTGACGAAAGAGATGTCGTTAACAATCTCAACGATACAAACATCGAAAGCCACCCCATCCTAGCGAATAGCTTAGAAGACAAATCTTCAATTTACAAAGAATCGGAGACGGAAAATGATGTAACAAGACAAAGTTCGAATGATACAATAATTCGATTTATAGATCAGGACTCGAAAGAGGATTTGTCGGAAAGTAAAAACGAAACGCCGTACGATAGTACCAGTGTCTATCACTCATCATTCGACTCGGATATGGAAGAGGATTCTCTGATGGAAAATAATTACCATAAGAAATGTAATAAAGACGATACCTTTGATGAGGGGGAATTTGAGTTTGTGGACCACGATGTTAAGGAACTGTACAACAAAATTTCAGAAAGCCCTCTATTGCTATTACAAACGCATTCTCCAGAACATTGCAACCGTAACTTTTCCCCGCTCACACCATTAACCGAAGAAACTTCACATAGAAAAGATAATATCGTAGATGTCACACCGAGTGAAAAGACATTGACGGGAAATGAGGATAGCAATGACACCATATTTGTTAATAGTTGCGGTATTCGAGTGAAAATGTTGAACGATAAAAACGGAGGTTCAGCAGCAGATGACATACTGAAATTACCTCCGATTCAAAAGAGTCCAAGATGCCCAAATAGTACGCATTTTAATTTCTTATTTTCTTTGAACACGCCTCAAATGACTACAAAAAGGGAAGAACCTATACCGAATCTATACAAAAGTCAAAATTATAAAATTGAAGACCGTTGGGAAATGACGCGGAGGGATTTGGCGTCTGGAGAAAGTGCTTTCATAAGTGGCAATAGTGGTAACTATACAAATTACCAGCTCATTTTTATTGTCAATATACTTTTCATTTAAAAAGATGTATTATATGTTATTCTTTTACAGATCCTCCAAAACCGATTAACAATTCTAACCAACTACCTCCAATTCATCTGGAAGGCGTTTTCCCTAGTTTTGAAAATAGAATGGACCTAGCTACGAAATTCGAAGAATTTTCAAAAGATTACGATGCTATCAGCATTAAAGGAAAAATAGGGGAGTTAAAGATGTTCTCAAACGATATCAGGTTTGTTATTAAGATTTTTTAATATATATATTACTGAGTACATACATTAATTAATATATTTTTATAAAAAAAACTTGTTCTTAAACGGAATCGGATCAAATAAATAGGCAAAGATCTGGCAACAGAAGTATTTCGCCTACCAGCACCTCATCGCCTGGAGATAGCAAACTGAGTGATGTAGCTGAAAAGGGCTGTGATGCACTTTGTTCAGAATTATTAAAAAGACTGCGTTCTTCGTCCTGGTAATTCCACATATTCCCAATAAAATAAGTATAAAAACTTTATTAAATCACGCAGAGCATTATCCAAAAGTTTTTTTTTTCAAAAGAAATGCGATCCAAGACATGGTAAATTTGTGAGGAATTTTATTTGTCTTAAATGTTTTTTAGGCATGAGGTGATTGAAACTTTAGAAAATTTACCCAAAGCATTGGACTCATTTTGGTGTGTTATCACAGAAAACCGGATCGCGACATTAATACGACAGGTCAGTAACAAGTAGTTAGTGTTACGAATTAATTATGAAAAATGTTTTATTCAAATCTGACACAAACATGTTTGATTATATTTCAGGTCATTGTACACATTGAGTCGCCACGTACACAGGTTGCTAAAGCAGCCTGCAGCTCGCTGGCTGATATTCTAAGGAACACTAATTACACAAAGAAACCCGTTAGTCATAATAACTTATAATACAGTCATAATATAAATTAAACCTCTTCCTACCTAATTAACCTACTGTTACTTTCCAGGATTTCTACGAAGCTATAGCCATTTTACTTATTAAAACAGGCAGCTTCAGTCGGCCGGTGAGGCGCGCCGCTAACGTGGCGCTAGACGACATAGTCTGTAGTGTCGACATCACACAGTCTGTTACCGCTATATGCGTATATGGAGTTGGGTTAGATACTGAATTACATAAATTTTGATTAGGACATAACCTTATTCATACATAGGTATATTATAACAAGACAAGCAAGCTTAGGTTAGGTCTATAAAGACAGTCCTGTAGAAAAAATTAATGATTCATTTCAACAAAATAGGAATGCTTTCTCTTTCTCTCATGTATAATCTATGTCTAGACATAAAAGTCCATTTGTACGCTGTGCCTCCGCTCGTCTGCTGGTGGTATGTTGTGCTATGGCCGGTGGAGGGAGACGCGTTCTCCGGGAGCGACCGCCAACCGCCGCCGCAGCCCGTCGTCACGCACTGAGAGCGCTGGCGGAACTGCTCTATGATAAAAATACCGATACCAGGTGGTGGATGGACTATGAGATAGCATGTCTAGCTAAAATTTATCACCGGTGGAATCATCATACATTTTACGTCTTTAAATCTCTCTTTTCTAATACAGTAGAGATAAAATTATCAGAAGCTCACTAATATTGTCTTAATGAATTTACATCAATTTAATTATTGCTATTTTATTATAAAGGAAATATGCTGAAAGGCTTTACCTCATGCTTCGACCGTTACCAAACTTCGAAGCCTACTTCCTCACAGACGTGGACGTGGAACTTGCCTCGCAGCACATGAAGAAGTTCGACCGTCTCCTCAACAAGCAACCCAGATGATAGACGAACAACAGTTTCATCAAATATGTGCCAGTAAAAGCTATATTCAAACGAAAACTTTTTTTATGTGTATATTTATTTATGTGCAACTGTTAATTCATAAATTTTTAAACGTAACATTCGTAACATTAGACCAAATGTCTTGTTAAATCTTAGAAAATATAAAATGCAAATTTTGTTTTTTTTTTTATTATTTATTTATAGTATTTTTATAGATTTTTTTAAAATTATTTTTTACACGATAATAATATTACGTTCCATCTCATTACCTGAAGTAATAAAAAGATTAAATGAAATATTGTATTAAGGTTAATTTAGGAGTTTAAAGTAATTCACGGAAAATAACATAGATAAAATTTTTGTATCGCAAATATCTAAAATCAACGTAATTATAATCTATGAACTCTCGAACTGGAAAATCTTTTAATGCGTCTTAGAATAATTCAATAGTTAATGTATTTAAATACGTTTAAACGCCCTATATAATGACTCGGTTGTAGGCAGGCAATTATGATAAAAATTGACATATGTATTCATAAAACTTAATTGTAAATAATTATAACTTCTACACCACATTGGCAGAATATACTGTGCACGTCCTCGCACGGATGAAGGCCATATTATAAAAAAATATCTTAGTCATGGACGTTATCAATCGACAATAATTAATTTACAACGATATTTCTGCTTAGTGACTTTGCTCATTTTGTTCCATAATCTTATTATTCTAACAATAAGAGAAAATAGGAGAATTTTTTTATATCCTTCAATCAAATATATAAGTTTTAAGCAACAACTTTAAGAGACATGCGTCATACATGGCTTTCAAAAAGGTTTCTTTAATCTACTTCTTATAAATCTATTTCCAAATACGTACTAACCAATACAAAAAAAACACGCATTTCGTAGACCCGCTACGATTGCTACGAGAACTCGTAGATATTTGTAACCATTTACAAAAAAATAACTTTTCTTTTCTATTTACTATATTCAAAAACGTACCTTGGTTCTAAAACCTCCTAACATAGTTAAATAGAAACCGCTAGAAAACTATAAATTAGATAAGAGCAGCGCGTATTGTTTACAAATTATATTCTGGTTTAGAAATAAAATGAAACTTTTTATCAGCAGATACATCTAGTGTCATAACAAACATTATCATTAACTACAATATATGTTTCCAGTGGATTTTCTTATTTAAAAGTAAATAAATAGATGCATACAAATCATTTAATAGTATATTAGTTAGTTTTAAATATGGCCTCCATCCGTGCAAAGACGTACACAGTACGTTGTGCCAGTGTCCTGTAGAATGGAGGAGACACGATCCGGGATTAATTTAGATATGTAATAAAATTTAACAGCTTCTACTGAAGTCACAATTAGGAACTTTGTTTCATAGTATATTAGGTCCACCTTGTCAAAATGAGACCTTGTCAAAATGTCAAAACGAGTGATTTTAAGGGTTGTCATTGCCTTAAATATATAAGACATTATTTCGCATTTACCATTTTTTATGTCTGTTTATTAACTGGTCTTTTTATTATACAACAAGTATCATTCACACCACTGGGCTCGGATTTCAACAATAAAGTCGTGAGCGTGGATTTCAAGAATAAAGTCCGTATATGTGACAAATATAAATCTAATTAAAGCAAATAATAATACAAAGTTACTCTAGAATTATGATTTTATTCTATGGCGTCATTCGCACTGGAGTCTTGGAACATTTTGCCAAGGTCAACGTTTCTATTTGTTGTAAATGATATTGAAGGTATGCGTCTATCCGAACTGACAGTTGCCTATTTAATATATGCTCAGCAAAAAGTATATTAAAAAAGTTTGTAATAAAGATTATTGTAAATTTTTCTTTAATTTTATATTTTCTTTCATAACAACCTTGCCCTGACGAAAACAAACACAACAATAAAAAAAAATATGGAATCGGTCCAACCGTTAACGTGCGAGGGCGTGACCAAGGGAAATATGGACCCATTTTTATATATGTATATATTATATATATATATATATATTATATATATATATATATATATATATATATATAATATATATATTGGCCGCGACTTCATCTGCGTCCATTTCAGAGTTAGAAATGTGAATTACAAACATAAATTAGATTTATGTACCTACTATTGTTTACAAAACGTCTTTTTTCTTTTTATTCTCTCCATAGACTAGATGAAGCTGTCATTAGTAATTACCCGTGTAATTAATTATTCCAGTTTTACGTCAGCTTATTTTGATATAATTGCCATTTAAAGAAAAAGTTTGATGACATATTGAAAAATTGGATAAAAGAAAGCTAACCTTAAATGTTATTTGTTTAAAATAATAATTCTTAAATACAACTTTTAAATAAACATATTTAAAACTTCTATCCGAGCTTGTAATCTTTGTTTATTATTTCAATTTAAAAAATGACATTTTTGTGCCATGGATTAAATGTTGCCATACAAAAAAAATAATTGCCAGACGAAAAAAAAACAGACAAGAACGTATTATTGTATGAAGAAGTAATTTTTTTATAGGTAAATGGTAAAATTGTTGCTCCACCATGGACTTCTGAAGTTTTTGTTCTATTATAGAAAAACTATGTCTATTAACAAGAATAGTTAGCAAAATTTGTACAACTTTAATATGATTTAATTCAGAGTTCATAAAAAAGTTTCTATAATAGCTCCCTTCATACAGAAACATTCTGTTTTTTGCTTAATTTCTTTATATTTCATAATAAAATTCACCCAATTCAGAAGTATTGATATTGTAAATGAAAATATTTTCATTTGCGAATCCTTTAGTACTTTGGTAAAATTCCATACACGACCTTCTACTAGTAAACAGTTACCTACAATGACTTGGAAAATAAAATACAATCATTTCAAATCAAATCTGAAAAAACTTTATTCAAAATTAATGAATTTTAGAATTTTACAATCAAAATATTGTATTCGTCACTATTCACTCATAATATAAACATTGTTGAAAGCTTATATAAAAATATACAGTGTAATGTAATTCTTTGAAGTGAAACTTATAATGTGACTTCCAACAAGGTTGCGTTGCACGTTCAACGTTCGTGGGGAGAGGAATAAAGAGAGACGGAGCGAGAGTAAATGGATGAGTCAATTCTTAATTGTAAGCAAATTTTTAAAAGTTTGTCTTAAAGAAACAAAATGAATTCATTGAAAATCAATAGTTACCCTCCCCTATATTCATTTTCACATTACGAAGTTTCACTTCTTCAGCGCGGAGGGACTCCACTCGCTATTTTTTTTATTATTATAATTCCTATGAAATCTGAATTTTATTAATGAAGTTATTTTTTATAACAAACTATATTTATGTATAGTCTAACAATTTAGTGACTTCATAAAGCTAATAGCACTAGTAGAAAGCTGAATTTTGTTATTGATGGAAAGACTTAAAATCTATATGATGCTGTCCAAGGCCAGCCAGAAGTTTCAGAACTAAGAAAATGTACTTATTCTTCTATTAATTATTTTTTCGCCGACCGCCAATACGCTTTAAGCAAGCGAGGTGATTAACGCTCAAAGCTTCTCCGTGTGAGGAGAACCCTTTGCTCCTTTGAACCCTTTGCACCCTTTGCTCCGATAGGCCAATGATGATGATGATGATGATGATCATGTTACTTATAATAACAAATACATTTCGAAAACTTAAAACCTATACCTATGTCCATAAAACTATCGTGATGTGACGCAATGTGATGGTTTTGCTAAATACCATCACATTACTTATGACATCAGGGACCTTGTGGTACACACGACCAGTTTTTCGCGCCGTGGAGACAGGAGCATCACTATTTATATGATATTTTATTAGTACAAATATGCTCGTTATATTTTAATAAAAAATAATAATACTATTAATACTTTTTCCCATATAATTTTGTACATTAACGTACTACGTGTATATCATTTCTCTTTTCATTATTAGTGACAAGTTCGTGTCACTACAACGTCATATCACTAGTTTTACAATCAGCGTTAAGCCCAAGTGCGCCTGCACTCACATTCAAGTGCACCAGTACTCGTGTAATAAATAAATCTCAATGTAGATATCATTATAAATAACATTGGACAATACATTCTGTCAATATTATAAGGCTGGATGCACACTATAACATTTATGTCATTTAATAATATATTTCTTTAAATGGTCGACAAAGGCGTGTACAGGTCAAAACTGGAAAGTTGCATGCATAGTGCCTGGGTATATACTACGTGCCAGCAAGCATATGTTAAAGGGCGAATGTCTCTTGGAAGGTACTTACGTCATAACCTGTACTTTTTTTCCCAAAAATTAATAGAATTTTTTTGTATGATGAAAATTTTCCAATAAAAAAAAATATTTTAAGAATATTTCAAATAACTTTCAATACTACCGACTAAACCAATCAGTAAAACCTCTTCATACATACGACCTTACCGTTATAAAACGCTAATATACACCCAGACAGCATACAGAAGATTATTTGTGAAAAAGAACGAGGAACTCTTTTTCCATAAGTAACATTTTTGTTATACGTAAGAAGAATTGATTCTTAAGTCATTTATAAAAACCCTTTTATAATGAGTTAGCAACATGTGCATAGATGAGTTCATCGACATAAGATAATAGTAGATATCAGCTGTTGCCTCGAGTGGAAAACGTTTTATACGTTAAATAATCTCTATAAGGTGTTCTCTATTTCACGTGACTTTGGCTAAATATGCCATGCATACTTTTTAGAGATGAAGATTATTAATAAAAAAGAATATTGATAGTGTAATGACTATATGTCATTGTGGTCAAATGCAATTTTTATATTATGGTCGTCTATATCTTGTTTTAAAACAAATATTATAATAATACTAGTTTTTCCCGCGATTTTATATTCGTGACTTCGGATAAGACGTAGACATAAATGTTTATAGCGTGTAAAAAAATAGATATTGTAACCAACCAGAAGCGACATCTACATTCTTTTTGTACTAACAGTTATATTGTCACTTCGTACACAATAGAAAATTTTATACCCTAATCTTGCTTTTTTCGGGATAGATATTAGCCGATGATATCCAAGCTGCATTACTCTATATTTTCATTAAAACGGGTTACGTAATTTTTGTGTGAAAGAGCAACAAACGTCCAGACATCCTCACAGACTTTCGCGTTTATAATATTAGAAGGATAATTAAAATATAGTGTGAAGCATAGAAAAATCCAAATAAATTTATCATAAGCCTATGACCACCCACTGCTTGAAGTCCTCTAACCCTTGTCATGATCTTGATCACCGAAATCAGACAACACTGGTTGCTGCAGCACCTAGAGGTATGTTGTTTCCACTAAAAGAATCCACCCCTTTATGGACCATCGAGTATTAGTCCATTAAGGTATGAGCCCATTCCGCTGCCAGTTCAACACTTTCAACACTTCTACAGTTACTTTGATAAAAAATAATATGTTATAGAAATAAATTTAAATTATCTTCATTTTCATTAAACGAATATACTTTTATTTGTAAAAAAAATTAGATAGGGGCCCCTTAAACCTACACCTGGGTCGCAAGTCTCAGGCACTGTTGATGCTCCTCTCTCTGCAACCCGCACGGAGAATCCATGGAATGCTGAGAGGTTTCGTTTCATCTTAAGATACAAGTATAACTTTCGGTTTGGATTTTAATTAAAAGCAATTATTAATATTTATTCACTTTATATCTACGATTAATTTAATTGCAGATGTTTTTACAAAGATTAATTGCATTTCTTATCTCTTCAAAAAACTTTTATAAAAAAAAACAGAGCATGTGTGTAACTTGGAAATTAATTGCAAAGAAAATATCAATCGCGTTAGCCCTAAAAGCGCTCTAATTTGGAACTTACTCTTGGTAAGTTTGAGGAAATCTAGAAAAAGTGGATAGAAATTAGTCTATATACAGACAATTGACGAGAAAAAGACCGAAGTTACCAATTTTTTTTTATAATATCGTTCTTTTCTATAATTTTTAGCTAAAAGACAACATAAAACACATCTACAGTTATACTTAAGTATGTACATCTCATCAAAAACCCTTCCAAAAAGACTTGTTACAGCCACTATGTTTTATTAATCCGACGCTATATGACTTCATAACAGAATGATATAGTGACATTATATAATTAGTATGAATTTGGAAAAAAAAATCGTGAAAAACAGTTGATAATTTCAATAAATGTATCAATTGTAATACACGCGTAGATAGATAAGATATGGAAGGGGTTCGAATGAACTTTAACGTCCTTGATTCTATCCCACCCACGACGTGCACAATCTTAATATGCTCAGTGAAAACACTCTCTGTTTACAATAAACGAGCGACCTGTGACCCTCGCTACACGATAAACCCTATAGTCACAGTGCAATCTAAGGCTGCGTTTGCACCAGGGTTGTTTATATATAGATATAAGATAAAATTTATATAATACATAAAACTTTATTTTACAGTTCGTCCGTTCAAAGCCATTTATAGTATTAATACGGTTTTAAAACTTGATTGAAAGAATATTTTAAAATTTTCTAAGTTAAACCTCCTATGTATTTTTTTAAAGACATTAACATTATTCATCTAGATTAAATAGGATTTTTTTGCTTAGAAACCTTGACATCGTCGGTCAAAAAAAAATATTAATTTACACAACTCAAAATACACCCTAACAGATTGCCTTAGCCACAGAACAATATAAAGTAGCGTTACATTAAATTGTCTCAATTGCTTACTTTTACGTTTAAAAATACAGAATTTAGAAAACTTATTTCGTATCAATAAATCAATTGTAATCATTATAAGTATTATTACATTAACAGTTAATAAGTTTCAGAAAAAATATAAATGTATATCATCAATACATTCATAACACACGATGAGACATTTTTATTATCCACTCAGTATAGTAACAATAAAATTTTATACATTAATCTGTCGAAAACTACAGAATTATACCAAAACAGAAGCTATTTATGCCGAAAATCTCTGAAAGGCGATGCGAAGATAATCAACCATCAAAGAGGTGCATAGCATGTGATACACGAGTATGTCAATTGAAAATATCTAATTACAATTACGTCTATCATAGACGTAGAGTTGTTTTGATGTGGAGATATTGTACATCACGCCATTAATCATGAATACAGCGACCGGTTGTTCTTGAGATAATAACAATATATACATACGTATTTTATAAATACATTTGTTTAACTTTTCTTTATCTACAACGACATATTTACATCAAGATTTTCATTTCTATTTTATCAGAGTTGTAACATATTAAATTTATATTTAAAAAATTATGGCTCGTTCAGTCGAAACGGCTTTACAGATTCCCATTAACTATATCACCAAGATGGGTGATGTCTGTAGAAAAAATATTTATTTGAAATATTGACAGTAATGCTATACATAACTAAAAATACGTCGTGTGTGATCGAAAATGTTTGTAAAGCAAGTTAACAGTTTGTTAATGTTATCAACAATGATATTTAATATATTAATTTTAAAACAGCTCGCTGATAATATAGTAATGACGTGCGGGACGTTATTCTATGAGATAACTCAGATTGTGAGAAGAAAGTTCAGCTATAACTTTACATTAACGACGACCCCACCATTCACATGATGCGGTTCAAGCGACACTAGATCAGCTAGGATACGAATAAAACGTAAATATGCTCACATACAAAATATACGCGTATGAAACTAGATAAACGATTTACCATTTACCATTGATTGATTGATCGATTGATTGATTTACCATTTACATACTTTAGCGTTTGTCTTAAATAATATAAAAAAAAATTGGTAATGTATTTTTCATTTATACAAGTCCCAATTTAAATTTTGAAAGCTTCATTTAAAACTATCCGGCGGAAGTGATGTAAATAACAACCATTATACATTTTCTATGTTTGTTGTTATCCAATTTTCTTACAAAATATAATATTTTCAAAATGAAACTGTATTTTCAGATCGTCTAAGACGACTATCAAACGTAATGAAAGTCCTAATCGTGGAATCGTAAAACAAATGTATGACAATTAATATCGGGTTTGAAATTTTCTTTAAATTTAACGTTTTCTTTAACAAAACAACACCTAAAATGACAAAAAAAATAATTCAATGATATTATATTCCGAGCAGTTTAACGCCATGTGAACCGAGACAGTTTTTATGTTGCTATAAATATTTCAATAATTAAATATTGCTATTATAAAGTATTTTTTTTTAATAAATTAATTTCAATCTTAGCTTTGTTTACTTAATTGAAACACTGACCATGCACAATTCGATTTAATAAATAATAACGAATATAAATAACATTATAATTTTTTTTTTTGGTTTTTCTGGTCTTCATAGAAATTTAACTAATAAGATTTCCTTTTTTTATAATTTGTCTTTCAAATCATAACAAAATAATAGCTATAATAGCTACATTATTTTGTTATGCTTTTTTGATAATGTTCATATTTTTCTTATTTTCACAAATTGGAACAATAAAAAACATTTTTCAGAGAATAAATATATTTTATTACGTAGCTACAATCCTATATGGAAGACTATATCTTTGGTTGGCTATAAATACATTAATAATTATCGCTTACAGTAAAAAAGCCCTATGACTACATATGTCTAAGTCTAACCAATACTAGAAACCTTGATCGAGTCTACACTATCAACTAGAACCAAAAAAAAATACTTCCATTACATATTTAAGTACAGACATTACATCTATTAGGCGGTGGCCTAATATAGGCCGAAAGGTCGAGTAAATACTCGAAATATCGTGACAATTAATTTATAAAAATTAATTTCCAATGCAGCAGCGATCATTGAAGACTCTCGACTCGGTGGTAGATCGGCGGATAGCTGCACAGCTTGAGGAGGCACCACGAACGTTTGCGCACGTGGTTGCGTCTAGGAGGCCGAGCTTCTAGCTGCCCCAGCAGCAGAAGAACAGTGATTACAAAGAAGATAATGTTCAACGGACGCATCTTGTTTGTTTTCTGGACACTTTTTTAAATACAATAATAAAATGCTATTACACACAGTAATTTCAAACGTCCAAGTTGTATATTTTATATCAGCGAGACAATTTTGTGTTATATGATTGACGTTTGTCTGTGTACTGATGATTTGAATAACTATCTCTGTCTTATATAGGGGCTGGAGGTTATCTCGCGCGTGTTGGATAACCCGCCGAATTGTGATTACGTGAGTTCGATGACTGGAGCTCAATGTCATTCGATTTACCGTAGTAAAATTATCTGTCATAGGTTATGGTACCTCGTAATACTGACATAGGTGATGTTTTCATTGAGCACTTGAAGAAGATTATTCATGGAGTGTATCAATCATTTTACAGCATACACAATAGAAACAACCGGTTTATTTATCATAAATTTTATCGTTTTATTTATATTTATGTTACATTAATTTTATGATACGATATTGTGTATTTTGTTTGATTTGTTACGTAAGAGTTTCCTTTTGCATGAAAAACGTCAAACTTTTTTTTTATTATAAGCACGTTTATTAGTATTATTATTTCTTTATATTAAAATAGAAAATTGAAATGACGGAATAGAAGACAAACAATTTTTTTTATACTACACACCATACACAGAAATTCTAATGACAAATCTATAAATGACATTTGACATACAAAACCCATGACAAATATAATTTTAAGTTTCTATCGTAATCTGACATGTCACCTCATTAAAAGCCAATTGGGTCAATGAGATTAAAAATCCTTGGATACTAGACTAAGTCTCCAGCATTTATCTAACTGGGTTAGGCAACGTTCAAGTAATAATATGATACTTCATACTCTGCTGTAATCGTGATATTATCAATAAGTTATAGTTAATAATTAATTGCATAAAAATAGTAATCTACGTATTTTTGTTTCTACAGTAATTATTAAATGGTAAGGCAGAGAGAGGACCTTCGACGGTGGAGGTGAGCATTAAACGCGCGTTAGATAGGGACCCTTCAAACGTACACCTGGGTCGCAAGTCCCGGGCGCTGTTGAGGCTCCTTTCCTCGCTACGCGATGGACGCGGCACCCGCACGGAGAATCCGTTGAATGCTAAGAAGTAAGAGTTTTCGTCTCTATAGATTTAAATGATAAGTCTGTTTAAAAATAAAAACATCCTTTTTCATTTTTATATTTATATTATATATAAATAAATAAATAAAACTTATCTATTATATACGTAAAAGTGAATGATATACAAAGTGATCAAATAGTAATAATTAAGTATATCTGGTTATAACTTGATACTGCTCTTATCATATGTACGATAATTTCTCGTATTCCTACAACACATCTGAGGTCACCTCACCAGCTCCAAAATCTGGGCTTTCGTAAATTATCTTATATACAAAGTTCGTTGACATTGATTTGACCAATCAGGAAGGTTAAATAAAGGGCACAGTTCTAATATCCAATCCAATTTAATTCGCTATATGCCTAATGGTAATAGAAAACAAATTTTTTAAAAAGTTTTTTAACATAAAAAGAATAAGTTATACCTAGCATTATTTTTAAAGACCTTTTCCATTATACCCAAACATTACATATTGAATATATACAATGGTTCGGTATTTGAGAAAGAAATTTTGCAACGAGCTGAACGGTCGTAAGTAATTGCGTGTTTATAATCTAAAGCTCCTAAAAATAAATGAAGATTTTATGTTGAAAGACAAAGAATACCAATATAGAAATTAAATAAATCATTTTATATTTAAATCTTAATATACAAGTCAAATTAATTTAATTTGGTTTTTTTTTATTTCGAACTTACAGCTCAGCTAAACTAAAGCTAAAGTAACGTAAAAATTACGATTGAGAATACAGATTGACTTTCACATTTTTTTTCTAGAGTTTTTGGCATAACATTCTAATATTTAATTCAAATTCTATGTCATCTTGATTTTTCTCAATAGCTTTGTTTTAGAAAAATTCCAACGTTAATTGCGTAGCCATATTCTTGTACTACCCAGACCATTTGACCCAAAAGTATACAGCCGATAAACTTTTTTGAATATGTTATATGTATGACGCAATAAACGTACGACCTTACAATATGAAACAAACGTCAATGACATATATTTTTTTTTTTATAATAATCGAAGATTTATATATATTAATTAAAATTAATTAATACGTATACTTATACGAATAATCTGTTCCTAAAATTTGTATTACTATATAATATACTACACTTTTCCTTTAGGATGCGAATAATTATATTAGTAGCCTGAAATATATATATAAAAATATATGTATAGTATATAATGTAAATATAATATCTGTATATCTGTATGTGTGTATATTATCTGTCATCTAAAATATCTACGTGATAACCACGCTCTGACATCATTAAATAACATTTTTGATTTTATGTAGCGATAATGGATATAAATCGTAGCAACTAAATATCTTAGTGTGATTTCGATCGATAAATGTGTCATTCGTCATTAGTGCGTTAAAAAACTATACATTATTTTTGTCCGCTCTCGAGCAGTTACCTCAAAGTATAAGTCATCTGGTTGGCCTGTAAATTTTAATGTCCTGAAGGAATAACATAAGTGTGACGTAATAACACAATACATTATGACAAGAGATTTGATAGAACGGACAAATAAACTGCATTGTTATCATATTAAAAAAAGGAAGTTAAGCGAGACGTCTGATTCTAACTGTTAATATTTAACCACGCTTCGTCTGAAAACTTAGTTTTAGGTAACATTTAAACTATTTATTCGATGAATAACTTTTACTTTGATCACTTCAATGATATAGAATATTCATAAACGAGGGTTGAAGTTTTCGAAGAATTCTTTATATCTCCTATTGAAATTATTTAAATGGAAGCCATTTTAAAATTTAATTATCCTCTGTAAACCTAACACCATAACGAGTTTAATTGTATCTTACGTAAGATTCTTATAATAAGTTATTATAAAACATCAGTTGAATTTATCACGAGTCTATTAATAACACACTATTTGGACCTTACGTGTTTGTCACGAGTCAACCTTTGGTATAACGTGAGTCGAGTCTCACAATTATCAAAAGGAAATAAATAAATGTAAACCGTATGAATAAAAACTTTAAATATTAACAAATATTTTTTTTATTAAAACATTGAATTTGAACGCTACAACAATATTTTTTTAAATCCAGTTTACACAAGTTTAAACAACAATATTTTATTCAAATCGTTATTTTTTTTTTATTACTATAAAAACAAAAAAAAAAGTCTTCTTCACACATAATAGATTCATGGAAATGTATTTTTTGATATAAATATGGTACTGTATAAAGTCTTAATTCCAAGGAAACAAAAAAGGTTGTATACGATCTAGATCGATGCTGACCACAATATTAATAAATAAAAAAAATAAAATGTCACTCCCATCATAAATTACAGCTATAATACAATAAGTCACACGTAAAAAATACATGAGTAGTAATAGTTTACAATAACACGCAATAAAATGCGGATATGTATCGATAATAAGCTCAGCTTCCCAAATCTATTTTAAGACTTGCGTAATAGCCAGTACACCGCCACGCCTCTCACACAAACTCTCTTATCACATAGCACGTGTCGCATGAATTAAAACGGTTTGTTTTATCATATAGTAACTTCATACTCATTTTTCATCATCGTTATTTGTTCTTTTGATCTCTGTACAAACGAAGATATTTTAATTCGTTACTCTAAATTTATTTGATTTATTTTTATAAAAGAAATTATAGAAAATAGCAATTAGTATTAAAATATTAAGAATGTAACTCATACAAAGTTAATATTAACTTCCTTAAAATAAAATCGAATAATGCTTTCTATTGACTTCCATTTTATTTTTAAAATATGATTATCTCGCATGTCTTAAAAGATATTTCATCAGAATGATCAGGACGATACTTAAAAACGATGATTACTTTTTAGGTTACTTTGGATTTATCAAAACTCAATATAAACTGTGAACTTTGGACTTTAAATACTATCAAAATTTACTTTATTCCACAAATTAAACACATTAATATTAATAAAACTAATATTATAAACTACATACTCCCAACATTTCGGTTACTTTTCAGCAACCTTGATCACGGAGCAGACGAGAAGTGACATCTTTTTTAATTTAATAAAATACGCGTATTATAATCCGAAAAATATTAGTTTTATTTAAGTGAATACTCGCGAAAGTGTTAGATCTCACTACATTAATATTATGTTTCGAATAAAAAACTAAAGCCTTTCAGTGAAAAAAAATCTAAGATCAAATTTAATGTTACCCATTATATCCAATTCCAATAACCAGGGATAGTGGAAATCCAAAATACATCATACGTATCATATAAAATATAAATAGTACATTTTACATTCTGGTAACATTCGCTTATCATTGCATCAGACTTTAAAACAGGTGCTCGATAACAGAGCGATAAGATATTTTTATAACTTAATGTTTAGTCTGTGTATTTTTTTTTTTATTTATTGCGTTATTGTTTCGTAGTGAGCAAATCAAAAAAGTATATTTACATAACTCTTTTCTAACAGTAGCATTTCCATATATTATGGGTTTTTTCATTCAATAACTTAGGTTAATTGTATTGTTTACGAAGATAAATGAATAAGAAACTTTCAATGCTCCGCATCTCGCTTGACCACGTCAACTTGGACTAAACAGAACACCTGCTTCACGATCGTACTACGATAAGTAAATCCTATCAGAAGATATTTATATTAATAATGAAATAAATGTACTATCTATCTGAACCTCTCTGATTACAATGACGGATATAGCTCAATTACCTTTCTTACCTTAATTTAGAAGTCTAAATATCTAATTATCGGGAGTTTGGTAGAAAAGTACATTGACTTGACTTTGAAATGACCTTAACCCAAGTGTTTCGCACTTAGGCCGTGGCACCTACGCTTAGGTAAGGATTTAACTACTTTTTAGCCTACTTAAGTATTGCTTTCGCGACTAAATTCTTCGCTACCTTGCATAAAGTACAGAATGTATATGTATGCCCAAGGAAGTTTTGTGTTCTCTTGTACAAATACTAGTTTTACTCAAATGGATTGAGTCTTGAGTTTTCCGCGAGATTTCTTGTTTTTCAATATAGCTAATCCATTTGCAGTAGCTTGTTACAGACGAATTTGCAGACTGAAGCTCCTTCATCTTTTCTATGTTTTTATAAGTCATTACTATACCTAGTCGAAGATGTAAGCCTTGAACCAAGCTTGTGTTAACTTACAGCTGATGGCCACATCACTAAAGGGCAGTTTTCACTTTTACTCATGCATGTCAGATTCTTATATATCGCCTCGTTAAATAAATAAGAGATTTGAAGCAATCATTGATCTACTACAGTCCATCCTTCCCCGTTTCCATCATGAAGCACATTAAGAAGTGCTTTCCACTTAAGAATGGTTAGGAGAAGAGACGGAATAAATGATCCGTCACCGTTCAATGGCCTTTTTAGACTCGTCTTAAAATTTATCAGCACCGCTTCAACATGTCAGAGTACGTCGTTAATAATTCCAAAAAGAATAATATTACCGATCAAAACCCTTGAACGTAACATTTCTTAGAAAGCAAATAATTTTGAAAACTACGTTATGCAATCATTTTTAGGTTAATCGATAGAAATATATCATAGTACTAAAAGGAAGGTTTATACATATAAATAGTCTTTTTTGTAAAAAACCTGTAAGGTAAGCTATAGGAATGGAAGAAAAAATTTTTTTTTCTTTGCCAAAAGTATATAGCAGTTCCACGTGCATATCATGACATAAAGACGTGACGAAGAAGCGGTCTTTTAAATTTATTTATCAAAGATACAATAATTAAATACATTAAGAATTTAATTTTAAATATATCATTTTTAATTACGTCTTGTAATTTTCATTACATGATGAAATAGTTCCCACATTATTTTGGTTTAATAAAAGTTAGATATATGGTTCATTTGTATGACAATAAGTTCCTTTAAACGTCAAAGGAACTTATTTTTAAAAGTATTGAAGCGTGTATTATTATTGTAATAATAACATTTAAATTTCGCGCCTTTCTGAGTCTATGTCAAGTTTTACATTACCTGTGCTTTCTTTTTTTTTTCTTTCCCGCCCCGCTCTGTGAACATCACAAGTGAATCAAAAGTTTTTTTGCTAATTACTAAACGAAAGTAATTGTGTAAAATAAAACATCAATTATAACATTTGTAAGTTGTACTTAAGTTCAAGTTATGGTTTAATTAATCTTAAAAATTTTAAATTTTCTAAGCAATTGTATATTTCAGCGGGAACGATTAAAATTTATGAAAATTTTCATGATATTCTATATCTCTCTACTTATCTGTTCTGAGTGATAGACACATGTCTTATTAGTTATATCTTTCCGATAACCCCTGTGTGTGTTTTATCTTAATTCAGAATTTTAAATTGACATTAAAAAATTATATGCATAGAATTTAAAGTATTTAAATAAATAAAATTTAAAAAAATAAACTGAAAGACATAAAAATTAAAAAATATATATCTATAAATGTTCTAGTTAGCCGTTATAAACACAATCTTTATCCAAAAAAGTTTGTTTAAGCCTTGGTACAGTCTAAATAAGCGTAAGAACTGAACAAAAACATATTTCGCGAGTTCTGAACGGTGATTTAATTTTAGTGATGAAACGGCCACAAAAACCATCAAATTTACGCAGTCATTTTCATTCATACAGTTTACATTTACTTATTTCCTTTTGGTAATTGTGAGACTCGACTCACGTTATACCAAAGGTTGGCTCGTGACAAACACGTAAGGTCCTAATAGTGTGTTATTAATAGACTCGTGATAAATTCAACTCATGTTTGATAATAACTTATTACAAAAATCTTATGTACGATAGTCTTAAACACGGTATCGTGGTAGGTCTAATTTAATTAAATTTAATTTACATACTAATGATACTGAAACATGTTTGACACATGAATTTCTTTTATTTTATATTCAAAATTTAAGGCTTTACGGCAAAAGGGAAAAATTTGTTTACCGTGTTTTATGATTTATTAGGATCTCCTTTTTCAAGAGTTTCTCAAAACATAAAGCCTAACATCTATAAGTCACTATATAATGTAGTCCTTTTCTCTCTTTCAAAATTTGATTTCATTAAAACTTCAATAGAAATATTTTGTTACTTAATCTTCTTATCCCTTTTAGGTACCTACTTACTATCTATGCTGAATCTATATCTGTTACTGCAATTATTTTAATATTGATATCGAAGACTTACGCGAATATTCATTTAAATAAGATTTCGGGATGTACTACGCGTTTTGTATTATTTTCAACTACCTATTACCGAAGTTTCGGTTACTTTGCAGCAACCGTGATCACGGACAGATAAGATGTGAATTTTGATGTGATTTACTGAAAATAATCTAAAATTATTACAATACAAAATGATTATTATTATAGTATTTAGTACGCATAGTTTATCATCATCATCATCAGCCCAACGGAGCCCACTGCTGAGCAGTGCTCAGCAGTGGGCTCTTCTCACCTCTTCTCACACGGAGAAAGTTAGAGCATTAAACACCACGCTTGCTCATCGCGGATCGGCGATTATAAACTTATAATTTGAAATTATAAATCCAGGTTTACTTACGATATTTTCGTTTACCGCCTCTTAGTCGTGTCTAAATACTCTTCTGAAGTACATATAACTCGGAAAAAATCACATTGGTACTTGCCAGGTTTCGAACCCGCGCCGTTATCCACGAGAGGCGGGTCTTTAACTTCTAGGCCACCACCACTAGGCATAGTTTTATATTGTATATTTAAATATAAAAAATTCTATTTAATCTATATTTCATTATGTTATATAAAAAAAAATATTATGTAGTTGAGGTTAATAGACACTACAGGTAGAGTGAAAATGGACTCGAATTGCCTCTGAATCATCGGCTACTCTGCATCATACAACATTCCATGTAAATTCAGTTTTACATTAACATACATTTATTTCCGTTCACACTACTAAAAACTAGAAACTGTACGTAATGAGTCTAAAAAAAAAAGTAACGAACTTTAAATAGCAAACATTTCATTATTTGACTCCAATTATCAACTAAACAAACTAAAGCTCCGCTTAGGAAATAGGTTTTTTTTGGAGAAAATAGACAATTTATAAATATACGTAGATAATTAAGCAATATTACCTCATACTGCAACTCAATTACTATATGCTGAAAAAATACTTATAATAGAGCTCGTATTGTGATGTACCTATTTATATTATTTACTTATATGAATTAAAATTCCATAATTTTCATTATTTTGAGCTATCGCTATGTTTAGACTTCAGTTAAAATCGATATTTATGTTGTAGTTGTTGTTGTAATTATTTGGGGAGAAATGAAGAAGTGTTTTTATCTTACAGCCTTCAGATTATTATGAATTATAAGAGGCTTTAATTTATCATAATCTATCTCATCATCATCACCAGCCTATAGGAGCCCACTGCTGAGCAAAGGCCTCTTCTCACACGGAGAAGGTTAGAGAATTAATCACTCATGACGGGTTGGCGATTTCAATCTTATAATTTGAAATTATAAGACCAGGTTTCCTCACGATGTTTTCCTTCACCGTCCGTCAGTGGTGTCTAAATACTCTTAGAAATATTATGATTCGGAAAAGATCACATTGGTACTTGCCAAGTTTCGAACCCGCGCCCTCACGTATGAGAGGCGGTCCTTTTAACCTCCAGGCCACCACAACTTTTTTTTTTTCTAATAATCTATCTATCTATCTTAAATCTTAACAATTATAGTTATATATTTTTTTTATATTATATATTTGATTTAAGCGTATCGATACTAATTTAAAACGTTATATTATCGCTGATGATAGCGATGCGGCTTTCAATTGAAATGACATGATAAGATACTGATAACAGTACGATTGTTGTGGCCAAATGTCAACAAAAATATGAATATAACAGTTCTACTCGTGTATAAAAAAGGTTATATATATACGTAAGTATTTATTCATTATGTTTTTATGTATTCTTGATCCTTTTATACTTTTAATCCATACATGATTCTGGTAAAACCTTATTAGAATGCAGATATATCTGGCTAGGCATTTTGGAAGATCAAGTATTTGCAATGAAAAAAAAAACACAAGTAAAAAGGAATTCGAAATTCAAAAAGGTAATATCTAGAATTATAAGTGAATCATTCGTTATATAAATAATTTCGTATATCTATTTTAAAATTATTATACATTAAGAAGATATATTCTGTCAATGAACCACGTTGCTCGGCTTACGTTGATGTCTTTTGTTAACGACGCGTTTAAAAGTTGATACCGGCTTCTTGAACTGACGACAAGACATGTCTCATTTAAAATATATAATGTAAATACATCTGGACATAAAGCTATTGTTTCCTAAGAAATTATTTGAAGTTTCTGTCGCTAAAATGTTGGAAAAATATGTAACATTTTTGTAATTTTATTGAGACTTATAATTTGGGCCATGTATTATTTCAGTTAAATTATAAGTTGATATCAAATTAAAATAAAACTATAGTCTTCGGATTTACACGCTTTTTTATCACTGTTAGTATTATATTTGTCGAGCAACAAAATGACAGATGTAATATAAACTTAATAAGATCCAGTTCATAATATTTTCAACAACTATAATTCAGTAATATGGAAATATTAATAGAGTTTATTAATCGCATTGATTAAGGTTTTTCTGCTCCGCTCTTATCTCGAAACGATTCGTAATAGCGACGTATCAAAACAAAAAGTGGCGTGATGACATCACGTGTTTAAAAGTGACATCTGACAACCAACCTCATTTCACAATTATAAAAAAGTAAGACTTAAATGTTATTAAATTTTTAAACGGATATGCAGGATATGTTATAAGAAGAAGTACAAAAAAATACTTCATATTTAAATTATATATTTTATAAATTATTATTTTGATTCATTACCAACAACATACAGAAAAAAGGCTTTTTGTCAATTTTTTAAACGCTAGCAGATTTTTGTATGTCAATTTGGTCTATAAAATTTAATACATTAATAATAAAAAAAAAACAACTTTATCTATTTCCAAACAAACATTTCACTGATTAAGTATGGTTGTAACTATTTTTTAAGAAAAAGTAAGATAGTGTCCAAAAGACAGTTGAAGTTTCAAAAAAAAAAAGATATAAAAACAATTGAACTCTAAAGAAAACAAAAGAAAAACAACAAATGGATTTACAGCTAACAATAATGCACGGAATGTGAAATGAGTTTAAAAGAGTATATATTACAGACTATAAAAAACGTAAATTTGAATGATCTGTTACGTAACACCCACACGTGCTAGGGTCTAGGGTCTGGGTCTTAGGTCTGGGGTGTGTCATAATCTTGAGTAATCTCGCAATAAATAGTTGACGTACACTATCATTGTTTAATTTATCACTTTGACGTTCTTATTGTTTGCGCAGCCGATAACTTATCGTATTATACAACCCCATAGTTTGTTTTTATTTATATATTATTTATGTGAATGCAATTTATCAAATATTATTCTTCTTATGTTAACTACTTATGCACGCGGCTGTGTTTGTGATATTTAAAATTAAGAAACAATTAGTGACCTTATAGAATTAAACACGTATCAGCCATTATTCATTTATTATAAGAAAACAAAAAAATACCTCTTCTAATTATCAAATATACAAAAAAAAACAACACTTGAACCAAAAATTATATAATTCAAGTGAAAAAGGAATAGATTATTTTTTCATCTCTCACATCCTTTTATGTTGTTATTATTCAAGTAAAGATGATCCAAAAATACAAATGTCGTTGAAAAAAAATCGACTATACAAAAATAAATGTACGTCAGTATCTTATAATTGTAAAGGTTTTAAAAGATCACTGCAGTCAATACGGGCCTTGTGTGTGTCCGCTGATGTTATAGCCTTGCAAGAGACTTGGCTCCTTGCTCATGACCTGCCGTTGCTGGGCAAGGTGAGTGGTAGCTTTGATTTTACATGTAAAACAGCTGTCGACACCACCGCTGGTATTCTTAAAGGGAGACCACACGGTGGGGTTGCATTGTTGTGGCGAAAAAATGTATTTGACACTGTCTCTGTCACACATTGTTGTAGTGTTAGACTAGCAGCTATCAAAGGAACCGTAGGCGAAAAATCATTTATTGTTTTTTTTTGTATATATGCCCACGGATGCCCCTGACAACAGTGTTGAGTTTGTGAACTGTTTGGGGGAAATAGATGCTATTGAAGCAGTCTATATTTTGGGAGATTTTAATTCACACCCAGGTGAACCGTTTTGGTTAGAGTTACAGCGATATTCTCTAGATAAATAGTGGTTATGTGCTGATGTGGAAAAATTGGGCACCATATCTCGCACTATTACATTTATTAGTGATATCGATGGTAGTATGAGGTGGTTAGACCACTGTATAGTGACACTGACAGCGTAGAATACTGTTTCAAATGTTAGAATTGATAGTGATGTGTACTGGTCTGACCACCTCCCGCTTATAATAGAGTGTAACTTAAATATAATGGTTTCAAAAATTCAAACGCCGGATTATGTATGTAATAAAATATTGTGGCGCTCTAGGTCTGATGCACAGATTGAGCGCTATCACGACATATGCCGCGAGCAGCTCGAAAAAGTCGATTTTACATACTCCTTTAAAACTTGTGCAGGCGGAATGTGTCGTGATGTCGATCATAAGCATCTATTGGATGATTTGTACTCTCAAATTGTTGCTACTCTTAGCGGAGCAGCTGAACTTACATATGAGGGCCCCTTTAATAATAAAAAACGCGTAATCGGCTGGAATAAACATGTACGTGAGGCATATGAGAATGCACATAGTAAGTTCCGCGACTGTTTGCTTATGAACAAACCAAGGAATACAGAGTAGAAAGATTTTTAAAAGTAAATTAAAATGGTGTCAAAAACATGAAGACCAAGTTAGAATGAAAATTATTGGCTCACACAGGTTGCCTCATAGTTTTGTAAAATTTTGGAAAGCAACAAACAAATTAAATGTGAGGACTGGTCGACCTGCGAACATAGGGGTTACAGTGAGCCAGGAGGGATTGCCACTATGTTCAGAAGTCAATTTCAAGTAACTTCTCCCTTGGGCCCTGCGTCACCAATGAATGATGCTGAGACCATTACGGCCACACCTTTGAGTTTTTCTGCTGCTCAGGTAGCAGAGACTATTAAAAGAATGAACAGAGGTAAATCGCCTGGTCATGATAGTCTCAGCATTGAACATCTAAGACATGCGGGGGTTTGTCTACATAGAGTATTGGCGTTGTTTTACTCCTTGTGCTTAAAACCTTCCAGCCGATATGATGAGAACGGTGGTGAACTGGTTAAAAATAAAACTGGAGATGTTTCTGATCAGTCTAATTATAGGCCCATATCACTAGCCACGGTACTTGCTAAGGTATTGGACAGTCTAATAGACCAAAATTTGAATAAATATTTGAATATACACGACGCGCAATTTAGATTTTGACCTGAACTCTCAACAGAAAATGCTGTTTTGTGTCTAAAACAGACTGTCAAATATTACACGAGCAGGGGAACACCGGTGTATGCCTGCTTTTTGGACCTCTCAAAAGCTTTCGATTTAGTTTCTTACGATTTGCTATGGACGAAACTTAGAGAAGCGGGTTTACAGCCGGAAGTTCTTTATTTATTGAAGTATTGGTACCTAAACCAGGACAACCATGTAAAGTGGGGTGAAACTATGTCAGACTCGTATCGATTGGAATGCGGAGTGAGGCAGGGGGTTATAACCTAAGCTGTTCAACCTTTACGTAAACGAACTAATCGTGGGACTCAGCAGCAAGCCAGTCGGATGCTGGATAGACGGTGTGTGTGTCAATAACCTTAGTTACGCAGACGACATGGTTCTGCTGGGTCCTACGGCTGGTTCTATTAGGTGTCCCTTAAAGACGTGTGAGAAATATGCATTAAAACATGGCCTTACGTACAATGTCAATAAAACTGAGTACATGGTCTTTGGGATCCGTGGAAGGGTAATCGACTACAAACCGGTTTTAAAACTAAATGAGAAACAGTTAAGTCAGGTTAAAGTATTTAAATATCTTGGTGAATACATTTTCGAGGATCTCAGAGACCATGCAGATATTGAACGTGAACGAAGAGCACTTGCCGCCAAGTGTATGCTTGCCCACAGGATTGCACGTTGTAGTAAAGAGGTGAAAATAACTTTGTTCAAGTCGTATTGCCAAACATTTTATACGTGTGCCCTGTGGAACTGTTACAGCAAGAAAGCACTAGACGCACTGAGAGTGCAATATAATAATGGATTCAGAGTTTTGTTGGGACTTGGACGCTTCTGTAGCGCGTCCGCCATGTTCGCTGAGGCGGGTACAGATGTCTTCTTTTCTATAATAAGAAAAAGGACTGCATCGCTACTTAATAGAATACGATCAAGTCGCAACAGGATTCTGAAAATGTTCAGTGCCAAGCTGGCCGAGCCTGCGCTTCAGCACTTTGCTTGGTGAGGCAGGTTAGGCTAAGCAAATAATCTTTTTTTTTCTTTCTTATGTTAATTTTTTTGTCTTATTATTATAATTTATTATACTAACGTAGTTGTAAGGGCTCCTTTTTATTGTAACTAACAAATGGACTGTAAATTGTTTGAAATTTTAAAAATTATTATTATTAAAAATAGTCCAACTACTTGCTCGTTACAAACAAGTACACGACCACGTGTTCGCATTTACTGTTTATCTATTTTCCTTATAAAGATTAACTGTTTACATTGTAATTACAAATTATAATTTCAGATGAGACAGATATATCTTTTCCTTTAATCTACCCGCTAAAGTTTATCAATATAGATATATATATTTAAGTATTTAAGATTAGTTTTAAACTAAAATTTCCACCGAAAAATGTATTAATTTCAACTAAAGTATTAGGTGTTTGCGAAGATAAAAATAGATTACAGCCAGAAAATTAATCGTTAATAGATATTTGTTTTGTTAAGTCAAAACTTGCGAAGTTTGTGTCTCATCATCATCAGCCTATAATGGATCGTTCCGAGAGGAGCACTTCAATAAGGTCAGTAACCCGATACACACGGTTCATAATGACAATATTTTTTTATCATTATCAAAGTAGGTGACGAAACAATACATAAAAGTACGTGTAGTAAGTTTAATGGTCAAAGGTTTAATCATTCTTCAGCTCAAATTTATGTTATCTAATTTGTTTCATGCAAACTACGCTAATTATGCTCAAAATTTTGGTTTTTTGTCCTTATTTTTTCTCATAGACATCTAAAGTATCCAATTTCTTTCCCTTAAGTAGGAAATTTTTATTTTAAGGTTAATTGATTTAAAGGTGACCACGCCTTTTATATGGAGCCTAGAATGAAAATTACCTCTCTCACAAACAAATATAAATTAGTTTATTTTCCATAACTGCTTTTCGTGGGTACCCACTGGCTTTATTTTTAACTACCTATTCATCCTTACCGGAAGTCAAGGTGTCGTCTCTCTTATCAGAAAAAACAACGCAACCATCAATTTAAGATAAAAGCCATAATCTTTTAATATTTCTGATCATTACACTTTAAACAATATGCCCAAAAGTCAACAAAAATATGATTAACAAATTAATTTTTTTTTTTACAGTGACCTTTTTTCCACATTCATTGAGAATTTCTAGCTCCATCCTATTCTTAATAACCTAAGCTACTACCTGGTGATGTCTAAACAGGTCTTACTTTTCTAGACGATATACACTTTAGGAAAATATTTGTTGTCAAACTTTAGAAACCTTGAATAGATGGCAATAAAATGACATGATGTGGTGTGTATACAGGTTCTACGAACACTTCGTAGTGGTCGATCTCCTTTCTGGACACTAATACCACTCTCCTACCAGAGACACCCTAGGTGTAGCATACCAAGTCGTTACATTTGAGTTGATATTGAGAATTTGACATGAGAATGAAACTTATAACTGAAATTTTGCAGTATGTTATAACAAACACGACATAGAATAGAGTTTTTTTACTAGATTTGGATAAGATATAACTAATACTAAGCCCTTTGTGATTTAAGTGTAGTTATAAATCTCTTATAAATGATGTGGTATTTAAAACAAAAATTTACAATCAGGCGAGCTACAGGCTTCAAATTTCATGGAACTCGGTTTTTCTTAAAAACAAACTTATAAAGAAATTTGTTTGGTTTAACCTCTGACAATAACAAAAACAATGGAAAACTTATCGAATATTTCCTTCCATTCAATGCTTACGTCTTATAAATGTATATGTATGTTTAATTAATAAAATATTGTGACGGCCGTTATCGTGACCTCTAGTATTCTATCTGAATCGATTTTTTCTAGAAACCTTATCCGATGTGCGATGTTGTTTATAATATGTTACAGATTAAATAGGGTTCGTGTCTTTGGTGCAAATACAATTTAACTTTTTTACAATTTAAGTTTTATAATTATTTGAATGTAAGATAAAAGTTTGTCAGCAATCATTTCATCAGAGATCTAGGTACTGGAATACCTTTAATGAGATCTAAGACTTTCGCGAATATTCATTTAAATGAAAGTAATAATTTGGGATTACTAGGGATATTTTATTATTTTTCAAAACTACATACTCCCGAAGTTTCGGTAACCTTTGTGAATATATAAAGACTAGCTGTCACCCGTGACGTCGTCTCGACAAAAATCAATAACTAAACTGTTATGTACCTACTATCCACACGCACAGGAATATTTTGTCTGAACGCTAAAGTATTCAAAATATTCTGACTCGCTCACTACTAAATTGCCTAACTATGTAACTGAACTAAATAAAACTGATAAAAATTACCTATTTGTCCTTACATGACCTCTGTTTTACGAAAGGAATATTCCTACCAAACTTCAAGTATCTACGCCGTATTGTTTCAGAGATGTTATGGTGAAAAATCTTTCACGTCACTGGAATCGTGGAATATTTTGCCAGTGTCAACGTTTTTAGTTGTTGGATGAGTTAACATTCAATCATATTTAATTGCAGAAATGTCAACTCTTTGAAGCAAACGTCAATTTTAACTGAAATCCAATTGATACCGGTTCCTACATAAAGAGATTAAATGTCGTCGCACGAATGTGTAATGGGGCGACGTTTAAAACTTTCACTGTAATCTGACCGTATAATTTCCGTATGGTCAACATTTCTCATTACGACGCACTTTCCAAACAAAAACAAAAGTTGACGCAATAAGGGCCATTATTCACGATATTAAAATAGGACAAGTGACGTACTTCCCAAGCTGTCTCCGATGACCCGAGATAAGTTTTCTAAAACAATATCGTTTTAAACGCTTGTTTTTCCTCGCTTCAACGCATCAGCTGCACTTCTGTTTATCATACAAATTATATCTCCATATTTAGCTGAACGTGTAGCGGAAGGAGGAATTATTTTATTTAAAATTTTGATTATATTGAAAACGACTGAATATTAGCATTTTATATTTTAGTTTAAGTTAAACTTACCTCAATTTTTTTATTGTTACGATGCATACGGAGCATTTCTAGTAATTAGGAGTAGGTTCGATTTCTTCGTAGGAATTTGGCTAAGTAGGAGCTTGGACGATGGAGGTGAGAGTTTACGCGCATTAAACCTACACCTGGGTCGCAAGCCCCTGGCACTGTTGAAGCTCCTCTCCCGGCACCAGCACGGTGAATCCATGGAATGCTGAGAGGTTTCGTCTTATAAATCTTCACCCGTGGTAGTGTCAACTGGGTATAAGGAAAAACTGAACTCTCCGTATATTGTTGAAGTATGCGTCAATCTGTAGACAGATTAATATTGACTTCATCTTCGACGTGAATAAGTCCACGGAGGGGGAAATAAAATGACGTCATCGTTTACCTTATTTTAATTTATTGCAGACACAATGTCCAGTTCAGTAACCCCGCTGAACTGTGTTTTGGTGCACGACCCACATATTACAAAACAATATACCGTAATATTTACAAATTACTTTAAAATAAATAAAGATCTTACTATAATAGCCGAGTAAAGGACGCTATTAGCGGGCCATGCGATAACACACCTATCAGATACGACATCGAGAGCCCTCCAGCGCGTTCTAAAGCTATTTAATTCAACTACAATAACAAAAAAAATCAAACTTTTGCTGTAAATTACGAGATCATTGTTTTACGTTAAAAAAAATACAGAAAAAATTAAAAATACGACATTCATGAACACAGCTGGTGTGATTCATTAAAAGACAACAATCTATATATACATATAGATATATATATAAATATATAAATAAACCAAACGCTCTACCAAAATAAAGCTTTTAAACTATGGAAGAATATTAAAATTCCTGAACTCTTTTGACTCTTTTTTTTTAATACTAATTGTCATGTGTTAGAAAGAGATGGCAACACTGTCGCGTCATATTTTCTTAGGGTAGTTTATAAAATCTTTACGTTTGGTAGAGTCGCGGTCCGTTACATAACAACGATAACCACAAACGGCTAAGATTGCACGATTGCTTATACATCAGTTACATTCATATCCTTTTTTTTTAAACTAATACGAAAAATTTTCAATCACAGTAGAATTTCATAGTAAATTGAACTTTACGCACTTAATATAGAGTACGTTTTTACACGTCGCCTAAATATATGGCAACAACAAAAAATACTATTATTATGCACGTTCCAAGTCCCGACGCCAAGCTGAATCACCGGTGGGATACATTGTTTTTTTGTACTTAAAATATGGAATATTTTAATTTCATTTACATATAAAAAAGCCCATTTCATACATTAATTTGTTTTCGAGCTCAATAAAATATCTTGGCATCTGTTGAGAAACATGTTTGGTCTCGTTTAGTTCGCTGTGCGCAATATTAGACAGTCCCTTATGACGAGTTCCCATGGTCAAACTAAACAGACAGTTTCAAGTATTCCACACATAAATCTCAGCACATGTCTGTATTAAAGTAGGTATTAATGAAGAACTACCAACTGTTCGTTTCTAGTTTGCCGATGCGAACTCGGGGTAAGAGTAAATGTATTAACTCACTACGGGCCGTTAAGATGACAAAACATGTTTTGTAATTCGCTTGGCGCATCTCAACTTAAATAATCTTAAAGCATACCGTACATATAAATATTGAACTGTTTCACTATAAGCTATTTTTCGTATTTTCAACTACAGAAAAGTATTCAGTAACACAATAACATGTCTTCAGACCTGGCTCTCAAATTCAAATGTTTGCTTTTAATTTTATATAAAGATAAATATATAAAGGCATAAATTAAATTTATATTATACATTCTGTTTCATACGACTCTGAAAGATGTTAAATATTTTCACTGCTGTCAACACACAACATAATAGACACAGATTATATAAACATTAATTTAGCATACGGAAGACTTAAGAAAAAACTGTCAAATGTTATCAAAAGTTCATCGGCTAGTAAAAAAATTAAGTAAAATAAGACTAAATAATTAAAAATAAAATATAATAATAAATAAAATTTAAAACTAAATTATAATAATTAAAGTATCCGAAATCTGAATGAAAAATGCCGAGACGGTCAATGTATAGAAACACGGTGCTTTGAGCAAAAATCCCGATAAAGCTTGAGCAAATTCTGTAATAAAACATTTTGCGGTCGAATTCCATCAGGCGTAGTTTAAATTAAAAAAAAAATGCATTAATACCTTCAAAACTCATTACAGAATCTCCCTCAAACGTTAAAGCTATGAAAGAACAAGAAATAAAGACATAGTCACAACAAGCGGGGTACCGTCACCGAATGCCCTCAGTAATTTAACTAAGTTATGTACATTGCCTGACTGACATTACCACAAAAATTCATCTAGAATATTTACAGAGAAAATTCGTTTATTCTGAATTAGTATTCTGTTCACAACCTATTTTTTATTAGAAAATTTCGATTATACTGTAGAAGATAATCCATTAATTTAGCAGTTTTGTGATTCTCGTGCGACACTTGTTATATATGTGGGACAGTTACCTGAACGGCACACGAATAGGCATCTAAATGTGGTATACACCCAGCAGTACATCCTTGGTCCTGTATTTACATGGTAGAATTTTAAAAAATTTAACTAATATTTACACGGGCAGGTCGTCGCTGCCCACAAGACCGGGGCCAGTGTTAAGACAGCCGGCCTAAGCCTCCGTGGCCACCGGTTCTCTGGCGTGGTGTATTTTAACGTGCTTGTTGTGGTTCGACTTGTTGCTTGACGTCTTCCCGCATATGTTGCACGCGAAGGGCCGCGCGCCGCTGTGAACCTTCATGTGTTCGGACAGGTAGTAACTCCTGTGGAATGATTTACCGCACTCCGGCACCTTGCACACGTACTTCTTAGCGATCTCGTGTTCCCGCACGTGCCGCTGGCAGTTGTATTTCCTGATGAACTGGCAGCCGCAGTAGTTGCAGGTGTATGGGCGCACTGACTTGTGAGCGTTCATGTGTGAGATGTACTCCGTGTGCCTGATGAAGGCTCCCTTGCACAGAGTACATTTGTAGGGCTTCGCCGATCGACTCAGGTGGGTCCACCTGTGCAGCTTGAGATTCCACTTGGTGGTGAAGCCCTTGTTGCATATGATGCAGTGGTACGGCCGCTTCCCGCTATGAGTCAGGAGATGAGCTCGCAGGTTTGTTCGAAGATACATCTGGAAAGACGAATATATAATAGTTATTGAAGTGAAACTTCATATCCGACTTCCAACAAGGTCCCGTCAAACATTTTAAGCTGAGGGAGAGAGAAAGGAAATAGGAGAGAGAAGGAGAGTGAGTCGGTAGATTTCAAACACACGCGCATAGTATTATTTCTATGCAGCTTAGTAAACAGAGCGTCGTGAGACTGGCTGAAAGACGTACTTGTTGTTCTATATTCATTTATTTATAACATTCATTATTTTTGTAGTCTGATTTGACACACACATAATTTAATAGGGCAGTATTTTATTTTCATATTCTGCGGATAAGAATCGTTCACAATTACGAAGCTTCACTTCTTCCGCGCGGAGGGACTCCACGCAGTGATTTTTATTATTTAGAAAGATAACAATCAGTGCGTGCACACCGTTGATGCAAATAAGCAATCCTACTCTTGTAAAACGTCACAGAAACTGAGTTGATTGTCAAATGAAATTTTATAAGGGACTATTTAATTTACCGGTATACCGTTCAAATATTTTTTTCATCATATTGTCATTATTGTCTTTCTCAGTGCAAGTGAATAAATTTCAATTAGCTTATTAGTGAAATTATTAAGAAATTATGGAAAATTATAGCTGTGAGCTCCGTACTGGTGAAGCGTGTTAACGAAATTAATCACGAGTACATTCTCAATATTGTTCAAAAATAATTACAAAGGGAAGGTGTGTGACCAGTTTAGAATTAACTACAAAAGAGGTAATGTTACTCGTTTTAATAAAGAGTAATATGATAGTTTTAATTAGCTAGCAGGTTGTGTACACACAAATAAGTTATTTTGTTTCCCTTGTTTGTTCTTTTCAAAAATAATAAAAGAATGTTTGGATCTCCGCTGGATATTCCCATTAAAATAACTTTCATAAAGCGGTGGTAACGGATCGTTATCTTACTTCCGTGGCTCAGAGTTATCAATGTTTTAGAGAAGGAAATTATGACGAAAGTTGGTATTTTTTTTTCCAATATTTTCTGCGCACCCTAACCTATTTTTCTGTGCACGCCCCCGATAACAATAAGTATCCTGTAGTGAACAATGTTTAATTTAAATGATCGCTTCCAAATATCCATCAACTACCGTTCTTATTACGAGTATTGAGACTGGAATCGTTTGTATTTTACAATCTCGAGCAACTATTTAAACGGTCGCCTGTGCTTCTCCCGCTGGATCAATTATTATTAAACTCGTTCAGACGACTTCGCGAGAATAGCATAGTATCTAAGTGTTCTATACATGTAAAGAAAAATATAATTTTCTTCACGTGTCATAGACAAACACCAAATATTGTTGGCTGAGGTTTCGGTGTTTTAAAACGTATAACGTATTTCGAAATCACGATATTATATCTTATATAAATATATTATATACCTGTTTACAGACAGGACACGGCACGTTCTCCAGCTTGCCCTTGATCCTCAGCGAGCTGAAGTGCTCGTTGTGTGTCCTCCTCACATGGCGAGTGAGCGACGCCGCGTGAACGAACTTGTCGCTGCAATAGAGGCACGCCTTGGGCTTGTCCTCGTGAGTCTCCTTGTGCCAGTGGAGCTTCGCCCTCGAGTGGAACACCGCCCCGCAATGGCAAAGGAAATCTCGAACCTTCGCCTTCTTTTTGAAGTGATGTCTGTCTCTGGAATGTGATGAATTTTAATTGAATTTGTCATTCAAATTACGGCTTAATTCATATTCAAATACAATGAAAAATTCATTTACACGAGCAGGGATCGAACCTCCGCCCTCCGAGAAGCAGCGTCCCAGTGATTACAACAACTATATACGAGCTATATTACACGAGCATGTCAGCTGATACCTGTGCTGTACCATGTTGGAGTATCTCCTGAAGGTGTCGTCGCACATGGTGCACTTGACGGGAGTGCGGCCGGTGTGGACGTTGTGGTGCTCCGTCAGCTTCTGACGAGTGAGGAAACGCTTCTCGCAGATCTCACACCTGTAATATATTGACAGTTATATATAGATTTCAAATTCCCTTTTAGATCCAGTACTTAAATCTGTCATTGATGATGGTTCGCAATTATGGTTGATTACGAGCGAGCTTGTGCCTTATCTGACTAGTATAGTCGGGTAATATTAAACACTAATCACTATTTATTTTTCTGCTACAAATTATGTATTAATAAAATCTTTACAACTGTAATTAATTAAACAGAATAACATTTTAGTATTCTAAATTTGAATATAAGAATTAATTTGTATCAGTTGTTTATATGATAGTGTATAATTTTATCTGTACGTCATGACGAGGTTCAACGTTTAAAACTATCTACAACACGAGAAAGAGGACATGGAAGTGACGTCACACAGACGTCATAATTCAAGTCGACGTACATGCACAACTCACTTAAAATTCTTTATCCCGGTATGGGTTCTCGCATGCAGAGCGAGGTTCGCTCGTCTGAAGAAGCATTTCCCGCACGTGAGGCATTCCAAGGGATGTATCTTAAGATGCGCGTGGAAGCCGGCCTCCGTGAGCTGATCCTCCTTACACGTGGGGCAGACGTAGTCCCGCCGCCTCTTCTTGGTCTCGGACTTGATCAGTCTTTCGATCTGCGGCTTCGTTTCGTTCATGGAATCGTACATCATCATGGTGGTCGCCATTGACTCCTTGGAATCCAACGTCAGGAGATTGCCTGGAACATTAATAGTCATATATTTAGACGTTTCGTTCACAATCAACAGGATCCTATGATTCCAGGGTCCTTTTAGAGTCTATTGTGATCACAAAAGATTTCGTTTATTATCCAAGTTTCCTTAGTTTATTACCCGCTAATACAGATTCATCGGGTTTCTCCTCCTTCTTAATGGCGCGGGCGGTCATGAGACGGCTGTACGAGGTCTTCGCGCTGGAACACGTGGGCAGGGCGTGGGCGATCGCCCTGTGAGCTCTCATCTCTTTCAGAGTCGCAAACTTTGTACTGCATTGAGCACAGTTGTATTGCCTCATCTTCGTAAAATGCACTTCCTCCTCGCTGTAAAGTCATTCATGTTTTTGTATAAATATTGATTACTGTGGTTATTGCGATGTGATTTTTGATAGATGTGAACGCGGAAAAAAACTGTCGGTAATAAGAGTGGCCCGAGTTACTTTTTATTACATCAGCTATCTGCCAGTGAAAATCCCATGAAAATCGATCCAACAGTTTTAGATATTAGATGCTTACAGAAAATCATACTTACAGAAAACTGTCAAAAACGTTAATTTAGCAGAAATTTTGTAGTTTACACACAGACAATCCGATTTAATTTTTTTTGTAAATATTACTAACATATTTTCAGTCTTCTCATTGGCTTCGTCTTCGGACGCATCGGACACCCAGCTCTCGCGAGCCATCAGATCGTAGGGCTCCGCGGGCGGCACACCCGAATACATCTGGAATGTTAAATAAAAACATCACATACAAAATTCCAACAATAAATCAATAACGTACAATGAAACGGAAAATATCTGTGAATAAAACAGAAATGACTAATTAACATAATCGCGGACTCGGCCCTGACATAATAACCTCGATTTCGAAGTGTTGATTGTTCGATTGTTAGCCGCGGCCACGGCTGCGTGACTATTTCTTGTTTCCGACTCACCCCGTTCCACGGAGACTCCATGTCGCCGTTGCTCTCCTGGCCGCTGAGTTCGCCCCGCGGCGGCATCCTCTCGTCGGAGCAGATGTTCAGCGGCGGCTCCCCCTCACTCAACACGTCCGCCTTGCTGTCCCTCTCACACCTGTCGACTTCCACTTGGTTATCACCGGCCATATCGTTGTAGTCGACCCCGTTTTCAGCTATCTTGTAACTCTCGTGAATAAAGTTCGGTAGCACGAATTCGCTCTCCTTCTGAGACGGTTCCCCCCATATGTACATGGGATCCTTTGTATTGTCTTTCACGTAGTTGGACTCTTTGGCCGCGTCGAAGGCTTCCACGCGATCCGGCGTGAAGTAATCGGCATAGATGTTGTCGCCGAAGTAATTTTCATTCATCATCGAGACGAATTGTTTGTTTTTTGAAGCTGCTTCCAATTCCAATAGTTCCCTGTGATTTGATTCCTCGTCAAAATCCCCTGTCATGTTGCTGTAGTTGATAACGTTTATGGGTCTCAAGGTCTCCATGGGTGCGATATCGGTGGAAGACCTCTCTTCATTGCTGAAATCGTTGCTGGAATTCACTTCCTCTTTCACATGCACCATGTCGACAGTGGTGGTGTAGTGACTGTGATTCACATTAGACGGTGTCACTGGTTCAATGTCCATAGACTGTTCCTCCGTGTTAGCGTCGAACTCGTTCTGATGCTCCTCAATAGCTTTAATCTTCTCGATACTAATGTTCTGTATGATTCCACCAGGTTTCGCGTTGCCGTTTTCGGAATGAATTTTATTGATGCTAAAGTTTTCTGGCGATTTGTTCGATGATGACGACTCTCTTGTGTCATGAATCTGGCTGTGATTGGGCGGAAACAGTTTTGCGTTTTTAATTTGTAGGACCTTTTTGTGCTTTTTAACGAATATGTTATTTATTCTGAGTAAGTTGTTTTTTGCTTTGCAAGACGGTTTTTTGTCGGTGTCTGTGGTGCTGGCTGAGATGACTGATTGGCTGCTTTCTGGCTTAGGCATGGGGGATGTTCGATCGGTTGAATTATCCCCGTGTTCCGATAGCTCGCTGCAAGGTGATATCGATGGTTTCTCATTGCATATCAGATCAGGAACGGGACAACTGTCTGAGAACTCAGTATCCATTTTGTTGTCAACGCTGCCCGGCTTACTGACACTTTCCTTGAACGATGAATTACTCGAATTTTTGATGACCGAAAATGAATTTGAACCGATACTGTCAATGCTTGCAATTGAAGGCTGAGTACAGTCATCGTTCGTACTTGGATTATCATCAAGATCTGGTAATATCTTCTCCGGTGTAACCGACGGTTCGGGATAGTCAGAATCCGTGGAACCCGTAAGATCCATAACAGTGTTGAGCATATTTTTGTGGTGCTGCACAGGAACTTCAACCTTAATATTGCTTAGAATTTTTAAACCTTTAGTCGATCCGGAGGTATCATTCTTTGATTCTGACTTTTCTCTCTCATTTTTTTTAATTGCAGACTGTGGTTTTGTCCGCTGCAAGTTTGGACTCACACTTGCGCTGCTAGAAGTATCTGGTGGTAACATTGGGCTTACCTCGATAATAAGTGTCTTATTTGCATCATTAACTACATTAGGAACAGACTTTTCTGGCACATTTTGAACATATGATAAATTTTCATTAAAAGAACTATTTGTTTTAGGTAATAAATGTGGTGACGTGTACATACACGAAGTGTTACCAAACTGGTCAACAACCATCACGTTTTGGTACATTGAACTAGATTGTGCTACATTTGTGGCATTTTCCTGACCTCCTGCGGACGGCACATTAGAAATGTACGGCTTGCCATCGACATTGTGAACCATTTCCCTATAAATAATTTGTGAATTCTGAGTGACAACTGTACTGCTTTGTGTGAATGTGTCAGACGTCAATTGGTTATACTGGCTAGAATTTGAAGTTACAGTTTTTGGGTCGATTGTTGATGATCCTTGTAATGAACCCGGCATAACCAAATTATTCTGCAAAGTCTTCGGTGTGAATGATGGAGTATTAGGCAATACCACATGCATTGGTTTCCCCCCAGGTGACAGGTATGGCATTCCTCCGACATTACTCTTCAATAGTATATTACCAGATTTTGGCACTATTTTAACATAATCACTCCCCCTTCTGGAGGCTATTGGATTGGCAGAAGGTATTTTAGAGGCCGACCCCATTATTGGCATGTTGTATCCAAAAATATTGCTTGTATTTTCAATCTGCGGACTGTACTCAGAACTACGTGAAAATTTTATCTCAGGATCATCTTGTTGTTCAGTAAAGAATGGGTATGGTTGATCAAAGTCTGATGATGGTGCATTAGAGCCATATGTCTGAGTTTTATCAGATTTCACTGTATAAGAGTCTGAACAGTGACTAGAATTGTTGTTTGAGGTGTTTTCAAATGTAATACTTCCAATTCTAAGATCTGGTGTTGCATTTCTTGAGGTATTAGATGTTGGTGTAGACTTGGTTCGGCTCGGAGTCCTCCTCCAGAACCTTTCATTTTCATTATTTCGATGTGATGCCGCCCATCTACCACTATCATCAGTGGCAGGGGTTCTTGACCTACTCCTGTAAGATCTCTCTGAGGTCAAAGGGGTAGGTGTTCTACTACTAAAGGTATTGCTGCTACTACTGCTGCTGCTCTTTGAGAGACAGCACAATGCTTTTATAACTTGATCTTTTGGATGTGTGTCCAGATGTGACTCTAAGGACATTCCACTATGTAGGTACAGTGTACACACAGGGCATTGCACTCTCTGATCCATATTTGTTGTCTATAGTGTAACAATATGTACAAAAACGCGTCGCACAGGGTGACCCTGGCGATGCGAGAATCGTTATATCGTCCAATGAGCGCTCAGACCGAAGCACCACTCTGCTCGGTGCCCGTCACGCGCATAACTACTATACACAAGTAAGGCGAATTGCCCACAACACATATCTTCACTATAACTCGCCTTCTTATCGATCTGTCGGACAAAATACAGCAAGGTTAATGTATTATAAAGAAATTTGCATCACTTAATAACAGAAACTCGTTCAACGCACGGTGAAGAGACAAAAGAAAACAAAAGTTCGAGATAAAGGCCATTGATACATAAAAAAGTCGAACGCGAACAGAAAGAAATGAATACATCTGTAGTTTTAAATTAAAAACAGGGCTTACCTTTTTTAAACCTTTGTCATATATTGTCCATATCATGGACGACCATTAAATGAATCCTTTAATTATTTAGTATCATGTACGCTTATTCTAAAAATATTTCCAAATAGTCAGACATATTGTGATATTGCAGACGTCTCGATCACAGGTTCACAATTCACATCACATCACCACAGAATGTTCACACTACAGAGCACACTCCGATCTACGTACTTCTTCAATATATACAATTTCTAAAGTATAGTCTGTGGTATTTCCAAGTAATATAGGCAGTCTGAGAAATCAATAATCAATAAATAATTTTGATCATTTGTTTGAATGCGTAAAATGGAATGTTATTTCTATGACATTGGCAATGTTAAAGACCATGTGTTTTATATGAAAAAAAACTTTGTGCCTTAATATTACGAGTAAAAAAAACATTATTCATATAAAATTAGTCTGATACATAATTTTTTAGAGTCGGATATTAAAAAGAATTAATTAAAAAGGATTATAATAAAATTAAAATAATGGCAGAAATACACTGATGTATCTTAATGTATTGATTATTGTAAGGTACAAAACTACAAAAGCCTGTGATTATGACAAATAAAGTATTGGGAAAATTTAAAATTCTATCTCTACTACAAAAAGAAATAAAGGAATAATGATATATAAGTGTTTATGTCTATTCATATAAATGTTTTATTCATTGAAATGTAAAGGTTTACGGATTATAATACTACGCGTTATTTATTATGTTATGACTACATAATCCCGACGTTTCAGTTTCTTTGCAGAAACCGTGATCACAGGCAAACGAGAAAGCAAATGCTATTAACAATGTTTCATGAGTTCCAGTTAGAATTCATTCATAACGTTAAATGTATATGTTACAGTAGGTCTTTACAGTCTGCCGAGAGTACACTAGTATATCTAAACCTGAAATACACATAAGACACCTATGGAAGGAAGAAAAAGGAAGTACCTTAAGTCTCAACATTTCATAATGGCAATAAAATAGATGTCAAATGACATCAGTCGATTTGACAACATTCAACACTGAATATAGTAATTGAATTTGACGATATCAATGAAATTGAATAATTAATTGAAGTCAGGCCAAGTCTCTGTCAAACGGTCTTACTAAGACTAATTTAATATTTATATTTCACCATACAATTATATTATTAACTTATATTAAAATTACTAAAAGTATCAATACTTAAAATTACTATTAAAATGTCGTACAATTTCGAGAATATGAGTGTGAATGGTAATAATATGTAAACAAATTATAACCTGCTCATGTAGTATTATTCGAAATAGAACTAAGAATAGTGTGTATTATATTCCAGAAATATTTGATTTATACCGTCAATGGCGTGAAAATAATGAAAGGAGAAGCGAAGATATCATTAACACGTATTTACAACATTCTATTGATGAAAACGCTCTTCAAAAACTCGGAACTGAAAGTAAGTCTATGAGAAATTTTTAAATATGAGAAAAATGGCTTTAACTTTATCTTACACACAAATATTGATGCATTAATATTAACTAAATATTGATTTTTCCAGAATATGTCATAATCGAGCAAATTATCTATGCAGCACTGGATTGTCACTATTATAGTTTAGCTAAAATGTGGACATTGAAACTCAACGATGAGTTTCCCAATAGCCTTCGAGTCCTGAGATATAGAGTTTTATGCTTAGAAGCAGAGGGCCAGTAAGTTACTACACCAAAACTACCAGTTGATAAAATAGTGTTTGTGTTAAATATCATATCAGAATATGCTATGGATACAAAAAAATAATCTTTTATCCAGTGCCTGGATGTAAGCTAATTAATGTATGAATTTGTTTGGTGGAAGAGAAGTTTAGAAAGAGTATATGGACATTTACTAAGTTATGTGTGATAACAATTGGAGAATTATGATGGTTAAGTTTGAAGTTCCAAATTAACAATGAAATTATAACTCTTAACTCCCATAGTTATGTATTAATGCTAGTTATTTACAAACTATATTCTGATGAAGTTGGTTAGTTATGATTTCAACTAATTCACTCATTACCGTAATGTTTTTTTCAGATATAAAAAAGCTAGTAGTGAATTAGAAAATATCACATCAATACATAAAACGCAAGCACCAGCCTGTAAGCGATTCGTTACCATCTACAAGGCTATGGGACTCTTACCCGAAGCTATCAAGGAACTGGTGTTTTATTTGAAACAGTAAATATTATACATGTTCAATAAATTAAAATTTTACTATTTTGTGGCACGTTTAAAGAATAATTTGTATAAATAGCTTTTTTTGTTATTTAAATGTTTTGATTATATGAAAATTAAATTTGAAAAGATTTTAAAATTCCGGTTTTATAATAAACCTTTATTAAAAAATGTTTATTGGATCATTTCAATCATTTAGATTCATATCTGATGTGGAAGCTTGGCAGGAGTTGTGCGAGATGTACTTGGTAATCCAGGAGTACTCGAAGGCAGCTTTCTGTGCTGAAGAACAGATCCTCCATAGTCCTCATCATCACTTGTTGCACCAGCGTCTTGCTGATATACGGTACACTATGGTATGTTTGTATTTATACTTTTTTATATTTCAACTAATTTATGTAAGTCAGCAAAAGCCGAAAAAAAAAGTTTACTGCATGGGATTTTTGAAAATTAAGTGAACGATTTTGTGTGTTTAGAATAACATATCTCTTTAAACGAAATTCTACTATAATAAGTCTAGTTTAGGAGAAAAAGTGGAATGACAATACTTCAGTGATGGATTAACCAATAGCGAGCAAGTCAAACAAGGCCTATCTTTGTAAACATGAATTCGTACACTATTGAAAATGCTCACCAAAGAAAAGTGAAATTATATGCTAAACTACTATCTAAAGTTTCCAAAAAATATGTTTAAGGACCTCTCTAACCGAAAGCCCTAAAAAAATACTGATGCATTCTTAGACTTAAGCCAGGTCAGGTAGGTTTCACACAAAGCAAGTATAATCTGACTGTCTCATGTCACTTGCCAGTATTAACTAGAATTCAATCATTGGTTAATCTGTATCAGCTGTCTTTTTAAGAAATTAATACTCAATAGTAAAGCTTTCCCGAAAGCCCAATATTGATTGTATGAGTAACAATTAAATTTGTTAAATTGTGAGGTACAACAACGCTAAGTGACATTTAGTTCTATAAAATCATTTAAAAATGTATGTAAATTTGCAGGAAATGAGAAATAATAAAGGGCTTATTATATTATATTATATATTGTAGTAAAGCTCTCAATACTTCCTTAGCCATTTGTTAAGTATACTGGCCGGTATGTACCAGGTGACTTCTCACCCACCAGTGTTACCAACTCTCAGAATTTACTCTATAGCAAAAATTTGTACTGATTTGTATACAAATGTGTAATATATATAATTTTTATTCTAGGGTGGAGTTGAAAACATGGAACTGGCGAAGACATACTACTGCCAGGCATTAAAACTGAACCCAGATAACATGCGAGCTTTGTTGGGATTGTTCTTAGTAAGTATCAATATTTAATAGCCTATGATCAATATTGATGTTATATAGAGAATTTAAGTTGAAATATTGTATGAAATAATAATTTTAGGTAACAAATAACCTGCTGGGCCAATACAAGTCATCTGGTAGTACAAAACGCAAAGAAATATGGAAGCTGTCCCAATGGGTACAATCAGAGATATCAAAGAGACAAAAGAAAGCCAAAACTCCAGCCTCCGTACCCACTCTTACTAACCTAATGCTAACTTTGGCTATAACGGAATAGTCAAAAAAAACATTATTTACATTAAGGTTCTAGTATGAAGTTTAACTATTTTACTCATTGTAATATTTTATATACAAATTATTCAATGTCAATATGAAAAGTTATACGTGGGATTACTGAACAATGTCATCTCATATACACATGTAAATATAATAGTTAAAAAATAATTACACATATAACCGAACCAATACATTGCAGCGTCTTAAACGCCCGTGGAAATTAAATATCAATACAAGTAATGTGCAATGTTTTGAATATAATGTTTTAGTAGAAATATCCATACAGATATATGTTAATTATATGTAGACTATGTAAGAGTGAATACCATTATCTTAGTTACGTGTTTGTATAATCTGTAGGGGCAGGGTGGGTATCAGTCTGTGTACGGTAATATAATTATTATATGACAAAATTAATTATTTCTATTCCATTCCTCAAAGTATTAATTCATCTCTTTTAATATGTTTGTATGAAGAATTCTTTGCAGTCGGTTAACTAATTAATATTAATACAAATAATGTATATTGATACAAATCTTACAGATAAAATAAGTCTCATGGACAATGCATTCCCAATATAAATGTTTATATAAATGAAACGAATATTTTTCGGATATACTACGCGTGCCGTATTTTTTGTAAAAACTACACCAATCACATCTTGTCCGCCCGTGATCACGGTTGCTGAAAAGTAACCGAAACGTCGGGAGTGTGTAGTTTTAAAATAATAAAGCACGCGTAGTATATCTGAAAAATATTAGTTTCGTTTAAATGAATAAAACTCGCGAAAGTCTTAGATCTCATAAATGTTTATATACAATTTTTTGGTAAGGATGCAAGTGAATAGGAAATAGTATATCAACACTTGAAGGAGATTAGACATGATAAAAGTGGAACTTATTACATAACCTCAATTTTTTTGACTCGTCTATTCCATGTCACGGTAAGTCGAGCTGCAGAGTGGGGGTAACGTGGAAGGCATTCATTCATGCAGTTATAACAAACAGTGACTGACATCAGCCGTGAATTACATTCCATCCAATTGTTTGCGTTTTTATCAATAATTTTAATAAAAACTGTGTTAATTTTTTAACATATTAAAAATTATAATAAATGTGACAGGTTGTTCAGCGAGTCGTTAAGGCAGTTATATATACGACTTTTTAATTTTGCTTCCGAAAACCACGCGCTTTCAAATAAAACAAGCTCAGTTTTAATCTATTTATTTTGTTTTAAATGATTTTCATTCAATATACTTCGTTGTTTTCCGAATATATTGGCGGCCATTTCTTGTATCCTCTTCTCGTGTCTCTGTTTTCTTGTTGCTTCTCCACTGGAGAAATATTTTTCTCTGTAATGAGTATTGCTTTTGAAAACATTATAGCTTAACAAGCAACCAACAATATTTTTCTGACCGAATATTCGTAAATCGGTGAAGGAAAACATCGTGAGGAAATCTGGTCTTATAATTTCAAATTGTAAGATTGAAATCGCCAACCCGTCTTGATTTCCTCAACGAGGTGATTAATGCTCTAACCTTCTCCATGTGAGAAGAGGCCTTTGCTCAGCAGTGGGCTCCTACAGGTTGATGATGATGATGATGATTCGTAAATCTAGAAATCCTTATGTTTCGATGGATTTTTTTTCTGTATTTTTTTTTATATATTTGAATAATCCTTATATTTTGTTATCATGTTTGGTTGCGGGAGTGTGAATTAATACATAGGATTCAAAAAGATTGAAAAAGAAAATTGTTTTAAATAGAAATAATTGTACTAAGCTTATTTTGTTTGTTAAGATTATTTTTCTTCCAACATACCTAAAGTTTTGTGTCCCAGTCATCGTACCACCACCAGTTGAGGGTAGTTGGTCGCTTATTTTCTCGTACGTCAGGAGTCTGCGAGCCGTCAGTTTGGATAGTAACTGTTCTGAATTCGCGACCAGTTTTAACGACGGATGGCTAGGAAGGTGTTCTTCTTTGTAATCTTCTCTATAAAAAAAAAGTATTATATATATTTTTTTATATCAACTTATTATTACCCTTTTGAGTATATGTTAACGTGTTACGCGACGGTGTTATAATGGTAGTTAATTAAATAATAAGAGTATTACGGTGTAACCGCCGGCCGCTCTATGACCTCTAAGTAAACTTGTTAATTCCACACGGGTCCGAGTCAGCGGTTCCGCGTGAACAGACTTACTAATTTTAATTTTCTCTTTAGAATATTATGTCACTATATGTCGAACCAGTTAATAGTAATTTAGTTTTAAAATTAAATTAGTTAATTTTAATTTTGATGTCATTGCTCCCATCGACAAAAACGAAAGCCTAGTATAGGTATAACGTGTGTTTCGTGTAATTTAAATGTTTTGAATACCGTATAACCGGATACCAGCAGACGAGTCTCTTGCCGGCTTCCAGATGTTTGGCGGCGAATGTCAAAAGGTCGTTATACATGTGAGGCAGCTCGTAGTCCACCTTGGCGGGGATGTGGTTCACGAGGTGATCTTCCGAGAGGGTGTAGTTCTCTCGCTCTATACCAATTTTTTCCGTAGGTTCTCTAATGCCGTAGGGCGCTGATTGCATAAAAAAGTTAAGTTTATCTTGTAACAAACTAGATGGCGCTTTGTCGAGTTAAATAAATAAAATATTCAGATGTTTACATTTCTTGCTTTATACAGTATGCTAAGACTCACGTATCTATTTATAAAAATTAAAAATATTCCAATATATAAATGGACGATTTTATAAAAAAAAAAATGTATTATATTTCAAAAAGTTCCAAGCTGCAAATATTATGACGCAGAAAAAGATTCAGCTTAGTATAAAAAAAATCGTATTAACCTTTCCAAACATTCTCTATCAGCAATTTTATCTCGTTTAATTAGATAATACGTATTTAATACTAACGATCGGTGATAATGGCGTCGAAGGTCAGTTTGTCTTTCCACATCGGTAATGAGAAGTCGCTGACGATGACGTCCAGGTAACGGCTGGAGCTGCCATATTGACGCATGTTACCGGCTATGCTCTCATCTTTATCCCGCGACTGGAATATTTGGAAAACTAGCTATGAATACTGGCTATGACGCGCGGAGACGTCCGTCAATGAAATTTTTTTGGGTTCTATTGCCAACCTTTTTTCCGACTCGTGTCGGTCTCGTGCGAGCGTGGAGCATCATGAAGTCGATGTCGCTGCCCCATACATAGGCTGGGAAATACGAAATACACTTAGTACGACAGCTTCATGCAAATTAAAAACATTAATCGCATATAAGGTATCGAATTATGGTTTTAATTAAGGAATTGGATTTTGTACCCTTAGAACGTTTAACATCGTGATAGTAAACACAGCAAATTCAAAGTCTCTCATTCATAAATCTTCACACGTGACAGTACCAACGTAAGTTTGGGTGAGAAAATTACAAGCGTGTTTAAATTACTCATTTCAAATCACAGCTACATATAGACAGAAACAAACAAACGATATGTTTCTATTTAGTTGATATAGATTATATTATTCATGCTTTATCTGCTTCTAAAAGTATTCTGCAACACAAATATAAGTAGGACAAATTGTAACTTTTAATATGAGTGCTCTTTACGCTTAGCGGAGGTTCGTGTTGTCACGCTACATGGTGGACGTTCATCGTTTGTCATCCAGAATACTATAACTGGCAAGATTTATGAATGGAAAAACTGTTAACGCTCCGTATATAGTGTTTATGCAAACTTGGACTAAGGATACACTTAACTTGTTCTAATTATAAATTATTGGAAAGTATCATAGTAATAGTCAGTTATTTTGGAAGAATAAAATATTTTCACTACATAGGTGTGACTTTCAACATGGATTATATATATTTTTATCATTTACTTCAATAAAAGCAGATAAAACTTCTAAAATAACTATAGCCAGTAGGCTAGTTAGTAAATTATTACTTAGACGTCAGCTGCCTGCCAGCGAAAGTTACGTCAAAATCGTTCCAGGTCTATAAATAGCGGGAACAAACGGACAGACAAAATTTGTATTAAAAATTATATTATGACAAATACATCATATTACAATTATATTATGACATAAACATTTAACAAAAAGCTAGTATTTTAATATTACAAACAGATAACATAATTTTATTTATCTGTATTTTGAATAAATGCATTCATTATTAATAAAAATTAATAATAAAAAACTAGAAAGCTACATATAGTGTTAACTCACCACCAAAATGAGCGGCAGCGATGAACAAAGATCCGGATCCGACGAACGGATCGTATATCACATCCGCGTGATCGACGCGCGCCTGATTGGCCATCACCAGAGCCAGTTGAGCATCCATACTGGTGTTGCCAATGAAATGACGCTTCTTGAGGGAATGGGTCTGTATCAATTCTCGTTGGCCATCAACTACCTTGATAAAAACATTGTATGTGTAAACGAATGTATTTTTTTCATGGGCCATTTAAAAATATTTTTTTATATAAAATACAAAACATTCATCAACATAACTAGTTTAAAACTTGCAACCTCTGGACCGCTTGTCCCTATTATCACTCTATTGATTTAATACATGTCATTTTTTATCTATATACTATGAAAATGCTAAATATTAAACCTTTTTTGCAATTTAATGTAGACCTCTGGCAGTGTAAAATATTGTTACAATAAAAATATATATAATTCAGAATCTTTTCTTGAATATAAAATTCTGTCTCATAATCCAGTTGGGTTTTGCTACGCCCTTCAATGAGATAGCATATTAAAATGAAATACCTAGCACTTCTAACTGTTAAGTCATAAGTCTAAGCACATGCTACTGGTGATGTAAATTTATGAAGCACTATAAACAACCTGTATATATATATATATTCAGAACTGAATAAAATAAATATAATGTATTTCATAAGTATATTAGTTCCAAAGATGTATCATAATATTTACATATTAGCTGAAAAATATTTGAATGTAAATGTTTTATTAAAGGTATGAATAGCTAAATCAAATATGTATTACCCATCTTCCAAAGAACAAGTCATGCGGCTGGTTTGGTACATTATTAGGATCAATACCGTAGAACTCTATGTAGGATAATGTTATATCCGGTTTCTTCAATTTGACCGGCCCTTCTAATGGTAAGTAACTAAATTTCTGTGAATAAATATTTAAAATAAACAAAATTATCATATTCTATGACCATTATACAGAATTTTAATTATGATGCTTAACTTTTTTAATGAATGTTTTTTTAAAAGAAATATGTTGTATAACAGTCCCAAATTTATGCCTCACCTCAATTTTTTCAACTTTCTCTTTAATACTAAAATGTTTACAGAAGGTCTCGACATCAATTTTAAAAGATTTACTTGAATCGCTACACGCCTCTAAAAGTTCACTTGGACAAATATGTGAGTCACTAATATTACTGTTCCCTCCCTCGGGTATGATCCACTTACAGCTGATATTTTTTATAGCACTTTTGAGGTTTTCATGTAAACGATCCTCCGTCTTCGCTCTTGACCACAATTCTATACAGTTTTTGAGTAACACAGACCTAGAAGCGATCTTTCTAATACACTCTTCTTCTGGCAGTTCAACGATCCAATAAGGTCTGCTCACACAAGGTGTTTCAATGAATTTCATAGGTATTTTTAATAAAGAGATGATGCTTTGCATTTCCTAAAATAAGATAACGGTAATTATAGAAACTAATTCAAAAATAACAAATTATGATACATATCATACAATTACATACAGCGTATCGAAAGTCGACATGTTCATGTGCGAACCACAATAAATACCGCCTCCACATTTTATTATTATAAATAAAACCTATTATAAATGTTTGTTTTTGATAACCTTTTTGTACTTTACATTAAAAAAAGCATGAAGTATCGCTCTTATGAAAATTAAAACTCATAACCTAACTTTTTGTTTACCTGTCAGCTCAAAACGTCATTGCTTATTAGTTGTTATTTCTAGTATGGCAATAATAGTGAATGAAAGCCAATATCACATTTGATTATACTTACAAGATATTAAAAAAAAAATATTCAACAATATTACTAAGGTCCCAACAGTAATTTAATATATCAAATAGTACATGTTTAAGACATTAATATGAAATAAAACCATTTTTAAATCTTAACCTTTATTTACATCTATTACCAAATGTAGCTATCTAAGACTGTTTATTATTATCAGCCTCCGGTTGGTCTACGAGGTCCTGGTATCTGTCGTGTAAAAAGTCTAAGTAAGCATCTTTTATAGAGCCAGAGCATGCTACATAATGTCCACCAGAATGTTCAGCAACAATAGGTTTTGTGAATAGATTTATAAGTGATTCACTCATTTCTGAAACATTTTATAATAAAATATTTTAAATTAATTTCATATAAATAATTATTGCATAATACATTATTATGATGATAATAAACATAAAAATACCTTTAGGAATTATAGAGTCACTTTCCCCATAAACATGTAATGATGGAAGATTTATTTCTTCATCATAAAATCCTTTGTGGACTAAACTTCCAGAGCGAAAGCCAGATGCAAATATAGCAAATTTGAATGAGTATGTTAAATCTGTTTAAAAATAAAATAACAGTTATGATCTCCAAAGTACATAATACTAATTCAAAAATTATTTTACAATTAAATTTTGTTAACTTTTTAAAAATAAACCTAATAAGCATTTTATCAACCAATGCTATTCTTCATGATATATATATTTTATCAATTATCTGGTAGAGTGCTTGATCAAAACTCCACAAGATAATTTAAAGAAACGAAGGATTAAGCCATGAGTACACTATTCTTGTTGAAGACTATTCACTCTTAACTTGACAAACAAGACAAATTCTAAGTAGAATGAAATAAATGCATTCCAACATACTAACATCCTTTTTGTTGCATAGCAGCTAATAAGCCAACGAGACAGGCTCCCTGTGAGAACCCCATGAAACCATCAAAAGGGCCATGCTCCTTCACAACAGTTTTTATCAGATCCAATGTATCTTCAAATCCGATAGCCGGACCACCGAGACACTTGCCACTGAATGTGTTGTCTTCAGCATTGAACCACCAAGAACGACCATCTATTTATAATTTAATAATATTATATACTATAAAAACTAATTTCAAAATAATTTACACTTAATAAAAATAATAATAAAACTGGGATGTTATTTTATTTTAGTGGTTATTAATAATTCACTACACAGGATATTTACTTTTTGAATTATACATACCTTCTTCTCCACTAGATTCTTCACTATGTACCTTATGCGGAGCGCTAATAAAGGTTAGCTGTGCATATTTTGAAACTGCTTTTCTGAAGGATCCAATTTTTGCTCTGAACATGGTACCATTTTGTCGATAGCCATGAAAGGCTAGAATTTTTAGCTTCGGTCTGTTTTCTTTGCTTATTGAAGACTGATTAGAATTAGAATTATGATCAGACATATTTAAAGACATTTTAGATTTTAGTAGAAGTATCTCTGACCCATGTATGTTCGTAAAAATTACACCAAACTGCGCAAATTTGAGAATTGTGTAAATAATTTAATTAACTTAATTCAATAAACTGACTCGTAAAAGATATTTATGTATAAACTTTAAAATTCTAACCCTTAGAATAGTTTATCTGTCAAAGTAGATATTTACTTAGGACATTGACAAGTATAATAAATGACCAATTACGTTAATTCTGTTTTAAAACAAAAGTAATATAAATATGTAAAAGTAACCTAATTAAAGCATTCTTTTACCAAATATAGTTTGATATAATACTTATTTTAGATTTACATTTTCAGAAATTGATAGTCCTTCAGACAGGAATAAGAGAATCTGCATTTATTTGACAGTAACTATTTCTGGCGCCAAAATATACAGCGCTTGTCAAACCAATTTAAATTTGTTGTTACTTGTTGCCTTCCTGATAAAGTTTGTTGTAACTTAAGTTTTACTTCTGTTCCTTGTTATTAACATATAATGGAAGACGGTGATTTTGATCAGCGCTTACGAGATCTTCAGAGAGAATACCTTGAATTTTTAGATGATGAAGTAATTCTTTTGTCATAACCTTTTAAAATTCTTTTTTTTATCCCACTTTAATATACTATTTGTTTCCAAAAATTCAGGAAGATCAAAGCGTATACACTGAGAAAGTGAAACAAATGGTAAGCGAGAATTCAAAAAGATTGGTGGTAAACATAAATGATCTGAGACGTAAAAATCCAGAGCGAGTTAAAAGTCTATTAGAAAATTCATTTGAGGAGTTGATAGCATTTCAAAGAGCTTTGAAAGAGTACGTTTCATCCATCGATCCAAGTTATGCTAAGACGCAAGAAGAATTTTTCGTAGCCTTTTCAGGAAGTTTCGGGACTAAGCATGTGACACCTAGAAGTTTAACATCAAGGTATTTTGATGACGTTAAATTATGCATGAACATTGTTATTGCAAAAAAAATGTTATTTACATTAGAGAAATGTTGAGCCAATACTTCATTAAAATATATATTGTCATTAAAATTTTGATTTAATTTTTTTAAATATTTTGCATTGCAGTTATTTAGGAAACCTAATATGTGTGGAAGGCATAGTGACCAGGGTTTCCTTGGTGAGGCCGAAGGTGGTGAGAAGTGTTCACTACTGTCCAGCCACAAAGAAAGTAATGGAAAGAAAGTACACGGACCTTACTTCATTCGAGGCTTTCCCTACATCAGCGATCTATCCTACTAAGGTAATTAAATCATAAAAACACACTTTATAAAGTTTTCTTTCAATAGAGAATTTTTAAAAGATACATAGTGATATTGGTGTATATAGCCTAATGGAATTATTGGCTTTGATTGCATTGAAATATATTAATACGAGTACTAACATACACATATTGGTATTCAAGTACTATAATAAAAAGCATTGAAATTTTATACATATATAACTCCACCTTCAGTTAATATTTATTTACTGTTGAACATTTTATATGGGTACATGATCATGAGCATTGGTTAATATAATAATATAATTATTGTAAACATATATCCCATATAGGATGATGAAGGAAATCCTTTAGAAACAGAATACGGTCTATCCCGGTACAAAGATCACCAGACACTCACGGTACAAGAGATGCCTGAACGTGCTCCGGCTGGCCAGTTGCCGAGGAGCGTTGATGTTGTATGTGATGATGACCTGGTAGATAAGTGTAAGCCAGGGGACAGAGTGCAAATAGTCGGCAATTATAGGTGCCTGCCATCCAAACAGGGAAGTTTCACAGCTGGTACATTTAGGTAATATATTTTTATAACATTAAATATTATTAAAGTATTTGTGTATATATATATGTTAATTGTCAGACCCACTTAGTTCTGTCCTAAGTGTTGTGTGTTAGTTGCACTTGGTGGGTGTTGTTTAATAATGACGTGGCATCCAGTATAATGTAGGCAGGTCACTTTGTTTCTTAAGCTCAGCCATGCAGTTTTGCTGCTCTACATAATTTGCTATTCATTGTCTCTATGATGTAACTAATCAATTGAATTTAATATTTGGCTTTGTTAATATAAATACATTTATTACATTATTGGTGTGTACTAAATTATGTACCCTGAAATATTAAGTTTTGCTAAGTCTTTATATATATATATGATTTAATTTTCTTACAGAACTGTTCTGATAGCGAATAATATAACTCAAATCAACAAAGATATGAATCTCAATATCACAATAGAAGACATTAAGCTGTGCAAGCGACTTGCCAAAAAGTCCAACACCGACATGTTTGAATTGCTTGGAAAGTCATTGGCGCCGTCAATTCATGGACATGACTTCATAAAGAAAGCTATATTGTGTCAGTTGCTGGGAGGAATGGAAAAGATTCTACCCAATGGCACGAGACTGAGAGGGTAATTTATATTTACTAGTGTTTAAGGTGCTAAAAAAAATCTATATATTATAAGAGATGGGATGAAAATTCTCAGCATTCCATCCGAGTATTGACCGCTATCCAGGATTACCCTACATCCCACCAGCAAATGCTTGGCAGTTCCAACTGCCTTCCCGCAGATATAACAAGGTTTTTTGGTACCCTTACCCATTTTTAATGTTATTAAATTTGCCTCTCAAATATAAAACTATGGTTAATTTCATGTTTAAACTTTACATTATTGATGTGCCCTAGAGTTGAATCAAATAAAGTTTCTATCAGCTTTATTGGAAATATATTAATAAACTATAAGATAAATATTAAGAGAAATGAGCGATACAGGGTGTGTCACCGCCCACAGAGGTTCCAAGACAACTAATTACTTATATGTATATATAATATTAATTACTTATTAAGACATAAAAACTATATCTAGGACTATATGATATTAAGATAGCAATGCCATCTTCATCATCGTGTCTTATGTGGTATCAGTAAATTTCTGGTTCATACAGCCAGGTGTTCGTTCAGCGATGTCACTCGTTATATAATATTTTATCTATACAACGGTGTTGCCCGGCTGTGTTCGGTAAATTTTTCATACGTGTCGGGTATATGACAAATATTATAATTTTGCACCAATTATTTGTTACAGCGACATCAACATTCTCCTGATCGGCGACCCGTCTGTGGCGAAGTCGCAATTACTGCGCTACGTGTTGATGACGGCGCCCCGCGCTATCACCACCACGGGGCGAGGCTCGTCCGGAGTGGGTCTCACGGCCGCCGTCACCACCGACCCTGAAACTGGTGATCGAAGGTCTGTTGCATGCAACAAGTAAAATAAATACTCAATGGTTTTCGTTATATATCTGTGATGTATTATGAAGTGCAGGACGGGCTTGATGGACGTGATTATATTATTTTTATTACTGACTTCATCAAGCGTTCTCATTTAATAGGGAACATTTTTAATGTTTTTATTTGTTCTACACAGAACTTTGTTGCTTATGAACTCTTATAACATTAGACATTGGTTATTAAGATTCAGAACTATCACAAGAGTATATATTTTCTAAGCGAGAACTTCCTTTTATTAACATTATCTATTTTAATCAGTATTCTAATAAATATTTCGTAACATTTGCAGACTGGAGGCCGGCGCCATGGTTCTGGCTGATCGTGGCGTGGTGTGTATCGACGAGTTCGACAAGATGTCCGACATCGACCGGACCGCCATACACGAGGTCATGGAGCAGGGCCGCGTCACCATCGCCAAGGCGGGAGTGCACGCCGCGCTTAACGCACGCTGCGCCGTACTCGCCGCTGCCAACCCTGTGTACGGACGGGTCGGTGGATACGAATAATGACTATACCTCCAAATCTGATTAATTGCCATCCCTGATTTTAACGCCAACTGATATTTATTACCAACCCTGATTATACAGCCAATTGAGATTTATTGCCAACCCTAAATATATATATATAGTCGCTATCTTTATGCATAATAACTTTTCCATTTCCTAGTATCGCTACTACAGTATTCTGGCTTAGTAATCATGAACCGTCTTATCTGTTAAGGGCGTGTAATTATATTTCATAATTATATTGTTCAGTACGATCAATACAAGACGCCGATGGAGAACATCGGTCTGCAGGACTCCTTGCTCTCTCGTTTCGACCTGCTGTTCGTGATGTTGGACATCGCGGACGCCGACCACGATAACATGATCTCCGAGCACGTGCTCAGGATGCATAGATATAGGTATACATATATATAACGCTGAAGAGGTCATTCGAGTTGGCTAACACGATTTTACATAAGGCTTTGGGCTACACTATTTTAGTCAGAATTTATTAAATATATTTAAAAAAAAATATGATCGAATTGTAAAGAAAAATCTATGATGTTATTTTTAAAACTTAATATGGTATTACCGCATATAACAATTAATTTTAATTGTTAGTAACAATAGTCTATTATATGTAAGATAATTTTGTCAACGTTGTCAGAAACCCTAAGGAACAGGACGGCGAGGTTTTGCCAATGGGTTCGTCAGTGGAAATGCTCTCTACAGAAAACCCAGACAATGATGAAGTCGAGGTATCATTAAAGGATTTTTATTGTTTAATTTTAATAGCAATTTACTTTCATACATTAATGCTTGTAAACTGCCAGCATTTCCGGCCAGATCCGGCTGAATGGTAATTGTAATACATATAGTGTAATTAATTAATTTAAGTAGCTTGTAGAAAACAAAACATCTGTCTCATTATAAAATCAACTATATTGTCAGTCAATCCCTAGCACCATATCAGATACCGTATACAGTCACCATATAGGTACCGGATCCGGTAAACGTTTAAAACTGCCGGACACACTAGATAACCGAATTTGTTGTACTCGACAACACTGAATTTAAATTAAGAATTATTTTATATATGTCCAATATTATTCTATGTTTTAGGATACAAAGGACACTATCTATGAGAAATACGACCCGCTCCTTCACGGGAATCTGCGTAACAAGAAGGACCAGATCCTCAGCACCAAGTTCATGAGGAAGTTCATCCACATCGCCAAGCTCATGAAGCCCAAGTTAACTCAAGAGGCTTCCGACGTGATCGCTGATGAATACGCCCGGCTGAGGAATCAGGATATGATGGAAAGCGATGTGGCCAGGGTAACACACGGATCACATTGTTTTTATTCAGTCGCTGCACAGTTTTTGGGGTTGAGGCGGAATATATGAACGTATTTATTATTTAAACGCATTAGCAGGCTGGAGCTCAGGATATTATTCTACATAATACCTTAATTAAGTCTCTAATCGGCTCATAGAAATAATAAAAATAAAATCGCGAAAAACTATTTATAAGTATTTGTAAATCTTAAATTTTGTCAACGATCCTAACTAATCTACGCTCCGTCTGGAAGGTGGCACTCGATTCTGTAGCTGTTTATTATCGATGTATGAAGATAGCTTTAATAAAATTATAATACATCGAACGATCATAAAACTATATAAATATTCGTATTGAGTGATATGAATAATATTCTAAGCGAGAGAATTAAACTACCTTAAAAGCTAAACTGTTCGCTTATGCAGTTTTATAGTTCTTATAAACTTAATCTACATAATGTTCTTCATATATATGTAGATAATTATTACTATAGCTGAGCTTGTTTTTATCTGTATATGTAACTTTTCAGACCCAGCCAGTGACGGCCCGTACTCTGGAAACTCTCATCCGGCTGGCCACGGCGCACGCCAAGTGCCGCCTGAGCTTCACAGTGAGCGAGGCAGACGCACTCGCCGCTATAGACTTAGTACACTACGCATACTTCAAGAAGGTTAGTTCATTATAAATATAAATAAACAGTGAAAATCCACATCAGTAACTAACTGGTATAAGATGACTTTCATCAAGCATGTTTGAAGATTTAATACGACTAGGACTGTGAGAGGTATAATTTATAACAGCTAGCTCATTATAAATATTATTATAATAATCTAAGACTTGTAAAAATAGAAAGAATAGTTGTTATTATTTAATTTTATTATCAATATCTTTCTTCAACTTTGATTTCATATAAAATTTAGAAGTTTTTGCAACTTTTCATATGAAATAATACCGTAATTTACTTTAATATAATATGTAATGTTTCTCGATCGACTAAATTCAATAAATATATAAAATTATTCCTCTATGTAGCTATTGTATGGAGGAAACTAATGGTTTTTTTTAGCATTCGTTACATTCTTGAATTATTCATTGATGGCATCTTCTCTGTGCATGTGAGTTAAGCTTATCAAATGATAATGATAAGAAATGTTCTTATTCCAGGTGCTTACCAAAGAGAAGCGACGCAAACGGCGCGCGTCGTCCGGCGACGAAGGTAACACTTCAGAGACGGAACAAACATCTCAGCCGAGAGCCAAGAAAACCAGACGAACGCTGAAAGTAAGTAATACTTTTGACGAGAAAAGAATTAAATTTAAGAAAAAATACCTAGCTTCATAGTATAAACATTACTTAAAATACTAGATCAGTGAATTTTGAAACGACAGGACCCCTACCACTTACTACTTACACCTCACTCGCTCACAACATATTAATATAAAGGAATGACATCGCTCCGTTCATAGTAAAATAGAGCAGGCCTGTGGTAAAAGTACCAAAAAAATTGGTAGCTCCATCTATGGTTCCATCAATTGTACTGGATAAATAGACATTAGTGGAAATTAATTTATGTTTTATACATTTCTGTGCACAGGAAGGCGAGGCTCAAGATCCATATGACTTCTCATCAGACGAGGAAGCTGAGCCAGTGTTGAGAGCAGCTCATTCCGCTCAACCTGAAACCAGCACGAGGGTCACACGCTCCCAGAAGACTATTGATAACACACGGTACATACTATACAGTATCTGTAGACGCTGATTATGTATTGTATATGAATTAATGTTATTTATTAATTTAATACTCTGTTGTCAATTGTAGGGAATTTAATTAATTTTTGAATTATTTTACAATTTATTTACCCAGATAAAACATTTTTATAAATAGCACTTTATGAAAAAAAATTAAGTCGTGGTGGCCTGGAGGTAAAAGGCCCGCCTCTCATACGTGAGGGCGCGGGTTCGAAACCTGGCAAGAGCCAATGTGAACTTTTCCGAATCATATGTACTTTCTAAGAGCGTTTAGACACCAATGACGGACGGTGAAGGAAAACATCGTGAGGAAACCTGGTCTTATAATTTCAAATTGCACTGGTACTTGAATTACAATTCCACACAAGCGGGATTCGAACCCGCTACCTTCGCAAATCGGGTATAGTTGTTTTAACTGTTATTTTAATTTGCTTCCAGATTAAGCCAATTCAAATCAGCATTACAGCAGCTGTACCGCGAGGAGCGAGCCAACTCTCTTCCTTTAGCTCGTATAACCAGTTACATTAACGAGAAATACTCCCACGACACGTTCGAAAGTGGAGAAATACACGCAGCCTTGGAGAGGATGACTCAAGACAACCAGGTCATGATGGCGGACGATATAGTGTTTCTTATTTAAGGTTTCGTTATATAAGTACTGCGTCTACACACCACAGTCAGAGCTTTAACAGCTGAAAAGATTTACAGATCAACACATTATCTAATTGTCTGGTACAGTTTACAATACTTGGTAATTTATTTTTATCATATGAATATTCTCAACTTTATTGTGTTTCGTATCTAAAACATCAGAATTAATAAACAACTTGAAGTTTTTATTTTAGTTCTAAACATTTTGAACATATTGCGTCACATATACAACCTGCTTGTTAAATAAAAATTGTCAGATCATATGATTTTATTAATTTTAATTAAAAAAAAAATACGATTATACCGAATCAGTACAAATCATGTGCCTTATTACAAGGAATTGTAATTCTCTTATTGGATAATTTTTTTGTGTTAAGTTACAAATAGTTATTAAAACATTTTTTAAATACACTGACTTTTTATATGTAAACCCGCTATTATATATATTCTCGCAATGAAAAGACAAAGGGTCAATGTGAAAATTTATTTTATAACATTATTTTCTGGCCTTTCCCTTTCCTTTGCCACCTTTTTGTTTCTTGCCAGGTTTGTTGGCCTTGTTGAATTTTCCACCAAACACCTTATTCCTGTCAGTTTGATTATTTCTGTTTTTATTGAATTTGTTTCTATCTTGGTCATTGAAGTTTTTCCTTCTGTTGTTTTTGTTCTGGTACGAATCCTCACCATCTTTTCTTTGATTAAACTTTCTCTTACCATCCTTATCCTGTACTTTGTTGGGGCCACTTTGATATTTCTTTTTTAATTTCTTATCCAATCTCATCTTCTTGAATCCCCTAGCTTCCTCTCCATCATCAGATTTCCTTTTCCTGGGTGGATTTTGACTGAATAGATCTGAAAGTAAATTATCTTTAAAGTTTAGTGACAAAATATATAGTTATATTATAAACAGTAACTACATATATATGATATATTTCTCCACTCTATATATTCAGTTCCGGAAAGCACACTCATGAAAGTAATATTAACTAATATCCAGATGTTCATCCCATACAAACCTTGTTCCGGTTCCTCTCCCACTTCCTGTCGATAATAATCCGCGTCGTCTTCATCCTGATCATTATCCTGAGTCTCCGCAGCCGCCAGCTCCATTAACCTGGAATAGCATTTAAACTGTCAAGCCTTGAATATCTATATATTAATAGTAACTGGAAAGAAAATTATCAAATAGATTTATTTCCAACAATTAACTACAACTTGTACTAAAATTCAACCAGATAGAGACACTTAAATAATTTCCCTTTTTACTTAGCTTATAATTTAACCAAACAGTTTATATTTTTTTGTCAGTGTAAAAATCTTCATATTCACCTTTGATTTTCAGTCATTTCCTGTTTCTTTTTAATTCCCTCTAAAGCTTTTTGTTTTAATTCTTCTTTTTCCTTCTCCTTCCGTTTAATGTTCTCCGCTTGCTGTGCCTTTCTCTTCTCTTTCAAGCGTCTAAAAATAAAATTTTTATATTTTAATACTGTACTTATTATACTGTAATCCTTAGAATAGTTTTTATGACTAATTATAATTAATTATAACCATTGTAACTTTGTAATGGCAACATTTAAGTATCAGCTTGTATTTGGAAACTCTAAATATTGGCTTCAGCCATTTTGTATGACATTACCGGAAGTAACGCTGAACATGAAAAATCACATCTAAACTGTACATATAATAATTAAATTTGATTAAAAATATATATTAAACAAAAATTATTAACCGTTTCTCTTCACGTTTCTTCTTAATCAGAGCCTTTTCCTCTTCCGTTTTCTCTACGAGTTCATGGAACAAAACCTCCCCATCCATAAGGCCGTCTTCAACCTGGAAAATATTCGGACATAAGTTGTCTTAATTATTACATGTATTCATTTATTTTAATTGCATATTAACAAATATCCAAATTATTACTATGGTAAAACAGTATAAAACAGGCAGTCCCCGCCTTATGCTGTTTCGATTTAGGTCGCGTGTTTGGAAAACCTGATCGTAATGACGAGGACTCTATTACTGTACTTAAGCAATATTTAAGTTCGAAGAGAATTCTTAGAGTTTTAAAAATTTAATTAAACCTTTATAAGCTGCAATGACATCCTTGGTCCGAGCTCCACAAGTCTGAGTGCCGACTTGGTGTGCATCGCTGCAGCTCGGTTCGACAGCTTTTGTGGCAAAACAACCTGGTTCGTACCATCATCTTCAAATTCACTCTCTGATAATAAAGCTGCCCTGGAAATTTCGGAAATCACTTTTTAATAACAAACAATAAATGTAATTGGATTGTTGAATAAGAAACAAAATTTTAAAAAATAATGCAAATTTTTACAGCATATTTGTAAGTTTTTCTGATCTATCGGCCCCTCGATCGAGTAGTTTTAAAACAATACAACAATATCACTAAAATATAAACCACAAACCAATTTAAACTATGTTTAATTTACAAAATAAAAGTTTTCGGTGTTGCCACCTTAGAATTAAAATGGTTCGTGCTTGATTGAACATAGAAATATAACTTACTTATCAAAAAATTCTGACATGTCCTTGCATTTGTTCAAATTAGGTATCTTCCCTTGTACCATCTGTAACATAATAATTTAGCAATAACATATACATTTACTTATTTAAATGAAACTAATATTTTTCGGATATACTACGCGGATTTTAAAAATATTAGTTTCATGTAAATGAATGAAAAATATTAGTTTCATTTAAATGAATAAAACTCGCGAAAATCTTAGATCTCATTATATACATTTACTTTTTTAAATTCAATAACAAATTAATTAGTTTAAAATAGTAGTAATAAATTTATTAATTTATTATTATTAATTACCTATAATAAATGAAATACTAAAAATCGATTTTACTTGTAATTAAGTTATTAAAATTGAAGCAGTGTTGAGCTATTACTAAAATATAGAATGAAAAATTAATTGACAAAAGCAGAATTTGAACTTGCCCTGATATATATAATATAAACCTCTGATATAAAACATTTACAGTTAAGTTGCTTTGACAATGAAGCTGAGATGCAACCTAATCTGTACTTATGGGCATTACCTTCTTAGTTCCTTTGTTTAGTCCGACAGGTGTCGCTCTGATAACATAATGTCTCAAATCTATTAATTTTGTTGTAGGATTATAGTTCATCAACACACATCGTCTAATATTTTTTAGTTTCACCTGAAAATTAACACTTATGTACACTATTAACACGTAGTATAGATACAAATTCATTATGAGTAATAAGCTAAAGACATCTCTCATGTAATGTAAAATTTATCTCAGAACACCTGGGCCGGGCTTTGCTTGTTTATTGACATACAAACTTGTGAATATCATCACATATTTCAAATCGCCACAATTCCTACTGTTTATTGTATTACTTACAGTGGTAATGTTGATTGTAGGGAACATATTCTGAAACATTGTGGCCATTAACTTCATGTGCATGCCCTCCCCTGAAAAACTGTTCAGAACAATCAGGGGTGCGTTTTTGAAGGCTTTCTCGATCACATATTGCTTCCGGAGAGAAGATATTACATCACGGGCTAGACTGTACTGTAAAGAGACAACAAGGTAAGGAGAATAAAAAATAATGTGGCATCTTAAATTATTTAAGTAATATTTGCTTAAAGAATTTGGAATTTATTGTTAAATTAGTTTCTTTTTTTTATAAAATATATGTAAAATTTGTTTTTCGTAAATTAGGATCTTTGAGCGAGCTTTGTATATAAATGTGTCAGGGCTTGAACATAGGAAATCTCTTTCTCTATTGTACATAAGAATTAACATCCTCTCTTTGTGTATCAAGATACTTACACTGTGTACTCTAAAGGTGAGTGTGGGTCCTCTAGGCAGTCGAGCAAGTCTCATGTATGTACCAAGTTCTGTCTCAGTGAATACCATCATGTGAGATACATGCAAATATCCCGACACTGACAGGAAATCCTTTATGGTATTTTTCTTTCTTTCCTAAAATAAACACCAAACAATTGTAAATATTCTTATCACAACTTGACATCGATCACAGCGCCCGAAAAGTTATGTGTAGAGAAATATTTACCTTTAATTGTGAAGCAGTAAATGGCTCCATTATCTTTCTAAAATCTTTTGTTAAATCTGTGAGATCTTTAGAACATGTTCCACGATGTATTACAAATGAATGTGGTGCTTTTATCAAATGTTCCGGTTCCAAAGATTCTTTAGTTTGATTATTCTTTTTAACACATTTCCCTTTACGTTTGCCCATCTTTCTACTTTTTTACTTAATAACCACTAACTGTATTTGTATATAGTTTTTTAATATATTACAATATATTATTATAAAGAAGATATTTTCAGGTTAGTTCGCATGCTGCATTCTTGAAGTCAAAACTAAATACTAATTATATGACAAATGTCAATGACATTGTCCAAATAAGATGACATGTAGTCACAGATAATACATACTATTTTGTTTTAATTAAAAAACTGGAAAATATTCAAATGTATTAATATTATGACGTAATCATATCATGGGGTTGATTTTTCAAATAATGAATACTTATAAATAAGGTTTCACACTATTGGTATAAAGTATTGATTCTGTCGATGAATACGCGTAGGCAACTTTTAAAAATCATTTAACAAAATGAACTCAGTTCCTTATTTTTCAAGTGTTATGAAATTAAAATATTAGTAACAATTTTGAGATTTCTCATTTATATAAAGGTTAATGAAAGATACAGTATAGAAGTTAAAACAATAGCTTTTTAATAAATATTACAATTCTCTCAGGACTAAGAAATGTTGGTAAATATTCATCATCATCATCATCATCAGCCTATCGGAAGCCCGCTGCTGAGCATAAGCCTCTTCTCGCATGGAGAAGGTTTGAGCATTAATCGCCACGCTTGCTCAAGACGGGTTGGCGATTTCAAACTTATAATTTGAAATTATAAGTCCAGGTTTCCTCACGATGTTTTCCTTCACCGTCCCGTCAATGGCGTCTAAATACTGTTAGAAAGTACATATGACTATGAAAAATCAAATTGGTACTTACCAGGTTTCGAACCCGCGCCCTCACGCATGAGGCGGTCCTTTAACCTCCAGGCCACCACGACTTCTTAAAATGGTAAATATTGCTCTTAATCAAATACCTTTATAATTTGACAAGTCACACTACTAATATCAATTTTTTTCAATGCCTTATCATCTAATTAGGGTTCCCAAGAGATTTATTCGTTACCATTTTTTCTTTCAACTATATCATATAAACAGTAGTAACAAAATTTACGTATAGAGGTTAAAAATAAAACACTTTGAACAAATGAAAACAGCTTTAATTCCGCTGGTATTTTAAGATTTTTCATAATGCACATGAAAGAAACGCCACATTAAGTATTTTAAGTCACATTTGTTGGTAGTCACATGTTTTGTTCGCAGTCGCATATCATGTACGGGTATTAGAAGAGAAATACAATATCTTACTTAGGACATTTCTTTATTGCCTTGAATGTTGATTCAGTTAAAAAAAAAACCAGCAAATATGTCAAGCCAGAGAGAATATAACGATTATCTCTTGAAATTAATTTTAGAATATTTGCCAATATTTATAATTTTTTAATCTAGAGTTATTTTACGGTGCAATGTGTAATTTATTAAGAAAAAAAAAATCTAAATAAATCTATTTGGTAACAAATGATTCGTTAACTTTCTTTTCTATCTAGCTAAACACACAAATTGACGCCACTACAATTTAGTATTAAATTATTAAAAAATTATAATTACAAATGGATGGTGATATACAACATATGCGAATGATGTTAACAAAACAGGAAAAAAATGTATAAACATCTTACAGCGCCATCTGTCGTGTGCTAAGCGTTGATAGACTACATACTTTCACATACGCTATGAACATACAGAACTTTACAAAGGCTAGAACATAAAAAATATAAAATTCCAAATACTTAAAAAATGAAAAAAAAAAAAATAATTCAACACGAATTTTCAGGAACTAGTTATTTAAAATTCATTTAAACGAATCCAAACTAAAATGTCTACAGAACATTCTGGATTCCAAAATATAAAAGCCCCTATATTACCCTATTAATTTAGCTATTAACTATAGTCCATACTAAAAACTATCATCAGATAAATAACGCGTTACAATTAATGTCAGACGAACGCTTCACGCAATTCCGCGTTTTGGGGCACAGTTTTATTGCAACGGATATGTGCCACTGTAGTCTATGAAGGCATCTCATTTGTCCAGCAAAATATTATACCAAACTAGTGAATATCATCGGGTGTACTATATCCTTTCACACTATACCATCAACTAAAAGCGGAAAAGAAGTACCGAGCAATGTTAACAAACAGACAAAGACACTAACTTGTACTATATAGTTCACAGATTACGGGAGATTGATTCTTTGAAGGCACTAAACAATAAGCATGTAATTTGAAAAGTCAACATATACAGATCGAGACGAGAAATTAATTAAAAACTGTCGTTACCCGCTAAAAAATAATCAAATAAGTGACATAACCTATTACAGAGACGAATCACAACAATCTGTTGTAATAAATACAAGTATCACGACACTAGCTCTCACTACTGACAGTGTTGCCATCTTTAACATTATATTTCACTGTACTCTGCCACTAGCAGCCAGTTGCCTGCCCGGTTAAGTCTGAAAGACACTAGAATTAAATATACCTGCATTCCATGTAGACCAAACTACAAAAAAACCATTAGTGTGAAGCGTCATAAAAATTAATATAATGCGGACGGAGGGATTAAAGAAAGAAGTTAAATTAAACAGACCGTGTAACTCGATAGGTCCACAACTTAGACACCCTCCATACAATTTGTTTATAACCTAGCTGTTAATTAGAATTAATCGTTTTTTTTTTAAAGAAACATGTTCATATGCAAAAGTAGTAAAGTCGCCGTCCGTTAGCGGCGCGTTCAAAACAAATGTATGAAAATCATTCCGACACTGAGCTGATGTTACCATGTTGGCTGCCGAGTTGTTTAGTGTTGATCCATCTGAAACATATTTAATGTTGTTTGTATGTGGAGAAAATAACAGCTGTATTTAGAACATAAGTCAGTTTTAAAATGACGTTTAGAGACCATGGCGTTACGTTGACGTTTAGAAACTCGAATATTTGCATACAAATTGTTTTTCCATGATAAATTTTAAAATTTTCGTGATTATTAATTCAGGAGTCAACAAAATTAGTTTTATGACAAATATTATAACAATTAGTATTATAACAATAGTTTCTTGTACAGAACATATATATGTAATACAAATATTTTCACCTGTTCCTGTCCATTTGTCTCCTGGGATTTCATAACATCAGGCAGGTCCGGGGGAGACGAGTACGGAGTCAGTTCTAGAGCCTCAAATTCACCATTCTCTTTCCTAATGAAAAATAAGACATGATAAAAATTATTCTACAATTTTGTTAGACGACAGACATGTTATTTAATCAATTTTAGTATTAGTAACTAAAGGCAAAATCTGTAGATAATGTTAATCAAAGATAAGTTACTGCAACAGTGTCATAGAAATCAATGAACATGCAGTGAAGATAAGTTTTATCTTATCTACAGAACAATTTTCACTTCAATTAAATATAAAATAATTGTGTGTTGCGTATACGAATTAAAATTTATAAAAATATATACGTTTTATTTATTGAAAAATAAAAATTACGAGATTATAAATATTAAAAATTATATCTTATTTTGAACTTCTACAAAATTACCATTTCTAAGACAAATGAATCCATGTCTTTGAAATAATCAATAATGAAATTTATTAGTGTATCAAATTACCATGTTTTATGTGTACTACTCTCTAACATACAAAGTACAAACAGTCCGTAGAATGACTTGGTAATAACAAATTACAACGACTACAATAAATTTCACAAAACCACATACATTCCGAAGCCCGATGATATGTAAGTTGTATTCAATGCAAAGCCTCTGTTGTATTTAATTTACCTTAAAGCAAGTCCAATTGGTGCCGGGCATTGAGCTTTGGCAGTGGCTGAAGTAAGACCGTACTCTGCCAGAGTTTTGTCATCGTCCATGAGCTGACTATCCTTGTTAAAAAGCATTTGACTCGGAGGAGCTACTTTCAAGATGCCTGTAAATTATTTATGATTTATGATAACTTATTTAACACTGAATTACTTCAGATATAAAAGCTACACATATTCTTGAATATTTAAAAAAAAATAACATTACTTAAAGCAAAATTTTTAACCTTAATTATATAATAACATCTGAAATAAATAATGATATGTGTTTAAAGTGAGTTAATCAAGTTTTAGTAAATACAGTATATTGCATATGAAATAGAGAAGTGATATATCTATTTTTAATATAAAGAGATTATATTAGTTCAAAGCCACAGAGGAGTTTCTTTAATTAGTATCCTGAAGAAGTGTTTATTTTATTTTAATAAAACAGATATTGGCAAATAGCAAAGTTTTCATTAAATTTTATAACATCTTTGTTGTCTGGTTATTGACCTTATGTGTCATATGGAATTGAGAACAAAGGTCACAATTTTTAATATCATGTAAATATCTTGATAAGGTCGGATATAATATTGCTGTAAAAACAATAATAACTGCACTCTACAGACGGACATTATTATGTGACTAAAAATAGAATTTTCGGACATTGCACAAATCCTACATACCCTCTATCATTTTCTTCAATTCCAAAACAGTTGTTGTATCTTTGGCATCCGTAAAGATGGTAAGTTTTTTTCGCCTAATCATAAGAAAGACATCCTAAAACAAAATTTTCTTTGAGGTTACGTCTATAAGAGTTAAATGTACACACTGTTTGGTAAATATAAATTTGGAAAAGCAATAATTACGAGCGTGGAATATAAAAACCTTACCATTTTGATATTATAATTAAAAAAAACTATAAACTATTAGTTAATTTATACAAAAAAACGCTTAAAGGCGTACTACAAAAGTACGAAGCGAAATTAAATATTGAATGACAACTAACTGCACAGACTGCAAAAATAGATGTTTTTCTTTGGCGATGACTAATCGCAATATTATATTTTATACATTCAAATTTAGAGTTTCTCTAAAATATAAAATCAATAATTATTATAGTATTATCTCAATATCTGATTAAGTTTATAATTTGTGAAATATATTTTATAATTTTATAATGAAATAAAACTGAATAACCGATGGAGCACTAATTGAACGCTAATACTTTTTATTGTGCTTCTACCTGTCAATCAGCGTCTTCCCTTCGTTCGAATACTTCCTTTTATAAGTCAAATACTTACAAAAAATAATTTTAAACTTTTACAATAAAAAATATTTACAAAATGTATATAAATATTTTTAACTCTAATGCTGTTTTTTCTTATCTTATAAATTACATACATTAAATTTAAAGAGGTTAAAATATCAGGTTTTAAATGTATAAGTCACCGTCTGACATTAGAATTTAGAACGTACTCTTAAGTTTTAGTCCGCTTTTCGTATATTTGTTAAAAATGTTATGTTTATATACTGCTGAACGTAAATATTTATTTGTAAACATTAATGTTATAGGCATATTTCTCTATAATAAAAATTCTGACATGTAAGGACGCCTGAATAGCGTAAATATAATATGTCATAACCTAAATATAAGTTGCAAAAATGAATACCCAAGTTTGTGTAAATTGTTACAATAAAAAGGCTGTTAATTCGACGGACAACCGTTTAGTAACGGAGAGTTGCGGTCATGTTAAGTGTATGGATTGTCTTCTGCAAGAAAAATCAGGTTGTGTCGCCTGTAAGCAGAACGTTAGTGAGCCTGAAACAATCGAGAGTTCAGAACAGAATCCTCCGCTGACGCCGGTTGAAAGCTACGAAGAACCAGCAGCCTGTGAAGATGCTTCTAACGAGGATAACGCAAACATTGTAGACCCCAATTCTAAGAAAAAATTAGAAATCTCTCACATTAGGATAGAAATGGGTAATGTTTGTATTTTTATAACAAAGCATTGTTATAATCTTTCTCACTTATTACATTAACTCCATCTTCACCCTAAAAAGACTCTATCATTACTTAATTCAACACATTTGTTTTAGAATACATAAATAAGACATACATGGTCAGAATTTCATTTGTATATATTGCATTATGTTAGTATGAACACATAATTACCAAATTGTCCCCTTTTATGTACAGTTTAAGTGAAATTCATTATAGCAAATAGCATGATATTCTCAATTCATTTATTTCAGATGGTGATAGAAAGTGTTATACATGTACAGTGTGCAAGAAAAAATTTTATGCTCGAAGCCAGGTGTCATATCATGCTTACTGCAACGGTCAGAAAAAACCATACAATTGTCAACTTTGTAAGCAGGTGTGTACATAAAGAATAGTTTGTATATAACAATTAGTTGATAATTAAAAAAACCTTTTCTATGACTTTTTATATTTGTCAAAATATGTGCGTATCTAAGTTTAGATGTATGGATGTTTGGGACTTGTTCATGCATAAACGATTTAACAGATTTTGTTTAGACTTATGTTTATGTAGATGTCGGAATAAGACATTTGTCATTATGCTGGGATTCCACTTAGTTACTGCAGGCATAACAATATATCGTGTATGACATTGCATGACATGGTCTATGTGTTGCTAATATTTCTTTCTGAGCCCAATTTTAGGCAAAAACTAATATAGGATGAATAATTTCAGAGCTTTGCATCCCTATCACATTATAAATACCACACTCGAGTGCACAGCCAGGAACGTTCTTACGGCTGTGATGTATGCGGAGCAGGCTTCTATCAGATGTCAAAGCTGAAGAGGCACAAGTTGAAACATACCAGTTAGTAGTAACTCTGTTTATAATTTATTTAACATTAAGATATTATTAGAATTATGTGAAAAGATTTTTTAGTTAGTTTTTTATGTGTGAAGCTTATCAGTTCATTATATATGTATGTATATTATTTCTACAAATAATAGCACATTTATCACAGACTAACAAAATTTTTAGTTATTCTTGTAATTTTATAAAAATGTGAATATTTGTAATTTGTTTTCATTTTTAAACTATGTTATATTGCTTTGATTATGTGCCTATGTAACAAGTAACTCATATTATCTGAGATTTTAACGAACAGTGCATATATAAATGTGTTTGTATAGTCAATATAAATTTTATTTTGCTCACATCTTTTCACTGTAAGTAAACTAGTTGTATTCTGATAGCCCAAGTTAGGTAAACACAAAAATAATTGATTTTAATGCCTTTATAATTCACAGAAGAGAAGAATTTCTCGTGCAGCGAGTGCAATAAAGCATTCAACAACATGTCCTCGCTGAGAAAACATGCTCGAACACACACCGAGGAACGACCGTACTCGTGTAACACATGCGGCAGGCGATTCAGAGACAGCTCCAACTATAAGAAACATGTCGATAAACACAGTCAGTACTTTTATTATATTATATAATAGTTATATTATCAAAGTTGGATGAATTTAGCTAAAAACAGATCATATTATTCGGCTAAAAATATTAATTTATTAAAACTTCTAGTGTTTATGTCCTAGGGTCGAACTTTTTTTAGCTGTGTCGACAGTTTCGTTGATACAAATGTATTATTTTTTATAATTTCAATTCCTAATTGTTTTACAAATTTGTTGTAATATGGTTTGTATATAATATCATTTGATTCAGTATTTTTTTTACAAAAACTGGGTAGAGTTTGACTATTATTTGCCTGAAGTTAGGTGGAAATTAAGCTGTAGGTGGCGATCGCAATATCACAGTGACAGCATGTTCACTCTTGCCTTGATAGCACTAAACTTGTGAGTGACGGAAAACAATGACATAAGTTATTTCTTCCAATGCTACCTTGTGTAAATGAGGATGAGTATAATTTCGTCAGGATGCAAAATGCTAGAAAATATGGAGTTCCAGCATACATTTAGTTGTCCTTTGAACAGGAATGTAGGAGTCTGCAATTCTTGTGAACACTCACAAACGCTTCATCTATAGAATACCAAAGGCTGACTCCTTAAGCCTGGCTGACTAGATGGGTTTTAACCAAACGGCGTCACTGTTTAACCAAGAAACTTTTTTGCGCGTCTCCTGAAAGTGTCTAAAACCCAAAGGTGATTTTTCAACACCAGGCCAAATGTGACAGTAGATTTCAACACGCGATTGGACCTGTATTATATAGTACTGCTTTCTCCTTTCACGTATTTGCTAATATCCAATTAGATTTGGCCAGAGGAATTTGTGAGGACTGACAGAGGTTTTTCCTTTTTCTAGGAACCAGAAATCTCAACTGCCGAAACACTGAGTAGAAAATGATTAATTTGGTCGAGATAAGAGTTTTGTTAAATTTTCTCCTTTTGGAACTTTTATCTATCGGTTTCGAGCATCTATACACGGAAGATAAAGCTGACTATTTTTGCTTTTCAGCCGTGTACCGTAAACGAGCTTACCGACCTATTAGTACGTTGGTGTAGGAAATAGTTTTTCATTTCTGACATATCACAACCGTTATAGCCTGCTTCTGTACATGTCGACTTAAAATGATTGATTAACAGATATTAATATATTTTCCTAACCGTAGTAATATATTTATTTAGAGAAACCATGCAAGTCGTGTGGAATGGAGCTTCAGGCGTCTGGTGTTCATCGCTGCGAAGGTCCTGGTAGTGGTAGTCCTGGTGGTAGGGGGAATGGTGGTGGGCCCACCACGGGGGGGCCTCGCGCTCACGCCTGCCCCCGCTGCAGGAAGGCCTTCCACTCCCGGAAGGACATGAGACGACACGCAGCCATTCACTCAGGTAACAAACAGTGAATTATTTATTCCTATCATTGGAAGCATTTCATTACAAGTAGTGGAAATAAAAACCGAGTTTATTTCGCGACAGCGTGTCAGTTAGATGAAAATTGTTTCTTTAATTGGTCTAATGAACTCATTCGATTCCAGATTCTAAACCGTTCCGCTGCAAAGCCTGCCCTGACGAGCGACGTTTCAGACGCAAAGATAATTTAGAGCGGCACATCCGCAATGCACACCCTAACTGCGCCCCCGCCACAGCTCTGGAATGCGATCTGACCGCCCTCCAGAGCGTAGCCCACCACGCCTATGAAATACACGAGAAGATACGCCTAGAAATTCTCAACCCATTACCGCCTCTACCTCAGGAAGTCATCCAGAAACACATAGACGTCGAGGTCGTTGACAAAAAGTCGATCATAGAGGCGAACAACGCCAGGGAGAGCGTCATAGTCGAGAAGAAACCCGAGGAGAAGAAGGTCGTTACTCCAGAGAACGAATATGTCCATAAAATAAGGAAAGCCATAATACCTCTACCGCCCATAGACCAGGAGAAGTTCAGGAGCGTTCAGAGAGGATTGTTACCGGACAGCGTGGCCGCAGCACCCATCAAGAATATGGAGATATACAAGAAGATACTGTACGAGAAGATAGAGAAGGACTCGGCCGAGGTCATACAGAACCCCAAGATGCATTGGAGGAGGAAGATGGAACAGGATAGCAATTAGTGAGTCAGTAGGGTACTACACATAATACTACACATTATACTACACATAAAACGTGGACTTAAACAGTCCCCTGTATACACAGTGAATAACAGTCTTATTGGATATTATAAATTGAATCAGCTAAACATTGTAAAAAAGACTATAAGATTGACGTATGAGGATGCGAGTGAAGGCATACGTTCTGTCAAACAAAATATTTATAGAGAGGATGTGTGAAAGAACATTTACACGAACAGATCACTGTTCACTGTGTAGTTTTGGAGATCGTCTATAAAAATAATTTAATGTTTCAGGTGAAAATGTTAAGGCTGATTTGGATGGCGAAGCGATCCCGACTGCTGATGTTTAGAACGATTTACTTTTATACAATATACAAAACCGTAATGTCGATAGATTAGGTTATACGATGAACTGACGCTCGGCGCCAAGGGTCGCTGGCCGCCGATGTTGGCGACCGTGGATATGTAGGGAGCGCTATTCGATAACGGACTTAGGATTACACATGTTTATTATCATTGTCAGTTCTTACAAATGTTCAATAGATCCCGTCTAACGCGGCGACGTTATCATAATGCTATTGTAATGTTTGTAAGAAGATGACGACCTGGTGAGTGATTGAGATACGTGCCTCTAAGTCATTGAAATGAACGATATTTATTCTGTAAGTTTTGATACTTGAGCTAGAAATTATTGAAGGTTAGTCGTAATTTGCGTCCAAGACGTTTAGATGATAGCCGATTGTTACTTTCATTATTATTATATTTTTTGGCCACAGTCTAAAATTTTTCGCCGGCTCCAGGGACGGAAACCTTTTTCATTGATCTCTATATATATGATTATTAATGGACATTGTCACATGTATTATTTCGTCGTTACTCGATGGCTGGGCCATTCGTGGATACTTTATGTACTTTTAAGTCATTAAAGGAAATCGTAATTATTGGTGATAGTTATCGTTGTATTATAACGTATTGGTAAATTGATTATTGAGATGAAATCCAGCGGACGTTCCTCGCTACCAGTTACCGTTTATTATTCGTACAAATTATGTGTAACTGTAATATTTAAAACGTAACGTTTAAAAACTGAGCCGGGCTGAGTTGGCGCAGACTCTGAATAGCGTCACAATGTACGTGGCTTTATTGTCTCCTGTATCGGATAACTCGATGGCACAATATATCTGGACATATGGAATAAAAGATTAATCGACACGAGTGGGATACGAACCCGTCGCGGCTAGGATATCATATTACAGGCGTATCGAAATTTGAACTATAGTGTCCCTACTCAAGTCGATGTATTTGGCATCTACGTATAGTACTGTCGTGTTTTTTTTTCTATAATTTTTATATTAAAATATCTGAAATAAACCGTACTTTGATCGAGCTTGGTCTGCCAAAAAAAAAAAAATTAATTGTGATACATATATACATTGGATACGTTCAAAATTATTTTAGTATGTAGTGATGACTGATTGTGATCTCGAGATTGATCTCAAAGTTTATTTAAGAGCTTAATACAACAGCATTATTCCATATATTATTGTCGCGAAGCAAAACGACTTTTCTCTATTCTTAAAGTCATTTTAATGCAACATTAAAAGTGTCGAAGTTTAAGCTAAACTATTTTTGACACACGGATGTGTCGCGGAACCCACCGTGTCAGACAGTGAAAAATCACTCATATTTTTACTTCTAACATAATGGTGTATAGTTTTACATAACATATTGTTAATTTTTGTATTTATAGCGAATGTCCTGTTCGTTGTAACATGCAATACTTTGATACGAATAAAATGAATTTATAAATATCTATTTTATTTTTTGTCTGTGTTCATCTAAGATTTATCAGTGTATTCCCACCTTAACCTTGCTTATTATCACTCGGCAGTTTATATATTTTAAAATATGCGGAGGTCACCGGCAATTGGGCGTTCGCCAGTTATTCTTTATAAAGTATAGGAAATTAACAGAGATGTATTGTGTCTGAACTGGTGTGATATGTATTTTTTGCTGCTAATAAATTAGTATTTTAAACAAAAGACAATATAGTCTTGCATAGGAGATTCTTTTTACGTGAAAAGAATTTCAAGGTGCTTTTTAAGGAGTATTTTTCACATGAACTATTATAAATATCAGTCCTGCCCTGGTGTATCCAAGATCGATGAGCTGAAGAGTCATGTAAGCTAGACCGGCTTATTGTCAGGGTTGCGTTTATATTTAGCGGTGTCACGGAGTAGAATTTTAATATATATTATATAATTTACTTTAAGCATTTCTAATAATAACTATACATTTTAGCACGAATTTTTTGTTTTGTATTTTTGATCAATGGAAGATAATATGATCGATGAGGTAAGACGTCTGTATGAAGATGGTAATTGGAGGACTATTGTGAGAACGTACCGGGAACATCCGGGAAGAAACAGATTGTTATGGGTTTATCCGACGGAAGAAAACTTTGTGTTTATAAAAAAATATATGGACGAGTCGAAGTGCGCTAATATTTTAAGCATCGGCTGTGGGTGTGGCCTTCTCGAGTGGATGATCATAGCGGCGACTGGTATACAAACAATCAAACTTTATATTTGTGAATCTCTCGACCTATAGTGTATATTTGTTGAGTTTTTAGGACTCCAGGTGTATGGTTTGGAAGTAGATGGCGCTTGGTGGCAAAGCAAATACGCCCCTCCTACTTTTATACCCCTCCTCTTCACTCCAACCAAATTAGACGAAGACGCCAGAAGACTGCTACAAAGGAGAGACACGGCTTTATTGTTCTGCTACTTTAATAACGGACCAGCCTTCGAGCAATATTTAAAGGAATATCTGGGTGGAATTGTCATAATAATTGGACCGGAAGGTAAAGGAGTACATACTGACCCCAAACCGTTTGGAGACATGCCCTCCGATTGGACCTTGGACGTGCATCAGGAGGTTGGCGACACGAAGGATTTTATAGCTATATATCGTAGAGCAAGCGATTAAGTGACTGAAGTGAAAAAAAAATTATTGCAAACCCGAAGAATCCCCACAAATGTGTTTCTAAACTTCAAAAAACTAAGTTAAAAATATTGGGGAATAACGACAGCTGATTACAAGATTTCGTCCGTCATTTAATGTAATGGATATAACAAAAACAGCAACAAATTATTGGAGTGTTATTATTGATTATCTATTTAAAAAAAAACTATATTTTTATATTTAATAATGTATTAATTTTTCATGAGCTCTATATTTTTAACGTTAATTTTATTCGTCGAGGGTCTGACCGATGTGTTCATCATGGGGTCTTTTTTGCCTTGAATGAAATTGGCGCTCTCACTGGCGGCTTCCACCTGGACGACCTCCAAATTATCCTTCTGGTTTATGATCGGCACTTCCGTCACCATCCTATTGATCTCGTTAACCGGCACCTCGGCCATGTTCGATGGGAGGTCGTTTTCGAGGAAGTGGAAATCGTTTTGCATCAGATAAAGCGACTCCAGAGAGAAGTTCATGTCGAAGCGATTCAATAGTTTGTTGTCGTCGGAATTGTCATCTATCTCTATGACGTCGTTCTGCTGGTTGGAGACCTCGGAGAGTACTACGGTGGACAGGTCCAGGTGAGCCGGATACTGTTCTGGTATGATGTTGTCTATCATGTACTGGTCTATTATCGGCGGGTTGGCGGCCGTGCTGGTGATGGCCATGTTGTAGAACGCGTCCGATTTCACCTCGTTCTTTATCTCGCTCATGTTTTTGTGTATGTCCTCTAGCGGAGGCGACGCTTTATATTCCCTGCTTATGGCCGGGTTGTTCAGTAGGTTCGCGTTGCACATCCTCTCCAAGCTCGGCGACTGTGTGTTCTGTTTGATGGTTGCTTCTATTTTGATGTAGCTCGGGTCGTTGTTCTGCACCTTCTGCGGCGGCGGGATCATGGACAGCGTGTTTGCGTTCATCTGTTGATTGAACGAGAAGATCTGAGGGTTGTCGTTGATTTCGTTGTCGACCGGAGTCGTCGCTGATTCCACCATCATGCTGTCTTGAGGGTATGTCATGATAGTGTTGGGGGACTCGCTTAAAGTCGGCTCCGGTTGCAGTTGCATAAACTGGGTGGTTATTAAGTTGTTGAATGTGACCGGACCGCTTAAACCGAACCTCTCGTTATCTTCCAGCCGCTTGAAGGCCATTTTCTGTTGTGAATGAAACATGTTCACCTGATCGGGCCCCTTCAATATTAAATTGCTTTTGACGGATATTTTAGGTTTTTTTCTTGGCATTCCGTCTATTTCGTTGGGTATATCGAAAGGCGAATTACTCGACGACGGAACGGGAAGGATCTGCATCGGTTTTATTATAGGTCCGGTGGCTTTAGAGACGGGAAGGGAAATTTTATCCACCGGTTTTAGGGTTATGTTGTTGCGTACTGAAATCGGCGCCGGAGGCAATCGTATGGGAAAATTGTTCATGATATTATTGCTTATACTGTTGATTATAGGGGAATGGCTCGAAGTGACTATGCTGTTAGCTAATAATCCCTGATCGTGGCTGACTGATGGATTTAAAAAATGCAGATTGTTTTGCGGAGTTTCGTACGACATTTGTAAGGGATGTTGCGAACTGTACTGATGTCTGTCTTGTATGGTGTAACCTTCGGGCATGAGGTAATCCGAGTTATTGTCCTCTTTGCTCAAGTCTGTGACAACTTCGCTGTTAAAATTGGACTGCTGAGTATCACTGGATGTCGTAGTGCAGTAGTTTTTGGGGTACTCCTGAGGGACGGTTTCCGGTAAGCTATCACAGTCATAAACTTCTATCGGCATATTGTCTGATGAATTTTTATCCTCTTTCTTTTCATCGGCTTCTTTAGTCACATTGCTTTTCTCCGTATCCTCGCTGGGTATGGTCCAACTACGTTTCTTGTTCTTCACGCTCTTAGCTATGTCGATGAGAAGTTTAATGCCTTCTTTGTCCCTGTGCGTCGTCAGGTGCACAACGTAGTTATTTCTGCTGACGGACTTGAAGCTGCAGAACGGACAGCAGTGGACATCGCCGAGGTTCATGTTGGGATGTTTGGATATCATGTGGGAGGCGAAGGCGGTAGACTGTATGGCGCTATAGGGACAGTATTTACATTTGTAAACACCCTCGTTGGAGTGCTTCAACTTGTGCCGTCTGAGCGAGTTGTGATCGCGCGTGCAATAGTCGCATTGATCACACGCATATGGCTTATCACCTGGAAAGGAAATTTATTATATACTTGTAAGTATTGTGCCACTGTTTGAACGTAACTCTGGATGAAGATCAGCAAACGTCCTATACTTTAACGAAATCTAAGACTTCCGCGAGTTTTATTCGTTTAAATGAAACTAATATTTTTCGGATATACTACGCGTGCTTTCTTTTTGTCAAACCTACACACTTAGCATTCACATCTCGTCTGCCCGTGATCACGGTTGCTGAAAGTAACCGAAACGTCGGGAGTATATAGTTTTAACAAAAAATAAAGCACGCGTAGTATATCCAAAGATATTAGTTTAATTTAAGTTCTATACTTTGATACTTTATAGCGGTGTTTGTAGTTTCCCTTTATCTATAAAAGCGAGAAAATTATACGGTTTACAAAATATACCACCGACGCTATGTAGAAGGGATCTTATTAAATGTTAATAGTGTTAGTGCAATTCATATATACATCTATTTTACATACATTCGAATTTTCAACGGGAATCTTATGTGGTTCCGCTGATGGGCCAGAACAAGGAGTACCACAAAAATTATTATAATATACATAAAAACGTCTTAGAAATTAAACTAACAAACTGTGCATCTTCACCTGTGTGTAGTCTGAGGTGTAGTTTGAGCTCGCATTTCCTAGCGGCCATGTAACTGCAATGACCACATTTGAAAGGTCTTAATTTGTCATGTACAGCTGCCATGTGTTCTCTCAAGTGGCGTTCCAGGTTGAACTCACGCTGGCAGATCTGGCACTGATGGATGACATTACACTTATGAATCATGCGGTGCTTGGACAACTGGTTCGAGGTTTTAAATTTCTTCTGACATATTGAACCTGCATGGAAACATTGCATTTGAATTAGAACTTACCGCTGCGTCCCTTCTATGAACAAAAAAAAGAGTCTTGTCTTTGGTCTTGTCTCTGTTTCTGTTTCATGAAAACTTTATAATACTTATACATATTACTATAAATACTTATTTAAAACTAAAGCAATGTGAAGCCAATACTGGACATTAAATTCCCATAGGAAATATAGAATTGCCTTTGTAAAGCGTGTACATTGTGATGTCACTGAGGAATCGGGTTTAGGAGCTGTTCATATTGATGAATTTTAACTTTACTTACATGTATACGACCTATTCTTTCCATGGCATTTTGTGTGTACATTGATCAGTATGTGGCGCTTATAGTTTTTGTAACCGCATATAGTACAGGTAGGCAGTTCGAGGTCTATGGCATGTATCTTCCACAGATGCATGTGTAGTTGGTGAACCCAGGAATACTTCTTGGTGCACTCTGGACATTGCAGTTTTCCATTTTGATGACACTTCCTATGATAGGCCAAATTGTTAGGGTCTTTTAGACGAACAACACAGTTTGATATTGAGCACAAAGTGCCTTTTTCCTCCGGGTTATTAGTGTATGTTGATTTTCTAGTACTTTCTGTTATTGTTGACGATATATGTGAAGAGTCAGCTTCTTTGTGTGGCGATGGGTTTATATCACCGACGGGTATACGAGGCTGGACTGAAGATATTAAATCAGGTGTCACACTCGTTACTGGAATTAAATTACAAGTAGAACTTGATACTCCGTGATTAGAAACATTAACATATTGTGTAGACACATCATTTGTATACACAATATTGATACTGGCTTCCTGGATGACCTCCTTGGGGTCAACTTTTTCAAAATTAGGTGTGCTCATCTTGTTTAACTCCTCCACAGATATAAATGAAACGCCCTTTGGAAGTTGATCATTATTTACATTGAGTCTGTCCGGTACGATTTCTATTACTTGAGGTATTTTCATTTCGGATATGTTGGATTGGGACTGTATTAGTGGGTTATTTGAAACTACTTCTTTCTTGAGTTTAGCATTTTTGAGAGCAATCTGGACCAAACTTTTGACCATTTTTTTAACATCCTTGATACCCATTTTATGATGATTTCGAAGGTGGGTTCTGAGAGTTTCTTCTGCTTCGAAAACACTCGTGCACCCAGGACATGTAATCTGTATGTTGTCTGCTAGACCATTTTTTTTTGCTAAATCAGGATGGGCAGTGAATAAATGAAATTTAATATCGTCTTCTGCAAGGGCCATATAAGGACAGGCTTCACATTTAAAAAAAGGTGTCGATCCGACGGATTTCTCTTCATAAGACATCACTTTTTCCTTTAGTTGTGATATTGATGAATTTACTTTTCCTGACCCATTTTCACCTGCTGTCATGTTTATGTTCATCGTTTAGTATTTATAATATAAGTTACTTTAAATCAGTGTTGAGATTATAGAAAATGATACTTTTATTTATAAAAATATTTATTTTTATTCATCGTTTTGCTGGCTCCTGCTGTAAATATTAATATTTGTTAAGAAATGACTTATGACAGTTAAGTGACATAAGACATTGAGAGGCTAAAATTTAATTATAATTTTATGGTAATGAACATAACTTTCACTATAATAATGATTTTAAAACATATCTTTTTATTACCTAATGGAATTTTATTAATTTAACCTTTTTAATTTTTTTTGTCAAAGATTAGCTGGATTTTTGTTTATCTGTGAGGTAGGGCATTTGACATTTCGGTTGTGAGAAGTGACGTTTTCGGTCAACGTTTTGCATGGTTATTGGCCGGTGTAAGCTAAGGTGGATTAAAGTAAAATATTAAATTATAATACAAAATGAGTGTAAGTTCTACTTGTTTGTTCTCTTTTTGTATATTAATCGACTTTTAATAAGTTTTTTTTACTTCTAGTTGGAAATTGAATCTATGGTGCGTTATGCCTCGCCTATTAATCCAGCGGTATTTCCACATCTTACTATGCTTCTGCTGGGCATAGGCATATTCTTTACTGCCTGGTTCTTTGTCTACGAAGTCACAAGTACGAAGGTATCCAGGCATCTCTTTAAAGAACTACTATTAGCTCTCGTAGCCGCGCTGTTCTCTGGTTTTGGAATATTGTTTCTCCTGTTGTGGGTGGGCATTTATGTGTAATAGATAATAAGACCTAGCATATCATTCCTTATTATTGAAACTTGTATATTATAAGATAAAATAAATTTACATTTCAAATTGTATCATGTTTATTTACCATCCAGTTTTATATACAAACAATGAAACCAAAAACGCTTTGGAATACCTATGTTAACAACTCTAGAGGGAAAAAACCAATCTGAGAATAAGAAAATATTTCTAGGAAGTTAATCTGATAAAGATTTATGGTGATAGTCATAGCTAATAATTTCTAATTAATTACCTTAAAAGAATTTGGTGTCATGTTATATTTCAAAGTTGTGAATTAGTGAATATTACACATTGATTTAAACGGCTCAGAGATCAAGAGAATATAAAAAATTGAGTTAGAAATATTTAGAGAGATTTTATATCTATGTGATGACATGTGTGTGCTTGAGAGGGAAGAAAATGAAGCAGAGTACCTAAATTATAAAAAGGAACATCTGCCGAGATAAGGCAATGAAGGGTCTGGTGTGGTTTTCATTGATAAATCCACCAATTAGATGGAAGTCCACATCCTATTTAGGCCAATAGGAGATATGATCACAGTTTTTTTTAGCCAGATTTTATACAGTATTACAAGTGTGTAATACATTCTCATTATTGTTGAATTAATAAAGTTTTAAATTCACTACCCATATAGGAACACTTGCATTTAAAACAACAAATGATTTAAACTTACTAATAATATAAATGCAGAAGATTGTAAGGATGTATGTACATTTATGTTTTTTCATCAAAAAATTAACACATTTTGATTAATCTTTAGAGAAATTTGGCTTAGACATAATTTATACTGCAATCCCGCGTAGTTAACGCAGGACCAAGTCATAACAGTTACATTATGTATATGAAGTCACGTGACAGACTATAGATGTCGCTGTCTGTTAATTACTAGTTACTACTCTGCCACATCTTAAAATTTCAATGTTTATCTCAGCCTAATTGCGAGGGTTCAAAACCTAGTATTTTATTAAAATGAATCCACATCGACTAATCTATTCATAACAATGGAATATGAATAATAAACATTTTAAAGTAAATTTTTATTGTGACTACAGAAAAATAACAAAGATAGAGCAGTCGACATGTTGCCATCAATGTTCCTTTTATATAAAATGCTGTGATGCTGTGTGTAATATTTATACACTGTGACATTGTTGGAAACATTCACAATCTTATCTTAAATTTAATATAAACTTAATAACTTAAACTTCCACATAAATACAAGAACCTTTATTGACACTGAATATATTTTGACTGTCTCAGAGACTCTCTTTAGATATTTCTGATAGAGACTGAAGTCCGAAAGACAGTTGTTCCTGTTTTCGTTTCTGTTGCTTACGGAACGCTTCGTCTAGAAGAACAGTTTCGTGCATTTGTTGCGCCGTCCATGCCTCCATACGGTCCCGCAGAGTGGGATTCGACATTAAATATTTACTGCAGATTATAAGAAAATGTAATAAATTGTAACAAATTTTAATAATACTACTATACTTTTATACTCTATATTATTATTACTGAAAATGTGCAGCGTCCAGACGATACAGCTGTGATATCTCTATGGCGACGACGGTAACAATACGTTTATTGTCTTTCATGAGAAGAGCCACTCCACCAAAGTGCTCCCCGTCTTCCATGTGACATATCTAGTTAAGACCGGAAAAACTAAAGTCGTGTACATGAGTGAGGAATGTAAATGTTTTAATGCGTGGTACACATTATATGTATCTTGTAAAGATCACTCAATATTATCGATATAAATTCACCACATTGTTTTTATGATTTCTAGATGAGCTTTAGTTACCATCGAAAAAATAAAATAAATAATAACCTCAGCGCCTTTCAAAGAGTAGACAGCGACGGTTCCATAACCAATAAAGTATAAACAGTCTCCGAAGTCACCAGCTCGAACAACTAGATCGTTAGCCAGGTACACCTCAGGCTTGAGGTGGCTCAGTAATATTCCAATCACTTCCGCTGGCATACCATCAAGCAGCTTTACCTTCTTCACAAATTTGTGATACGTGTGCAGTATTACTTCGTAGCGAAGTTGCTCTGATGATATAATTTAAAAAAATCTATTGGTATTAGTATCGTTTAGTTGTATTTTATAACGTAATTATTAAAAGCACTGTTGGTTCACCTAGAGAAATTAATAAGTTTGTAAGTGAATAAAAAAATCTGGATTATACAATACGTGGTAACGATTGTTTTATATGTTATTATTTCAAGAAAAAAGGCCGCTGTAATATTTTAATAGCATAAGAATATTGTCTGGTTACATGTACGTAAATACAATAATAACCTGATAAACTCTCGAACACATTGTCTTCCTTATAGTAGTGTTCTGAAAATTTATGAGAGAAGAATATACGCACTCGTTTCCTTAAAGGCTTCGGGAATTGTTTGTGTCGCATGTAAGCCTGTTGAGAATTAAATGAGGAAAATATTTTCATTGATAGATATTGGACTGATGATTAATTATTTTAGTTTTATTTATTTCTAAGCAACAAGACTATAAATATAAATAGGGTTTGTTTTGTTGTTGTATGATATTTATACCGAATTTTGGTGAGGAGGCATCTATTTGATGATGTTGATGATAATTTCTACTATACGGTTGGTATAGTGGTTGTTGTTGAGGATAAAGCTAGTTTTCTAGAAATCGTAGGGGGATACGATGCTTTCTTATTCGTTGCTAACAAGCAACGATAAAGTACATAGCATCATAAGTATCAGTACAATGACATCCTATTGTGTTATTTAATTCTTACTAGTTTTTAAATTAATTTTATTATTATTGTGGTTAAGAACCGTTTCACGTTTTTACCTCAACTTGATTTATCAATCCGTAATAACGTACTTTTGAGTTGTACGCCGTTATGTAAATGTTTAAAATGAGGACTGTAACAAAGAGGTTGTAAGTTACTAAAAAATAATTATCTACTTAAAAACCGTTTTTTTTTCGAATATAAAAGAAATATATAGGTTAGAAGACTAAAACTTTAGATGGTGATACTTTTTAAATAGTTTTTTATTTTTCAAATATTTATTTTTAAACAAGCATAGTTTAAAAAATTTAAATATATTTTTTAGTTACCTGTGGAATATATCATGAACATGGCCGCGTACAGCGTAATAAACGAATGCATTATATACTCGTCTGGATTGTAAAACTTGTACATAGACATACTCGTACCTAGATGATAGGTATATTGTATTCCTCATAAACATTTATTTATATATATCGCTAAATGAGAAGTTCGGAAACGATTTATTTTAATTATAATATGACTATATATTTCAGTGTAAAGCCTTAAAAGCTAGGATGAATATCAAATTTTTTTTTCAATGTACAAATGCAGATTGCAACAGATAAATATTTTTAGAATAAGAAATGCTTATTTAATTAATTAATGATGTTCCAGTGTAGGATCATAAGTGTATATTTAGGTTATTGGAATTCTCTCTACAAGTTTGCACTGTCAAAGTAGACACAGACATATTAAAGTTTTTTATACCTATCTCTGTTGATACAACAGACATAATAAGAAAATATGTCTTAATGAAAATGTGGAAGCTGTTTGTTTGTTTGTTCTGTTTGAGTGTGCAAACTTTAGGTAAAGGCCTAGGTTTGGGAGTACTTTATACGTAACACTGATTCACTTACCAAAAAACGAAGATAGACTAAGGAACAGAGCCTTGTGATATCTGTATGATTCCGGAAATTTTGATAAATCACCGTCCGTGGAGTTCAAAAAAAAGGCGTTATATCCTTTAGCCATTTGACCATCCCCTAAAAAAATATACTATTATTCATTAACCTAATTACTTATTTTTAAAACTTGATACTCTTATTGAAAAGTTTACGGCAAATCATACTCCTATATGTAGTCTTGAACATGGATGTCTAACAACTGTAGAACTAAGTAGATACCAAACTTACAATAATAGGCGAAAATGGGCGCGCTGTAGACAATACAACATGACCAATGCATAGTGACAAGGAATAACAGAAGGTGATGAACCGTGTGACGCATTATATAATATTCTGATAAAACCTACAGAAAAATAAGTTCATAAATATAATTTGATTACGGATACCGTTCAGGAACGAAGCTCGTGTGACGCTCGTTCCATTCAAAGCGCATATCACAAAACAACTTTTAATAGTTTTCCTAACGTAATTTCGTCGTCCAAAAAATGTCTTTAACAAGCTCATTATTATATTTTATGGTATTTAAACTTTTCGTTCTAAAATTAGAAATCAACATATTAGAAAATGCTCGAATAGAATAATGAGTTTGTTAAAGACATTTTTTGGGCGAAAGGGAACAAAAGCGATATTTACATGATTTGAAAAGGTTTTATATTAATTAAATGGGGTGCACAAAAATAACTTACTTTTGTTATAGTCACGACGTCATTCAAAGCTTTCCGAAGTCTAGTTGCTCTCAAGATGGGCAGCACGTGAGCGAATAGAATATATCGACTTTTTTCAAATTTGAGGTAAAGCATAACGTACGCGATCGGAAGACATGATATTAGGTCGATCAGGAACCAACACCGAAGATATTGGCTAAGAAAAAAACTATGAATGTTCACTATGTTGATAACAAAATATTTGATTCATTTTTAAAATACTCACCTGATACGAAAGAATTAATGAATGAAAGAAATTTAAGAAAACATACTTTGTGTTATTGTTTGCATTCAATTAGTTCAGTGTCGACCGTTCTCATTAATTCTAGTACTATCTACTACTATCATCAACTTCTAGCGGAAAATTCAAATATTAATTAATTTCGAAAACAGTTTTGGATTAGATTAGATCTTTGACAAAATCTTAACATATAATTGGCTTACGCAGCAATTCTTCGCCTGTCGAACACGACGTTTGCAAAATATTCTTCTTTGAAACCAACGTTAAACTTCATGAAGATATCGAAGAAGCAAATGCCGTGAAGGCCGAGAAGAACCTCGTCAAGCCAGTGCATTGACGGCTGGACAGGTTCCAGAATATAACACAGACGGAAGGTAGACACAATCATGTGCATTAAGTTCACTATAGCTATTGTACTGTTCCAATACAAACTGAAAGAGTTGTTGGAGAAAAGGCAAAATCATAAAATGTTATGTTTATTCTGTGATGTAAATAAGGTCAGATCAAATGGTAATAGAGAATAATCGGTTAAAGATAATTCAAGAAGCGTTATTCGATTCGGACTGTCGAGATTTTAAGTACGTTTGTGACGTCAAAGTTTGCAGATAAGAATTAAAGATAATTAGACTAGATAGATGAGGTAGTTATGAACAAAAACCACACGCTGCTTATAAAAGCTTCAAAGGATGTAACCCAATGTAGATTTTGTATTAACTATTTAGTAATTATTGAAAAAAGCACTTCATAGGTCTGTGTATGGATTAAACTTCCAAAAAATGTTAACCTAATTTGGCTGAATGGATGAATTATGTAATTTCCGCCTTCGAGGATCTGGCGCTGCTGTTCGGCCACAACAGTGGAGTAGCTGCGGAAGTGCTCAAAGGTGTCGGGGTGCCCGAATGATACGAGGGACAGTTTTTTCAAGAAACGCTTCAACCTCGACCATAAGGCACCTTTCTTTGGTAGGAAGCTGCTCGAATCTGAGGAGATTAAAAACGGATTTATAATTTGCTTTGGCGTCTTGGAGGTATAACAAAGGGATTATTGCTATGAACCCTTGCAAGGATGTCCACTCGAGTTGCTCTAATAAATATAATGATAGAAATATAATAATAATATGTTTTGTAGGTAATAGTCCTTACTCACTTTTTGTTCTCGAGCCACGACTATGCATTCATCATGCTAAACACGGAGAGTTTCCAGTACAGTTACCCGAAGATTAATAGTCACAATACAAACGGAGCGTTAATAGTTTTCTATAAATCTTAGCATATTATAGTATTGAAGTTGGTTATTAAATGAGAAACGAGAAACGCTTCGTATGTAGTGTGATGGGGTAAATTGAAAATTCTATGTATACAGTTGCTGATTTATATGCTTACCTTGATCATTAGGTATAATATTATTTTAACACGTTGATTAATGAAAGAAATACTGGGAACTGTATATGTTGGACTATGCAAAATCGTTTTGCGAATAATACGTTGTGTAAATATATAAATATACAAACGTCAGATATTTAAATAGTACATATACTTACCAAGTCCCAACGAACATTTGTGATTAGACAGTGACATTATAGTCATAGTGAAGAAAAACGTGTTTTTTGGAACAGGATTAGAAAAATCTATAAGGAAACGCCAATAACTCAAAGAATAGAATAGAATTGGTATAGTTATCAGGGATATTTAATGTTCCTAATACGTCTAGTTGACAAATTGATGGCTACGGTATTGATTCAATTGTTTAAAGTCGAAAAACATTGAGGAAGGTTTCTTATAAATTAAATCTCAATTTTATTTCACGGATTACTTCTGTTGTTTCACAAGACCCTTTAGGAGAAAATTATTTTTTTTATTAATATAATAACAAGAATGGTTATTTATTGCACTGGTTTAAACTTTACACCAATTCGGACATTTAAATGAATGCGATTATAAATTCAATGACACAATAAATAAAATAAATTTTGTAAATGGCTAAAATATTTTTTATTTAATATCATATCAATACCGTAGTAAAATAAATATTTACACTATAATACAACATTTATAGTATTTATATCAAATCTTATATTGTCGCGGTTTGTTAGCGAACTCGGGGGTGAAGGGGGTAGGGTTGAATCCAAAATTATTAAGATGCGTCGACACCGGCTCCTGCAAAAAATAAATGTCATATACACGCCTTACGGTGGTAACATTTATACGAACTATTTTATTCTATATAGAATACAGGTCTGTATAATCTGTTTTACAAAAAATAATAGGTATCGAGGCTTATTTATGTGAACGGAACTGTGCCCAAAAAAGCCTACTCTACAATTCGTCTTACCGCATCATATCTCTAAATCATTAACACAGACATGAATATAACCAAGTGTTTTAATTTTTAAATATTCTATACATATATCTGATGAAACGGACGTGCGCTTCATGCTAGTCGGAATTAACTAGATGAAAGAGCGAAATATCGTTCGTTTACAAACCGTGCTCAGAAATAACTGAAGAAAACGCTGTTTTAATAAGTTAGAAAAAGAATTGGATTTGCGATATTAAAATAATGGTGATTGTGAATAATACATACAGGAGACGGTACTTACTGTGTTTGTAACTCCCTCCGCCGAGTCCGAACCAACCGGGGGGAAGTAGTCGTCTCGGAACTGTTCCAGGTTCTCGATACCGATTAGATCGGAATCATCAGACGTTTCACTAAAATATAATCGGGGATCGTATTTTGGCAGTTGAAAAAACAAAACAGAATGACGCCATTATTGTTTAAGTATTTAAAGATATAAAGGTGAGCGTTCCAGTTAACCTTACAAGATGTTATTGTTCAACTTTTTCGCTTGAACCTACTTCATGAAATATTTGATCAAGATGAGATCTGAGACCGAGGGAACTGATCACGGTAGCTTCATAGTGACCGGAACGTCGGATGTATGTAGTTTAAACTAATAAGAAACGCGATAGTAAACACGAAAATATTAGTTTTATGTCATCCAAGGTGTTACCTGAGGGCATCGAAGTCGGGCGCCTTGATAGATTCATTCCATATGGGGTTGGATCCTTCCACCGCATGTTTATTAGTTCCCGGCGCCGCTAGACCCAAACGATTCAGTCCAGAGTCCTGGGAGCCGTACTTGGTCATCGACAGCGCTTGCAGGCGACGGTTGAGTCTAAAAATTAAGAGAGAAAAAATATATTTCGAAATTACTAGCACTCTGTAACGGTTGTAGGGATGTTTTATAATCTCATCTTTGTATTGAAGAAGTGACGGTAATCGTTTTAGTTATCTTCAATAATATCTGTCATTGGCAAGAAGTGTATTATATATACTTGATATAATATACATACACTCTGGTCCTCCAGAAGTAGACCACAATAGTGACCAGTAGAAGAATCGTCATCACACCGGCTACTGCTGCTAAGGTGTAGAGCAGAGCCCGTCCGTCCGCCAGCTCTGAGGGGCTGATGTCTGTCACCAGGTCTTGCAGCACCAACTCTTTGGAGATCAACGTTCCTTGGATCAAACGCAGACGCGATATGTCCCCGCGGAGCCTGGATTTAATAGAATTATTATTATAAATAAAATTGGACATTCAAAATTATGACTATAAGGAGGTACTTAGGACACAAAAGACTGATGTTGTTTTGAATTCTGAGGGAAGCTAGGATAAATGTTTATCTCAAGTCACTTACATCTTCTATTAAATTTCTATCAATAGCTGTCGTGTTTCTAACTTCAAATTAAAAACGTAACAATTCTTTTGTACTTATGAAATGAAAATCAAGTGATCAAAATGTTGCGTGTTGGTTCTACATGGAAATGAAAACTTGCTTGATCTAAATTTTAGTTACTTCAAATTGTTAGTTACTTTAAGTAGTTTTATTTAAAATTAGGGAGAGGAGCTTGGACCGTGTGGCTGAGCGTTTAGCGCGCGTTAGATAGTGGCCCCTTAAACCTACACCTGGGTCGCAAGTCTCAGACATTGTCGAAGCTCTCTCTCTGCAACGCGATGGACCCGGCGCCCGTACGGTGAATCCATTGAACGCTAAGAAGTTTCGTCTCATCATGAAATCAAAAAACTTACGCCTCAATGACGCTAGCCTCAGCAGGTACGTCATCTTTTATGAAGTGTGCGCGTACTTCAGTGACGTTGTCCCTGGTAGATCCTGCCTCATCCGTCGCCGGCAACACTTGGTCAATGTTACATGTCATATTAAAGCCAGAAGTGAAGGTTGACGCTATCTGGATACAAGAAACATGTCCATGACGTCACACAGAGAACTAAATTTTCTCAATCTCATGATAAATGAATATGAAAAGTTTAACATTTATTTCGGCAGCAAATCATGTTAAATGTTAATAAGCAATATAGTGATAAATAAAAAATGACGGTATGAATCAATTGGATTCAAAAGTTTACACTTTCCTAACAAAATGAACAGAATATAAAAGTTGAAGCAACAATTATTTTAGATATCTTCATAATCCTACTTTCATAGACACATGTTTAATAAAATATAGTGATACTTAATATGTGTGTCAGTTTACTTACAAAGTCTGTCATTTGCTCGATCTGTTGGAGCATGTTGAGGAATAGAAATGAGACTCTGTTCCGCGATGACACGACATAGATCTTTACAGCCGATGTGTCGAACGCTTCCTCTATATTACAACCAAAGAGTTTTTTTTATCAAAAATTTAATATTATTTAAGAGATAAAAAAAGATTGTGCAATACTTACGTGGATCAGTCGCGAGTACGTTAAACTCAAACATTCCCTGCATGCTGGCTGTTGGCTGTATATTGAGGGTCATTAACCCAGTGTTAGAGTTAAGGATGAATGCGGTGTTCCGTACATTGTTGAGGCTTGGATCGACTTGCATGGAGGAAAAATCTATTGAGTAAGTGATTTGCGCCCCGTCTGAATGCGTCGCCTGTTATGAAATATTGTATAGTGATATACATATATATATATATATATATATATATATATATATATATATATATATCATTATTGAGAAACGATCAGTTCATTACCGATACAGTGAAAAGCTGCTTATTAACAGAATCCTGTGTAGATATCCCAGCAGTGTACAGTGATCTTAGGAAGTAAGGACGAGGATTTGCTTCGCGAACCTGAAACAATGGAGAGTGCGTAATATAAAATAGCAAATAAAATTATAAAGGTACATGGATTTTTCGGAAAAGTAAATGACCGTACATTAACTGTTACAATAATCACGGATGTAGCCAAAGATGGTGAAATATTTTTTTCGTTACTGGCGGCCACTCGTAATACGTGTGATTCGCTCTCCGAACGATTGAGCGCTTTGTTCAGAGTGAGCACGTTGGTTACAGGATCCAGTGCAAAGATACCGTCGTTGTTGCCACCTGGTGAAGAATTTTTTTTTAAATATGGCATAAATATCAATGAATTTTTCCAAGGAAGTTATCTGTAAGGACCTGATTATTTTTTCCGTATCATCAATATTGATTGACAATTAACATTTATATCTAATATTAATTACATAGCGAAACACATACTGATGATAGCGTAGTAAATATCCCTGCAATCTTTGTCACATAGATGGTTCTTCGGATCCTCGGCCAGTGGCAGTTGTTGTCTTTCGGTTAGCCCCACTTCCTTCTCTGAAGATACAATTATTTATGTTTAATCCTATGAATATTATATAAATAATATATGGACATGGGCTAATAAAATATCTGACCAACAAAAGCGACGCTTGCCGTGGACGATGGGAATATTGGTTCTCCTTGAGTTGGCACGAAAACCGCTTTGACGGTTACTTCGCTGGAGAGGGGTCCGGGGTCCAATCCTCCGTCTGTAGCTCTCAATTTAAGCTGAATATATGAAATAAAAATATTTGTCTATAAAATATTACAATATATTTATTATAGGGCAGGGGATAATAAATGGAAAAAACTTGAAGAACTGAAATAGCTTTAAGAAATCAAATAGGTAAAACAACGTCCGTGAATCCCTACTTCGGTTGTCAGCTGAGCTTGAACTTTGGTTGTTTCTTGTTTTGTATGTTTTTGTAATGACATGAGAATAATAAAATATGTATAATAATTATAAATATAATATCGCGGCCCATATCAAAACGCGAAGTACAGTCGCTTTACTTTTTGATTTTGAAATCGATCGAAAAGATACAGTACGGCGTGATTAATCTGTGTTAATTTTAGGTTCTGTGGTCGAGCGGTCGTTTTTCCCTGTAAAGGCTTAAAATATGGAAACAAACCTCAAACTGTATAATCTGTTGGTCTGTTGGTAGCGGTTGCGTCAATAAAAGCGTTCCTATGTTATCCCCGTTGTTCAACATCCGGAAGTGCTCACTGGCTAGCTCTGAGAAATAAATTAAAATTCACGTTTATAGTCAAAGACACTTTAAAGACACATTTACAGAAATTATTCAATAGATAAAATATAAAGTAATAATGTATTTTTGTAAAGAAGGCACCGATTGAGAAAAATTGATACCTATTACCTATACATATAAGTATATCGATATTTAAATGAAACTAATATATTTCGGATATACTACGCGGATTTTGTTATTTTAAAACTACATACTCCCGACGTTTCTGTTACTTTTCAGCCCGTGATCACGGTTGCTACATATCACGTCGGGATTATTTAGTTTTAAAATAATAAAATCCGCGTAGTATATCCGAAATATATTAGTTTCATTTAAATGAATAAAACTCGCGAAAGTCTTAAATCTCGGTATATCAATACGTTATATATTATGGTAATACCATAAAACATATTTAAAGTGTTAATATATTTCATCGATTTATTTAAGAATATTTAATACCACCAAGGAGTTTTTTTTTCTACATGCAGCTAAACTTTACGATAGCTATTTTTTTAAATTTTAATCACCATAGATTTGAACACAGGTAACAGTATTTACAAAGTGTATCTTGTTTCGTTTATGCAGTCCTTTGTAACAAAGGAAATAATTTAATAATACAGACCATCTCCCACCACCTCGAAGGTGACTTCTCCAGCCTGCAATCCGTCAGAATCAGAGGCACTCACTCGTTCCAATAGCTCACCGGTGGCCAGTACTAAAACACTGTTCACTAGCGCACGTTCCTGACAATACAATGAAATTTTCATAACTCGTGTAAGAATGACGGAAGGTTTTTAAAAAACACGCCTTCTTTTCAGTTTACCTCTCAAGATACGGCTGTGCATGTGCATATATTTTTTTGCCACAAAAATAGTTTTGCATAAAAATAGATCAAACGTTAATTTCAAATATTTTCTTTTACTTATAATATGTGTGGTAATTACCTTTGAAAATCTTAGAGTAGCGGCGTCTAATGGGAATTCAAACTTGGGTGATTCGAAATTGTATGGTGTTATAGTGATTTGGTAAATTTCGCTGGATTCCATTCGAGGGACGCCATGATCGAAGGCCTGGATTTTAACAAAATTTTTAACATAGAAACGGATTTTTGATCATTTATTATATATTAGTAGTTACTTACACGGATACCAATGTCATAATTTCCCCAAAATCCTTTCAAAAGTCTTACTACTTCTAATTCAGCGGAAACGTTGTAAATATTATCAGATATAAAGACGTGCATGACGGTGAAGAGTTCTGGTGGAGTGATGTCTCTGTTTGTGAGAGTCAAGTTGGTGATCTCGTAACCAACTCGGGAGTTGTCCGTGTTGGGTTCGTCTCGGTCCTCGGCAAATATGCCAGGGTTAAGTCTTATACCCTGGAACAATATAGAATGTGTAGCGACTCTTACTAAAATACATGATGTTCTTGTAAGCAGAATATCCAATGTTACCTGCTGCGCGTTCTCTGATATCGACCAAATAAAATTAGGCAATGGCAGCTGCGGTGCGTTATCATTGACGTCCAACAATATCACCTCAATGTCTGTCGTATTTTGGTTGCGATTTCCGTCTGAAAGAAAATAATATAGTCAGTTAATATTCATACATCGGTCTTGAAATAATTATTTATTACAAACCTCCTTGAAAATTGAAGTTATCAATCAATGTAAAGAATATCCTGTGTGTTGGTTCGTTGCCGTCTCTGTCGAGGACTTCGTGGGTGGTGTAGTGAACGTAGACACGACCGGACTCAGGTTCGATGGCAAAGAAGTCATTGAGGCGCATATTCACACCGTAATTGATTTGATAGCGTATGGTGTTGTACATAACTGTAATGTTTTAATACAAACAACTTATAGTATATAATTTATTATAAGTTTATGAAGAATATAAATTTTACCATCTCTGTCGCCGTCTTCAGCTACTAGAGTGACCACTTCCTTCCCAGGTTCAGCGTTCTCGTGTATATAAACCGTGGTATTGTATCTGTCGGTTCTGGCCCTTGGAATTTGATCGTTGGTGTCAATAATTTGTATCGTTACCTGATTAAATATATAAGATTATTAATTTAAAATAAACATATTTATTTAAATATAATTTTTGTGAACACTTCGTTTAATATTGATAATCGGTCAGTTAGCGAATGTACGAGTATTACACGAAATTGACAACATAGAAAATTGCAAGCTAGATTTCTATGAGTGAAACCAAAAACACTACAAGGACTGTATAGATTCGATTTTGAGTACAAGGTATAGGATGCTCTTAGAGTATTAGAACAAATCAATGGACTCTTGTATGAAAATAATAATGTATCACTTGTCAATTGAAATCAATTGATAGTCGTGGGAAAATTATGGAAATGATAAAACGTGGATGGTTATATATAATCACATTCATATATATATAGTAAACAATGAATGCGAATCACCTTGCCCTCCGTAATAAAGTAAGTGGAGTCAGGTCCGCAGGTGGTGTTATCTGGTTGGGAGCATCTATCGCTGGCCAGGATGGTGTAGTACAGCTTGTCTCTCGGCTCGTCAGCGTCGATGGCACCAGATCTGTCCACAGCCAGCTGACCAGAGTCGAAGTCGATCTTCACCAAGTCTTCTGGCGTATCTTCCCTGGGACTTGGGTAATATAAGATATAGTTTTCTATTAACATTGTTATGAATGTGTTCTTTTTGGGGATACTCACATATCCTTGTAATTGATCAGGTTTATGGGCTAATATACTTGTATTTTTTAAACTAACATCGGTAGAAATTTATGAAACGAATCCTCTCAGCATTCCATGGATCACCGTGCGGGTGCCGGGTCTATCGCGTTGCAGGGAGAGGAGCTTCAACAGTGCCTGGGACTTGCGACCCAGGTGTAGGTTTAAGGGGCGTCGATCTAACGCGCGTTAAACTCTCACCTCTACTGTCCAAGCTCCTCTCTCTACCTAACCAAATTTGAAACGAACCTGCTAGGGCTGCCTTCGAGGCACGTTCCAAGAATGAACTGATGATAGTTCTCGACAGGCTTAAGTCTTTTAGCAGCTTGTAGAGAGATTTGGTAGTTATATTTCTCGCTCCTACTTCTACCGCGTACAAATTTATAACGAATATATTCTTAGTGAGTTCGTAAATAATATATCTTACAAACTGATTTGAAAATTAAGTACTTTCGCGTGTAGACATTTAAAATATTACTGTTTTATGGATTTAATATGACAAACTGCTGAGATGAGATTAAGTAACAGAGTCTTTTTCTCTGCCCGCGATCACGGTTGCTGTAATATGATCAAAACGTCGGGAAAAATTTTAAATAATATGATAAAACCGCCTAGTTATAAATTTCATTGTTTTTCAATAATAATAGCATCTCACAAATTGTGAATTTAACCTTAATTTTTAATTTTCGTAAAAGTTTATCAGTGTGTATAAATATATTAATTTTTACTTACACAATGGTATATCTAACTTGGTTATACTGTGGGCCGTCTGCATCAGTGGCTGTAACGGTACCTATAATGGTGCCGGCTCCCGACTTTTCCCGTACCCTGAGGGTCTGTTCCAGGGTACCGTTCACCCACACGGGTGGGTTGTCGTTCATGTCCAGAATCGTGATCGTGAAAGTTACTGATGATAAAACAATCAAAATGTTTTATACTCTCTTTAATCATAGTAGAATGGAAAAATATTTACACAAAATTAGAATGTTTGGCATATGAAAAACGTAAAAATCATAATATGTCTTAGATAAAAATGTATACAATAAATTTTATTGAAGTAGATATATACAAGCATCAGTGATTTTCATTATTTTACGTGTTGAAATTAGCTACTGATGAGTTTTTTGCCGGTTTTTTAACCGGCGATAGCTTTCATAAACGCCGACTGTCGATGTATTAATTTGTCTGAATATTCAAAACTATTTGTAAAGGCCATAAATAATAGAAAACTGATGTGAGAGATATTCTCAATATCGCCATGCATTTTATAGAAATGACAGTAGAAATTATATTATTTAAAACTAAAACATTTTGCAAGATTTAATTGCGGTGCAATGACCGAAGTCTGAGAAAAGAAATGAAGAGTAAATCAAGTATGAAGAAGTTGACACTAACATTCGTCATAAGGTTCTCCAATTTCCGTCTCGGTATCCACAACCCTCACCGTCAGGTACAACACCTCGAACTTCTCGTAGTCTATGGTCACGTTGGGCCTTATCTCCTTCACCACCAGGCGACCGACTGCCTGGCCTTTATTATCGTTCACATATGACGTCACTATATCCAAGCACCTAGAACATTCGGCGGAATGAGACCTCACTTGGCTTACGTGTCTATTTTTTGTGAATAAAACTTCCAAAATAACGACATCGATTTGATTTGATGTTATATTTTGTTTGGGTGATTGTAGTGAATTTGCCCTTGAATGGACTAAATGTTAAAAGTTTTAAGTAAAGTCCGTAGATTCATCTTTTGACGGAGATTCTGTCCAGCGACTCGGTTTTATGATTTATTTGGGTTAGTCCGATACAAAAACAAGCTTAATGGTACTTTTCAGTTGTCTATGACTATGTTTATATATGTACAGGAACACAATATTCCAGAAATCTCAGCTCTTAAACCTATCTATTTCAAAATATCTGATCGTATTCAGCGTTCTTAGAAATAATGTCATAGTGTAATCATTCTATATACCCTTCGATCTCGTCCTTGTCAGTCTCCGTGCCTCGTTTCATAGCGTAGGATGTCTCCCATATGATCAGGAAGGTCAGGTTGGCGGTGGTGTCGGGGTCAGTCGCTGTTATGAACTGCTCAGGCTGATCGTTTATAACGTAACCCGCTGCCACGTTCTCCTGTACTTGTGTGCTCCCTCGGGGCTGATAGATATTTTTCAAGATTACTCCATATATTCAGTTAAATATAACTATAGGCATAGACCGATATTCCGTGATTTTATTTACTTATCCTTTACTTTACACTTTTATGGCCTTCATGCGTGCAAAGACGTGCACAGTATATTCTGCCAGTGTCATGTATAATGGAGGAGACACGATCCTCTGCTTTATACTTATTATGGCTTATAAATGCATTCGATGATTTATGAATGCAAATAGTAAGATCTGTCGGTATTTAGACAGATAATGAAAACTATTTAATAGAGAACTATTCTAATAACACAACAGATCCAATTACGATTATATAGATGTATTTTTTAATTGTTTTGGTTAAAAATACGGTAAAACTAATGATTATAATATTTTCCTCACTAGTCTCAAGCTCGGTGGTGTGTTATTTATGTCCTTCAGTCGTATAACGAGCTGTGATGTGGCAGTGTTGTACGGCTCGCCCAATGTGTCCTCGGCTAGCACCTACGAAATTTGTTATAATTTTTTATATAAACGAAAGACAAGTAGATCTTGACGAATTAAATCAAATGTACCCCAAAAAGGCATATATATTCACAAAGAATATAACCTCGACCTCATAATATATAAGGTAATTAACATAATAGTTGGTACCATGTAAATACAAGAATGTTCAATTTTACCTGAACAAATATTTCGCTTTGTCTCTGATAATCAAAACTATTATTCTTAGAGACGAAAATTTCTCCTGTTTCATTGTCTATTCGTAGAAAGTTTTGTGCATTACCCAAGACACTGTGGCTGTAACAGAAAAAATTAATTGAAAAAATTCAGTTGATTGTTTAGGCATAAGACTTTTAATTAAAACTCTTAGTTCTTTATGCTCTTTCATTATCCCGAATGAAATAAATTTAATATGTGTAATATTCAGGAAAAAATATATAAAGGTTGTTTTGAAAATTAAAACAATACTTACATAACCCTGTCGCCGATATCTCTGTCCCGAGCCAGAACTTGAGCCACCCTGAACCCTTCGCCCTCAGTCTCATTGAACGACACGATCTGATTGCCTTCACTAAAGATAGGTAACTCGTCGTTCCAGTTAGTTAAATCGATGTTTACAATCGCTACTCCTATAAAATCGGGTTTATCTATGTCGGTGGCTACTACCTATAACATAAATCACTGTATGCAGATATATATCTATGATACTATTACACGTAAAATACTAAAAATTAACCTTAATTTGTATATGTTGAAATTCTTCCACTTCAAAGTCCAGCATACTGTGATTTGAGGTCCCCATAATGAAGATTTGTCTCTGATATCCTGTCTCCGGCTGTATAAAGAAAGCATCAGCGACGCCGTCAGGGTAGACGCTCTCTAAGTGGACTGTATATCGAGCATTCGGACCCTGAAATATATCGTTCATTACTTTTGCTCATAAATATATTTAATTATTAATTATTTTAATTATTTACCAAATCTCTATCGTGAAATCCAAATTCCTTGTCGAAATATAATGTTTGAGGTGTTTCCTCGGCTATGGCGATGTTGTATTCAGAGTGTAGGGGTTCTGGTTTCTTGTTATTTATGTCATTGACCCTTATAACTACGTTGGTTGACGTAGAGAACGTCTCGTTATCATATTTGTACGCTGTCAGAGTAACTTGAAATAGTTCTTTTTCTAATGCGTCTCTGTCGATTGGATTAATTTGAAAAATTCCTCCGCTATAGCCACCTTCTATATTTGTAATGTCAAATAGGTTTTCTTCACCTGCGATTAGAGTTAAAAAGATATAATAAAATAATTTAACTTAATCCCATATCCGAATGTGTTTAAGATATTATGATATCTAAGACTTTCCCGAGTATTCATTTAAATAAAACTATTATTTTTCGTCATTTTATGTTCTCGACGTTTCGATTACTTTGCAGCAACCGTGATCACGGCCATACGAGATCATCCCATCGTTCGGAGTAAATAGTTTTTTTAAATAATAAAATAACGCGTTGTAATCGGAAAATATTAGTTTTTATTTTAAAGATATATTTTATTATAAAATATATGCGATATTCATATATATTCATTTTGTGGTATAAACGGATCTACTCACGTATGAACCTAAATGACCTCAATATATTTCAACAATACATACACATGAAACGTCTCACTAAGGACGGGTTAATCTTGACAAAATGATTCGTTTACCTCTCAAACAATGAGAGACTTTCGAATTCTTACATGAGTAGATCATTTTGTTAAATACATAATACCAATACTATTAAAATATAACCTTTTTCCGTTTCTATTTTGTATAAAATCCGCTTGTTGATACCAGTGTCGCCATCTATTGCCCTAACATTAAAATTCCCAGCCTTCAGCTCGTCGATTTGTTGCACCGCGAATATAACTACCCAACGAGGCATACGATGTTCAACGTTCTGCACTTGGACCATCATCGTGACGGTGTGGTTGTTATTTAAAGAATCCTAGGAAATTAAATATATTAGAGAAACTTTGAATACAGAATTTCATAAATAGAAAAAGACTATTTAATTTATTGGAAGTTATTACAGTCGCTGATGATACCACTATAAATGATATGACGACTCATACTGATAATATTAATGACGTGTTACATAAAGTGTACTGCTTACGAGTGCTGTAACTGTAAATATATGAAGGGCGCTGGCTTCAAAATCTAGTGCTCTATTTATTCCAAGAGTCGTGGTCATTCTGTTCCAGTTGCTTGTATCAGGTTCTCCGATGAAATAGAAAAAATTTTCATCATCACGATCGCTACCAATCTTGAAGGTCATGTTGCTGGTACTGATTCTACCATCTATGTCTGTTACCTCGTATGTACAATTTGTCAAACGAGGATCTCCTAGTTCCTAGCGTATTATAGAACATTTAATTATTAAAAAAAATTATTTTCTATATATTATATATTTATAACAGTTCTCCTACCGGCACGACGCAGGCATCCAGCAAGTGTATGATAGGAGGATTGTCGTCAATGTTTACAATCCATAGAGATATTTGTCCTTCCAACACTTCATTTTCTATCTGTATTCTCAGGATATATAAAGCACTTTCTAACGTTTCATAGTCCTGTCTGAACATTCATTACATTAGAACTCTGAAGAAATCACTGTTTTTTATAAAAATGACCTCCTTACCTTTGAGTCACGTAAAGAAACCAAGAATTATTTTCTTTTTTCAATTCTGGTCGCAACAAATTGAAAGATCCAGCAGTGAGGGGAAGAACAATAGTGGGTGTCTTATCTCCTGCATAAGAAAATAAATAAATAATATAAATCAAGATTTTACTCGCGCTTTTATTTAAATTAAGTACCTTGATAATTCAGTTTCGCTATGGGTACTTCTCCCACGTTCTCTTCATCCATAAATATTACTTGAATGTTGACATTTGCTCTATATTGTTCAAAACAAACTTCTTCAGCCTCAGTACCGGGCAGGAAAGGTCTGTCGCTCCATGTATCTCCTACGAGTATAAGTCGCAAAATTTTATAAACACAGAAGAATGGGTCTAAATTCAATTTAGTTTCTCCAAATGCATTTTTTATAAATAAAAGAATTAATAGAATATAGAATATTTTAATGGTAAATTGATGTCACAAGTACCTTCTGCTACAAGTTCCGGTAAGTCATCAGGCCTGGATTCCCTTGGAATGTTGGTCATGTACCTACATCTATCACCTAGGCATGGAAATATTTCTTTTAGTATCATAACTCAACACATTTTTCGTTAATATTTTTAAATTTAATAATATTTTCGTGTCCACTAAAAATATACTATAGTCATTAGAGCAGTGGTTGTCTAAGTCTTATAAAATTTTGAATGAGTTCTTATTCGTTTTTTAGGTTACTTGCCATTTTGAGCATCGACTTGAGATCCAGAGACAATAAATACAATTGCAACGAGCAATCTCAGCTCCATCTTGTGTGGTATATCAGCATTGCCTGTGAAAGTATTGAATTTATAAACCTTTCCTACATATTTTTGCATTAAAACAATAAAATCTGTGATCTAGACAAGTTTTTCTCCCAAACACTAATAATTGTCTACCGCCTTTATAACGTTTTTCATTCATAAATTATCATCAGCCTATAGGAGCCCACTGCTGAGCAAAGGCCTCTTCTCACACGAAGAAGGTTAGAGCACTAATCACCACGCTTGCTCAAGACGGGTTGGCGATTTCAATCTTATAATTAGAAATTATAAGACCAGGTTTCCTCACGATGTTTTCCTTCACCGTCCGTCAGTGGTGTCTAAATACTCTTAGAAAGTATATATGATTCGGAAAAGATCACACTGGTACTTGCCAGGTTTCGAACCCGCGCCCTCACGTATGAGAAGCGGGCCTTTTAACCTCCAGGCCACCACGACTTAAAAATAAATTATGGTATACATTAATTAATAACATTAAGGGACTGTTGGTCTTCTGATGAGGAAGTAGTTTTAAGTAAGAGAAATGAGTAACATGGCCAGTTATCGCTTGTTTTAAGTAAAATTTCAACTTGTCATTAACTTTAATTAATAGAAAGAAAAATGTAATAATTATTCTTGAATCCAAACTATTCACTGATCTTCATGCTAAATATTTAGCCACAAGGATTTTGAAGCTATCTAAGTATTGATATGTTTTATCAACAAAAATATTCTTTCCTAATAAAACCGAATCCGAAAGGAAGGATGTCTTATCTATTTCAAAAGGGGCGTCTTAAAATCAACAATATTTAAAGAGCATTTTAAGTAACTCTTGTGATTTATAAGAATTACGCAATACAAAAGCACGTATCCCGTCGAGAAAAAAGCGTGTTATATTTGTCTTATTAAATCATTTAAGCTAAAGCCTAAAAGCTATGTTATAAATGCTGAAACCTTTGTAACAAAAGAAGTGAACAAAAATATTAAAAATTTGACAGACAAACAATCGCTTTAAATTGAGGAATTCCTATTTTTTTATAAAGGGTCATATCTTATGACGTTTGTAAGTCCAAAACATCAATTGTAAATGGGTTTTTAGTGGTCGGTTGAATAAATGTGATATGAAACACTGAAAAAATATAAAAAATCTTACCTTTTTACGGTAAAACGGTATAATATTTTCAAAATCACAACACTTTTTAATAAATTCCGCTGATTTTTCAAAAACAACGATATCCAGTCAATGTTTCACAGTAAAAATGCTGTTCCTTTTGTGGTGTAGCTGACGTTCGATAAGATTGTGATCATGATAATGAGTAATTAATATTACGATTAAATATATACTCAAGTATTCAGCTTCATATTTACGTCAAATTTAAGATACTATCGATAAATCGGCATCGTATTTTTAAGAATAAATAAAAGAAATCATTTAATGAGTTACATTTTTTTCCGCTCCTTTCTTGTATAGAGCTTCTTCTAAAGTATTGTTTTACAAACATAAAAAAATATGTTTTACATTATATCTTAATAATTTGAATAATCTTCATTCCATTATTATAATATACTTCAAAGATAACATATCAATATTGTTTTTGCTGAATCGATTAACTGCGATAAGGCCTTTTATAAGATATAATTTTTAAATATTAAATTCTCATTCTGTCATCATTGCTTTTATTTTTTGTTGTTTTTGATTCCTTTTATAAAATTTCATTTTATTTTAAACACAGTTTTAACATTATCAGTACGTTATGATGTATTTATTAAAAAGGAATAGGTTCGTCGTGGATCTGTATGCGATAGAAGTGGGAGTGACAGGTATAACAGCTACATCTCTCTACAACCTACTAAAATACTTGGGCCTGTCCAGAACTAATATCAATTCATTCTTGGAACGTGCGTCGAAGGCAGCCCTAGTAGGTTCGCTTCAAATTTGGTTAGGTAGTGAGAGGAGCTCGGACGGTGGAGGTGAGCGTTAAACGCGCGTTAGATAAAGGACCCTTCAGGCTTTAACCTACACCTGAGTCGCAAGTCCTAGGATCTGTTCGCAAGCTCCTCCTGCAACGCGATGGACCCGGCGGCGCTCGCACGTTGAATCCATTGAATGCTAAGAAGTTGCCTCTAATATTCTAATTAATTCATATTCTAGTCATCATATTTTATCCATTCTAAAAAAATATATGTTTTTCTTTTAATAAAATAATTTGGAATTGATTTGAAAGAAACATTGTATGTTGGTAGAGATATTCATCATATTATATATATATATATATATATATATACCATGAGTGAAAGCTTTAACTTCAGCCTATACTATATACTTGTCACCTGTAACAGTTACTTTACATAAGCTCTAATACTTTATAGAGCATTTCACATAGAGTCATAAAAATGTTAATGAATTGTCATCGAATGATTATTGTGGGCTTAATTTTTTTTTCTTTATTACGACTAGCTAGTGCTTGGCCGTCATTCAGCCCATTGGTAGGAGGAATTAGATCGTACGCGATGAACCCACTGTTTCAGTAACAACCTGTTCAGAATACTATAATAAATCAATCTATTCCTCGAAGACATCTTAATTGTAAATGGGAGGAAACACAGACACAGGACACCGTTCTAATTCTTTGATGTGCCCATGAGGAAGGAGGAAGGTTGGCAACGATAGGATGGAGGCCTGCTGACTTCTGGTAGTCCGAGAATAAAAAGAAGATGCAGGAATTAGAGCTTGTAATTCTTGTGCATACTCTGCAAAATATATTTTATGAAATACCGTGAAGCATGTTTATTTGACGCCTGTGTTAACAGTATACCTCATATAATCGAATCAGTGATCTGTATAGACAAAGGAACTTTTGAGAGGACGACGAGTTTCCTAGCAATTTAGATTTGGACTCAATGGTCGCTCAAGTTTTGGGTTCAAGGATAAATCGAATCCTTCTTCGGCACAGGCGCTACGTTTGCAAGTTTACTAGATTTAGGCACTTCACCAATCATTACTAAGTCATTACAATGCATCATGTCATGTATCCAAGCCAGAAACAACTCGAGTGAACATGTCTAGCACAGATAATATATCTAGCACTATGGCTGATATATTATCTCGTGGTCACCATGGTGTGATCGGTAGACGTCAGCACAAACTATTTTGTCTATATTTGGTCCACCAGCATTCGGACGTTCGAAAATTTGGGGTTTTTCCCTGTGACGGAGATGCTGATGCAAAAATATTATGGCGTGATTACTCAAGAGTGTAACCTGGGTCTGCAAATAACACCGCGTCTTTAGAATATAGAATATCCGTAAAAAAGCAAATTCTTTTCAATAGCCTGCAGGTGGTAGTGGAATGGCAACAGATTTCAGTGCAGAGCTCTAACACTAGTGACGTGCATTTTACATTGTTAGAGAGGAAGTACAGCCGCTGTCAAATTTACTTCTCTTCTAGAAACCTTAATTTTTTTTAGGGTTAATAGGAAATATGTAAGATGGAAAGTTGGAGTGGAGTTGAACCTTGCCCACTAACACATTCAGAATCGATATACCAGTGGCACCTTGATCTAGTGACTGCTGAGATGCCACCACTAAGATGAAGTTCTGGTATTATACATAGTTGATTGAGCAGCTTTTCATGGGCGACTAGCCCACTCACTTTGCTCTCTACTGAGGGCAGAAGGCCAACGGAGCGCCCTTCTTCGGATTCTGCTACCCTCAATGATCAAGCACCTGACACAAAAAAGATCTTGGCGTAACGTTTTCGGCTAAAATTATTTAGCAACTAACTATTTTGACCAACCGAATATTACATGACCAGTGACTCCCGCACCCGCAAATTTTAAATTAAACTAACCAACTGAAAAACGTATTTTCCTGTTGTGAAACGGTGTATTCTGAGAAAAAATCCGTTAAATACTTGTTTATCAGTAATTCCGCAAGATACCAGAACACGACGAATCGGTATGCGACGTGATATTAAATGATAGGTGGTAAACACCAGGTGTATGTACCACCCATTAGGTTAAAGACCATATCTTTATAGATATAGGTTATAGATAAAATAAAAATAAAAAGTACAATGTAAAAAGCTCTGTAAAATTACAAAAATCTTTATAAAGTACCACAACACTGACATAACATTGAAAACAACAATAAGGAGATATCTCATTAACAAAAACTCTTATAATTTCGAACTTTGATCTCAAGTTGAAACAATATTTATACAGCAGAAAGTTACACTAGAGATACGAGTACATTATATCATAACTAGAACATTATGTGATATAGTAAATATTTTTAGTACAAAAATATAGTTATAAATTGATATCGGATATGCTATGACCATTAGTGTCCGTTTCGATACAAAGTGTGTAGCGGACTATCCGTTAGGCGTTAGTAGTAAATAGTTTGTCGTGTCTACCAGTCGAGCCAGTGACGAGTAGCGAAAATAGATAAATCCAACGAAAAGTAAGCGATTATCATTTTTAACTTATGAATGACACCGTAAAGTAAAATATTAAAGTAATTTTAAATAACTTCGTTTTAAAAACAAAATTACTAAGATTATTTTTTAATGTTATTGAAAATATTGGTTTAATGTATTTTTATACTAACACGTGTGATGTATTTTTCGTTTGATTAGTTTTGTTATTAGTAGAGATAAATTTGAGACATTAAATTGCTATTTTATATTTATAATCTGTTTCCTATACAGAGCTTGCCTACTTGTTTTATATGTTCGTTGACATGTAACCGCCTTCTTGTACTTACACTATTGAGGCATATTATTATAAGTAATGGGGTATGTGGCCTAAAAACAAATTATTTTTTGATAAATTTAAATTCATTTGTTATATATACAGGGAGGACATTTTTAGATACACGAATGAAAAAAATTCTACATTAATAATAAGTATTTGAAGAAGACAGTTTTGTTAATAATTTTGAAAACCCGGATTTATTTAAAACATTGGGTGCCGTATATCGGATTGCGTAAGAAATGTTTTTCTGTCTAGCCACAACTTTATCTTCAAATATTTGCCATTTTCAACGAAAAGAAACTTAAATCTAGTTATGTGCCAGAACGCATTCGTATCACCGGACATCCGTGCCAGTAGAAAGATCTGTATCCGTTATTTTTTGGCGGATTTTGTTACGGATCTCTTTCATTATTCTTCAACGTTATTTACCTGGCTATACAAAAACAGCTTTCATTCAATCTAATATGGTTATAATAAGCAATTATAGAATAATAATGAAAAAAAAAAAATAGGTCGTAAAGTATAGATGCACCTTAAGATAAAGAGTTCCGGGTCGGTTTTGTTTTGTTTATGATTAAGTGGACTTGGATCGTCACGCTTTAGTCTCAAGTACAATATATATTATATACAATTATTATATTAGTTTACATACAATTTGTACGTATAAAATTAAACTAAACGCTGCAGATATACCCATGGTTGATTAAAAAGGTTTTATATATTAATAATATAGAAATAGAAAGCTAATAATAATAGCTTACGTCTAATACATCGAGATGCTAACGCTGTAAATATTTTTACATCTATGTATATGTATTGATGTAATTTTACTGGAATTTATTATTATTATTATAATAAATAATAATTTATCAATAACAACGCAAACAGAGTTATAAAATGAGAAAGGTTATTATAATATTTATTATTTATGCGGATTCGTATCTTTCATATTATGCAAACAATAAAAGTAATGTAATGAAATAAACGAGATTACTTAATGTCCATGGACGACGGTGACTTCTGCCCGTCAAGTTGGCCGTCTGCTCGTTTGCCACCTTTCACATAAAGAAAGTTAGGTATACAATGGGAATTGCTGTCCAGACGAAAAGTGAGGTTTATATTATACTCGTCAAACAATGACTCATGACGGAAAAAAAATATTGGGAATATAGTAAAATATATGCAGTTAATGAGATCTAAGTTTTAAAGTGTCTCTGGGTATAGTCAAATTGTAAAAGTGAGTAAATTTCTTTGCCTCGTAAATACCCTTCTGTAATCATAGAGGGATTAAAAAACTTAGTACAGGAATGTACACTTTATTTTAATAATATATTTTTAAAATATAAACGAAACTTATTGGAAAGTAATGAGTCTTCTGGCATAATAACTATTCAAACACTTAAAAGAACGGGTGTTTTAACGTCAAAATATAATACTTTTTCAAAACGAAACTTAACGAAACAACAATATAAGTATCTGTCGTCTTAAATTTAAATAAGTTTTAAAACTACAACATTTACATACATTTCTTGTTTATAATTCAATTGTTATACTCACACAGTTTCAAGTTAATACAAGTAAAGGTCAGAAAATTAAAAAAAAAAGTTTACAAATAGGAAACAGTACATTCAAGTTTTCATTTAAATGCCAACACTTTAATAAAAGTAAAATGCATTTAGTAAAAATTATGCTTAATTTTATATTAATACATAAATAAATATTGTTGATGTCTCCGTCAAGTTTCATAAAAAAAAATAACCTTTATTTTCGTGATAACCCGCGAAACTGTAATACAATCCTCATTAAAAATTAAATTAGTCGCTCGTGTCATTCATCTTAGCCCATACGATAGTTAGTCTACCATTGTCATTTTAAATTAATATCTTAAAAAATGACAATAGAACTGTATACACGGAAGGAATATGATTTAAGTAAATATGGCAGCGTTAATAAGAAAATTTCCGGTTCCATTGCGAAGAAAGCCCAAGCCTATTTACATGCGGTTGAACAAAGCAACGGCCAAAGAGGTTAGATACCAAATAGTTTATATACCAAGCGTCGAGTTGAAATTAATACAATTTTTAAATATTGTTTTAGGGTTCGTTAAAATGGTTGACGATTCGTATTATATTGCTCTCTACAAAATAAATGATTTTAAAATTGCACGGTTGCTGTTGATGCGTTCAAAACAAATATTTTCGTTAGAGATTCTGAGCTTCTGATGAGCAATTTTGTTTTTGTTAGATGAGATCAATAAAATGAAACACAATAATTGTTCCTTAATTAATATATGAATAACAAATAAACGACGTCGCTTCATAGTTTATGATACGGTCATAAAATTACTTGTATTATTAGCACAAGTAGGTGTTGTCACACTACATACGAAGCGTTTACCGTTTCTTATTGAAAAACCTACGTTAATACTATAGTGTGCGAAGATTAATTAATGAAAAACTATAAAAGTTCCGTATGTAGTGTGACGAAGACAACTCGGACTAAGCATGCTGATCTTCTAATTGTCTCAAATAGTTTTAATATATAAATATATATAAAAGGGTCAGGTTTCAATATAAAAATAAATGTTGTTTCAGTGACAAAGGCGCAGAAATCTGGTCTCCCTCGACTGGAAGCCCTGGAGAGGGTTTCCCATATACCGATTGTGGAGTCCGGGATCGAAATGACAGAGAAAATCTATTCCAGAATTAAGGTTAACACACATATTTTTTTTATTCAGTCATGTGTTATAAAAAAATATTGTATGGCTAAAGATTAAGTATTTGTTGTAACTTCTAAGAAGTTATCTGCCAGGATCTTATTCAGGTTACAATTTTTGTATTATTTTAGGAATCAAACCCATTGATTCGTTGGTATATGTCGTTTGGTGAGAAGTCTTTGGCCACTGGCGTCCAGCTGGCCTTACCAGCGGTATATCTTCTGGGGACGCCTATACATCAGCTAGACAGATTCCTCTGTATGTCGCTGGATGTCGTGGAGAAAAGGGTGCCATCGATATATCTGCCACCTCAAGCCGTGAGTTTTATCGTAAATAACTTATGAAATGATTTAAATGTTGACATAAAAGACGCATAAGGAAAGGATTATCTGAGATATACTGATCACTATAAACTAAATAAGGCCTAGAGCTATTGGGACTGATCATTTGATGGAAATAAAACATTTAAGTTTTACCTTTCTCAAGTAATTTTGAGGTGTAAGAGTTTCGCGTGTATTCATGTAAATGAAACTAATATTCTCTCTTTACTTCATCTCCCTTTGCAGCAACCACTACCCGTGATCACGGCTGTTGCAAAGTAACCGAAACGTCGGGATATAGTTTTTTAAAAATAATAAAATACGCGTAGTAATCCGAAAATATTAGTTTCTTTTAAGTTATTTTTTTCCAGTGACGAATAACCTATTTCTTATATGTTCTGTTAAATAAAGTACGACCGTTGCCAGATGTACTCGGAGACCCGGCAGTACGTGCTCCGGAGGGCGGACTCCGTGAAACAGTTGGGGACCGCGGTGTTGGACTCAAGAGTGACAGCTGCGACCGCCAGCGCCCTGGACCGCGCCCTCACCACCGCCGACAAATACGTCGACAAGTACCTACCACCGGATCACCAAGACGCCGCGGATGGTTGCGCATTTTGACCATTCTACCTAACGATAATTAGATATAGCCTATGTTGATAGATATTTGTAGTTTAACCAACTAAAGCAGATAGAAACAGAATTTATATTTAGATTTCTGATCTTTGCTTCTTTGATCTTTTGTCTGGTCGACGTCTAACAGGAGTGGAAGTAGGTTGTAACGTTTGATAATGTCCCAGTCTGGCGTCCATCCGATAGGAGACTTATCTCTGAACAGTGGATGCTTCACAGATGCACTTTACGAGCAGGGTTATCGTGTCACGATAGTTATCACGCGGATCGTGGACTCTGTATCCATTCACACATTGATAACATGCATTAAAGGAGTAAATTCTTATCGTAGGGGCGTTCGAATAAATAAATTGATGGCTTAGTCATACTTAAATCATCATCACCGTATTTTGCCATATTTTGCTCTTAATTGGATTTTCTAGTTTATTCCACTAACGGTTGGAGATCAATTTAAACACTGTTTTCCTTGCTTTAATTTAATATATTAGTCTTAAATTACAAAATGTCCCTTTAACCTTTTACGATTCAAGTTACAATAATGTCAATGGAAAAAGTAATTTCAAAACTGTGGAAGGTAACCACTGATAGGTAAAGGAGTTTTAATAGTTGTGATCATAGTGACCAGCGCGGAGGTAGATGACAACGAGGAGTCCGGCAGAGCTCGTGCGGCCCAGGCCGTGCAGCACGGAGCCAGGCTCAGCCGGAAGCTGCAGAGACGTCTCACACGACAGGCCCTCGCTGAGGCAAAGGCGATTAAAGAGCAGATACATGTACTCGTGTACGTCGCTGAGTTGGTGAGTAGAAAAACCACAGCATTCTTTATAAGCCACAATTGTAATTTGATTATTATTATATAAGTATATATTACATTGTCTTTATTAGCTATCTTATATCCTATATTTTCGTGTTTATGCTGCTAACGTAGTTTCATTTCTGTGCACGCATAAAGATCGCTGTTTCATTTGATGTTTCAAACTTCAATCTATGTTTTAGTTTCTTAAGAAGAAATGCGAATTTCTTTTCCTTGTTCATCCAGGTGGCCACAGATCCAGCTCTCGCCTGGAAGAAGGCAAAACAGCTGTATTCTAAACTCTCACAACCAGAGCCAGAGAATCAGTCGCGTCCTGATACACTGGAACAACTGCTGGTGCTGCTGGCCAGAGAGTCCGCCCGGAAACTTGTGCACCTCGTCAACTACACTCAGGGAGATCTACCTAAGTGAGGGTCATCTTGTAGAGTCGCTTTCTCGTATTTGTGTTGTTTTTGTTCGTGAACTTTTATTTGGTCAAAGTTCATAAAATCACAATGAAGAAGCTAGTTGTTTAGTTTTGTAGTAAGTTTTTTTTTTTTACAGAAACATCCGTCAAGGATTTAATCTCGTGACCAGACAGCTCACGGTGGCTACGAACGCTTTGATGAAGGTTAAATGAATTCGAGTTTGATATTACCTAATTAAATGTTAAAACTATGCCTCATACAAAATATTGAAAATAGGGCCGCAAAAAATATTATTATATTATCCTGTTTTATTAATATATTGTCCTGTTTAGAGTAAACCTTTGAGTGTGACGAGCTTTAATAAGTAAAGGAATATGGTAAATTTCCAAAGCATAAGTTGATATTAGTTCCGCAAAATGGCAGGTTTTTGGTAAATAGTACTAATATCATTGGATAGCTACGTTTTATTTTATTATCTTAAGACTACACACGCCCAACGTGTCGGGAAAAAAATTCATGACGTCGGCCCGTGACCACAGTTGCAAAGTACGAAAGAGCTTAACCGAAACGTCGGGAGTATGTAATTAAAATAAAACGTGTAGCAAATCCGAAATAATTCGTTTCATTTCAATGAAAACTCGCAAAAGTATAAGATCTCATCACTTAGGACAGAGTGAACTAACGAAAGCGTACATAAGACTTACTTTTTTTGCTACATTCTTTATGCACAGTCTGAGATCTCATAAGGTTTTATGTGTTGCAGACACTTCCTGTGGACTCCGCTATGAGCGAGGTCCGCAGCCTCCGCTCCAGACTCCATGATCTCCTCCAGCAGCTCCAGGCCACATCCAAAACTTATTTGGTTAGTTGTCTATAATTGCATTATCATATAATTATTTTCCTCTTTCCTCATCCTCCCAGCCAAGCATTTGAACAGTTTCTTCAAGACAGTAAGTAGAGTCTTATTTAGCTATTGAATTTACCTACTTGGGCTTCAATTCCAGCTACCTTCATGATTGATAGTCAAGATGTTTATGGTAGAGCCCCGCTGTGGTCAAATTTCTGCAGCTCGAATATGGGCTGGCTCAACCGGGGAAGTACCATCCTCTCACAGAAGATCGGCGTGAAGTAGTCTTTAATGGCTGCGTTTCGTCCGATGAGTGAGAGAGCCGGTTGCCCTTTCCTTTTCCCTTTTCCCAACCTTTCCTCTCTCTCTTCCCCAAACAAGGTTGGCAACGCATTCGTAAAATTATTTTGCGGATGTCCATGGGCGACGGTACTACCTCCATCAGGTAGGCCGCCTGCTCGTTTCCCCCCCTTTATCATAAATAAAGAACTATTCAGTTTTCTTTAACGTCTAATATCGGCCGTATCATTAATGTATGAATTGTATATTTTAAAATTATCTAAAGGAACATTTGGCAATACTGGTAGCTGGTAACGAAGAACGGGAGAAGATCGCTCCACGCGGCTACGAACGTTCAGACAACCTCACATACAATGGTGTCAATTGAATTATACGTCATGAAATATAAACACTATTAGGGCATCTTCATACTGATTATAAGTAAGCGATATAGAAATTATTTATTTTCATCTGTATAAAAAAATATATAAAATATAATAATCTGTTTATGTAATAACTATAAATAAATAAATTTAATATTTTGAGTATTTTTTAGACTTTATCAAACTATTACGAATGTTTAATAATTCATTTCCTTTGGTTGTAGTGACGTTCACTCTATCTGTTTTATATTATCCGGCGCAAGTGAAATGCACTTTGATCGGTTTTTATATTTTATTCTTTTTTTTTATTTTTTAAATCGATTTTATTGCAACGATATTGTTTTTCAGGTTTGAAAAATATATTTTTTCAAATCGACTCCTTTTCTATATGCTGCATTTAATATGTTTATACTTAAATTCCTACAAAAAAAAAAACTATATTGCAAACTGAAATTGTCACAGCAAGTTCAGATTAGTTTATTTTGAAATATTAAAAGTTTCCATCTTTGCCGTTTAGAGCTACGATGAAGTTTTTACGTAAATACACTAAAACCTTAAAAATATCTAATTTTCAGTCATCCCTGTACAATAAAGCACAGCTCTGTAAAAACGCTAGGTTTATATCTTTTTAATTTGCGTTTGATACCAACATTTTAGTTTTATGATACTAGTATAAAAATACTACAAAATCATAATTACCTATATAATATGATTGTAAGACATGGAACTTATCTAAGAGCTTGAAATTATACTATTATTGGAAGCTTTAAGTTCCCAAATCATACGCTGAAACTTTATGAATATATTAAATCTCTGCTTTCTTTAGTGAGACTTTTGACATATTGTATTCACAAAACATAATTTAGCCTCAGCATGAACACGAGAGCTCCCAGAAGGAATGAAGATCACACCGTTTTCAAAATATTTGTCATGCCGTGATTATGTCCTAGGTATATATTATATAATTATTCAGTGATTCTTAAGTTTTACGCCTTCAAAAATAGAAAGGAAATAAATTTTCAGCTTTATAAAATCAGTGTAAAAATATATCCATAACATATATTTTTTAATAACAATAAAATCTCTTTAGATAACCTGTTGTTTTTATTTACTGAATCATTGTCAGTTCATCTGTCAGTAGGAGATGCACTTTTTTCTTTGGTCAAGAGCTATAAAAATAAATTTTTCGTTGATGAAATCTTATTATGACTGAATTTTAATCACAAAACAGAAGAAGATGACAAACCAAACGCAGTTGATGAAGGAAATATCCCAACGCGCGTACTATGTAAATTCAATATTATTATACGTTATAAATATGATGGTAGTTAATCTTTTATGTAGTTAAACATTATTTTAGGACAAAGATAACGAATCTGTTGAGCGCGGTCCGGGCCAGTTAGCTGACAAAGAATGGCGAATACAAACAGTTATTTGGTTGATGGTGATCGCTCTCTTGTTATGGATTTTCAGTTATGCCCTGGTTATGGCAATAACGTATCTTTACGACCAGGGGATGCAAGTTGTCTATGCCTACGATTTCTTTTATATTGTCAATGAGTCTAGTATTCATGACAAAAATTTTAACAATTATGGGTGCTTTCAATAAAAGTTTCATTTTTAAATATTTGATTTTTTCTTATAATTATTGCGTTACTCACAATTCGTTAGTTTGTCAAGAGCTGAATAGCTTAAAGTAATAATGTTAAAAAAACTGTACATTTAGTTGACCAAGTCACGTGTGTATATAGGTACTGGTAAAGTTAGGTCTTGAATATTAATTTTTTCACAACATTTATTGACAGTGCTCTTATAAAATTATATATTGATTTCGTTATGCATAATATTTAATTGAAATAAATAGTTATTCATACAAACATTTATAAAGTACCTATAAATTGTAACAAATATTTAATATATCCATTTCTTTATTCATATGTTTTTAGGTAAGCCTTTTAATAAAAATAATAATAACACATTATATAATGTAATAATACTGAAGGCAAATTAGTGGCATTACAATTTTCAACATAATTTTAGGATCCCCGAGTATCAAATTTTTTAATTTAGTTTTTTATTATGATTTAGGATTTAGGCTTTATGTATCATTTTAGGAGGCGAGAGAAAAAAACTATAATTTGTTATCTGTATGTTTTCAATTATAGTCTGTGACAAAATTCATAGAGGTAAGCGTTGTGGTTGTCACTTATTGTCAATGTTTACGTCAGATTGGAAAAGTTAGATTTCATAATCGGTGTGTTTTAAGTTACAAGTAATTCAAATCGTGATATTACAATAATAATAATAAAAAAGTCCAAGAAGAGAAGGCACGATGCCTTCTATAGACGTGATGATGCCTCCGGGGCAGCAGCATGAAGGTCTGCCAGAGGAGCCTCAAGCGCCCCCGCCACCCGTTATCGGCATCATATATCCACCACCTGAAGTCAGGAGTATCCTTTATAAATAATAATAGATATGAATATTTTATTGTAGATTTGCTAAGAAGTAGATGTTTTATAAAAATAAACCTAAGACGTTCAAGATTATTTTCATTTCCGAAGCGAACTTTCCTTAACCTACCAAAACAGATATCGTGGACAAAACAGCAAGCTTCGTAGCCCGAAACGGCCCCGAATTTGAGGCTCGTATTAGACAGAATGAACTCGGCAATCCAAAATTCAACTTTCTCAACTCTGGGGATCCCTACCATGCATATTACCAGCATAAGGTCAAAGAAATCCGGGAAGGCAAAGGTAATATTTAAATGTTATGTAGACTTAAGAATTACTCGCATATTGTGAAATGCTGCTCTGGTATTTGGCTAATTGCTTAAAGTAATAAAGACTTGGTAAAAACTACACATGAACAACATAATATATACCTACCAAAAATGTAAGAAAAAATTTCATTTAAGCAATTATAAATAAAAATTGTATAAATGTTGAAATTGACGAAGATGTAGATGATTTATGACAAGGATTATTAAAAGAATGAGAATTATTGCAAGTTATTTTTTTTTTTAAATATTGGAATATTATTAGTAATAGATTTTGCAAAGTAAAGAACAATAATAAAAAAAAATCAATGAAGCACTTAAATATTTTGATAATATTTAATATTGTTATGGTGGCAAACTGGTGTGTAGCCCGCCCGTGCCCATGTTCATGTTAAGTGCCACCAGCCTAGAGCTTTTGTGTACAATTTATATTTTTGTGCAGGTGATACTATTGGCCCCGCTCCAGTCGCCCCTGTCCAGCGTCCCGGCCTCGCTCCAGCCACTGCTGCCCGTCAACAGGAGCTTCTTAAAGCAGCCGCGCCTCTCGAACCACCGCCGCCTCGTGATCCCCCTCCAGACTTCGAGTTTATAGCTGATCCTCCGTCTATATCAGCCCTCGAACTCGACATTGTCAAACTTACTGCACAATTCGTAGCCCGGAACGGTCGACAGTTTTTAACAGATTTGATGAAGAAGGAGGAAAGAAACCATCAGTTTGACTTTCTGCGACCACAGCATTCACTGTTCCAGTACTTCACGAGGCTATTGGAGCAGTACACTAAGGTATTGCTGCCGCCAAAGGAATTAGTGTCAAAATTGGGAGCGGAGATTCGCAGCGGAGTGCTGGAGCAGGCTCGCAGTAGAGCCGCGTGGCATTCGCACCAGGCGCGGAGGAAGGCGGCCGATGAAGCCAAGATAGAAAAAGAGAGACTCGCCTACGCTTCTATAGACTGGCACGACTTCGTAGTAGTGGAGACTGTAGACTATCCCGCGGGAGAACCGGGCGACTTCCCTCCGCCGACCACTCCGCTGGAAGTAGGAGCGAGGGTACTGGCCCAGGAACGAGGAGACGACATCATACAACCTAACGAGGAAGACGACACGGAGATGCAGCTGGAGTCGGAATCAGAGTCCGAATCGGACGAGGACCTGGCCGAGATGGAGGACAGGACGCACCAGCAACAACGACCCGACGACAACAGGGTCCAGGACATGGAGGAGGAGTCCTCGTCAGACGACGACGGACCTTCCGAGGCCCGCGCCGGTGAGGAGGCTCCCATGCCACCGCGGCCGGATCGCGTAGTTGTTAAGAAGTACGACCCGAAACGCGCTAGACCGCAACCAGCTCCCGCTAGCGAGGAATGGCTGGTGTCGCCCATCACAGGAGAGAAGATCCCCGCTAACAAGGTGACGGACCACGTGCGTATCGGATTGCTCGACCCTCGCTGGCTGGAACAGAGAGACCGCGCTGCAGCCGAGCGCTCAGATAGAGACGAAGCCCTTGCTCCCGGGGCGGCTATTGAAGCGTCGCTTAAACAGGTACAGTACACTATTATAATAGCATACCGAAGTTTTCTGGCGTTAGTTACAACTTTTCATTTTATGCTTAATATTAATATACCATTCACAGTTGGCCGAGCGTCGTACTGACATCTTCGGTGTTGGAGACGAGGAGACAGCCATCGGTAAGAAGATAGGAGAAGAGGAGAAAAGACGCGACGAGAGAGTCACCTGGGACGGACACACGTCCAGCGTAGAGGCTGCGACCAGGGCGGCGCGGGCTCACATCACACTGGAAGACCAGATACAACAGATACATAAGGTCTGGAATGCACTGGGGAGAATCTGACAGATAACAATGCTTATAATTTAAAAATATTTCTGGATATTCAACAATCAAAACTTTTTGTTTAATTTTTAAATTTTGTAAGTATAATAGAAAACAGATCATAAAAATAATACGATGATAGGGCATAGTGTTTATTTTCAATGTTATAAATACAGCAAAAAAAAATACAAATCAGTTATATTCGATTGTAAGAAAATTGATTTTGTGTAGGAAAAAAAACGAACTACTGTAGGAAATCTCATACAAGGAAAAGACTTAGAAGGTATCTTATAATAAATGGCAATTCAGGTCAAAGGTCTTCTACCTGATGAGGAAAAAGAGAAGATCGGTCCCAAGCCGGTGCCGCCAGGTCGTGTGGGGGTTGCGATCAGACCGCCTCCTCCGCCCGCCCAGCCAAGAGTACAACCTCCAGCCGCCCCCGCGCCTGCCCCCGTCTTGCTGCAACCTATACCACCACTGATGGTAATACCACCAATGGCACCACGACCACCGCTGATAGCCACCCAAGTCGCCACTCCCTATGGGTACCCCGTCCCGGGAGTGCCCGCAGTCCCGGGGGTTCCGGGAGTCCAAGATGATGAAGAGCCTACAGCCAAGAGACCGAGGACTGAAGACGCTCTCGAACCAGAACAAGCGTGGCTTGCTTCTCACCCTGGATCTGTACCTATACAGGTATATAGATAGATTCAATACATTGCATCTCAAAATATTAAGACTTTACTTCCAACCTAACAATGTGTGCAGGTGTCGGTGCCGATGGCCCCCGAGCGTTCCGAGTGGCGCCTGGACGGGCGGACGCTGTCGCTCTCCCTGCCCCTGGCGGCTCCGGTCTCTGAACTCAAAGCATCACTACAGCGAACCACTAACATGCCCACCGCTAAACAGAAGCTCTACTATGAGGTAAGCACATCACTTTGATAATAATATTAAGTTCATTTCTAGGGAATTTTAATATATGTGTTCTCACACATGTGGTAGTTTAGACATTTTTTATTTTGTAAATGTATAGTAATAGTGGCCTTAAATCATAGAGCGGACTCTGCTCATTGATCTTATAGATGTAGGAAATTCAATATTTAAAATTAATATAACGAAATATTAAATTAATCATTAAACAGGTTTGCCAAATTCCAGTAGCTGCAAACTTTTCATAGAACAACATTTGCAATGCTAACCTTATGTTACCAAATAAAAACCGTTATTTGTCATTCGAAACGTATTTGTGAATTTAATTATTACCAAATACATATAATAATTCTAAAATATAATTCTCAATACACGACTTTGTCTCGCAATTTATATATGAAGTGTCTAAGAAATATTTTGTTTCATATTCCAGGGTCTATTCTTCAAGGACACCAATACCCTGGCGTACTACAACGTGCCTCCCGGAGCCGTCATACAGCTGCAGATCAAGGAGCGCGGAGGAAGGAAGAAGTAGTCGCATACTGAACATATTAAATGTATTAGAATGATCCATCTTGGCTTTCAATAAAGTATCATTGCTATATTATAGATTCGTTTCATTCAAAATCCAAGTACGGCTTCAGATAAAATGATCCAGTTTATATTATATTGTTTTGAGACGTTTCGCAGAAATGAGGTTTTAACACAATGTGATTTTCATTATCATTGTGATAAAATAAACCAAAATAGTTCATATTTTATTTTTAGATTTATCAAAAAAAAATATCAATATATTTTAAGCATTTATTTTTTTTATTAAAAATGTAAAAAATATACAACAAAGCGATACAAAGTGTAAAAGTTAACATGATTTTTGGAATGTATAACGAGTATGCCATAACATAACATATACAGTTAAGATCTATATAATCTCAATATAGTTAACTTAAAATAAGTTAGCAAATACAAAAATAAATAAATAACAATAATATATCATAGAAATATTAATATATAAGTGCACTTACAATAAAGCTAAGTCTCACTGAGGTCTGATAAATTTTTTTATATAACCAACATATTGTGGTGTCCAATAAAAATGTCTTCATAGTAGTGACGTCACAGAAAATATTAAAATATGATATGTAATAAGGAATTATAACATTTCATGGTCCTAACATTTAATTCACAGTCAAATCACAATCACAAGTCTGCGGAATGAGTTTTAAGATATGTATCTGTTTATTGCCTTCTACGGAATGTCTCCAACTTTCCATCACAGCGTGTGATGATTGCCTTTAATTATAAAAGTCTTAGTGAAACGGAATAGCTGAATTTTTGGAAGCTTCTAAATATTTTGCTTGTATTAACTCAGTTGAGCTTGGGAAGTTCTTCGAGCATTTTCCTGTAGCGTTGTAACATTGGGGAGTAGATCTTCTCGGCGTCAGGGTAGGGCTTCGCCACGGGAGAGACGGTCACCTCAGAACCTGATGGAACATTTAGTTTTAATTTTAAACGCCTTATGTTCAGGTAACTGTTATTACATAGTTAATTCACGTTCCAGGTAAATATAGTATGCTTTATCCTTCAGGTGCTTATATTGTTATCATTTTTTTAATACATTAAGTATTCTATTCTTAACAAATGTTGTCTGATGAAGATTCCTTACTTAAACAAGTCAATCGATAATCACTAGTGATGTACCACAAACAACATTGTAGTTATTGATTACGTCAAGCTTATATTAATTGTGTAATTATTATGTCACAGCACTACAAAAACCGACATTCGTCATAACGCTGGAAAAGCTTATTTTAGCTCAAACTTATAGATTAGTTGTGACTTAGCATAACTATAAAGTTGTTAGTGTTATCACTCTTTAATAAAATATGTTTATAATTTTGACGGCTCCTGTCAGAAACGCTAACTGAGCGGTCGTTCTATAACGTTACATTTCCTCTGAGTAATACTTTAATTTGTTTTAGATTTAAAACATAAGTTCTTGGCTTGGAAATATTCAATTAAAAAAAAGACTAATATTTTCGGATTATTAGGTGTTTTTTTATTGTACTACGCGCTCCCGACGTATCGGTTGCTTTACAGCAGCCGTGATCACGTACCCTTCATCTCGTCTATCCGTGTGGTAGTATGTAGTTTAAAATAGTAAAAAACGCTGAGTACATCCGAAATTATCAGTTTTACTTATGTTTATATCGTACAGTAGTATTAAGATCGCATACTGACCACTAAGTTGTGTGTTAGTCTCTTGCGCCCACACCTCAGCGGCTCTCATGGCAGCCCCCAGAAGAGCGGCGTTGGCGTGTTGATCCTTTACAAACATCATTATATTCTATTATATAAATTTAAAGCTTCCTAACCCTCGCCAGGTACTCACTGTCATGGGTAATAACTGTCCTGTTTGATATAAAAATATTTTGTTTGTGCTTTTGATGATGAAGCGGAACAGACTTATATTCATAATCTTATCGATTTTAAACTATTAAAAACCTCATACAGTTTTTTTTTTAGTTTCTTAAAAAGTATATATATATATATACAAAGATATAATGTTTGTTAGTGTGTACCTGAACATATACGGGTGTGTTGAACACGTCCGCGAAGATCTGCAACAGTGAGGTGTTGACGGAGGCGCCACCTGTCGCCACTATGCGGGAACTACGCTCTGATCATATACAAACATTTATATAAATATATAGCATACCATTGTTATACTCAGCATTCATATAGAGTTGCCGTTAACACAACTTGTACAGTTTTAATATAATGAATAGAGTAAAGCAAGTATTAAAGATATTATGAAGTATACAATGATAACTCTACAGAGAGCTCCATTATAAGAGAAGGATTTATATAGAGGTGAATGGCAATAAAGTTAAGATAGTTAATAGTTTTAAGATGACAGTATCTAACCTAGAGCGAGCCCTACATCCTCAGAGTGTGCTCTAGCGGAGAGAGCCTGTCCTTCTAGTAGAGCGCGCGCCTCGAACTGCGGCGCCGGGTTACAGGGACGACCAGCAGAGTCCTGTACCACACGTAGAGACGGCGCTCGAGGGAGGATCTCCGCTGTGTTGTAGTATATACCTGGAACAAACATACACACAGACATGTTACAAGTGGCGCCCTCATGGCTGTACTAATCATAATATAATATAATCCTTAGAATTAATTTTGTAATGGCGACATTTAAGTGTCAACCTGTTTTTGAAAATATATATACTGGCTCGACCATTTGGTAAGACATTACTGGAAGTAACGCTGGACATTGAAAAACAAATCAGAAACTGTATCTCGAACGTACATGAATATGATAAGGAAAAACAACATATGGCCGGCTTAAGATTTGATGTAAGCATGTGCTTAATTACAATTTCTAATTTCTTTACATTTAATATCTATATTTCAAATACAAGTGAGTCGCTTTAACTGATTGTATCAGGTTCCTTACAGCACTTCATAGTTGTATTGTAACATTAATATCATGCTTTTCAGCTTATTTCTTTACTTACAAATGTACGGGTTAGTAAAAAAGTTGCTTTATAGTCCTCACCCATATACCCCATGTTACCCCTGACAGTACTTCTCAGTAGCTCGTCAAAGGCCTGCCAGCTTGGACCGCAGAGACGATCCCTCTCCGCCTGGCGAGTCAACGAGCCGTTGGCGAAGCACAGTAACGCCATGTATGGAGCGCTGGTAGGTCCCACCAACACGTGACCCGCCACCGGAGCCCCGGGCTCCTCCAGCCCCAGTAACAGAGTGTCGCTTGTACCCAGGCTGAGACCCACCCACCCGGAACGCAGGCGGAGACCTGTACACACATTAATAATTTTATTTATTTAGACCGGATAGTGCTTGACTGACATTCCCCCAGTTGGAAGGTGGAAATTAAGTGAGAGATGGTGAATGCACTATGATCATATATTTAACTACAAACAAATAAATCAGCAGAATATCTATATGTTTGGTATTATAAGTTCAACGGTTATTATATCTCAACCATAATATATTTTAAGTGCTGTGTGTTCAATTCGATTTTTAATCTTTTGACATGTAAGAAGCTTTAATACCTTGTTTTATTAAATTTAATTTAATCAATTTTTTTTCATAGAAACATGCAGATTACTGAAAATCTATAAACATGTGTTATATAGGACATAATATATATTTGTATGTGATTACCAGCCAAGGCGGAGCAGTTATCCCCTGTAAAGGCGACAACCTTGCAGTCAGGTTTAAACCCATATCTCTGAACAAAGTATGGTGATATGGATCCAACCACTGAGACCGAGGGTACAGGCTCGCCAAGCTTCTGCTTTAGTGTTTCATCTCCACAAGCCTAAAAATACATGATATTAGCTTTTACCCGCGACTTTCTCCGAACGGAAGTCTCAATTGAATTCAGAGAGAAACGAATAATATTTATGTTGACAAATCGACAGCGCCATCTATCATCTGTTTTGTGTAACTTCAACAAAATACACCTGCCCCTTAGCACTTCGGGATAAACTATTGCTCGTAGCCGACAGGTTATTCTGATGCCAAAACAGCATCACTGAAAGGTTTCATGAAAATCAGCTCAGTAAGTTTCCGATGTAAAGTGAAAATGCCATACAAACGATGTTTCAAGTTTATAACAAAAGATTTTTTTTAAAAACATATTTCACATTGGCTGTTTAATTAATATTATTATAAATTTTAAATTTTTAAAAATAATTTTTACCTGTTTCTAACTTATTATAACCTGATTATTTATTTTGAAGTAAAATAGTTTTGTGTATTAGTTACTTGCTTGTCATTGTTAAATAATATGATGTCAGGCATTATGAATGTTATTTAAATATATTAGATTCCGTCAGTCAGCCTTGCTACTTATTGTTAGCACAATACATATATTACGGATTCAATATAGTTTTAATGAATAAAAATAGTAATAATATATGAGTGTCAACCTCCAAAGCCTTATCACACCACTTCATGGTGTGAATGTCAAGGAGGTTCATTCCGGAACCGTCTGAGAGGTCTATGGGAGCTATCTTCCCCACAAACAGGGAACAGGCGAATGATGATATGAGAGATATTTTTTCAGTGGCCCCATACACTCTCGGCTTACTTTTGTACATTTTACGTATTTGAGGTCCAGTGAAACGTTCATAAGCTCTCGATCCAGTGATTTTTGCCAATTCCTGTAATATCATAATCCATATTATGCTGTGTTTGTCAATGTTTGGACACTGGCGGAGATTGTACAAACATTTTAGCGGTAATTTTGCTTCATCAAGAGCAGCAGTAAAAAATACAGTTTATTATATATTTATCCAAATTCTAAGTCTGTCTAAAAATTGGTAATGATCTCGAGTTTTTGTGATAATGACAGTGTTACTGTCACGAAATAATAATTTAGTGTCGACATAGAAGGAATTCTAGATGAAATTTAAGGAATTAAAGATGAACCACTTTTTACGGACCTCTGGGCCGCCAACAGCTTCCTCTAAAGCTTTACAATCAGCAGTGGTGCTAGAGTCCATCCATACTGGTGAGTCGCACACAAATACAGTTGCTAGCTGAGTGTGCAGGAATCCATCGGGTGTTAGTGATGCCAGTTTGGCTTCAGCTCCTTTAGCCCACCACACAGACCCATGTTGCTGGAAATAACATATGTATATATATATATGGTTAACTCATTTATGACTTCTAATCAATATCAGAACTACTTATATAGCATGATAAGAAAAAAAACAATAACTGGCATAACAATACACATTAACAGTAGTTTATGCTATGAATATATTAAAATATTGATAAAAACCAACATTAAACATACATATGGAAATATTAAAATTAAGGAAAAGTCTGTTGCAACATATATTATGTATTTCCTTAATAATTTTATACAAATGTAACATTTTTTGTTATTCACTAGCTATTGCCTGCGACTTTCCCAACATTTTAAACCCTATTTAAGACCTACATCACCTTCTTTAGAAGTTACATCTCAGGAGGTAGCCCTTTTTTTAAAATATAAAAAACAAATATGGTATTTTAACTAAAGTTTTAGTAATGTAATGAACATAAAGTCAAATTGAGAACTATGTACTTTTAAAATCGGTTAAAAAGTACTTAAGATACTGCTCATGAAATCACCCAAATACAAGTCAAATTCATATGAAAATCAGTTTAATTTTAGACACTTTAAATATATTATAATTATTATACAGTATAACAGGAGTTTTAAACCTCTCCCCCCTGTCCTTGTCACAGGTTGTCACATGTTTATAAGCCCCCCTCACTTCTGATGTCACATTTTTTTGATGTCAAATTTATGTATGTATTTAAAAAGTAACCGAGAGAAAACAGCCATTTTAATTTTTTACTTATTCGTATTCAATATTTTAAAATTGAAGTCACAAAACTATTGACCCCCCATGCCCTTCGTCAGACCATGTCACACTGTGGTGCTACCCGCCCTCCCCATTAATGTGTGACATACCTTATGGATGGCCTCTAATCAAGCACAATAAATAAAAGGTGTGAAACTAAGGCTACAAACAAAATCGTGGCCTCATGAGATACATATGTTGTACTGATGTGTGTTGCTATTGCACACAAAAACTATTTGTACAGATTTTATTGAAACTTTACAGCAATGTAGATTAGAATACAGCATATGACGTGTCATGTATCCCGGAGTTCAGAGCAGGTCCAACCGGATTGTACCATAGCAGTTCTATTTTGGATGAATTCACATTACACAATTTATAGATGTCGCCTTTTAATTATTATGTGTGGCATTTTAAAATACTTCAATAAGTTTTCTCTGAGCCAATTACCAAAAGTACTATGGACATAGCTGCAGGCAAAAACTAGTTAAATCTATAAGTACCTGAGCAGCCCCTGATAGCGCCTCAACGGTTGAGAAGTCGACTCCTGCCACAACGAGTCTATCTAACACCATATCCAACGCTTTCACCCAGAGTAGAGGAGGTGCTGTAACCTCCCCATGCTCTCCTCGAAGAACTCCACCTGCCGTTCTATAATGAAAATGAAATTATGAATATAAACAATTATTTAAAATTGTATCTAGTATAAGTTTACATACATCATTAAATAAAATTTTGTTACATAAATATTAAATGTTATAATATTATCACCTGTAATTAAAAAAGAAAATTAAATGAAGGTTTTTTTAAATTTTAAATCTACATCGTACCTAAATTCGGGCAGATCCACATCAAATTCCACATCTGCTTCTTGTTGTATTTCATATTTGTCATCAATAACTATTGCCTTAAGCTGGAATAAGTAAGAAAAATTTTAGCTAAAATAGCTTTTAAATTATTATTAGCTACAAAAGCTATCATAACTTTACATAAAGTTGTTTACGTGAAATTGCAAATCAAAATTTAAATAAATAAGTATTCAAGAGTTTAAAAGGTTGAAATTATCATACGTAATTTTATTATTTAAATAAACTATTTATACGTTAAGCAGTAAACAGTATTGCACTAAGTTTTTGTAAAATACTCATAAAATAATTTTATAAAATAAGGAATTAACATTAATTCCTTTTTCAAAAACTCACCCTCTGAGTACTAAAATCGAATCCTAAAAAAGTTTTCTTTCGCGTTTCATCAATCATTTTTCAATTTAGAAATTTTGACAGCACAGTTAGAGAATACGTCCGAAAACCCGCACGCTTTCACGCTCCTATCGTGACTAAATATCAATTAGATTAAATTTATATAGTCAAGAATTTATTACATTAATTTTTATGTAACGAGCGTAAACTTCTGTTTGTATAATGATAAGTTGTTCAAGGTCACGATTATCTCATTAAAATTTATACTAAAGATAGCTATTGGAATAATAATTTTGTAAGTGTATGAAGGAAGTAAAGGTGATTTGTTGCTAAAATAATCGAAAATTGTTATCGAATCTATTATATTTTTGTGTAAATCTAATAAATGTATTAAATTTAATATAATAATATATGACACCACAACACAATAAAAAAAATATATCGAAAAATAATTTAATTATAAAAATCTATACTCGTTTCATCTGTTTCCAAGGTAAAGTTAGCGAAAGAAATTATTACAAGTTAGTTCACCACTGCATTGTAACGGAGCTTGGTTAATAAAATTAAAATATACCGCTACATTCACACGAGGTGTGATTCATCATCGTAGGATGAACCAGAACCTACACAAAAACCATGACGTCATATAAAAATATGGCTAAAATAGAGATCATATTTATAAATTGATTTAAATGTTGACCAAATACAATAAGAAGGTGATTCTTTTTTAGCACAATGTCAGACCAATTTTAACAGTCTAGTAGTCAAACATATCTTACATAAAAAAAAAATCTCTTATAAAATTAATTCTTAAGGTTCGTTACTACTTTTGAATTAAAAACAATTTACTATTGAATTTTTCATTTTATTAATTTCATAAAAAATAAATACCCTAATGTGTCAAAAACGCCTTTCAGAAATAATAAGCAATTATTTTGATCTGCACTTTTAACAGAATTCTAAATTACAAAAAATAAAATATTATTTTTGCATATGTTTACTATTAAAAATTTTAGGTTTTTGTATTGTATAAAAGGGTTAATCCTTCTTACCCTATAAATAGGTAAAAAAACAGTCGAACTTAAAAGAATGTGACCATGCATTCATTTGCTTCAACTGAATGAATAGTTTCCATATAAAAGGTTTAATATTAAATCATGGCCAGTTACATAAAAACCACATCATATAAACGTGGTTTAAAAAAAATTGTTTCCTTTCTTAGCTGAATAAGCATGTTTAATGACATATATGTAAATATTTAAAGTACGGAATTTTTGCTTTAATGCGTAGGCATTTTAGGAATAGGCACAATATAAGTAAATTAGTTGCTATTTACTTAAATTTTAAGAGATAATATAAGGTTAAAGCCGAAATTCGCAAACCAAAGTTTATCACTTCAAATGTATGCAACATTTGAAGTGATAAACTTAACTTAAAAGTAACTTTGAGTTTACCTACACAAAAATAAAAATGCGTTTTGAAGTTATACAAAAACCCAATAAGTATTGCAAGAATAATTTAAGCCATAATAAGTAACAGTATAACTGTACTGAACTCTCTTAATCTCTGCTGACGCGGTGTACACAAATGGTTCAAAATTAATTTAAAAGTACATACTACAGGTCTAAACGTAATAAAATAATGTTTTGTTTTTTGACACACACTTAAATATTGAACTTAATAATTATTTAGGTTAAAATATTATGTTCTAATATATCGTCTATATTACTTTAAAAAGATACAGGGTTGTGTAAGCAATTCATTAAAGCTTGGTGTAAACTGGTGATAGGTTCATTCCGGATGGTTGGCAGCCCTGGGGTGACGTAAATAGCGAGCGAGCCAGCCGTGTGGGTTTCTCAAGCGATTACACCCCGTTCAAAAACTGCCTCAGATATTCTCAGCCTCGTCCGCTGTAAACTTGTAGATTATTCATGCCTCTCTCCTCAAGTTGATTCAGTTAAATGTAATAAATTTTAATATGCTTTAAAATAACTATTTTTATTTACGCTTCAATGTTTATGTAACTGAAATAAATTTTTTGAATAAATTTTTATTTAATAAATTTTAAGACGATATACTTAAATTATATCCGATTTAAAGCGTGGTGGAATGTGGATATGACAGTAGTAGTTATTTTCTAGTGTAAAATTTCTATTATATGATAAATAATTAACTATTTTGCTCCGTGAATGACAAAGTTGAAAATTCTTAATAAACGCTACGTTTTAACACATTTCTCTTGTTCAAAAATCAAATTCCATGTAATAGAGGGCAGAAACACCTTGGTCCATGTGTCAGTTGTAGCATCTTAATTCTTTTTAGAGTGTATTACTACATAAAATGCTATCTAATATATGTTTAAGATAGATTAGTTTAAAACATATCTTTTGGTAATTATTCATTAAGATTTTGAACATTTTACTTATTTATATATATTTAATAAAGGTTACGTTCTATTTTATATGGTATTTGTATTTTATTGTAAGGATTTCTATTTTATATGGTAGCTAAATAATTATAAATATGAAAAAACAATCACATTGCTGAAATAAATAATGATTATGTAATATTTTTGAGACAAAAAGATTATTAGTCACGTGACAACGAACGCCAATGACGACGTGAGACGTACCTAATAGTTTTTCTAACTTGTGTTATCTTCTTCGCTCACTTGTAAATCTGAAAAATATTAAGTACTTGTTATATGTAAAAGAAACCTGGTCTTATAATTTCAAATTATAAGATTGAAATCGCCAACCCGTCTTGAGCAAGCGTGGTGATTAATGCTCTAACCTTCTCCATGTGATAAAGAGGCCTTTGCTCAGCAGTGGGCTAGTATAGGCTGATGATCATAACATCTTAATCATAACCCGCCAATAAAAGTTAACTTAAAAGATATATGGGTCTAAATTGATAAAGTTCCCATATTACAAAGGTATAAATAATCTAAATCCAATAACAATAATAATAATAATAATCGAGTCCGAAGCTTCTTTTTACGTCCCGTCTTGCAAGTTTGTGTATTTGTTCCTCTGGAGGCACATGTGCAAATGGTTTTTTTTTGTGTTTTAATTCTTGAACTTTCACACTGAGCTACTATACAATATTTAAAAAACTTATGTTCCATTTTAATGAATAATTTGTAATAACTTGTTAACCACTCCACTAAACAGCTCTTTGTTTTGCAACCTGTGACGTAACACGAATCGCCATAATAGTTTGACACGTTCTGAAGCCACAATGTCAAATAGTTCGTAAAAACAATAAAATATATTTTACTGAAATATTAATATTTTGACCAAATTAGGCCATAAGGCACACAATGATTTTTCTTTATCTGTCAACTAACCTATTAAATGAAATGATTTAAAAGAAAAGAATTGACAATGAGATTAAATCAATAAAGAAAAACGAGTTAATGAATTCGAGAAGATAAAAATATGCCTGGTCTGGACGCCGACGTGCAAATATCTTCTGAGATTTCATATTGTTTCTCATACGTATCCATCATTATGTTCCAATCCGAAGCCACTTTAATGTTAGAGTCAGGCTTGACGTCTGATCTTGTAGCCCTAGTGCCTTCTCTCACAAAACCTATTGATCGCTAGATTGTGGTTATTTCCTTTTGCGCTCTGGCTACCAAAAGACTTCACGTATCTGGCTACGAAACTGCTTCACGTAAGATTTCTAAAACCCTGTTGTGACAACGCGAACATTGACCGCTATGCATGAGTGCCCTACATCCCACCAGCAAATGCTCAGCATTTCCAACTGCCTCCACGCAGATGTAGGAAGTTTTTTCGGTACCTTTACCGCATCCTATTAAATTACTCTGATCTGGGAGAGTGATCTAGAAGGCATTGAGATAAAATTTTAGCAGTGCTGGCGACCAATCATGAATTAAAGTGCGCCATTTTAGTGCTACTGGGATGCAAAAATCAAAATGCATTTCTAAGCTCATTGCATGGATACTTTGTGCTCCTATCATAAACTGTTAATGGATCTGAAGTCTTGATTCTAGCTCTAGGGCAACTTTGTCTTTTAGGAGTGGTGTAACGGCGTCATCATGGGATTTCCCTAGTATATGTCTCTTGGAAACTTAGGTTTTTATAAAGCTCCGATGGCCTTTTTAGATTCATCCCAAAATGATTGCAAACCCTGAATAACGCTGACGAATCAGCCGACGGCGCGAGCCTGAGCCACTATTTCAACACGTTTATGACGCTTGCATCTAATTTTGGCAAAAGGGTTTTATAAAAATCATAGACTAGGAAAGGCCAATACAAACGTGATACTGGATAATTATCGTAGATCCATGCTTTTTTGACGTTACTTATCGTTTATTTACCGGCCTTGTTAAGATCGTTCAAAAAGCTATCTACTATTCGTTCTAGGGATGGAGTACGACCTATATTATCTATTTTACTACAGAGAAATTTAAAAGAAGCATTTTCCGTAGCCGCAGAAACGCATTGAGCGCCTAACGATAATCCCGCATCGTATGAGGGGTATCTTGTATTCCGCCTACCGAGAAACAGACAGTGACATTTACTTGATTTTGTCCTCAATCCATCAGTCCACTCACAGAATTTATCCTCTTCATCCAAAAGTAAGCCCTTGACAGTGTTTGGGGTTACGTGTCAGTATTGCAAGATCGTCAGCGATGGCTAAAATGATAACCCCATTTTTTCTCGTTACTTATTAGTCTATCTTAGCCTGTCCAAAAAGAAGAAATTAGAAAAGAATTTATATTGTTACATACAAGTGGCGGTCTTATTGAAAATCTTTTCCAGACAACTTGTGAAAGTAATGAAAATGATGACGTGGAATCTAAATGCTGGCTGTGGTTTTAAAATAAACATATGCATTTGAAAAGAGTGACATCAGCATAACTGACGTCACCGATGCTTATATACTTGAATGTTGTCAGGATCTCGGACTCTTGAAGGTAGCCTCGTTGACGGTTTGACGAACCCCTTACTTCGAAGACGTCCGATCCCTGCAACGGTTCGAGAGAGACTCCCTGTGATCTGTACTCTCGCCTCTATTTATACCAACTGACACTCATTGTTGTCACTTCACTTGCACAGGTGGCTATGGCATGGTGACTATGCAGGTGACACCTGTTAATTTCAACTATCCTCAATTATTAGTTATTCAAATAATAAGAATTGCGCCAATATATGCATATCTGGCTCAGATCACGAACAAGGTTGATTCTTCCTCAATAATTAATTAAAAACATTTCATCAACAAAGCTAAACTTCTGTGTTCTTTTTTTAAATCTGTAAGTGATAACGAAGGGCCAAGTTTTATGACTAAGCTCACAGCAACCTTCTAAAAACCACTGGTTTTTAAACCATATTCAAGTAATTCAAATATTCTTGTGTTTATTTACTTATTTTTACGTAATATATATTTTTTAACAATTATAATTTTTCATACACAGTACTAGTATTTGTAATGTCCACTCAAGGTAGATAGTGTTTTATTTGTTTTTTAATTTTATATATTTTTCGATTATATATAAGCGACCTTCTTTATTAGAGACAGAGCTGTTGTATTTGACATTATTTGATACGTATATAAACATGTAGGTACACTAAATGAATTTCTCGAAAGCAACATGATGTAAGATCTTAACCTGTCGAAAAGTTAGAATTGAGAAAAAAAAGAATTCCTTAAAATTTCATGCAAATATACTATATATGGGTTTGAAATGTTTTACTACATGAAATCATGAATTATTTATTGGTTTATGTTTATGTATATAGAAATTTAATTTTATATTATTATATGAATCATGAATGAGATGAAAACAGGTAGATGTATTGATTAAATCATCATTTAAGTGTTACGTAGTGCGATGTAAGCTACACGTTAACTATGGTAGTCTGTAGTGTTGTGTTATGTGTGTGTAGTACGAGTGTGTCAGTAGTGCGCATGGGTAGTGCGTAGTGTTGGCGTCCGTGAGTCGCGAGGATGCTGGGCCTCGAGCTCCGAGCTCCTTATATTGTAAACAACAAAATTTTCGATTGGCGACGAAACGCGCAGGCGCTAACACGCCACGCTTGTTAGGACGTACGATAGGAATATTAAAATATTATTTTTGTTTGTAATAATATCGTTATGGAAAAAATCTGATGAATTACAATAGATAGTTGCTTTACAAGAATATTGTATGTATATAACTGTTTCCTTATAATTTATATTACATTGACTTTTTTTATAATTTTATGAAATAAAACAATATTATTACTAATTGTAAGACACATCAATAACGTTTATGAAAATAATCACTTTCAATGTCATCTCTTCCTAAAGTCCTAAAACACAGCAATGATTATATTGATTTTAGTATTGTTGCTTTCTTTACATTTATATATAATAAGTCGTTTTAAAAAATTATTCAATATTGAAAATACGTTTATCATAGTTAATACAGTTTATTTCCGATCCTTTGTACTAATGTTAGTTTGTGTATGTGATATAAAGGAATCGATCGCCGGAATCGGGACGACAGGACAAGGTGAGCGCGTGTGCGTCTGGCCGGGGTGTGAGCGGAGCATGAGGGGGTGTGCGGGGCGCGGGGGTGCGGGCGCGTGCGCGGGGCGGGGTGGGCGCGGGCGGCAGACGCGCCGCGATGGTGGGCCGCGACAGCCGCTCGGAGAGCGCGGCGCGCCCCTGGGCGCCGCGGCATGAGTAGCGCGCCAGCCCGGCCCGGCCCGCGCGCCCGCCATGGCGCAGGCCGCGCCCGCGCCCCAACGCACCCACTCCTTCGCCAAGAAGACCTTCCACAAGCCCACTTACTGCCACCACTGCTCCGACCTGCTGTGGGGGCTCATCGGCCAGGGCTACGGCTGCGAAGGTACGCGTCGCGCATGCGCCCCGAGCGCGTCGATACCGCCCGCGCGCTCAGCGCTCAGCACGACCAGCGTTATGCAACTCACCCGGGCGTGTCCGACCCCTCCCGTCCTTGGAGCCGAAGGGCTGCTGTTCTCCATCTTCTCTTCCCGCACCGCCTTGTCCTAAGTCCTGTCGTCATCCTTCCAGCCGATGCTCGCCGGCTCCCGTCTTCTGTCCCCGACCTTCACCCTTTCCGCTCCTCTCCTCATCGTAATCCTCCGACGGTAGCAGATCCTATCTCCTACTGTTTTCATTTCGTCCAGGTGTAAGCCGAAAGGTATCTAGAGTAACATATTCTTCTAGAAGCGAGCCGTGTCGTAGTACAGTGATTGTTGTTATCGATCGAGCTGTTTTGTATGAGGTTTTTTGGTAGCTGCGCGGGGCGGGGCGGGGCGCAGCACCCCTCCCGGCGAGCTGATCTCGATCCACTAGATAGTACCGCTGTTTTGGTAAGTGACGATCCCTTTAGGGCTTCGACGTTCAATTACACGGAATACGCTTTTAGGAAAAACACCAAACATGGGCGTAGCGCCGGCGTACGAGATCCTTATAAAACTGTTATATTGGCACATGTCTTATACAAGTATATAATATAAATGTATTGCTAACGTTAAACTCGTAACACGTAATTAAGTATAAAACTATAATATTCCTCCCAAATGTTCAGGTGTTTGTTAATAATTGATAAATGTACGTAAATGTTGTAATAACTTTGCTGGACAAACTATATTAAAAGTAATGCTATTAAATAATATTCTCCTCAATAACGATTAAAATCGGATCTCATACCGCGTATTGATTACGCACTCCGAGGCGAGAGGAACGCGGCTGTTAGCCTTCCTTTCTGAACCATAGTAATCTTTAACATTTATCTTTTTGTTCATCGTATCTTAAAAGATATGACATATTAATCTAGAGTCTAGGCCGTTAACAATTCAACTTCTATAATCATATTCTTAATTAAATTATAATGTATTTTTTTCAGTGCGCATATTTTATAATGCGCGTTGCTTTTTACCAGATCATATTATGTCTCATATATTTTATACAATTTAATCTTATTTATCTCCAACCGTTAAGCAATGAGAAATTTTCCGTTAATCACAGAGTTGTGCCGTCCAGCCTTCGAACCATAGACAAGCAAACCTCGTTCTAAACATTTCATAATACTCTATGGCGACACTGGCTCGTTCAATTACAATATATTATATTTTATTTCATATACTTTATGTTACTGGCAGCCTAAAAATACGTTAACCGATAAACATTTAAAAAGAAAATTATATCAAAATAGAAGTAAGATTTAAATTTCATATACATTTAAATTTTTACTCTATATTAATTCACTTAACGAATGTCCTTAATTATTTAATTCAGATAACTAGAAAATAATTTCGTTTACAAAGTTCTTTTTTCCTATTTTAATGTTTTTATTATTTAAGAATATGTATATAAAATCTATATTTATAATTAAAGACAATCGTCGTCTTATTCAGAGTGTAGTAAAATGTAAATTTTCTGTAAAAACTCAAAACATAACATAACAGATAAAAATGTTGCCATTGGCAAAATATTCCACGGTTCCAGTGCGAATGAAGCCATAGAATAAAAAAAAAAAAACAAAATATAACTATAGATTAAACTCATAAGTGAGTTGTATCTGTGTGACTTTTGAAAATACTTCCAATGTTATGTCACATTCATACATACGACACTATAGTTACGGATTTTTTCCATGAAAATCTAGATTATTGACGGTATAATCTACATTCTCCTCTGTGAACTATTCAAATCGCTTTGTCGAGTACATTCCGAGTCTAACTCATTCTTATCTCACATTAATCAGTTGTTCAGTAACTTGGTTACTAGGGACTGTGGTAATACTGAATTCATCATTTTCACCTTAAAATTTCCACAGATTTTTGTTCTAATGTTATAGAAAATTTAAATTGATTTTATTCGTTTCTCATTTTAAACATCTTGGTAGTCTCGTTCCTAACTTATCATATTGTGCTTAAGAAGATAAATCAAAAGTACACGTAAAAGAAAGACAAAATTATACTATGTTAAATTATAACATAATTATAAAACGAAAGTGATAAATTATTTCTCTAACTCCTTATGCAAAAAGAAAGGGTGTTGTAATTTTGATATCTGTGTGTGTTTGTGTGTGACATCGTAGCTCTCAAATGGACCGACAGATTTCAATGCGATTTTTCCATTTGAAAATCAGTTTCCTTGCGGTGTTTCTTGGCTATATTTGGACATCGGTCCAGTAGTCTAAGAGTATCAGTTCTTTTCCAAAATATACTTCACTTTCTGTGTATGATAATCACTTATGTACTTCACGCGTGTCAGTATAAACTTTTAATTAATATTAAAACATAAGGGTTTTATTTAGTTATCTTTCATTAGAATGAAAAAATGACTTGAAATCCCCGACTAAGAATTTATTAATTGTAAAAACAGCGTTCAGTCTTACACAGTTAGTGTATTATTTCATAATATTCTTTTGTTATATGAATTTATGAACGGCATTTCATTTTGTATTTGGGTATAAGGCTTCTGAGACTCTATTTAAGAATTAGGCTCATGTTATTATTTATTAATAACAAAATAAAATACATTTAGAATTAGATTATTGAAATAAATCTATTCTAAAATTTTTGCTGCTTAACTATCTAAGATTTAAAAAAAACTTCCCGAGACCAATTTTTTATTAATCGATATATTCAGGAAGAAAGCATTACAATCCAAATAAGCAATATATGACCGAATTCACTGAAATTAAAAAATAAAGTCACAGCTCAATTATACTAAATACTCCATACACAGACATTGGCATAATGAGCGCCTCCTTGCTATGTGAAGGTGTTTACTGCAAAAAATTCTTTATATGCTAGGAAACTTTTTTCTCTTTGATTCAGGATTTATCTTTTATAGATTTAGAAAAAAAATATGTTATTCTGAAGCCTGTAATTGTCGGATCTCAATACCAGTGTAGTAGAATAAAAAAGTAGTACTTCCTAAAATGTGTAAGCAACGGTATATAGTCATTCAGATTGTGTCGCCTGAAATATGGCAACACTGTCGGAAATCATACCAGACAACAGACAATAATTTCTATTACCCTAACCAAATAATATCCACTTCTTAGAATTATTTTGAACGTGAAAATTTAAATAAATTCTTTTTAAAATACATCTCGATGCATCGATTAATTAATCATAAGTTTACAACAAGATAGATGACAATATATTTATATTTTTCATTATTAAGTACATATGTACAAATATTATGAAACGTAATATACTATTTTAAGACTCGTATATGCACAAAAAGTAATATAATTATCTGTGTAATTTTTATTTTATTTTAATATAATAACAATATCGATTTTAGAATTAATTTTTATATCATGTTAAAAATTATATTATTATGAACAACATCAATCAATAATTTTGACACAGATAATAAAAATATTATATAAAAAGTTTAAAATGAAAATAACTTAGTTATCCACAATGGTTGAACCGTCACCAGTTTCATCGTAGCATATCGTAGCCCGTAGACGGTCTACGCCGTTATAAACTTGTCTACACAATAGGCATTGTTTCCGTATAATGTTTTATCAAACATGTTAACAATATAAAAACTGACAAAGCCTTCACATACATCAGATGAATGGAGCTTCCTTGACAGGCGTTCAGAGCTAACAAAGACCACTGAACAATACAGACGTGGGTGAGACTTGTATACAAATGCAATTCAATGCAATTATGAATTACAATGTAATTCAAAGACAACACACAAAGAACATAGATAACTTTTTTAATCAACTTCATTTATTTAAGCATAAGTTTATACAAATGAGGTTAAGTTTTTTTATATTAGGGTTGATGGTAACAGTCGTTATTAATTATTTTATATCGGTTTACCTAAATGATGAAATTGTTTTATTAAAAAAAATTTACATACACCCGCGGGAAATTACATGCTTTTAGCTGTGCGTGTATCAATTCGCTAATGGAGGTTATATTTTGAATAAATTCTTTTCTCTTTATTGCTTGATAGTTTTACCTCATTTAATAAACATATTTCATAATTTAGAAGCCTTTTGGGAATGTTATAATAATATTAATTTCGTGTTTCACAACCGAACGAAAAAGGATCATTATTTATAACCTTTTTTATTAGTCACTTGGTGTGGATCTAACATAAAAAAAATAATAATAAAAACTTCAAACAAAATTATGATATTATACTAAGAATACCAACTTTCAGATAGGAAAACGCATTTTTACACTGCTCTAGATAACAGTAATAGTAATTATTTTTAGATTTCATAAACACTGAAAACATAAATGAATTAAAAATTAATAATTAATAATTAGTTGTTATGAAAAAAAAATAATTCAAACACTACCTGTCAATAATTGAAAAATATTTAATATGAGGAAATGTCACATTCACTTTAAAATTATAATGAATTTATTGAGATGAGGCCCTAAAAGAAATTTTTTTGCTACAACTTATGTTTCATATGCCCCCGTTTGGTCTATTTGATATTTTTCCAAAATATACTTCCAATTTACTCCGCCATATTGTAATGACAATGATTCAACAAACTTGCAATGACAGTTAAAGCTGTGTATTCTGAAAATCAGTCATAAAATTCGTCCAACAAATAAAAACGTCGATATTTGCAGATATTCCGCGATTCCAGTGTGAATGAAGCCTTAGAATTAATAAAAAAATCAATCTGAAATATATAGTACTACATATATACATAAAGTTTATTATATAACTTTGAAATATGACATGGACCCCAAGAAGCGTGTACAAAAGGCTGTGTTTCGCCAAAAAGTGTTCTCTTCGACCAACCCAATAAGAATTTAATGTTATTTTTAATATGTACAAATAGAGTTCAACTGTCTATCAAAATACAATAATACAAACATATTTTTATTTAAATTTTTATAAATAGTGATAGTTTATTCTGAATTTTATAGCGTAGTATACGTGCAAAAAAATTAAGGAAAATACACATTCGTTAAGATATAATTACTTAATATAGTGATTTTAAATTAAAATAACTGTGATAAAATACAAATTTATGACTTTATTTTATACTTATGTAGAAAAAAAACTTAATATTGACTTGTTTTACTCAGATTTTTTTTTGCATTGATACTCTAATTATAGACAGTTATAAATCAAAATTAGGGAGATAATATAATGTGGCAAAGTTAGCCATAGTCGCTATTGCTTTTGGAGCATTTAATAAAAAAATACTCTTACAAGGGAACTTGAGATGAGCTTAGACTACCACAAAAAAATAAGTTATTTTGGACACGAAACTCCTTATCAAGTGATACTTGAACATTTATTATATGAGACAGAATTTTATCAAATAAAAAAAAAAAACAAAAAAAAAATATCTTTAGATTACAAAAATGCATCGAAATAGTAATAGGGAGGGAATTTAAAGCACATCACTATAAGCCCAGTTTGGCAAAAGTAATTTCAAAATAAATATACGAGTAATAACTCTGAAAAGGAATGAGAGCAGAATTTATGTTGAATTTGAACGGAATGTCATCGCTTCTACCGAACGAGCCGACTTCCTATAATAATTGATTGGCCTCTACTGCGACTGAGATGCGAACGGTATCTGAACGAGAATACGCTACTTATCAACATTTACCTCCTGAAGTTATCTGTTTGATAATGTTGATGATATTGCAAGTAATTAGCTCGAGTATGTTAGCAAAAAAATATAATTATAAATATTAAGTTTTTTTTCTACATAAGTATAAAAATATATAAAAAAAACGGTAACAATAATAAAAGCTTCTGCAAATCGATGACTAAATTACCAGCAGTTAGAGATTTTTCATTCAATTTCTTATAAATTTAAGACGAATCATTCTATGTACAAGATATTTATATAGAGGAGAGCCGCAGATAATGAGTGCTATTAAAGGTGTGATAATCTATGGGTGCCTTTATATGTTCTGCAAGGTACGTAACAAATACATACATACATACATACATACATTATAATACATTTTGTTACTTGTAGTGACATCGTTGTGAGGTGACTTTTTCCAGAACAAATATCCTTAGTCCAAGTTAGAATACTCACACTCCATACGGATCGTTAATAAATCTTCTCGCATTATAGCATTACTTCGTTCGTCAATTAAAAAACAGGAAACCTTTATGTAGTGACGACACAAACTTGTACTAAGCATACTGATTGCAACTTACTAAGCGATACGATTATGTATATCGACAAGATTATGATGAAAAAGTGACATTGTTTAACATCTCATAAGAGTTATAAGATGATAATTAATCTGTGAAGTGGTTTTTACCTTATACCCTTAACCACTGGATCTATACAGCTGTATCTTTGCTTCTTTGTAAGTTATTGATAATATTTTATTCTTCTCTAAATCTGTTTACAAATGAAACTAACAAACGATTCTTTCTGAATTTTTTTTTCATCAAAAAAAAAATTCCAAATGTCATCTCACTTATGTTTTAATTTTCATAAAACATATAATTTGTTTGATTTATCAATAATTCTGTATTAGGAAACTATTTTAAATTTCAATCCGTGATATCTAAATAGGTTTTGGAATAAAACGTTTTAATGTCAGGGGCTCTAAGTGAGAGTAAATATATTTGGTATTATTATTTGAAAGCGCAAGACGAACACAAAATGACATCTCCACTAAACAATTTCGATCCGTGGTTCATACTTATTCTTGAACCTCTCTATTACTCGGTTATTTCGTTGGCTAGAATAACAAATAAAATTGAAGTTGTCACGAAATATTTCCATTGAAACGACTTGCTTGACAGTGTTTGGTTGTGCTTGCTGGGACCCGCCCGCGGTATGTAGGCCACTGGTGACGTCACTCGCTGACCCAGTTCCGACGCCATTGAGATACGCACGTCAATGGTATCCGCTTCCCCACACCATGGGATACGTGGATTATAAAAAATGTTCACGAATCCACCACAGAGCAGGCTATAACCTCACAGAGTTCATGAACTGCTCTGAACTGAACAAATATATTGGATTTCATTCTAACCGAAACTAAACTTAGAAATTTGTGTTAGAAAATCAAAATAATGATTAAATATATGTATAGTGACTATAAGTGTCCACGTAACAAACTCCATAGAAGCGTCTTTGGAATGGAGAGTTGTTTTTGAAATGCCTGTTACTTGTTTGCGTCTATCACAGCTCGTGAGCTGAACAGGCCGGTGTAGTGCAAGTTTCTTTTGTTTGAAGCGTTCAATGCACAGCCAACAGTGACTCACAACGACTGCATTCATAAAACTACAAAGACTAACTTGAATTACGAATGTCTCTCCGGATAATGATGCTGGCGTGTCAAATACGGCCTCATTTTACTCACCTCAACAAGTCCCAGCGGTGCGCACAATGGCTACAGATTAAACATTCCATTCATTACGAACCGTCAAAGAAGAAGTCATAATTACGTCGTATATAAATTATAAAATTGAAAATTCTAAACTAAATTGCCGTTTATATAGGTCAAAACTCACAATACATCTATTTATAACATGTAAAGCTAAAATAACATCTTATATTTCTGTACGCACGTACGGAAATAGATTACGCGTGTCCAACATTGGTTATTGCTTCTATTCTACACAAGATTATAGGATTTTATTACAGTCCAGATTGACATACATTTGACAGATGTCACGTGACTTGATCGTATCGTGTATTATTTTTTTTTTCAAATAATTGTTTTAGAGTCCTAAAAATTTGGATATTTGAATGAAAAAAAGACAAATATGTTAATTGAATATTCACATATTAATAATTATTTTGGTGATGAACTGATAATGTATTTGTTTCAAGGGATATTTATTCTTGGTCCATAGCTTTAAACTCTGCTGAAGTTAATTAAAAACAATTCAAGTTCTCTGGAGGTCTATTTGTAACCATCTGTTTTTGGACACCGGTCACTAGTAGTCCCTCTGAAACACAATTTTCAACTATTTCTTTTTATTTTCATTCAAGTACTAAAAGCAAAGATGTTTTCATTTTTTTTCTCTTAAAGTCATTTTTTACAAAGGATATCATAACAAAACTTTCATTCTAAGAAATAGCATGTTCCGATCGTAGCACGCCGTAGCGAGGTCCTCGTAGAGATTCCGTAGACCTCAGAAGAATCTTAAAAACCATCGATAAAAACCGGCATTATAGAGGGCGGTGCCTTCATATTTATCTATAGTATATAGTAAATTTATATAACTTTGTTGATTGAATTCATCGTATCTGGTTGCGCAACCGGTAACTGTGTCACCCGTGACGTCAGTAGCTGGATTTCAGTTACGGGATTACGAGCTTTAGGTAAAATATATGCTATTTAAAAAGCTGTATGTGTTATAATTCCACTGGTTTTATTAGTACAATATATAGTCGTTGTAGCAATTTGACATACATACTACTTGAATGAACACCTCACAGAGCAATTTATATTATTTAAAATCCTTATTGCATTATGTTATTGCAATTTTTCATATGAAATAGAAAGGATTTACTAAATTTTTTGTCAATTACATATAGGCTTGTGCTTTTCTAAATACCTTACATTGGAGTTCAACCCTCATAATACGGAAGAATCTCATTACTAGGTAGTAAAAAACAAACCTTTAAGCTGAAAATCCAAGCTGGTCACAGCCTTCATGGACTACTTGCTCCTAATCTATTGTTTCTACTATAATTAAAACGAGAGAATTGGTAGGACTAATCGTCTTGTGACCTCCAACAGTCCTTTTCTCTTATGAACGCCTCGTCAGTGGCCGTAAGTGTTTTATGTCGTGTGTAAGGATTTCCTATACTAACCTATTTAATTTATTATTGCATGCTCCTCGATAGATCCTCATTCTCGAGACACCTGTGTGTTTTGCTATACACAGTGCTCTGGATGTTTAAAACAGTCAGAATCCAATTCGGAAGTACATAATGAATCGGTTTCCAAAGCTTTCATTGCATTTACTTAGTTGGCGTCCATGAAGCCGAAAATCAACTATTCTTTAGGACTAGCAAATTAATTTGTTTGTATAGAAAATCTTTAATATATTTAACTATTTCAGAATGAGTTCAATCAATACTTAAAGCAGAGTTCCAACTTGTGAAGTGATTTTGGGACTATTATAACATGAAATCATTTAAATAACCATGATCTTCTTCTAGAGTTTTCAATTCTTCTCCTCACCTCTCTATAAATATTCTAAATTACATCTTTTTTTTCTTATATGATCCCCAATCCCTAATTAGACCATTGTAGGTGCTTATTAGGTATAATAACTCAGATAAACCTGAGAAAATTCTTTCCAAAGATGTCACTACATCCTATATACAATTTGGAGCATTTTTGAAAACTACTGTGACAAATGAAGCTCAAAAAACTCAAGAAAGAGACACACCCCTATCAATTTCCACCAATAAGTGTTTATGTCTTATGATGCAATGTACAGAAAAGTCCCCTATTTATTTTGCTCTATATAGTCTGTTGAATTTAACTGAATATTAAGATAGGACACACTTTCTTACTTTATTATCTGTGGCTACATATAGAACACTTTCTAATGGATTAATTACGTGTGAGATTTGACATAAATTTATGATGACAGATCAAGTTAAAAATACACTAAAAAATTATCAACATGTCGAGAATCTTCTTGACATAAAGAAATGTATAATGGTATCCTATACAAATTAATTGATAGACATAAATTCTAGTAACTAGACTGATACGTAATGATTATCCTCAAATCACTCCCGAATTATATCGAAATTATTGAACATATTTTATAATGAGGAGCGATGAAGACGAAACGGTAAATTATATTTTTACTTAAAATAACAAAAAAACATAAGAAGGTATTAAAGAACAGGGTGCCGTAAATAACATTACATACCGAAACAGAAGTAAGTCTTTGAAAATGTTTGTACTTAAAATAAAAAATTTCACGCACTCCACAAATTAAAGACGAACCGGTTTTATACTTAAAATTATATCTCAATCTACATTAAGCGTTAAGAAATATAAACAATAAACGAGAAGCATATCTTCATAATATAACTATTAATTACCATGGTGTATAAAGTTGAGCAAAGCTCCCAAATGGGGAAAGAGCATCTCGTGGTTAAGTCAAACTCCGTGCCGCCATTGGTCGGGCCCGGTGACGTCAATGCCGGCCTCCCGCCGCCGCCCGGGCCCCGCGAGCCCCCGCAGGCGCCCCCGCCAGCGCCCGGAGACCTCTGAAGGCCGCACGCCTCTGAAAAATATACGCGCCTTTCGGACGAGACTAGTTTTTGTAAGAATAAAGGGTCTTTAAGACTGTTTATATTGTTAACAATATCTCTACGCCGATACCCTAGTGAAATAACTATAACGACTTTTGACGGATTTATGATTAACACTATTTAACTATTTTTAAAATGAAACATGGTTCTGATAAAAATAGACATGCATATATTACAAAATAGATTTCGACAAAGTTTATACCCGTTCTATACAGCTTAGGGATTAATATTCAAAAATTATAAAAATTAAAAAGTAGAAACGTCGTTCAGAAACAGGCTGCAGTTAAATCCCAACGCACTCGACGTTAACATAATGACGTATTAAATTAATTAAAAAACCGTTCCTACATAATAAAACGAGGTCGAGTTTTGAAACGAACCCGAGTTTGGATACTTTAGAAAAACTAAATTATTTTTATTCTTACGCTCCGCTAATCCCCGAAGATGAATGATGATAGATCATTGCATTATTAAAAGTTTATAAAATTATCTTGATTTTGTAGGCTGTAAGATTCATGTACAAAATGGAGGATGATTTATCAAATTGTGTCTTGAAAATTGTCAGCACATATGTTATGTTGTAAATTAATATTATAACTATTTGCCTTCCATTTAATTTAAATAGTACGTAAGCACAGCTAAACACATCATAATATAATAATAGCATGTGTAGGTGTGGTATACATATTTTTTAATTTATTATTTCTGTTCTTCAATAATAAACCTCCTTGATGTAATTTTGATAGTTTAAAATATAAAGACTCCTTTATACAGTTGTGATTAGTGATCTCAAATATATATTATATTTAATTGTTTTTAAATATTCCTAACCTCCATTTAGGGCGAGAAATAACGAACCTGTTCATAAATGTTGTTCACGACAATCAAAAACCTATTTAAAACATAAATCTTTACTTTCAAAATTTATAATAGTATTGTTTATCATTGTTGTAGGTACAGGCTCCAGACGATTTCTCATATGAAATCTACAATTTTAAATTTATTCTTAATGTCTCTACACTTCAGTATCAAAAAACTATCTTAACGTTTTTGAGATTCCGTCAAAATAAAACCAACAATATTTTATTTTTAACATTTTTTAGGATTTTTAACAAATTTTAAAACGATTTTGAGGGCATATTATTATGTACATATAAAATGTAGATGAATAATTTTTGACAGTTATGTTCGTAAAGACAATTTAAATGATTTCCACCCAGCATCTTACGGTGTGAGTATTAACGGTATAGTGGGCTCGTTCCCGTGCGAGACGGGAGCGCGACTCCTGCGCAGGTGTCCCCCTCCCCTGGGAGCTGCGCCCTCCCCCCGGCGCCACTCACCCCCCACCCCTCACCCCGCACGCTGCAGTTACACAGCGTGGTTTGTTTTGAGTGCACGTGCGCGACACTCGACCGCCGGTAAAATCCCAAACAAATAGCGAACCGTCATCCTCGTAGTCATCACAGACGAGAGCTCCGCCGGCAACATTGAACTTCGGCGATAGGTTAACGCCCTGAGCTATTCCTAATTGTTGACTTTGGCTCATATACGGCTATAAAACCTTCGTGCTGTCACCGATGGTCAGAGGAAGTTTGGGAGTGTAGGGAACACGGTCGATCTGTGACGGGACGCGGGAGGTGGTGCCGCGCGGGCTGCGAGTTCTATTCCCGCTCGGCCCCGCCCCGAGGTTATTTAAATATAACCTGACGTGTTATCGTCAGAACACTAATACGTTTCCTCGACCGGCGCCCTTCCGACACGGACTATTGACAGACGCGGCGCGGTATCGCCTCTGTGGAAGTCGCCGAGATATTGGGACATGTTGAGAGAACTCTGCGACGCCGACTGCTTCGTGAACGACTGAACATGTGTGATGATATCGTTCATCACATGACCAGTATACTGAGCACGGCCTTGAGGAAGGGCGGCAGTATACTTAGTTACCCTCAAAGGAGTGAGTGTTATTACGACATTAACCTTAGGATAACATTCTAATGTCACGGAGCTTCGCCCGATACGTATCTAAGATTGAAAAGGAACAAAATATATAAAAATTCTTCCTCTATATTTAATTTAATACATATACAAAAACAAGACGACTTGTATCATTTAACCAAAATATATTCGGTAGTATTAGCGTGAATATGCAACACACAGAATATTTAACAACGGTAAAACACAAATATAAATTAATTTCAGTATTCTATAGACAATATATTATATGAAATTTAGTAAGGAAAGTTCTGAGGAAAGAAAGGAAACAGCATTATGTTATATTATAAGATTCTAAACGTTAACTCAACACTTTAAAAAGTCTAATAGCTATTTTAAAACAACAAAAGTGCTGAGTCCATAGCTTATAAATGTATTGTTTCTATTTACAGTTATTATAATCTGTGCATACAAATGACGTCGTGATTTTCATTATAAACACCGTGCCTGTGTTGTTTCGTTTTATATTTTTTGCGTACGGACATGACAATATCATTCTAAATCAAAGTTACATATATTAAATTTACTTTTATGTTTACACTTTTGTAAAATAACTAAATTAGGTTTTACTTACGAACCAGTAGACAAAGATAAATTTATTTGAAATTTCACAAACAACGTCAGGTAAATAAACAAAACACAGGATAGTCCCATTAAAACAATTTCAAAACGATTTTATTTTTAAAATATTGCTAATTAAGTTTATTTATTTATATAATTTTAATTTGCAATTTAGTTTTTATAAGTTTTAAGTGATAACAATTCTAAATAAATGTTTCAATTTAGATAAATGAAAATACAACTTACTTCTTTTTAAATTAGTATTAAGAATATAGATAATATAGAAAACAGAATATCTGTCAATAAATTAAAAAAAAATGCTCGGTAAGTCACATTCCAACATAAAAAAAAGAATACCTATAACACGTTGTTATAACTATAATTAAAAATATGGTTGTTTCTTAAGTGCTCATTTAATTATTTACATATTTTACTCATTTTCTTGGATTTTATTAATAAAGACATATTATTAAAATCGATTGTTCGCGCTGTTCAAATAAATATACATATATCTTAACACCCGATGTAATTAAAAAAAAAGCTATGTACGTAACGGTTTATCTTGTATTTGTTCCATTTTTGAATTTGTTTTTACTTTTATTATTTATATTGCCTTTTAATTAAATCAAATCGTGACCTTTTTAGATATTTGCTAACGAAAGCCACCCATTATTATGGTTGAACCGACTACAAACAAATTATATATTTCTAGCGTTATTCTAATTCAGGTTTAAAACAAACCGTAACTTATTGCTAAACGGTTAACTAAATGTTAAAATACAATGTCTTTATATATGTACATATATATATTTTCGTAAAAAAAAAACTGGTGAACATATAGTTCAATATAAATGAAAGGTTCATTAGTTCAGAGTGAGGGTTTAAATTTAAGTTAAATAATCCACTACAACGACAGAACTAGTTACTCTGAACCTGTAGTAAAATCGAGAATCCTTGAAATGCTAGTTAGAATGAAATACGTTAACCGAGTACATGACCATACATCGGCCAGCTAGGATGAGAGCATGCGCGGAGGTATCGATCGCTGGGATGCCGCCTCTCTGCACCATCATTGAAAACCGAAGATGTTTGTTTCTTTCTATTATTTATAAACGATTCTATCCAACTAAACGTATTTATATATTAAAGATGACTTGCACGAGTCATTTTAAATGTAGTCAATAAAAAATAATGATGAATCAAATTCAAATTCTCTTTTCGAATTATATAGCAAATAAATTATATTTTGGCAAACACTATATGATAGATTTGAACGATTCTTTTGGTATCAGTAATATAGTGTGGTGACGTCACCGGTGAACTTGAATGTTGTCGCGTGCTTCGTAATGATCGCCCTTAGTACACTCCGCGTAAATTGTCGTACAATATGTAACAGGGCTCCGACTAAATCAACAGGTCGCTTGAAAAATTAATTACTTGACCTATTGTTGTACAAGGCGCGCCTTTTAACTCGTAAATATATCGATAGCTCATTCTATCTTTACCTTTAAAGATAGACCAATCCGAGTATCCGACTACTTTGTTTATTATTTTGCAATAAAGATGTTTACAATCACTTTATTTCCAGCAATCAAAGCCGGATTTTTCCTCAAAACACCAAAAATTCTGGAATGTCTTCGTGGAAGTGATGCATTCCGTTTTAAGGAATTTTATAAACATCGTATTTTAATGATATAACCGACACGAGAAAAATCTTCGTATAAAACAGATTTACAATTATTTCAAATTACAATTACGTACGTCTAACAAAACTAATAAAGCATATTTTTATATTCCGATTGTAAAAAAAAAATGTTCAAAAAACTCGTCCCTTTATGACACTGCCGTTACTTTTATCAGTTTCTTATTAATATAATGTTTGATATATTCCAGTGTGCAACTTCATTGTGCACGAGCGATGCGTGGGGCAGGTGGTGACGCCGTGCTGCGGGGTGGCGCCGAGCCTTATCAAGGTAATTGTTTCTTCGACCATTACGTTACAAGATTCTAGAACTCCTAGCAGATAAATAACCTTGAAAACTAGTCAGAATCCGTAGATTGTGCGTTCAAACCCTTATCAAGCCACAAGAATGCTTCAATTCAGTAATATCATGATTATTTTGATGCTCCAGTTGTTTTTTGGAGCACAACAAAAATGCCTTTCATCGACATATAAAAAAAATAAAAATATTTTTGCCTTGTCTTTGGATCCAAAAAGTAAGTTTATACTTTCTGTCTGGTATAAATTTAAGCGATGCGTATGAAAGTCCTTTCTCACATGGAGAGAGAGCTGATAAAATATGATAAAATAAGCAGAGAAACGTCGTTTCTGAGACATAAGGGTTATCTATAGTTTGAGCTCATGGAACCATCAACCATATAAACCTTCCAACAAGAATACAACGGAACAAGCTGTAACTGCGGGCCACCGGGTCATAGTTGAGAACAATACTCCATCTGACATGGCACAGGCGACATTGAAATATTGTCTAATTTTATTTGGCACCCTCAGGTTTTTCACTGAATTAAGATTTAGTTCCCTTTATCAATCTTAAAAATTACAATGCGATCAGTTTTATATCCGATATTCTAAAATAAAGGAACTACATTAGATAGGGAACTTATTTTTGTGGTAAACATACAAGATTAATATAAGATTAATAGATCTATTAGTTACGAGGACCAGAAGAGTTCGTATTCAAAAACCAAGATTAAGTTTAGATGGCTATTTTATTAAGGAATAAACGAGAATAAACGAGTGGTAAGGACCAAACGAAAAGGTATATTTGTGAATTGCGGTATTTTTTAAGTTGTAAAAAAATATTATTCAAAAAATCCCTGTAATTGAACTCATGTGACGACACCTAAATTATAAGTGATCAAATACTATCCTAAAGAAGAGTATCATGCCTAATGAATGTAATGCCTAATATATTAGTATTTATGAACAGAATCCCGTGGCTCATTGTTGGTCGGAACCAACACACCACAAACGGAAGTTCTGCACGGTGTGCAGAAAACGGCTTGATGAACTGCCAGCTTTACATTGTATGAGTGAGTATCGCATTTGAATTACTCTTCTACTTTTAGTGTTGATGTATTAATTATGAATAATTTGAATATTGCCACAGGTTCGAGAGCGGTTTGGAAGATAATTACGTACGCATGTATTCTAAAATGTATTTTTATCGTAGGCTCTGTGTCCAGGTAGAATAAATGGCCTCTGTAAGCTACATCAGACACGTTGAAGAGTAATGCTCGTTCTGTTTACAAGTCCTTCTAGACAAACATCTCGTTTTTTAGGCTAGTTTGCATCAGAAACTACAACTGACGACATTCTTGTCACAATTTTTGGTAATGTGCACAGTATGCGAGTACTACGTCCACGGCGAGTGCGTGGACTTCGCGGCGGCAGACTGCAAGGAGAACGCAACCTATTGCGCTGGCAGCGAGCCGCGGCACGTGCATCACTGGCGGGAGGGAAACCTGCCCGCCAACAGCAAATGTGCTGCATGCCGCCGCGCTTGCTGGTCCACAGAATGCCTTACAGGCTACCGCTGCGAGTGGTGCGGCAGCACGGTTAGCGACACCTTTTTTACGAAGTTACTGGTAGATTGGGGTATTTTGTATGAGAGGAGGTGGCATTTAAAGTTACCAATTAAACGCATTAAAATATCAAGCTAATGCTACTTTGCCCCTCAACATCATTTTCATAATAAATTAGTTTAACTGAATTGGTTCTCGTGGTTGCCAGTGTCACGCCGGCTGCCGCGCTCTGATTCCGGAGGAATGTAACTTCGGGGCGCTGCAGCCGATTTTCCTGCCGCCCTCCGCAGTGTCCATTCCTCGCACGGAGGTCCCCATGGAAGCCATCATCGGCGTGCACGTGCGGCCGCCACCATCGCAGCGCGACTTCGGATGCCGTAAGTACCTCCACAGCGGGTCGGCACCGCACGTGTGCCCCGGCCGGGACTTGTCGCGGACTCGCTCGTGGCACACGTGCGGGGCCAGGGGCGGCTCGAGCTGGTGTGAGCGGTGTCTTTGGGCAGCGCGGCGGCGCGGTGGCTGGGCGCCGGCGCGGCTCGTGACGCTGGCGCGCCGTCTGCTTCCGGCCGCCTGCAGCCCGCATGGCGGCGCTTCGCCCCCCTACTCCAGAGGTACCGCTGTGGTCGAGCTTCCTTCCATCAAAATACGCCTTTCATATGTTTAAATACGTTTTAAAACAGTTCGTGTTCCATAACCAAAGCAATAATTCCGATGATGCTGTACGAGGTGTATTTTGGATGAAAGAAATGCATTAGTTTAGCAGCTTTCTTCATACTATAACTTCCTTTGACAGGAATCTACTTCTGTACACATTTTTGATTTAAAAAAATTTTTAGAGACTACACAATGGAAAAGAAAGGCTGCTTGAGTCAGAAAACCTATAACAATCCAAGTATAGTCTCTAATAATCGCATGCACTATACGATTTGACTGCTGCTTCCCCGACTCACACGTTCACTCACATATAAGCACATCTCTGAAAGTCCTCGGCGTGCAACTTTAACCAATAATCGTTTGTCTGGTTTCCTTCACATCTTACAACTTTCTTTGGACGCTTTCAAATAACTCGATTTCCATAACTTTGGACACGCAAAACAGAAATCCGCTTTCGTCTGTTCCTCCTTATATATTTCAAGAAATCACATCATTCGTTTCCTTATTTCCGGAGTCACAGCTATTCACCTTCAGTCTTTAGTAGACTATATCTTGAGCTAGTATCATTTCTCGGGCGACTCCAGGATACTCGTGGTGCAGTATTCCATCGGTACAGGTAACATGCACATGACACAGTGTTGCTATTTATGTAAATAGTCTATATATGCTCCCCTTAATAAGTTTCAATACGATTAAAAGCATCTCAACCACGCCTCGTGTGGAAAGAATGATGAAAGATACTGTGACGGCATATTCAGACTATAGACTACGGTTACCCTGAACCTGAATTGTTGATGTTTTGGGTAGATGAAATAAATGTGTGTAGAGTTTAATGTTAAATTGTATGACTTAGAAATGTGCTTCATTAAAATCGAATTAATAAATTTTAGGCCATACTAAAAACGTACTTTAATAACTATAATATAACAAACAATAAATAATCCTGTAATAATTTAAATATGCATACACGATGTCCGTTTTGGAATTCATTAATGCAACTTACAAGCGATATACCTCCGTTATGAATTTTCTCAATGACGTTGATGTATATCTAGTCGCATTTATGAACAATGTGTGTATTGTTTGGTATTTGTGAAGAAAACGAAAATTTAGACAACAATCTAATACATTGAAGTTCCGATAAACTATCGCAAGATTAAATATTTAAAAAATACTATTTTAAATTCCGCAAAACTTAACTGATTTCTAAAGCTGAAGTTATAAAATCGTGTGAATGTTAAAATAAGCGGTAGGGTATGTGTGCGACTCGGCTGTTCTGATGCAGCTCGCAGCGTGAGCGAGGAGTTCAGTTCGGGCTGCGAAGGCCGCTCGGGCTCCGGGGGCGGCTCCACCGGCGCTCCCGCCGACCAGGACCATCGCCCGGACCACAAACAGCATCGCGACCGTACACCTGACGACAGAGATGAAGGTATTATGAAGGGAACTGTATGACTTACTTGTGCAGATGAAATGTCTATGATCGTCTCTCTTCCTAACATAGATTCTCACACCGATTCAATATACATGTCTCATATCGATTCATATATCGTATCAATATAAAACAAGACAAAAAAAAATCATACCGGACGTATCTCTCCCGTCAGAGGTGGTCAAAGTGTACGACGGCGAAGCTGCGTGGTCTCGGAGATTGTACCGGCCGGTGGTAGTGGGGCGGAACTTCAGCGAACGTGAGTTAGTAGCAGCTGCTCTCCGCGCCTTCCACGTGGCTCGCGACCCCGAGCAGTTCGAACTGACGGACGCTCTCGCGGGAGACGAGCCGCCGCTCAAGGACCCGACCCCACTGGCCAGGGTCACACGTCTGCCGAACAAAAGACCCGCTCTCTTCCTGCGATTCAAGTGAGAAGTTTTTTATCATGCGGTTAAACAGATTCTAGATGCACTCGTCCAGCATTACCTGCGCTGTTTCGAATTTACACATCAAAGATTGTTTAAGTGAAAATATGACGAAGATCTCGACAGTCAATTAAACTTCATGGTATCAATTTTTTTTTTTTACAACCGCCTTCTCGTGTCAGGGAGGGTGAGTCGGGTGGAGGCACAGTGAGAGTGTACCCGGGGCGCGTAGCGGGCGCGGGAGATGCCTTCGTGACGGTGCCGTGTAACGGAGACCACGCGGTGGCTGACCTTATGGCCGCAGCGTTGGAGCGTTTCGGATTAGATCCCGGCAACGCCACGCTGGACTACCGCTGCTCAGAGATACTATTGGATCGAGGAGGTGAATATGAGAAGAAACACAATACTTCACGATAAAAGTGTCTCTTTATTAATACATATATACATTCCTTAGTTAATCTTGTAAGCCCTAAGCCTAAGTCGAGTAGTACATGGTATGATTGACATCTTCAGTATCTGAGCGTGTGTTGGACGAGTCGGAGCGTCCTTGGCGTATAGTGGTCCGCTTGGCCCGAGAGTCTGTGCGTCGTATGGAACTGGCGCGGTTCTACCTCCAGCCCCGCGCGGACCCTCACGGGCCAACGCTCGCGCTGTTCGTAGCCTCACTGCCGCCTGGCCTCTCCGAGAGGAACTACGAGAACATCTTAGTGGAGTTCCTCGGAGCCGGTGAGTCCATGGACACGGGAAATTACTTCGTTCATTTAAAAATAACGAATACCATAAATAGATTTTTGTTTCCAGAACATATACATTCAGGTATATTTTCTCATCAATCACCAAAACTAAAGCTTCGTTATGTTCGCTTTAATGTTTCCATTACTACACTTTAGTCGACTAAAATCTCAAAAAGTTCACGATATTCAAAGTTATGATACCCTTTTTAAAAATGTATGTAACAAAGATGTCTGAATCCCATAACGCCACTAACAGAGAACAAGTTCACATCAATCGGTCCCATCTACTACGAGTACGGGTCTATGGTGATCACATACGAGGACGCCAGCAAGGCGGTGCGCGCCCTGTACGCGCTGAGAGAGGCGCGTTATGAAGATAAGCATTTACTGGGTACGGATGGCGTTACGTTACATACACTTAGAGGACGATAGGACTTCAACAAGACATTTAAAATATATATACATATTTACTTGTATCTAACAAAATAAACTTCTTCAGAACACACATCGAATTACAAAAAAAAAAAAAATATAAACATGACAACATAAATCTTTTCTCGACTGGTCTTATATTTAACGAGTTTAAAAAATTATGGCTGTTTTGAAAATTACACAGGCAAAAATTTTTTTTTAAATCCTAATTATCAAAACGTTCGTATTCTATCAGTCATGTTGTTACCGAGCATCGAGCCATCAATGGTCCCGGCGGGGGTGAAGCCGCTGTTAGTTTTCGTAAACGTGAAGTCCGGAGGCTGTCAGGGCCTCGAGCTCATATCCTCCTTCCGCAAACTCCTCAACCCCTACCAGGTCTTCGATCTGGAGAACGGCGGCCCTCTTCCTGGGTGAGACTTCAATATAACTATCAAACTTTCCCTCTTTACGTATGAATCATCGTATCATTGAATCACATGAAGCTATTAGCAATCGATAAAGGATCTGGCCCCGCCCAGGTTGTACGTGTTCCGTCACATCCCCAACTATAAGATCCTGGTCTGCGGCGGCGACGGCACCATCGGCTGGGTGCTTCAGTGTCTCGACAACGTGGGCCAGGACTCGCAGTGCTCCAACCCTCCGTGTGCCATCGTACCTCTGGGCACAGGTAACTGCTCTTTCCTGATTTAACCCCAACAGATTCAAATGATATTAATTATGCAGTAAAAGTTAGTAGAAATATTTCACCCCTTTGCAATATCACGGGGATATGCCAATACGCGACTCAATAACCACTCTTGTTCTGTATAAGCTTCATCGTACAGTTTCCGTTCTCCAAAATGTGCATAATCTCGTAAATTTAAAATATGGTACCTATGATAAGTACCTTTCAAAACCTCGCTGCCCCCTTTAAAAACATATAATATGGCCGCAGGCAACGACCTGGCGCGTGTTCTGCGCTGGGGCTCAGGGTACGCGGGTTGCGAGGATCCCCAGTCGCTGCTGCGTGACGTCATCGACGCCGAGGAGATCCGCCTCGATCGCTGGACCGTGGTGTTCCACCCCGAAGACAAGCAGGACGAACCCAAAGAACTCTCCAAACAACTGCCCGGTACGATACTTTACAATAAGTCCGTTTACATATACAAGTATTTTAATATTTCAAATGAACTCGCTCTGTCTTAAGTTGGATTGCTCATTGGTACTTCTAAATCATATATTCTGAACGTCAGGCTCGCAGAGCGAAGACAACTCTCAGATCCTCGTCATGAACAACTACTTCGGCATCGGCATCGACGCCGACCTCTGTCTCGATTTCCATAACGCACGCGAGGAGAATCCTAACAAATTCAACAGCAGGTATCGTCGCTTGACGTCCGCGCATCCTGTATCGCGCATCGCCTCGACTCTCCGCTTAACAAATATAATTATAATTTAATTCCAATGTCCAGGCTCCGCAACAAGGGTGTGTACGTTAAGATGGGTCTCCGTAAGATGGTTGGCCGCAAGATGTGCAAGGACCTGCACAAGGCCGTGAAGCTGGAGGTGGACGGCAAGCCGGTCGACCTGCCCGCTGTAGAGGGCATCATAATTTTAAATATACTTAGGTCATTATTATAAGGATATCAACTTTAGCTACTTGTAATTCGCTTCCAACTTGTCGACTTATTGACCGTATCCTGTTGATTTAAAGCTGGGGTTCCGGCGCTAACCCGTGGGGTCCGGAGAAGGACGACCAGTTCAACAAGCCCAACCACTGGGACGGTATGCTGGAGGTGGTGGGCGTCACCGGCGTCGTCCACCTCGGACAGATACAGTCCGGACTGCGGGGCGCCATGCGAATAGCACAGGTCACTCACCAATGACTATTCAGAGGATCTTTAGCGACGTTGTGGGATAGTGTACTGTCGACGTGAATTAATCTAAAACCCTTCCTTGAGGAGCCATCATTAAAAATCACGAATGAGATATGATTTCTTTATGTATAAAGTTATGATGTTTGTATGTCTCAGGGGGGTCACATTAAGATTAATCTGAAAAGCGAGATTCCGGTGCAAGTAGACGGCGAGCCGTGGGTTGCAGCCCCGAGTGAGGTCGTCGTGCTCAAGTCAGCGCTCAAGGTATGTGACACTACAGGGTCGACGGGGGGCCTTATGATACATCCCAAGGGCCTTTACATCACGCATAAACTGCAGTCACCAGAAGCGGGGGGCCTCAGACTCCCGTTAAGTGTTTTGATAGTTGTGGTGTGTAAATGTGTACGTATTAGTTGCACCATCTGATATTTTTGTATAAAAGCATGTGTTGAAGCTTCTCTGCGTAGTTTGCGCGTTTTTCGGATGATGCAACATTTATTTATGTATCATATCCAGTCATAGAGCATGAATTCCAAATTACACAAAATTCACATGCTTAAAAAAACCTCGTTAGATATCCGATGATTTGAACCTCTGTGACCAGAAGGTGGGAATACCTGTCCTCGTTATGGGAAGGTGTTATAGTTAAGTTCATTTTATTTCCTTTATCGCTGACGTCGGCTACTTTCTTTTCGTTGCTATCGCTAATATGCACCCGCTACGCTCGCGTCTTCACCGCCCGAGACAGCGCCGGACCTCTGACAAGATCACCCTGTTATTTCCATTTCAATCCAATGTTACTGAACTGATATTCCACAGCCCGCACCTCTCGTACCTCAGCACTTTGTTGACGGATCCCTGTGCCTCTCTGTTCCGAGTGGATCAGTTTCAGTAACATTAACCAAAGAATACATTTAGCACACCACGGCGCAACACACGCGGCCCTTCCACCTGATGTCTTGGCCTAGTCACCGATCACTCTTCGTCCGATTCGGCCGCGAGGGTTCCCCGCCTCCTCTGTAGTCGTCAGTCGTGTGTCTGTCGGTTCGTTCGCTCGTCTACTCGGTCCAGCCGGTCACAGCCCCGGCGCTGCTCGGTCTTTTCGCTTTGTTCGTGCGTCCGTGTACTGAATTGAAAAAGCGGTGTGTGCCCGATTACTGTCAATGTCACTGGCACCGTCAATGTTCTTTAATTCAAAATCTAAAAAATGGGTTACACTATACACCGAAGCGCGGGATTTTACATTTTCCTTGGAAATTGACAAATTATGATTTGTAAATCTGATCTCATGTATTGTTGTGAAGCTGCTAAGAGTACATAGATTCCTTAAATCGGAGGAAAGGTTGCGATTAGGAAGCATTGTCTGTGTAAGGACTATGTAAGATCCCGGTGCGAGAAGCGGGCGACTGTGAGCGGGTGTTTGTGACCGGCAGGCGACCATGCTGAAGAAAACCAAGCGCGGGTCGGGCGCGGGCCCCGCGGCGGGCCCGTGATGCCGGCCCGGCTCAGTGGCGCGCTGCCCGCAGGCCACCATGCTGAAGAAACGCGGAAAGGTGAGGCGCCGCAGCACGGAGCCCTCGCTGGCGGCCCCGGGGCCCCCGGCGACTCCACTGCCGGCCCCTGCGCCGCCGCCCGCTCCCCCAGACTCCTGAATCTGGCTCAGCGAGCGCCTCATCTGACGCCTCGGGCTCAAGGCCGTACAGCGGGCGCTCGCCGGGATGAGATTCCCGATTGTAGTTGTAGATCGTTTGAAATGTACCGTGCGTATGTAAATAAATATAACAAAAAAATAATAATTATATAAATAATAATTAAAAAAAAAATAAATTTATAGTCATTAGACGTTGTTTCATTTCTAGTCGAGTACGTTTTGAGAATGTGTATAAAATAAAGAAGTAAAATGTGTATGTATGTCTTTCATTTTATTGTTGTTTTATTTATAACTAAGTGACTATTGCGAGTAGATACTATTGAAACTTATTATTAAACGTTATAATGGTATCGGTTGTTTAAATTTTCAATTCTTTAATATAATTGTAGATTAGTTACTCATAAATCCCTCACACACCCTCTCACCAAGCCTGAATGTTACAAAGAGACTTTCCAAACATGGACCATTAAAGACACGACTATGCAAACAAAAATTCCTAAGAAAATATCTTTTTCACAAGTATCGATAGTATATTTTTTTTTTTAAATAAAATTGCAGTAAAGCAGAAGAACACTTCATTAAAACATTGGCAATAATTGAAGAACATAAAAATAGAGAGGACACATTGTATGAGATATGACGAAAAATCTCAAAATTAATATTAAATTATTATGCGCCGTCAATGTGTCTGGTCCGTGTCGCTAAAGCCTCTTTATTGAATAACAACATTCTTACACAGTAACTTGTCATATTTCTAACCCTAAAGTCAGAGCAAAGCTATTTAAATTATAATTACCATAATCATTATCAAACCTCATCTATATTATAATAAGTTAAATATATATGCATTATGTAAAAATATTTAAAATCAATTACACAAAAAATATGTACACGCGTTAGAAGTTATACTTCTTTGGCGTACGGAAAAAAAATAACTAAAATGCAGTAGTGATTAACGATAAATATTAAAATTAATCAAAAAGATTTTATTTCAATAAAAAAAGTTTTGTCAACGTAAAAATATGACAACACAGTAAAAATATACAATCATTTATCATTAAGGCAATGAATCAAATATATTAATAAATAATTTAATTTGAATTAACTAATTAAATAAAACTATATTATCTCATTATTTATAATTGTAACTGTTATATTCCAATTATTTAAATTTTTACCTGTGGTAATAAAAAATAATCGAAATTGCAATAAATCAAATTTTAACAAATAGTTAAAATCAAAGATAGAATAAACACTCAGCATTCAAGGTTAATATAAACAAGTATTGAAAAATTTATTAATTTTTTTTATTTATACATAAAATTTGTTAATATATCAGAAATAAAACAAAACGAAAAAAATAATAAAAACACCAAAATAATATTTATTTATTCATAAATAAATGTCTAATTGTACTGTTATGAAACACGTGTTCTCAATATGAAAATACTAGAACATACAACTTGAACATAGTTATCAATTTTCATACCACCTAGAACTAACTTCACGATGTAGAATTTATCTGTCGGTGTGCGCGCGCATCGTAAAAATTCACTCTCATCATTTTTCTCCAACGCGCCAAAAGAAGTATAACTTCAAAAAATCTGTTTGACGTGAAGTCCGGTTAGAAATGCCATATTTATTGTAACGGCAACATTGAAACACAACGATAAATTTAAAAGTTCTTTATTTAAATCTCAATGTCTTATAATATGGACATGACGACCCGAAGGAACGAAGACACCACTTTATAAAGAACAAAGTGAATAAAAAATGGCTAAAAAATAACCGCTTATATACAATAAGTTGATAGATATTTTTACAATATAGTTCATACAAACTTTCGGCCAAGCACTGTACAGAGTGAAACGAAAGATAAAACATCACGTAGCGTCGTATAATATGTACAGATATATAGAAAAGCATTTTCTTTGATAAATATTTTCACAGTAAACATGTTTGCACGCATCGAAACAATAAAAGCATATTGAAACTTACTTTTTGTACTTTGTCATTTACCAGCTAAGTATGAAAACAATGTCACGGAAAATTTTTGAAAATCCAAATTTTACCTTTTTTGCTTCAAGGCAGAAGTCACATATAAATTAACAACCTCATTTGAGTACATCGAAAAACTATTTACCTTTGCTTAAGAATTAATATTTATTTATTTTTTTAAAAGGCATTTATAGTACAAACAAGAAACAACTCTTACATGTACGCTAACGTTAATACAAAATGTAATCAAGCATCGTTGAGACCGTCACAGAAATCTGTAAACAGAAACGATGTTTACCTTAAGTGAGATACAGTATACATGATAAGCCTTATGTTATATACGTGGGAGCGTGATACCTAGCGTGCTGTGTCTGTGTGTGTGTGGATACACTCATCAACGTGTACATGTATGCGAGTGTGTTTGATACCTAGCGTGCTGTGTCTGTGTGTGTGTGGATACACTCAACAACGTGTACATGTATGCGAGTGTGTTTGATACCTAGCGTGCTGTGTCTGTGTGTGTGTGGATACACTCAACAACGTGTACATGTATGCGAGTGTGTTTGATACCTAGCGTGCTGTGTCTGTGTGTGTGTGGATACACTCAACAACGTGTACATGTATGCGAGTGTGTTTGATACCTAGCGTGCTGTGTCTGTGTGTGTGTGGATACACTCAACAACGTGTACATGTATGCGAGTGTGTTTGATACCTAGCGTGCTGTGTCTGTGTGTGTGTGGATACACTCAACAACGTGTACATGTATGCGAGTGTGTTTGATACCTAGTGTGCTGTGTCTGTGTGTGTGTGGATACACTCAACAACGTGTACATGTATGCGAGTGTGTTTGATACCTAGCGTGCTGTGTCTGCGTGTGTGTGGATACACTCAACAACGTGTACATGTATGCGAGTGTGTTTGATACCTAGCGTGCTGTGTCTGTGTGTGTGTGGATACACTCAACAACGTGTACATGTATGCGAGTGTGTTTGATACTTAGTGTGCTGTGTCTGTGTGTGTGTGGATACACTCAACAACGTGTACATGTATGCGAGTGTGTTTGATACCTAGCGTGCTGTGTCTGTGTGTGTGTGGATACACTCAACAACGTGTACATGTATGCGAGTGTGTTTGATACCTAGTGTGCTGTGTCTGTGTGTGTGTGGATACACTCAACAACGTGTACATGTATGCGAGTGTGTTTGATACCTAGCGTGCTGTGTCTATGTGTGTGTGGATACACTCAACAACGTGTACATGTATGCGAGTGTGTTTGATAGCTAGCGTGCTGTGTCTGTGTGTGTGTGGATACACTCAACAACGTGTACATGTATGCGAGTGTGTTTGATACTTAGTGTGCTGTGTCTGTGTGTGTGTGGATACACTCAACAACGTGTACATGTATGCGAGTGTGTTTGATACCTAGCGCGCTGTGTCTGCGTGTGTGTGGATACACTCAACAACGTGTACATGTATGCGAGTGTGTTTGATACTTAGTGTGTATTATATAAGAATCATTTACATATATCGATATCAATAGATACATTTACGCGACTTTGTTTGTCTCTTGTGTGAAGTGTCTATTTGTTCATACAACTATGTATGTATGTATATGTGTACAAACATATTTGTTTCGAGTGAATATGTCTCACCTAAGTGGTCCCCATAAGCGGCGCGGCGGTATCAGCAGTGAAGGCCCTCACTCTGCTGAATGTGAAGGGCGGGAACTTGTTGGGGAGGAGGTCGAAAGAGGTCCAGTGGTCGCGTCCCGTTGTCGCTAAGTAACGACGCCAAACCAGCTTACTGTTGCGACGCGAACGGACGCTTCCCAGCTCCAGGTCCTGGGGCCGCCCGGCATGAGGGAAGCGGATGTTATACATAAAATATCATTTATTCACACTTCATCACAGCTGAAGCAAGATTTTATGAAAATGTTGACTTTTTTTATAAAAATTAAAATCAATGAATAAAATTATTGGTAAGTCTTCCGTCTTTCAACCTCCATATGAACATGAATTGTTACTAAGTCACGATACAGTTAAATGAGTGTTCGAAAATGTTTTTAATTAATACCTATACATTAAAAAAATATTACATTTTTTCAGTCTCTATTTTGATGTATTTAAGAAAACCACATTAATTTCACCTCTACAGTAAAGAATACATTTTTTTAATATCCGTATAAGTTCTGAAATAGAACCGGAATAGCTGTAAGGGATAAAAATCACTGATTCAAAAGACATTAGTGTCTAAGCAAATTATATATAAGTATGAAATACAATCAATTAATGGATGAATTGAAAGCATCATAAATCATCATCATCATCACATCATCAGGAACCAAACAGTTATATCATACCAGGTGGAAGATCTGTTCCTGTTGTTCGACCACCTCCTTCCGCCTGGACCTGTACCTGGTGGAGGCCTGCGACACTCGCTTCTCACACGCCTTCTTTATAACGATCGCCACCTGATGATAGACAAGTTACAGAAACAAAGTGACGGTCACTCCGACAGTTCCTCTGCAGATTATATATTCCAACCAAAACAAATAACCACAAACAGAATGTACATGGTTTTAAACACATATCTCAGCATCAGTAACATGTGGCAAACTAGAACTCAGTGTTATATGAATTTTATAAAGCAATATAATTTTTGTTTTAAAGTAAATATGTATATAAAATCCTTCAGCTCTGACGTCATATCAGTTCCTTATCAAAACTTAGTTATACAAAAATAATACAGTCTATATTATTTGTAATGAAAGTTACAACGTATGTACCGTGTCTCCCACCAGGCGGTAGTGTCCGGACAGTATCCCCAGACTGTTCTTGATGTCCCGGTGTCTGAGGTGTCCGACACATGAAGCCGGCTCGTCAGCTGTGGTCCACATCAGGACCAGGCCCTCGGGGAAGAACCTGGTACAAATATATTGATATTGAAAAAAGAATTAACTACATAGATTACTGTCATACATTATTAAAGAATTAATATATATTTAAATAAAAGTATCCTATATTACTCCATACTACATCACCTATCTGCCAGTTAAGGACTCTTCAAAATCGGTCCAGCCATTTCTAATATTAGGCGTAACAAACAGACTGTCAAAAATTTTAACCCAATATCTGGTATATTATCCATGTATTATAAAGAAATAGAAAACTAATTTTTATATAATATAATTTAGAATCCAATATATAATATAATATAACTGAATCACCTCAGATATCTGTAGTAGTCCACCAGGTACCAGGGTCTGTAGAACTGGTCCTGGAAGTTGTTCTCTCCGTGTCTCACGTACGTGGTCTTGCTGATGTACACTCCGTTGAGGTTCAGTCTCGCACGTTCTATGTACATCTGCCTCCACGTGGGGTACCCGTGCACACGTGGCGTCCCGCATTCTATACCCCATGTTCTAGAACATTCATTCAAGCTGACATGTACTGCATATGCATGAATATAGACATAAATAAATTCTGTACCCCATGCACGTCTTGCATGCTCTATGATAGCAAAAGTTAGGAGCTATTCACTAGGTGATCAGACAACCAACAGTACTAGCAACGGACTTAATACCAAATATGGTAATTATAAGATATGTTTAGCAGATGTTATGGCTTAAAACTATGTGCTTTTCATACACAAATACAGAAGAAGTTAGAGACAAGTTCTATACTATTACTTTCTCTTTAGAATTAAAGCTACTTTCATTCAATACTCTAATGTGTCTATACTTTGTACCCCCACCACTAGGTCCCTGTACCCCCACCACTAGGTCCTTGTACCCCCACCACTAGGTCCCTGTACCCCCACCACCAGTTCAGTCACATTGGTCATAATACATCAATGACTTTGTTAGGTACAGTCCGCGAGACTTAAGCTGAGCTTTGCATTTGTGTGAGTGAAAGTCAAAGTAGAGTTAGTCAAAAATCTTTTAGAATTAAATTTTATTATATTTCAAATACATAGCATGAGTGCGAGAGCTATTCCAGACTAAAAATAAAACAAGCAGAACTTGTAAAAGGCCAGATGTAAATATTATCAATGTTATGGAAAAAAATACTATTAATTAATAAACATTTTGAAAAAACTATAGAAATTCTTCTTCACTACGCATTGCATTATCAACATTTTCATTGTAATAATAAATTGTTCCGTTATATCACCAACAGCGGCTCGTGACCTCACACTTCTTTCCTTCTCTCTTGGCAGGGTCACACACATTATTCCGTTCTTGGATAGACATAGTAACGACTTTTTCTAAATATTGCGGTCAGTACAAAAGGTGAAGTGCGGAAGGTGCGGGGCGGATCACAAGCAGTGTAAACCGGTTTAAAACTAGAAAAGCACGCGGCACACGCAAATTTTACATCACACCTACACTATCGCAAATTTTACACGCACACACACGTGGAACATGTAAACAAGACACTAACTTGACACAGAGACACCGCCAAATGTCGGGCTCCCGGGCTGCCACGTACAGCCCCCGACAGACGGCCGCCACACGCTCCAGCGAGGCGCCGTCGAGCTCCGCCCCCACCACCCAGCGGAGCACCAACTGGATCACTTCATACGGCAACCAGGAGATGTGACCACCCTGACAAATAATACATCATTTGTTCGCTCTGTACACACTACATACATATATAGGATCATTGTTCTTAAATTTTCCACTGTCTTTGTATGTTTTACAGAAACCATTATAATGTTATAAGGTCACCGCTAGTTTAATATAAACTGAGGGAAATAGATAAATCAATACAGTGAAGGAGTTGGTGAGCATGTTAGTGAAAATATTGGTATTTTAATCTCATTACAGACAAAGTTAATTAATCATTCTAATTGATCCGTAGCTCTTGTTCGGATTCTAATCATTTTTATAATCAATAACATACCAAGAAGGTAATATATATATATATACAAGGATAAAGATCCTTTTTTCGTGTTGTAATATTTTTTTTTATTAATAATGGAAGGCCATTGCACCATAGAGATATTATAAAAAAATATATAACCTTAGCAGGGTGTGCCATTTCTACGAGGTATCCCTTCTTAGCCATGATCCTCTGTAGTCGAGACAGTAGGTCCTCTCCCTCTATGACGTCTTCATCGTCAGTGTCCTCATTGTTCTCAACACGACTCACCTCCTCCATCTCAGACTCCGCTGAAATTTAAATTACATTAAGATGCAACAAATTTAATGCTATTGTGAAATAAATAAAGTAAATGAAATGATTTTTATAGGAGTATCATTTAAAGCATGCTAAGACTTGCTCAATAGAATATTCATATAAAGAAGCCATCTATTGGCAATTTTTTTATCAATTTTATGAATTAAATGCATGTTTTATCATCTATAGTGGGCAAGAGAGTGATTTTGATACTGTAAGTGGCTTGCAGCGGGCAGGATTATAATGTCAGGGAATTAAATCAACATAATATTAATTTTGTTTCTTACTAACACCCACCTTCCGGAGGGTCAGGTCTGCCATCTGTTTCCTCATATAACCTGCTCTCAACATCGGGTAGGATCTGTATAGCTCGTTTGTAATGCTGGATGGCTTCATATAGTTTCCCGTTTCTTTCAAATTCGACACCCAGGAGAAATAATTTTTTTGCCTGAAATCATTTAAAATGTGGAAAATGAGATCTATACATATTTGTTATGCAATAATTTTGATTTAAAAGGTCGGTGAGCCACAGTTCACACAATAGTAGTAGAAAAGTAAAAGCTTGTTTACCTGTTCCTCGTCAGTGAGAGGCTCTTTGCGAATCTGTTCCGATTTCACCAAAGACTGACCTCCCTTGTACGGTGAGGACTCGAGTTCTCTCTGCCATTGCTGTCGGAATACTTCTAGCTCATCCTCAATATTATTTTTCTGGAAGAAAATTTGAAACAAGTCTTTTCAAACTTTTAAAAAGTATGAGAAAAAAACTTCAAGAAAACTTTTTAAATATGGTTCAATGGTGTAACAACAATCCTATTAAAAGAATAGGTTTGTTCATAATCACAAAATCCTTCTAATATCATTATTAGTACCCCATCATCCAGGTTCACCCGTTCCAACAGAAGTTTGGTTTCCGACACTGTCTGTTTAGATGAGGAAGGGTCTTCCTGTTCGTCTCCATCGCAGTCGCTGCCGCTGCCGCTGCCTGCGCCACCCCCCGTGTTTGATACAGATGCCTAGCAAAGTTTATTATATAAAATATATTCATTAGTAAAATATACATTCATCATTATATATTCATATTAAACAATTGACTATGTCATATATATTTCCATATGTTATTTAAATCTGAATTAAAATACTGACTATTATGAATCGAACTTCATACTAATGAATTTATGCAATTCTGTAAGGAAGTAAAAAATTAAATTAAAAAAATATGTTTTAATAACTGGTTAGGTGCAGTTAATATCACATAATTATTAATTATAAATACATTTTTTAATAACAATAATTTTTTTACCATCGTTCACAGAGAGAAGATATAATTTTAATAGCGGTAGCTATATCAGTTGTCCAGTACTGATTATGCAGCAATTTTTAGATAATATAGATTGTTTTACTTTCTATATTTATGTACTTTTAGTGTATACTGATGACAAATTTCGTATATATTTTGGAGGTCGGGTGCTAGGTTTTGCAATTGAATGTAGACTACTACGTCAAATATCAAAATATGTCAAACGAAACAGATAAAACACCGTTTTTTGATAAATGTAATATTTCAAATTAACAGAAATAATAATATATTATTCAGTTCAAGTAAAAAAAGTTTAATGATTAAAGCTAGACTTTAAAGTTTATGAAAGGTTCTTTTAATGAGATTAAAAAAATATATGTCTTTCTTTAGCTATTTATGGGCCATGTTACTTTTCAATTAAATGTATACGCTGTGATGTATGATCTGTCATTTTGTTTTATGGAGTTATAGGTCGTGGAAACATTGGTTTTATAACTGAAACCAATGTATTATTATAGATTATAAGTTCCATATAAGTAAATATTTATGTAAGCTAGAAATTTTTATAACTTATTCATTTTCAGTTTCAAAAGGTTCAAAGACTTCATTTTGTAGTTAAAAAAGTTGAAAGTACATTATAGTGATATCCAAAATGGTAGGTTTCCAAGAAATTTTCTTTTTATTGACATAAACTATATAAAGGTTATATAAACGTATTAGTAATAATATTTCTAAGTTAAAAGGTTATTCTATATTTCTGCTACATATCATTTACAGATGCAATTTATGTTGCTATTCAGCAGACAAGGCAAACTAAGACTTCAGAAATGGTATGTGGCACATCCAGACAAATTAAAAAAGAAAATAACAAGAGAGCTCATAACAACTGTCCTAGCAAGAAAACCGAAAATGTGCTCCTTCTTAGAATGGAAAGATGTCAAAGTGGTTTATAAAAGGTAAAATTAAAGACAGTCAAGGACTGGATGGAATATAACTATTAATCACACATAAATTTCATTTATAGTCTTAAATGATCCTTGAAACTATCTACCATTATATTGAGGATACAATTAAAACTATTTTATGAGATTGACATTACAATAACAATAGAATTAATGTATTAACTTTGTTCAATCATGTCAATATTTTATTTGGAACTATAAAATTTCCTATTTATTAATGACTAGCAAGTTTACTTACAAACCTTTAGTTTACTAAGTAAACTAACGGTTTGTAAGTATTCCATCCTAATTCAGATGCAAACAAACAGTTATTAATCATTACATTACCCATGTCTTTAAATAAAACTATGTTAAAATGTGTATTCTTTATATTCTAGATATGCATCCCTGTACTTCTGCTGTGCCATGGAGCAAGAGGATAACGAACTTCTAACATTGGAACTCATACACAGATATGTGGAACTGCTCGACAAATATTTTGGAAGTGTATGTGTTATACTCGATTGTTGTATTATTATACTTTATATATATGCTTTATCTCTAAACAATTTAAATTTATTTCTTAGTTTATAGCGTAACAGATAATCAAATAGTCCATCTTATACTGAGATAACAAACAATGCCTTTTGTAGCTTTTTTTTTATTTATTGCTTTTTTATTTTTTTAATAATTTTGTAGCTTTTTTATTATTTATTGCCATTTCTATTTTATATTGATTATGATATTCCAACATTTACAACACAACACCAAACATATGATATTCACACATAATTTTTTAATTATTTTAAGTGCAATTGTTGAATAAAAATGTCATTGTTTAAAATTTACTGTCATTAAAGACATTGAAGAATATATAGTAATTGACATTTTGTGTGTGTATCAAGAGTGTGATAGTTGTATTAAATTTTTTGATTATGAGATCTAAGACTTTTGCGAGTTTTATTCATTTAAATGAAACTAATATCTTTCGGATATACTACGCGTGCTTTGTTTTTTGTTAAAACTACATACTCCCGACGTTTCCGTTACTTTTCAGCAAGCATGATCACGGGCTGACGAGATGTGAATGTCTGTAGTTTTAACAAAAAAAATAAAGCATGCGTAGTATATCCGAAAAATATTAGTTTCATTTAAATTTATTATATTTCAATTATTAATAAATAGCTTTATACATCTTTTAAAACATGAAAGTAAACTTTTATGTTAAAATAATTGCAATGTTATGATCTGTTACCATCATTCCAGGTGTGCGAATTGGATATAATCTTCAACTTCGAGAAGGCTTACTTCATTCTGGACGAGTTGGTGCTGGGCGGGGAGTTGCAGGAGACAAGCAAGAAGAATGTGCTCAAAGCAATCGCCGCCCAGGACTTACTGCAGGAGGTCAGTAGCCAGGATAATGAGCTTGTGTAACATATATAAACCTTTGATAAAACATATTTAAATTCATAATTAGGAAATTTTTATGTATTTTGACTCTTTATTTTCACATTCTTACGTTCTCATCCATGTTATAAAACCTCGTTTGTGAGTATTTGTTTACATCTGAACGTTTCCGAGTCAGAAAACATAAATTTTAATTTTTCATAAATGTTCATCATAGGTTCCGATCAACTTAACTTAGGTGTTCATAAGCTAGTTTATATAGTTGTGTGTTATTCAGTCTTATACAGTTTGGGGTTTGAACTTTGCTGTGTAGATGTGTAAGTGAATTTTCAATCTATCTATTAAAATAATATAATAGATTGTATAATTTTTATAACGAGAACATTTCAATTAAATTTGAAGACAATAAAATATTACTCAACTGAACAAAACAATTGAAATATACAAAAACTATATGCTTTTTCCATGGCAATGATTTAAAAAAATATATCCTCAATATCATAAGTGCTAATAGCATGGAAATGAAATTTAATAAATCCAGGTTATATATGAAGAAAATATATATAAAAGTAATAATTTTAAAATTGCTCATATTATATCTGGTGATGGTTAGAGTAACTTATTTCTATGATTTATAGTAGGTATAATTTTATTTAATATATTATGTATTCTGTTAGAGATGACATGTAAGCTCTAGTCAATACCTACTGTCTGGACTTGCCTTTAAATGGACTTTGTATTAGGGTTTATAGTAAAGAGGACCAGTGAAGGCAGTGGCCTGTGTAGTGCCTTTGATTTGTAATGTCTATAGACATTTTTTTATTAGCACTGCCTTTTATACATATTATTAAACATGAAGCACATGTTTTGAACATATCCTTATGTTAAGTAGAATAATATTAGATAAAACTTGCCCAAAAAAAAAAAAGTCCCTAATTATATTATATACATATATGTTTAGTGATGCCTATAACTGAAACAATTCTATATAACTCACGTATAACAAAACTTACCGACATGAATCTAAGACCCTTAGCTTCCTTGTGGCACCGCACACTGCTAATATTTCCTATTTTGGTGTGAATATGCATGCTCTGGTGGCGATCAGGATTTGAACGATGGACTGTTGCACTGATGATCTACTTTACAACAGTATTGTATAAAAAAAAACTCTTTTACACATTGATTTAGTATGAGTCATGAAAATAAGACATTTATTACATAAAAATATAATCACATAGCACTGGAATTATTCATATTGGGGAATAAACTTTAACTTTTTTTTTTTTATGTACATCATGTGTAAAGGGGTTTAAAGTTATATATATATTTATACATACATTATTTGTCAGTGTAACTTTTAGTCATTGCTTATGCTTCATATAATTTTACTGCATGCATATTTATTTTTATCTGTTGTTATATCTTATTTTCATACATTATTTTGCATACAAATTCATATACCTCGAGTCACCGACACTGACACATTTTAATTAAAAAATATATATTTATATAAGCATTCCTGTACAAGTAGTTTATATATGATATTAAAAGTGATTAATTCATCAAAGTCCATTGTGTAATGTTTACATTTAAATATATAATTTTAATGATCCATTTGATATTTTATTTCAATCATATCGAATATATAAGCAGAATATCGAGCTTAATAGTGGAATCTCTTTATCATTGCTATCTGTGGCCCGTCATCCGCCGTGGCTGGTTGGGATTTATCACCTTGGTGGTTACATCATGGGAATGTTGCGAACAGCCCGTGGATAACTGACCATGGATCTTTTGTGTATTATAATATATAGTTTATATGATGTGGGCTAAAGTGATCAGATGCTTAATCTACGTAGCTTAGAATTTGACATGATTGTTAAACATACACTGCTTTATTGATGATATTTCATTGAGACTATTAATAGCAATATTAGATTAAATAAGACAGTGTCATGTGTGAGTTGGCCCGGTCGTGCGTTTATGTACTGGTATGTCTAAATACATTGATTTTTAACTAAAACATGTTTTCTTGCATGGTATAACTCCTTAACCTACACCGTAGCATGAATTTGTATATTATTGATTTTCTATCTCTCTGAAAATATAATATTTTTATAATGAAAATTCATGCTATGCTCCTTTCATATGAAATTGGTGGAAGTTTTGCAAACGGGTATGCTTTAATGTCTGGGCTGGCATACGACTAACTCTAAGCATGCATATATTCTAATTTATCGCTTGAAACAATAACTTATACAAACAACGACTTAAAATAATGCCTAATAGATTGAAATCAATTACATTGGTGGTTCTATCAGTGCCCACTGTCCACACAGACGGGATGGGTAGTTTTTGTTATATCTATGTAAAGGTGATTGTGGTCGGTTTATAACACCACTGGTGGGTATGTGCGATAGGATGAAGCGGTGGACGGAGCCCTGCGGGAGGTGGGTCTGCTCTGAAACCAGCCGGCGAGCCTTTTGATAGTGATGTGAATCATCTGCGCTCCATATATCTAAGGACGTTTAATTTAATATATTTCTAAAGAATTTACGTTGACGAATTTATACAACATATACTTTAATGTTTATTAACTTGTATTGGTTACCTCTGTATATTCTCTTCTTTAATATTTATTTTATTATTTGAAATGTAGATAAGAATGTATTAACAAATCTATAAATACAGATTCCAATAACATTTTTATTTATATATAATATTTGACGTGATAAAACGAGAAATAATTATATTATTTACTTTTATATAACATATACATGTATGATCATAAGCCGTGTTACGTACAGACATTTCACAGCAAAATAGTCAAGTTATTCGTTTATTTCGTTTTCCTGTTTAATTGTCTTGATATATTACAATAATAATTTGTATTTCGCCTTAATGTGCAATACTATAAGATTATCTCGTATATTAGATGATTTAAATTGAAAAGGACCAAATTTTTATAATAATATAAGTAACCGCAATCAAATACTAATAATTAAGTTTGTTTTACAACAGACTACTTCAGCTTCCCTAGGAATTCTCTTTCTATTAACGCTAGTCTTATTTATTTAGAGAAAAGATATATTATTTTTACTGTAAAGTTTATAAATACTTGACTGCTTGTTCTTTTATTTAAAATATTTTAAACTAAAGAATTTATTTTTATTTATTACAGATGTAGTTATTTAGTTATTAATAAGAAATAACTTCGTTGAGATTTTTGATGTCTTTATATAAATATATTTTTATTTTAATGATTACAAGTATTACAAATCTGTTCTGCCAAAAATAATATACTTAAATATATCACTGATAGGTTATAAACGCATTCCTATAACGTACTAATAAAATATTATGTCGTCTAACATTTTATGACAGATATTTTGTATTCTAACCTATATTTTATGAATTTATTGAAATCATACTCTGTATTTTTGTGGATATGAAACAATAAAACATATTAATATTAATTAGCACTTTTCACTAAAGCTTTTTTATAAACCCTTAAAAATTTTGAGTAACAAATTATTTATTATTAATCGATCAATTTTAAAATATTAAAGTTGTCTTAATTAATACCAATAAAGGCGACGAGTGTCACTGTCTAGTTGTTGGCGGTAAAACTGATTCTAACTTTTAAAGTATTGTTCGAAAAAGCGATTGCTCGGCTAACACGGCCACGAGCGACACTGGCTCAGTGATGACCCTTGTTGCAGGAGGAGACGCCGCAGGGTTTCTTCGAGGATCACGGCCTCGGTTAAGCATCAGACCCGCGGGAAACAGCAGTCGTAATAAAAGTAAATTATTTTACAGCAGTTACATCGTTCTTAGCTTTTCAAAAAACTAAATGTTGAAGTGTAATTTTGTGATAAAAAGTGATTAGTTATGAATAATGTTATCAAGCACAAGTTTTCCGTATATTCTTCAATATTGTATAAAAGTAGAGTTAGTTACTTACATATATTGAGTTCCAGATATATTATACACAAAAACATTTGCGTAATTTCTGCTCATAAAATTTGTTTATTCAAAATGACCTTTTAATGGTATGTGATTGAGGACATTTATCGGCATCTTTAAACGTCTCTATTTTCCTTGAAAGATTTCCTAAATAGATTTTTTATTGTTAATATTTCGCATTTATTAAGAAGGAATACTATAACTCTAGCTGTATATAGTTTTTTTCCAATACCCATTCCATAACTAACAAACGCCAGTACCGAGATGTACTTCATGGTTAAAAAAAAAACCTATTAACCAAGAAAATTGTATCAACTGGAAGTTTCCAGAAAATTTTAAGCATAATTATATATTAGTTTGATTAAAACTACTAGTGCAGAAAGTACTTAAATATCTTAATTCCTACTACTGTATATGAAACTATAAATAGTCCATGAAATATCTACTTTTAAGTCATGTATTTATATTACATTTCCATAAACTTTGTCAATTTAATTTCAATATGATAATGTTAAAAATGATATAAACCTAACAAAGAATAAAGGATTTTATATCTGGCCTAATACTTAATACATGTTAAATAAACTATTACAAATAAAAGGGGGCTTTTAATGAAATCACATCTAGAATAAAATTATATATTTCCAATTAAAAATACATTTCCATTAAATACTATTAAAGACATAAAAAAGACCATCAGTCTTGATTAATTACATTTAGAATATATCCACAATCATGTTTATATATAAACATGGTGGCTTCAATAATAAAAAAAATATCTTAAAATTAAAATACATAGAAAAATTTATTAAAATCACTGCGGTTCACTGCCATTGGATTTGGCTTCGGGGGTAGTTTTGACCTGGTCGGTGGTTGTGGGTGATGAAGGTGATGTAGAGACAGTGTGGGCACTGTGTCCGTTGGTAGTGGACTCTGATTTATTCTGTGGTGATATTTGTTGAGCTGCTTCTTGTTGCTGCTGTTCACTGGTGACTCGTGCCAGGTGCAGCGCCGCCAGCAGTGCTGTGACGTAACGGCGGACATCTAGTTCCATTCCTATCAAAAATATATGGTGAGTTTTTGTTTTGGCTTTAAATGTTATTTATTTGTAATGCGCAAATGATTTGTCTGTACCACTGTGCCTCAATTGGTGGAGACGCTGAGCCAAGTTGGCCCACACACGCCGGGCGGCTACTGAGCTGAGACGTCCAACCGTTTGCATTGTATGAAGAGCGGGGTCGTTTTGTACTGGTACTACCTCGGTGCTGCGAGCTGGTTTAACATAAGAAATAATATGAACGTCTGAGAAAAAGGATTATTATAATAAGAAAAAATTGTAATGTGGTCATACCGTTGATTTCTTCTTGTGTGGGCGGGAGGTAGTGGTCGAGGATCTGCATGGCGTATGTGGCCCCAGTATCAACTCCATACATAGCCTTCTGACCGTAGGCCGTTGATAGCAGAGTGTTGGCCTTAGCCCATGTCAGCTCTTTGAGTGACTTGACGCGTTGTTCTGCGACCTCTCGAGCACCGTACACCTACAAGAAAATTCAATTTTCAAACTCATCCTTAAATAAAGACAGACACTAAAGGTACAACATCAAAATTTACACGATACCAGTAACAAACGACACTGAGGTATCGACCAGTAATATAAATAATTAGGGCATGAAAATTATGTGTTGCATAATGTTTTCATATTATGTGATCTTAACTTTGATTATTCTTTAATATTTGGTTTAATTATACTTCATCAGTATCACAAATAAAGTTTTGTATAATTTTAACAAAAAAAAAAAATGCATTGTAATATCTTTTAAAAAAAAAACACATTAAAATATTGATTTTTTTTTTTGTAAAGTATATGTTAAAGGGCACTACTAAGTTAATATCAGGTAAGTTTTGGTTCAAGGTGTATGACTGTCTATTTCAAGAATGTCGTTAATAATTCCAGTTTACACAGCTTATACATTTAATAGTGCGCGAGTATCCGATTCTAGTACGTTTATTTCAATTATAACGAAATAAAAACAAGCTTCGGTCACGCAATTATAGTTCGGAACGGGTTTATCGTGTGCATAGCTCAAATGCACTTATATTATACCTACTACCACTACATTGTACAAGAAACCGTGACGTGAAACATATTATAAACATTCCTAGAGATATGTCCATGGACAAATGACCCTTTAACATCAGATAGGCAGTTTGTTCATTGTCACCTTTTTGGTATAAAAAAAAAATGTAATTAGATAATTTAATATGTCTTAAATCGTTCCGTTAGCAGTATCTAATCAACAGAATCCGGTTCAACGTCCGTCGTCCGTGGATGTTATCACACTTTATCGTAGCGGACATACTTATAAAAAAAATTATGCATTTTTTACCATCAATCTTTGAAATAATTATGAGTTTTTTAAATAAAATCGAACAAAGGAAATGAGCAATGACTGCACCGTTTAACATTTCTGCATAGCAAATGTCATCCGCCATTACAGGGAAATAAATCAAATCGAAAAAATTTTAATGTCACATTGAAACATAAAATCGAAAGTTTATAAACAGGAAATACGGACGCGAAACGACTGCGGTTTCATCGACATCTGAATGTAGACATACAATAGCTGTATGGATTGAGTAATAATGACAATGACTTGCGGGTATTCGGAGTGAACTTTGAACTCTGCCTTCCAGTTTCCACTCACGGGAAAATACTTTAAAATACCTCGAATACATCACGCCCATAGTTAATCTCAAATGATTATTCGTTTGAAATTAAATTAATGATGTCAGTAGCAAATTACAACCGGCATTGTAGAATCGCAAGTAAATATACAACCCAGCCTCAAACACCTGCCTTTGCATTTATTATTCTTGTTATGGTATTTAATATCGACTGTGAACGGAATTTAGGAATTCATGCAAGGTTTATTTTTATTACTTAGAGAGAGAGATATTGCATTTTGAATTATTAAATATAAATGTAATATTTTTTTTTGTTACCCTACAAGCTTGTTCCAATAAGGTGCTAATGAAATTTTTATTAAATTTAACTCGATATATCAGTAAGCTATGGATACAAATTTACAGTTTTATTTGGTGTAAATAACAATATATGCTTATATACTTTGTTTTTCTCTGTAAAATGAACAAAGATTCTTGAATTGTAATCAAGCTACAAGCCTGATCAGCGATTTGATCAGATTAAAAGTGATTTTACCGGCTTAATATTGTATCACAGATAAGAAACCTTGCACCATATTTATTTTATCAACGATAGATAACATTCAAGAATATTCTTAAGCAAAGCAAAGCTAAGCAAAATGAGGAAAACTATTTAAATACAGGCAGTTTTATATTTAAAGCAAAACGACAAAAAAATATAATCTATGCTAACAAAATAAATTTAATTTATAATTACCCACTTAAAAGGTACTGTATTTTATATTTTTTTTAGAATGAAATCCACTTACTTTGTTTATTTGCGGTGTTATTCTGGATAGTACAGCCTGTTTAGTAGTTTCCACAATCACTTTTGGCTGCTCGGTGACCAGTGGAACTCGGCGTTCCAATTCATCCAGGGCTGCAGCAACTTTAGCATCGCCTGCAGCCAGAGGTGCTGCTACAAATGGAGCTGCAGTATTCGCTGCCAGGGTTACACTAGCCTCAGCAGTGGATAGAGCCCATTCTAATAGAGAATGTGCCCCTGAAACAAGAGTGTTAGTTGTATGATATAGAAAAATTTACGAGATTGGTTTTTCCTTAAAAAAAAAATATAATTTGTACAATTAGAGGGTATATTAAATGAGGGTAAAAACTAAAATGAAATTTACCCTTAACTCTAGTGTACAAAGCTCCTACTTGTCCCACTGCAGCTTCTACTGTGGGAAGAGCCATCACCTTCTGGACTGATTGCAGGGATGCAATCCCTGGAGCTGAACTGACTTCAGTGGCCATCTAATAAAAAATATTCATAAAAACTTTTTGTGTCGTTAATAATAACTTTTTGAAGGTAAGAATGAAATTACTAATTACGAAAAACTTATATTGCAAAACTTTTCAAACACAATAGATAAGTACACAAAATGTAAATTAAACAATTACCTTCAAGAAAATTCTAATTGCTTCGAAACTTTCCCAAATCTACTTATTGAAGTGCAACGTTTAACACGCAATAAACTTTTAAATTCTTATGTGTTCAACAAAAACTTTAGGCTGTTACTTTTACCATATAAAACTATAAAATGAACATTAACTTGCAAGTGGTTGATATATAAATTTCACGTTCCTAGCGAATGACGATAACGGGTGATTAATGAACGAGAAATTTCCGAATGAGTGAATGAGAATGATGATGATGAATGACAAAACTCGGTATAAAAGTTAAAACTTTAATAGCAAGTTGACAACGACGGTATAAACTTTAATGTGAACATCATAGGTATAATATTGTAACAGATGAATACGTTGAAATTGTCAAAATAATATATAGGTACTGTCTTGGAATAAAATGTCTCCTAAATTACGTTCATTTTGTACTGATTATTGTAGTGTCGTTTAAAAAAGAAATAGTAGGTGTCATAAATTTTAATAGAAGTAACCCTGGTTTAACATATCAAAATTAAAAATCTAAATAATTTGGTATATAGCCTTCAGAAGTACTGATTTTCAAAATTAATATTTTTTTATTTATTGTCTATTTTATGTTTTATTTCCAAATATCTATTTCTACAACTATTACTTGTGTATATTTTTTATTTATACTATTAACTTGACTATGCACCAAGAATATGTCAAATACGAATGCATTGGTTATATGAATGGCTTAGGTTGGTCATTCGTTCATCCAGCAATTGCGTTTGACAGTGTGTGGTTGGTACGTAACGTTGGACGAAAATTTTGTTGTATGTAAGATTGTCAACAAACATTTGTGATGTCTTGGACGAATGATGTGGTTTTGGAATTTTTGGATCACTACCGCATAGAGCAAGTGTTATGGGATCCAAAACACTTATCGCACAAAAATCGAAATGAGGTTAATGATGCATGGCTTCGTATACAAAACAGTATGAGCATAAAGTGTTCGATTATGGATCTTAAAAAGAAAAAAGAATCTTTAATGACAGCATTTAGATTACACATTAAGAGAAAAAAGAAAAACCCAAGGTATCAAACGTGTTGGTTTGCATTTTCAGCCATGGAGAATTTTTTAGGGGAAAAATATGAATACGATAGTACGAATCACTCGGATCACGAGGTAAAAGGAGTTAAAATATTTGTTCAATATCTAAAAATAAACGAATCTATATATAAGACACCAAAGGTTTATGAATTGCACATAATACCATATCTTTTCACTTCTAGGGAAAAATTTAGTCTTCCAAAATAATGTTGACATATTTCTCAATATATATTACGAGGAGATTTTTTATACATTGTTATTACCTATCACCTTTATCTATGTTCAAATCTAACCAAGCAAATAGTCAAGCAATAAGCAAATAATCTGTCAACAATAATGAACCTCCTTAAATAATTTAAAAACATGTAAGTTTTTATTCAACTGCGACAATCAGTTAAAAAAGATAAAAGGATTATGATTTTAACGATGAGATTTAATTATGACATTACTTTTTTTTGTTATGCTGTGACTCACTCATACTGGAAATGTGAAATATTTTACTAATATCAGAGATTAATTTTAGCGTGACATTTGTTGTGCACAGATTATTTTTTTTAAATTCAAATCTGTAAAGTGTGAAATCGAAATATATTACTATAATACTTAAATAGGTATTAGTCATTGGGAGATATAAAACGAGAATCTATATAAATCTAAAAATATAACTGAACTGACTGGAAACAGTATGATTACTACGAGATTGCGTCTTCAAATTATACGCAGTCGCGGATGAAGGCCATATAATAAAAAAATAAAAAAAAATCTACACAGACGTTTGTCACTCATCTATTTACGTTGATAATTATCATATGCGAAAGCGACACTGGCAGAATATACTGTGCTATTCTTTGCACGGATGACGGCCATATTATTAAAAAAAAAATCATATGCGAAGACTAATTAATGAGAAAATAGATATCGTCTGTGTTAAGTTTTCATGTTCCAAACTTGTTATAATAATGGAGGGTTTTTATTTATAAATTATTTATTTAATATAATTTTTTGTTGTGTATCCATTTTTTGTAACTTTCTTTTACATGGGATCTTTCGTATAATGTACCACAAATAAAATAGTTGGCTACATGTCGTTTCATATGCGATAGCACCGAAATTAAACTTCGTTGCCTTTTTTTTTGCGAAACCATCTTAATAAAATTATAATTAAGTATGAAAAAATTCTATAAAATTAAAGGCAACGTTGAGATGATTAAAGTTCTACTACTCGTGTTGGTGAATTTTTTATTTGATTTTTAATTCTAATAGTATTTGAACAATATCGTTCCAACAAACTCCCAACGAACTTTGGACTACAATCCTAAGTTTGCAACGTCACACTACAAACGACGCGTTTCTCGTTTCTGATGCAACAATTCAATTTTATTCTCAATTCAAATTCAAAACGTTTGAACCTCTCGTTCCTGTTTCTGTTTCAACTACGTTAATACTACAATATAAAATACTTATGAATGAAAAAATATTAACGTATGCTGTTTGAGGGGACAAACATACAGATCACTAATTTTATCACGTCTATGAGCGAGGATGGGTGGTTATTTACTTAATACTAAGAATCCAGTTAGAAGTTTTATGACATTCAACAAAAAAAAATTTAGAAATGTATCAGTCACGGTTATGTAACCGATACTTTAATATCTTTTCATTGTCTAAGAGGTCAATAACCGCTTTTCTTGAAATTAGTTGATATATTGAGAATATTAATAAATATATTATGATCTGTATTACACATAGATATACTATACTAATATGTACGAAATTCGAATAAATCAAGCCATAACAAAGGTTTTCGTTGCTCAAAAGATTTTACAATTTCCACAATTTTTAAATCACAAAGAAAAAAATTCTGTTTACTTTTGTTATTTTGGATAATGTTTTTCTTTTAATTTCAGTATTTTCAAAACACATCCTACAGTACCCACATACCACTGCCAGACATAAACGACCCACAGAACCCTAGCACGCCGACGGAAAGACAATTTTCAAATAGAAGACAAATGAAACCAGCTACATCCAAAACGCAAACCAGCACAGATTATATGTTTACGAGGAAACATGAAGATGGCGTCCATTACAATAAAAACGATTCGGACTGTAAGAAGGACAATATGGACGAATACGATCTGTACGGCCAGCTGCTAGCGAAGAAACTTAGAAAACTAGACGAGCGTCAAAGAGATTACGCCATGCATGAAATAGACAATATAATGTTCAAAGCTAAGATCCAAAGCGATCCTCTACCAACGAAGAGTTACCCCTCGTCGCCGTCCCCCGTACCAAGAAAGATAAAATCACCCGTCTTCATAATAACAGCCCAAAGCAACAACGTTCAGTACGAGGATGAGAATATGTCGTATTCGGAACAACAGCTATCGTAGTAGACGTATTTTTTATATTATATCATAGGATTAATATCTACCAAGCATCCGGTGGAATGATAGTCAGTCGCTGCAGAGTTTATATAAAAAAAAACTATTGAGTGTTCATTTGTTTACAAAATTGTAAATCTATATACACTATGTACTTAATATTTTTTTTATATTTATATTAACTATAAGAAAAAAACGTTTTATATTTTATTTAATAATTAAATCAGATTATTCAGAGTGGGAAGTGAGTTATATTTTTGTTAAATAAACAATTATTATACATAGCAGTTTTACTTCGACAAATATTGAACTAAATTTCATTTGACAGTAATTGAATAGAGATTGTCTGAACGAAAAATGATAGTTTTCAATAATATCAAAGTTAACTGAATTGATCGTGAGTCATACAGCCATTATGGACTCAATACTTTGAAGTCATTAAAAAAAAAATTAAGGCCATGTTACACCATAGCACCAATTCTTAAACAGTTTTTCACCAACTTCTCTACCATATGATTGACCATCGTGATGGACAGATGATGGCCCATCGCCTAAGCCAGTGCTTCCCAAGATTTTATTGTTACCTTATCCTTAAATAATGCCTTTTTTTACGTGTACCATTTCCTAGGATGGCTCATTTGTTTAATAGTATGAACGAATTTAGTTTATTTGACCAACGTAACGTTATTAAGACTTGTTGTTTAGAGCTTATTTGTAGTATTTATTAGTTATAAGGTTCGCTTCACATTCTATTCTAAAACATAATAATAATATCAATATAATATAATATAATAATATAAGTTAAGTGATTTAACCTTTCAATACACTAGTCATTATAAAGAGAATTTTCATGTATCTATCTCCATAAGACGTAAAATACTAATATTGGAAGTTTACGTAAGCCTGGGTACAAATATATCAAGATGGGAATCATATGTTTATGCCAATTATTTAGGGTTAATGATTCTGCAGTGCTACGTACAGAAAAACATAAAAATCTATAAGATATTACACATTTAAAATTTTTCATTATTGGATTTTTTCTCATTTTTATTTTGATTTTTTCATTATTTATTTAAATATTTTTAAAGAAAGGAATATTAAACCAATATATAAAATATAGGCTAGTAATGTATTTTATTAATGTCGCTGAATATTCAGCTGATGTCAAATCGATATAAAGTTGCTCTTAAATCTACTATATATCTAGTTTTTTTGTAAATCTTTCAGCTATTTATACGGTTAAATAGGTTTTTATTGATGATTTTAGTATAATATTTAATGTTTTCATGATATAAGAAAAAAATATGGCAACATTATTCTTTGTTTAGGATATTTTCGCAGCACATACTGTTTCAGTGTCCAGCATATCGAATACAAAGACTGATACTTGTAAGTGAACTTGACCTCGTCTCCGATAGCGTTCCCGTGCCACAACATCTTCCGACACTGCTGTCTACGGAGAAATATTTTTACCCGCTATTTAAATTTATTATTAATAATCTGGAAACTTTATAATGTCTAAATAATACAAAGTGATTTACTAACTGTGACAGACAATAATGGATTTTTAGTGTATTTTGTCAAATGAACTGTCATAAATATCAAATGATAATCTGTAATGATAAGGCTTAAAAGGACTCGTATCCAGAGCCGAAAAAACATTTACAAAAAAAAAAATTGTGATATTTTCGTAACACTTGACACTTATGTCAAATTCCAGCTGATCAACAAAATAAAGGAATGAAACTGATTGTACAATAACAATAATTATCCTCGTACCAGAAAAGAACGAAAAAATTTGGTTTATATGAAAACAAAAAGGAAATTTTTAAAACTTAGGGATGGCGACGATGATAAAGGAAAAACGTAGAGATGTAAGTTGAATCATTTTAGTTATTTAAGAATTATAATTTATTTCTTATATTAAATACGCATTATGTTCGACACGGATGTTAATTGCCTAAATATTAATTATAACGTATGTTGTTATAAACATAGATGTGAAGGTGTTATTACCAGTCGATATTTATAAAAAAGTATGTATTTACATATAATGAGAATATGAATTTAAAGTATTTCATTTATTGCATTGCTTGCAAATTGAAAGTTTTTTCAGATTATATATTTATGAAATTTTAATTTAAGCTGTGTATTTCAAATATTAGTTTTCATTCATATTTCGTATCTCAATAACAGAAAAAGAAATCAAAGGGGAAGCATTCCATGACAAAAGATGTTCTAGCTAATACAAATGTTGAAGAACAAAGAGAATCTACCTCAGTTGACCTTTTAAACTTAGAAAAAGATTGTTCTTCTCAGTGTTTAAATTTAAAGAGTTGTGAGGAAAGCAAAGAATTAAACATTGTTGAGACACAGACTGTATGCGAAACATCAAAGGAATGCAACAAGGCAGAGGAAGAAGTAAGAGTAGAGTCACCAGCAACTGATGTTGAAGAATCACAAGCAAGCATTGTGGAGACAAAGTCGTCCGAAAACAATGTTATTAATAATGAAAAACTAGCACAAACTGAATTGTTACCTTCGGCTCCCATTATCCTTGAACCTGAAGCTGTTATAAGTAATAAGATCAATGAAGTTACCAAGGAAAGTATAAAACCAAAGATACTATGTGTGCCATTAGAAGAAGCAATAAAAATATTTGGAGGTAGGGAAATAGCTGAGGTTAGGGCTTTGAGTGAGAGAGAGGAGGCTGTTGTGGAGGCAGGACCAAAACAGAATCCAGATAATCCTTTGGTGGATTTACTGTCTACTTTTAGGTGAGGTTTACATAACATAACATTTTTGTATATCCACTATGTGAGTTTAATTCTATAGTAACCTGATTTCCATACAATTTCATAGGAATAATCATAAGGACTGTCAATCCAAAAGTATTTTTTTATCATATTTTTATTAAATTGATTACTTGTTAGACTATAAATTTATGCCCATGTAGAAACTACTTAAATATTTTTAGGTCATCATTAATTGCTGTGGAACGTGAACGAAATAGGATCACGTGTGGGTACATTGAGGAGGAGAAGTCGCGCTCTACGCTGTGGAAAGTAGAGAAACGCAATGTAGTTTTAACAGAGAGATGTGGCTGTGGAACCAAAGTCAGTTTACGGGCGAGTTATGATGTAGCCGAGTTGTTGAAGGAACGGTTGCCGGCCGCTAGACTGAGACTGGAATCCTTATTGCGAGAAGTCCAGGAAGCTTACTGCCATCACCAACATGCCACATTGTTGGCACATTACGATGTGAGCACTTAGCCTAATACTAACTGAAGAACACGTCATTTAAATTAAAATGTGTGATCTTTTCACCAATATGGTTATAAATTTAACTAGATATCAATATTTTTCCCCGCTTCTAGTACCAAGTGACTATATAGTTGAGTTATATAAAAAATAAGTGTCCCTTTTACAAAAAATTCCTTTCCAATATGTGTATTTTATCAGATAGAAGAGCTGTTATCGGAGGTAGTGCAGGATTCTAAGGATAAAATCCGTGAAGCGCTTGCATTAATATTCCAAGCAATGCGTCTCGCTGATGGTGTCCCCGACTCGTTCGTTCAAGCGCTGCAGCGCTGGGCCGGTATACTTGCCACTGCTTTACTAGAAACTCATGACATGGCGAACCTATTGTTCTTAATGCATTATTTGTTCAGGTAGGAATTATCTTTTATCGTGAAATGTTGGAAAAATAAAAATCTGGCTAAATGTATATCTATATATGACCTCGTGTAGACAAACTCGCTCAGTGCTTTGGGCCAGATCAGTGGTATACCTGCGGGTATGGGACGTTGGTTCCGTAGCTCAGTTACTGGCTTTGTTGGAGATCATGCTGACCAGACCCTCGCTGGAGGAGGCAGTGGAATGCATTGAAGGTAGGTTCTACAGAAAACTTTATTGTGAGTGTCTCATCGCATGTCTGTTAAAAGTAAATTGCTTAGAGAGGCTTCTAGTGTGGACTTGTATGGATGTGATCCAATCTGATTTGTGACTATATTTTCGTTAATTGTCCTTTGTGTTACAGAAGGAGAGGCGTGGGAAGAAGTGGATGAAATAGGAGAAGGGGGAGCGGTGGGGGAGGGGAGGCTGCGGGAAAGAGACTTACTCGCCTTTCTTGAAGCTTTGCCGCTGAAAGACATGATAGCTCGTCTACTTCTGTTCAAACGACAGGTGAATTTCAGGACCTTAGCAGATAGTGTGTGTAGTCTTTATTATTAATAGATTATTTACTTCTAATGTGATAATATTTTGACATATTTATTATTTTGTATTTAATTATATATTACATCCTACACACATACAAGAGCAAAATCTGGTTATACAGGATTTAAATCAGGAGACAGAGTACGCTTGGGGGGACAGGTCAGGAGGTCATGAAGTACTCAAAGCGTGTTGCGGTACACGCACACTATTGCACGTGTTCCAGCGAGCTACACACACACACAACACATACACAAGGCTTCACACACACATGCGACATCTTATCGTCGTCGTATTGAATGCTCTCGCTGGACTTCATCTACATTCTTGGTGAGTTTGACTATGTGCGAGTTACTTTATTACTAAAGATCTAAATTCCATGATTTGAAGTTGTATAGGTGGTAGAGACTAGCTGTGGTCAAGTAACTACAGCTAGAACATGGGCTGGCTCGATCGGGGAAGTACCACCTTCTCACAGAAGATCGGCGTGAAGTAGTCATTAATGACTGCGCTTCGTCCGATGAGTGAGAGAGCCGGTTGCCCTTTCCCTATTCGAATCCTTTCCTGCCATTTCCTTATTTAAGGTTGGCAACGCATCCGCAATAGAGATGTTACGGATGTCCATGGACGACGGTGACTACTGCTCATCAAGTAGGCCGCCTGCTCGTTTGCCACCTGTCACATAAAAAAAAAAACATTAATACTCATGAGCTGGCTTTCAGAGAATCGTACTGAACTATTATTAAATTTTTCCGTTTTTAAATGGTGTCAGTACATTAAACGTTTATGAGTAAGAGCATCTCAACAACTTGGGTGTATACTCTTATTCAGTCCTAATACTTGAAAAATTTAATTGCTTGTTGGCCCAATATGTATAATATTTCAAAAGCTCCTCTCGTTTCCTTTTCTACAGTTCCTCGTACATTAAGGAGTTAGAAGTAAGGATATCAGTTGAATTGGAGGCTTGCTTTGCCGCTGGGTTTGTTTTATTAGGAAACGAGGTCCATAAGTTACCAGCGACCTTATTAAGAGATCACGTTGCTGAGGAATATTGTGTCGCGTTCATGACTGGGCTACATGGTCAGTATGACAGAGGCTATCTGAACCGATTTTGGTAAAATAGTTCTTGAAATTATGGTGCTAATGAATTTTGCAGATTCCTCACCGCAGAAAGTGGAGTCGCTTTTATTAGAGATAGTAGGTTTGCCGTGCGAGGTCAACGTTAGGGTTGTGACTCAGGCAGCTGTAGAACGTGTCTTGGACAACGCCCTGGCCACTAGCGTCCTTGAGTTTCTATTCCAGGTATAGGAATCATCTAGCATACACAAAATTGAAGTTATTCATACGATTTTAATATTATACATAAATTTCTATTCGATTATAAATATATTTAATTACAGACGGGTATCAAGCCTAGACAGGTGGCATGTGGGGGAGGATGTGTCGCAACAAGTCGTCAGTTGATGCCCGAACTATTAATGGCCCACCCACGCCTGCACACTACCGCCTTCTACATGCTGGCTGATGCTTACCAAGGTTATAATACGAAAAACTCACACATGTACAAATAACTCATGGCTACACATATATACACAGAATCAATACGCACTCACACAAGCAAATAAACGCCTACCTACACGCTCATGTTATAATACGGCGCACGCACACATAAAACTAATGCTCACGCACATATATGCACATGGTTTATACACACTCACACCAGTGTAAGTGAACATATACCACACAGTAAGGTTACACACACATGTACTGAGACTTGTACACTTACTTATGATTCTGAATTCCTCAGAGGCCCCCAGCATGTCTTCCATGCACCCCCTTTCTCCCGGCAGCTGGAGGCCCTCTCCCGCTGCCCTTTCCTCGGTTCTGGAGAACTGGGAGCTGAAATGTCCATCACGAATATCGAGATTGCTTCTCAGTTTGGATTATACGCCGCACGTGTAAGTGCATATTATATAGAGTCCCCTACTTGCAAAATCATATTTTATATTGAAATAGTTTCTTGTTTTCCCGAAACTACTGCTAAATTACTCGAATGTATAGATAGTAAAATTTCCCTGAGCGAAGTATAGCTGAGTGACTAACGTTACATGTTACTTTGTCAAAATTATTTAAATGTTTATTAATGATATTATATCGTATTTATCACTACTTGAAATAGAACTATGTAGTATATATCAGTATGCCAAAAAAGTATTTTGATTGGACATCCTCCCTATGAACTGTCCTATCTCCCCTCAAATGAGTAAAAAAATCTGTTAGCCTTGGTACGAGAACGAATTGTCTCAGACGTGTTAATAATTGCAGAAAAATATCTTTAGTAGTCATTTCATCTAGAATAATCAATTGTGATAGCCGAATCTTTGAAATCTGTACATCATTCCAGCGGTCTCTCCCTGGACACACAGCTAAGTATCGGATCGTGGTTGTGTTCGAGGGGCGAAGCGCCCGAGTGGTCGTGGGAGGTTTTGCGGAAATTGAGAGTGCACCGGACACAATGGGGTCTACCGCTGGATGCACCGACCTACGAACCACACGATCTTCTGAGTAAGACTTTCGCCTTAATGGCCGGCGATTGGGGTCACTGCATACCCTTGGTAAGTTAGTATACTAAATAAAAATTTTGGTTTAAAGTCTTATTTATATATCGAACAAACAGTTAAATAAGTTTTGATATTTTTTTTAATCTTTAATACCCTATGGGATATTAACTCCAAAATATTCTTATAAACCAGAGCTCTAATAGACGCTTTTCTATTTTGAATCATAACCTCATATAATAAAAAGACAGTTACATATAAACAAAACACGTTTCCAATAAAATATTGTTAAGTATAGTTTAGATCTCAAGACCTACTTACTTCGAGGAACATTGTTTGCAGTTGATCAATCTTCCAATCAAATGACAATACCAATTTTTATCGGGCTTCCCGGAAATGTTTCAAATATCTATAAGTAACTTCACAAACTCACTGCGAGGCTTGGAGCTAAATTTAATTACAGAACTAATCTAGTAGGTTTAAACGTGTAAATGTATAAATCTCTGCCACGTGTTTCCCATAATGTTATCAGAAAATTTACTGTTATGAAGTAATATTGAAAATTAAAGCATTCATTTTTATATGTACATGTGGAGTGGCAAGCGAAGTCGACGGCCATTAGCATATCTTGGACATAATATTTTCAGATTTGTGGTCCCGGGGCCGACGCCCTATTAGAGTTGTCTCAGTCGCGACTTCTGGAAGCGGTGCACTGCTTGGGTCCCATCATGACGGTGATGACACAATCTCCTGAGTCTATCTCTCTCACTCCCAAGTACAAATTAAATATAAATATATATTTTTTATTTAATTTCCTGAAATATTGCCAAAATAAAATTGCTTCGTTAACGATTCGAACCTGTGACTTTAGTTATGTGTTTTTACAAATTGAGCTATGTCAGTACCACGTGAATTACGACTTACATAATTTTAAATTTCCCTATCCTGGTAATTAATATCCGGTCATAATCATTTTTCCAAGAAATGCTTTGAAAAACATATCCGTGTAAATCCTTTTTTTTTGTCTTTTCAGATTCTCCGAAATATTCTCAGTCATCTTAAACTCTGGAAGGCATTTTCTTCAGTTTTTGTCTCGTCGTCCGTCTCCAGGGGTAGAGGCTTTACAGACTCTAGTTATGGAACAAATGGGGAATGCGTAAGTTGTCATAGAATGCTTTAGGAATTCCAAATATCACAAGAAGAAAATTGTTTATTCATGATGAAAACAGTTTTTATTCAAATAAAATCGATATTTTTCGGATAGACGAGATGATAATCATGTCAGGTCGGGAGTATGAGTTAAAATAATTAAAAACGCGCCTCAAATACGAGAAATACTAGTTTTATTTCAATGGATACTCGCAGAAGTCTTAGATCTCATTACACTTTTCATTCTTTCGAGATACCGGGAAGTAAAACTTTCTAATTAGTGACATGAAAATGAGCGCTGTTGTTTTTTTGTCACTTTACAAACTGTCCTTAAATTTTCAAACGAAACCAGCCAATGTTATAACGATGCTCTCTTCGATGGGGAAGAAATTTATGGAGACATGATTTAAACTATTGTTTTTGATCAATAATAAATAGAGGCGCCGGCTGGCCGATGGTGTCGTGTTGGCTGTACGCGTTGTGGTCCCCAAGTCTACCGGGACAAAGTCGTCAGATCCTCGACCGAGGCCTGATTCTGTCCCGGGCCTGGACCGTGCTCGATGAACTCGTGCGTGGACGTTTGCAGGTAAAGACTACTATTTTGATTGAAAGCAGTTTTTATTATTAGTTGTTGGTTAATTCAGATTATATCTTAAAAACAAAAAACAGTTGCAAAACGCCAAAGATTATATTTCGGATGCTGTGAAACACGCTGCGGAAGCGCCGGTACTTTGTGAGAGCGTGCTTCGTAATCTGCATGCTATGGAACTGGCTAAGCCTGCGCACGGCAGGCTGATGGAGGAACTCGAGCGACAGAGAACGGCTGGAGAGAAGATACATGTAGATAACGCTATGAAGGTAAGAGATTATTATTTAGTCCCTAGAGCCGAAACCAGAGGATCCTATTTAGTTGGACAGTACGGAATAATGACAATACATCACCAACGATTTAGTGATAATTATATTGTTCTAAATAAAATCTGAGTGTATATTTTAGACGGTGGGCTGGTGTTTGCCGTCCCAGGAGCTGAGCACATACCGCTGCTGTCACGCCGTATTGGCCAGCGGTCCTCAGCACCCCGCTCACCTTTTGCTAGCTCGACTTATGATGCATATATACTTACAGCGGTACAGGTGAGGAATAACAATATTGAATTCTTTAATACTTTATTCGCAAATATATTATATAAGCATTCAAATAACAGTATTAAGTGGTTCGATGCGAGAAGGAATATCGTCAATGTGAACGACATTGCACATTTTTAGGTGTTTTTGTTTTTCTGTCCGTCTAAGTCAAGTGATTTATCAAACAGGCCAAATTCTCCACCCATTGGGACACTATACTTCAGCGGATTAGTTCAAACAAGATTGTATCTCTTACAAATCAAGGGTAAACTTCAGGAATTTGCGACTTATCATAAAAATCAAGCGAACTTATTGAACCCGCCCGACGACACAGCTGTACAAAATGAGCAGACAACATCTCAGAAGCCCACATCAGTTGTGGATAACAGTTTATTTCCGGCACTCAAAATAAAAGATCTGGTGGGTAGTCAGAGTAGTTTTGAAGAGACACATGAAAATAGTGAGCCAACAGATGATACAAGCGAAGCAGTTGTGAAAGGAAATCAAGATACTATCAATCTCATAAATTATCACATGGCTGCGGAAAAGTGAGTGAATTAAATTTATTGAATATATACAACTTGCTTATTAAATAGCGTAGTTTTGATGTAAATATTTTTTGTACAGATTGTTCCGTCAGTATGTCCTCTGGCTGAACGAGGGCGACAAGGTCCGCGCCGGTCCACACCACGCGGACATCGCGACAGTACTTAGCGAACAGGTAGCACTCTATCTTATTAAAATGAACTCATAGAAAATGTTAGAGCATCTATAATAATGCAAAGATATAATTACTATTCGATTTTCAAATTTCAAAGAAATTAATGTACAGTCTTAAAGTTACTCTTTAATTTCAGAACATTTATTTACTGAAATAAATGTTCTGAAATTAAAGAGTAACTTTAAAACTAATTCTGTTATAAATATACTTTACAACTGCTTCAAAAAAATCTTAATTGTAATAATATTGATTATATTATTCAAATTAAGAAAAAATGTCATATTCTTTGACAATTTCAACAGAGTCATGAAGAGTTGTTAAAAAATTAAATATATTTTCTTGCCGAAGAAGAATAATTAATAATTAGTATTAGTGTTATTTCTTGTACTTACTGATATTAAAACTGAAAATAAATTATGAAGGCTTTAGACGCCGCATGGAGGTCGTTTCTCAAAAGCACACCGGTACCTCCTCCCCTCAGCCCTACAACAGAGACGATTTCCACGGAACACCTGACGCACTTCGAGAGAGCTGTCAGAGCGTTACAGACTGTTAAAAACGGAATCAAAGACAGGTGACAAAGTTTACTTTAAAAAACATAAATATTCAATGATGACGATGTTGTAGTCAATTCCTTTATGTTGTGTTATTTGTGGGAAATAAAATAATGCTAGTTGCCACCGAACAAACATATATTTAAAAAGAAAATGAAAGATACAATTATATTAAAAGATTTTTGTTTGTCATTAGTTTATCATCTGTTCACAATGTTAAACTGAAATTTTTCCCTTTTTGGTTGGTTACTTTAAAATTCTCAATATGCAAGGCTCGAGTTTAGTTTTACAATTGACGTATAATTATTTATGTTTGTGTTTCGTTAACTATAACTTTCACAGATCTCGCAAATCCTCTTTGCCGGCCGCTTTAAATGAGTCCTACTTCAAGAACAGCCACATGCTTTATGAATTACTTGATAACAACATCAATGCTTTGAAGAATGTTACCGAGTTAGTATATTTTTTTAATGTACTGTACTTGTGATATGATTGTCAAAATCATTTTTACCCACGCAGCCTCACATATAAATAGCCTTTGCATTTATTTAATTTTGTAGGTATCAAGAATAAGTTATTTTTATTCCTAGAATTCACAAAAATTAAATCTATTGTACTTTCAGTATATATATACATAGTTTTCCTTAATTCATTGATGTAGTCAAGGCATTCGACCAAATTCCATAGGCAGTGGTGTAATGATGTAACCCGCGTATCTTCCCTGGACGGTCAACTGTGGGAGTTGGTGAAGGTACTCCGAGTGCCCCGGACCCTGCCTCCCATCCGTCAGAGCTGCTCACACTGCCACAATAACATCGTTGTAACAATATCAGTGAGTATAATATCATCTAAATATATATTCTGTGTTTCTTACTGGCCGCACCCTGTCAGCTGTATCCATGAATATTAATAACAGTTAGTTTTCTTGTGAGTTCAAAATATTACCGTCCTTGTATTAAAAAATATATATATTTAATTTATATGAGAATTTCTATACATGCTTTTTAAAGCCTTAAATTAAATTTCCTAAAATATATTTTTTTCAGTATTATATCGTTATATCTTATTTTTATTTGCGTTTCCGATTTATAATAAATAATTAACAAGTCAGGGTTAACTTGAATTGTTAGCTACAGTAGAATGTTAGCATATTTAATTTTTTTACAGGAAGACGAATGGTGCGTATCGTGTGGTGCAGCTCAGGGGATCATAGAGAACAGGTTACTATTAACACTCCACTATTATTAATATATAATGTATATATAATTATGATGTAAGAGTTATGTATGTTAGATAGTTGTATAAATATCGGTTTCTATATAGACGTAGCTTTCGTTCGTCGCTGAGAGGACTGGCTCGCCCGCGACCGCCCACCGCTAAGGCGGCTGCGATACTGCGCTCTATGGCCAGGTAATAAAATGGCGTTCTAATAAAAACTATTACATATCCAACTAATATATTAAATCAAATTATCTGTAATGACCTGAAAAAAATATATTGTTAACAATATTTTTTTATGGAATCATTAATCCTATATGATGAAGCTAAAATGTCATTTCCTGTACTAGACGCGTCCAGAGCCCGCCGCTCGCGCTGGGCGTGTGTTCCCGCGCGTGGGCCGCCGTGCCCAGTGTGGAGCGATGTGGACCGGCAGTGGACGCACTCGCGTCCTTGGTAGAGAGCCTCGTGACGGTTAAGTTTCATATTATAATATAAAAGCGATAAGCCATGGGTTCCGCACGGGATTTCTTTTTTCTTTTCTTTTATTTTAGCTAACACAGAATTCTATTCAGTAGCAAGTCAGCTTTTTTAAATTTTATAGGGGATGTTTGTTATCTGTGGAGATGATTTTCTGTCGAATTTTTTTATTTCTAGTAACGATGTAACTGGGGGATTGTTTTTGGTATATTTTTTTTACATATTTCTTTAAATCCCAATAACATATTATGAATATATAAGTGTAAATGATTAGATCTTGTTACTTGATAGAAATTCCTAAGTCGCGACATCGACACGTGTCTCCGCTTGTTGTCGTCGTGGTGTGAGGGCAGTTCGGTGCAGCAGCGTCTGTGCGGCTCGTTGCTCAGCAGCGCCCGGCAGCAGCACTGCGCGCGACTGTACGAGGCGGTGCTGGACCTGCCGCTACCGCCGCATGTCGCTTTCAGCTTTTTGTCCAAGGTACTGTTGCAATCACAAGTGCTCTAAATACACATTCAGTACGAGGTATCATTGCGATCAAAAGTGCTCTATTTCGTGTTTAAATATTACATTTCTTAGTTGGTTTTTCATATTTTTTGTTTCTTTTATTTTCTTTCTTACATACTTAAAGACCTGGCTAGATCCTACCAGTATGAGTTATTCATCAATACGATGAATGCAAGATTGTCATTATTATATAAGAAATGTTCACGAATACAAAGAAATATATTCTTAAGGCATCATAATTGTTATTTCATAGAATATATATCGAATTAATAGTTTTCAAACGTCGTGTTCAGTTTGACCTCCAGAGCTGGGCGGAGACAGTCGACTCCTCACGACGGAGTGAACTCTTAGAGGCTATAGTGAAAGCGGCTGAAAAATGTGGTCCCGCGCCCGACACTGAACACCTGGTGCTATTGGAGGTAGGAAGGTTTTATTTTATTTTTGTATACAAGTTTTTTTAAAATTAGAATGCATTTTTTTTTAACAACTCATTCTAATCAGCCATGTTAAAACGTTCATTGATGACTTTTTATATTTTTTACTGCTGATTACTTTTCTTTCTCAAAGTGGTGTTTATTTTTATGTTAATAAGGTTGATAATACAGTAAATGAAGCAATGTTCTAATGATTTTGCCCAAACAACTCTTTTTCTCGTCTGTAGCAACTGTGTGTACATTCGCTGTCAGTGGTCCGTTCGTCGGAGGTGTGTCGTCACGTGTCCCGCGTGATGCTCGCGACCGTACACGGCCGACTGTCGCCACATGTGTGCGCGACGATACCCGCCGCGGTACAGCGGTGTACTAACGTTGATTTTGATCAGGTACAGACGTGACACTTAATTCGTATCCGAGAACTTGAACTTCCAACATTATATACTGAACTTTCAAAAAGATATAAGCATGTACTGTAGTTTTAAACTTTTTTATGTTTATTGCTTATAGTTTTTTACATTGAAGAAGTACGTAGTAGTGTACGGAAGCTCACTTTTCCAACTTTAAACACACTAATAAATGATAAGTTAAATGTACATGTTTAGTGCAAAGAATATTTTTAATATTAAAATCCATTAAATCCTAATATTTTAAATATTTTACCAGCTAGGTAACCTCCTTCGTGATATCGGCTCCATGTGGTGGACCGCGCGCTCGTCCCGTGTCCTCCGTGACTCGGAGCGCGTTCAGTACGCGTCGTACTCGGTCCACGTGGCCGACATCCTGTACGAACTGATGCATGCCTTCGTGGAATCCGCCATTAGATGCAGCTATACGCCGGAGAGAGGTATCGGGATATTATCACTAAAGTTACACGTCACGAATGAACTTGGACACAACAAAAGGATATGGGACTTTGACAAATTTCTGTTTTAAAACTTTCAAAGCTCAGATAACATGGAACATGTGTTGATTTATTATGTTGTGTCGATGAAATCTCCAGCTAATCAGTAACAAAATGGCTGCAAAAAAAGACTTCAGTAATATCATGATTTAATACTTTACAAATGGACATAGAAGTGGCTGATTGAATGATGGCTTTAAAAAAATATTTTTAAAGCTTATTGTTATGGAAAATTAATATAACGTTGGGACATTTATTTATTTTCTTACTAATAAAATATAAAACACTTTGACGTATCAATCTACTTTAAGATGTGGTCCCTAATGAAGGTAGTACAGGAAATATATTCATTACTATCAAAAAATTCCTCTTACTTGGACTTAGGCCTATTTTCGTTATTGCACCGTCCTTAAATGCTTATGCACCGCGTGTTCAGTGTCTCGGTACGCGTGGTGTGCCACGGTGGAGTCGTGGTCGCCGTGGCTGTCGCCCCACCCCTCCCGACCTCTTCTGCCGCAACAGACCACAGATCACAGCAACATGCTCACCAGGTTCACCGACAGCCTCGTTATGATCATGCACCTGTGTCCAGGTAATGTATACGCGTAGCAATTTAAATTACTTATAATTGCTCTGGTTTGAAATTATCGTCAAATTTAATAATGAATATATTTTTCATAAAATAATTTTATCATATTTTTTTTTTATTTTGTTTATATATTCGTTGTTTTTTTTTTTATTAAGTGAAACTTCGTATGCGATTTCCAACAAGGTTGCGTTAAACGGTAAATGTAGAAAGTAGGAGAGAGAAGGAGAGTGAGTCGGTAGATTCCAAGCACACGCGCATAGTATTCTTTCTATGCAGCGAAGTAAACAGCGAGCGTCGTGAGACTGGCTGAAAGACGTTCTTGTTGTCCTATATTCATTTATTTATAACATTCATTATTTTTGTAGTCTGATTTGACACACACATAATTTAATAGGGCAGTATTTTATTTTCATATTCTGCGGATAAGAATCGTTCACAATTACGAAGCTTCACTTCTTCCGCACTGTTTTTTTTATTTATTTATTATTTCCGAATACATATATCGGATGGATTATTATACGTACCTTCAGGTTGTGAGGAGCATCTCCTGCGGCACGCCTGGGAGTGGACGGCCCACACGTACCTGGTCGCGGAGCCCCATTGGCCGGACGAGTGTCGCCTGTTGATGACGTCACTGCTGACGTCACTCGCTGACCTGCCGTGGACGCTGCAGTGGTTCCACGTAGACAGCCTGCCTTTAGCTTTACAGGTACGAAGAAAGGATCTCTAGGAAATTATAGTGAACTGCCAGAAAAGCACTTGTTTTTTTGGTTATAGTAACTTAATAGAAAATTGTATGACTGCAGTATGATGATAATGAAATATGGATAATGGAATGTTTGTCTGCTGTTCCTAGGACTGCATGTATTTTTATTACAGTTTTGGAACAATTATTTAAATGAATCGTCTCCTCGCTAGATCTGTTCCAATCCACGCGAGGACATCCTGAGCTGGTTGTGTCACACGCTGCAGGCGACATCTGGAGAGTGTTGGCTGCGAGGAGTCCAGCAACATCACCAACAACAGCTGGAAGAAGCGCTGGATCGTCTGCTGTCTTTGTTTACTGCGAGGGACCTGCTGTTGCCGACCGAGGTATAGACCTCCACTATTATGCAACTCATATTATATTTTTTTTGCCGAGGAGGTTTTAGTTAGTGAGTCATATTGAATAAATCATGAATTAAGACCTGAAAACTTGCAAAAAAATACCGGTGCCTGCGATCTTTCCTTCTATTCTTTTCTGTACTCTCCATCTCGTCATATTTTCCTACGATGTGTGTGTGTGTGTGTTTTCCTGTCACAGTATTCTCAGTTCAACGAACTGCTATGATAAAGATTCTTAAGATGAAAATATCCATTTTATTTTTTAAGTTTTTCTTTTGTTTTAAAAAGTCTTCATCCCTTGAAACCTTATTAAGCCAATAATTCTATCCGTGTCCATCATGTCGTATGATCTAGTGTTACAAAAGCGTTTCCATCCTTCCCTGGTGGGAACTCCCTCAAGCCTCGCTGGAGTCAGCTCTGAGGAGGTTCTTCGAAGAGCATCATTCACCACACACCCCCTACCATGAGACGCCGCACTTCAAGTATGTATAACATATATAAAAATTTAAGAACTTAAAAATAATTGGCTTGTAAATGTTTTGTTTGAGGGAAATACAATTGAAGGCTGTAAATTTTTCTTTATCACTGTATAACCGATTATTATACTGAATCACAGAACATGTGAAAAGTACGACACAGTAAGAAGTCGAACTTAAAGATTAGTCTATGAATTTTATTCACTTCCATATAAATATAATAAAAGCAATGATTACTATTTGCTAATTAAATTTGGATAATGGAGATAATACGTCAATTGATCATTTTCTTGCAAGACCAGTGTAAGATGAGATGAGAGTGAATTAAAACTATATGACTTTTGTTTCGAAAAAAATATAACTAAATGAAAGACCAATTTCAACTGGAACAGAATTTAAAATGAAATTACTTACCCAAGAGACAAATTTATTCGTCGCGGCTGTTTCCGTAAATTGGGCTCGGATAAAGGCGTCATGTAAGGCAGTGCTTTAACTTAAAATACCAATGGAGAATAGACACCAGCGAGGGTCGAACCAGCGACCTGCGGAACATCCTGCTATTTGCTTTACCATGAACCTGTTGTGAGTTTACTGGTGTCGGCGAATAAATCTGTTTATATACAAAACCGACATCTCGGGATTCATCTTGCTCCGATTGATATATTTCTTATATTGTTCTAACGTTTAAAACACTATAATGCTATATGTCTTATAGTCTGTTTTGCTACCGTACATAGTCATACATATCATTTCATCCCCCCCTCCCCCCTCCCCCCAACCCTGTCCTTAGTGCGTTGTTATCCGCGTGTTTCCTGACCTCCGTCGAACCCTCTGACCGGAGCCTCCAATGTCCGTCCACGGTCGCCCACGTCCGTCGAGGCCTCTTAGTATCTGAGTGGACTCGCGCCGCCTGCTCGCCCACACTGAACGACCACGTGAGCGGATACTGTGACCACGTGCTCAATGTCATCACAAAAATTGGTGAGGATTTATATTTAGACATTGTATAGTTAAATGTAAACTATTTTTTTTATTATGGTAAATTTTAAAGCATGCAATTAATAAACTAATTCGATTATATTAGTGATCGTTAGCGATATCCCAAGTTATTTTTTCTGAAACATCGTTAAATACTTCAATATATTTTCTCCGTGCCAGCTCCTCATATAGAACACTGCGAAGGTGAGGTCGAGGAGTTGTTGAGTCGCGCGATCGTCGTCATGTGCGTGGAGCCCGCAGCGGCTACTGCGCTATCGGTGAGACATAAATATTATGTATTTAGGGAACACACATTTAATTTGCACCGAACCTTTAAAATCCCGATTGCACCCGAGCTGACGTTAGCGATGACATTTGCTTTGTTCACTTTTTGCGCGGGAAAGTATTTGTCAACGGAGTTTGTGAGGGTATTTTTTTTATTGAATTTAAATTTTTAAAGTTGTTTTGGTCTAAGATAATAATTAGCTTGTTCTAGTCAAGGTTTGATTTGTTATTTAAAAGTTCTGGCTTCATAAGACAATTATATTTTTTAATAGTTTTGTTAGGATCATATATATATGTGTATCTGTCATTATTGGTCTTATCTTCACAATATCCATTTGATCCTCATATTCCTCATATAAAAAAAAAAATATATAACACCTAGTTTCTTATGCAGCATGAAGACATGTCAACGACAAAGTAACCTGTCCATAGTGATTGTAAGGTCGACATAAAGATACAAAGTACTTACTGCTCCTGTACTATATGTAAATCGGCCAAACCAAAGAAAGTGAATCCCAGTGTGGGACATGCAAAAGATCATTTCATTATTATATAGGTTTTTGGTTACTTCTATTACTCATTAAGGCGATATTGACATACCTGAAAAAGCAAGGATAAGGATAAAAGGAATTCATTTTATAGCTTTACCAGTAATAAAACCAAGTGTTTTGTCCTCTCGTGCCCTTATACAGGATGCTCTAAAATGAGACGATACTCCTTATTCAGTCGCATTTCATGGATTCACCGTGTAGGTGCCGGGACCATCGCGTTACAGGGAGAGGAGTACCGACAGTGCCTGGGACTTGCGACCCGGGTGTAGTTTTAAGGGGCCCCTATCTAACGCGCGTTAAACGCTCACCTCCACCGTCCAAGCTCCTCTCTCTACTAGAGTACTAGTGCAAGTTGTTTCAGGTATGGAACTCCCGGGTTCGGTCCTGGCCGGTTCCTCTCGTCCTGTGCTGCGCCTCCGCGACCCGCTCCCTCATCACACCGGAGTACTTCTCATCACTAGCCGACACTGTGGCCAAGACAGTCATGGAACACGGTGAGCTGGTCACACATATCATATAAAAATTTCGAAGTAAATTGTTTCTTTTTGTATCAGAACACTTTAATTATATTCCGGTGCATTGTCCATTCCATCGGTCAGGAAGTAACAGATTTCTGAACGAGTTAATCCAAGCCCGGCGTCCAGGTCCAAACTTTTTAAGGGTATAGAATTTTAAAAATCGTTGACTTGAGAAGGATTCGACATGGCCTTAATTCACTCGTGTTCGTGAATTGATCCAGAGACTACTGAATGAATGCTGGAATGTCTCATCGTGTACAATTTATTTGGTTGCGGGACACAAATTTTAAATTTGATATTCTTACAAGGTCATTAACTGGTGTATAAGTTGTTTTTCAAAATCTTTCCCCGTGTCTTTATACTAAGGGGAGGTGATCTACTTTATGTAACCTATCATATCATTCTCAGCGTCTAATGGTTGGTCGTTGTTGGTGGAGCGCTGGTCGGCCTGCGCTTGGTGGGGGCTGGGTGCTCTCATGCAGCGGGGGGCGGCGCACCTCGGGTACGCGTTACATCTAGCAGGGGCGCCAGGCCTTTCGGACGCTCTCGACACACTCGCGGGCGGAGCTCTACACTTGTAAGTATAGGAAAATGATCTCCCAGAGTATTTTAATAAGAATTACAATTACACTATCATTCTATTATCACTGTACTCAATTTGCCGAGATGTAAAGTTATCTATTAAGCGACCCACGAGTGTGTATATAAGAGCAGGTGCATTTAATAGTCACAAAATTTTATCACCATACTCGTTATCGTGTAAGTGCTTGTTAGTATAGACATGAATATCTGGACTGAGTTCACTTCGATCTGGCGAAGGTGTTTGACCAGATCCGGCGCGAAGGCTTGATGTATAAGCTGTTCCAACTAAAAGTGTCCCAAGTCAGGCGCGCACGCATAGTTAGTTGGTCGTGCCCGTGATCACGGTGGCTGTGAAGGCACCGACCTCGGGATCACGAACATATAAAAAAATAAGAAAAGGCATAGCAGCAGGAAAATAAGCTCTATTTGATGTTTAACTATTCAGATCAGAAAACGAAGAGATAGCGGCTGTGTGGATATGTGCGGCGTTCAGGGTGGCGATGAGGGAGAGTCTGGCGGGGGAGGCGGAGGAGAGGTGCGGAGACGCCGCGAGGAGGCTGCTGGGGAAGTGGAGCGAACGGAGGCGGACCCTACTGCAGCTGGTGACGAGACATGTGGACCACGACTCGCCCACGGACAGGTTACAGCTATATACACTGTTCTTAATCACCGCGGATATACCATGTCGAGGCGAAAGGACCCCGGCTCAGGATATAAGAATAAAATTCAGTTGAATTGAATATTTTTTACGTAATTGTTAATGATTGCCAGGGTTTAGACGGTGTTAGCCTCTGTTTGAACGCCCTGAACAAAAATACCAATAGCGAATATAAAGCGGACGCTTCTTAGGCGCCGGCGGGAACCGAATCCGCGACCTGCGGCATATCTGATTACAGTTGCCTCACCAGCTCCGTGTCGTGAACAAAGAATGCCAGATAGTTAGCCGTCGTATAGGGACTGGTTTTTTTGCGAAAATCCTAATCTATGATTTCTGCGTTTGTTCGGTGAAAAATCCGAAAATGTTACACGAGTTAATACACGTCACTGGGATCCTGAAAGATAGGAAGCGCGTAAAGTGACATTGGGATATTGTATTTTGATTTTGCGATTTTTATTTCTTGACATAAATTGTGAATAGTCCCTTCATTCATCGCCGCTATGTTAGTATTCAATGAAAAAATATCCGTCGAGCTGCGTTTTAAGGCGACACTTAACGTATCACATAACGCGATGAGGTTCAAGAATTCCGCGAGTGTTCATTGAAATTCCCGGGGTCATGCTCGGGCAAATCCCAAAATATTACTTTTATTTATATTTCAATATCATTTGTTTATTGTCCGCAGACTGCAGCTCCTCAGTCGCCTGGCGTTATACATAGTATCTCCGTCCGAAGAATCCTTGTCATCTTACGTGAGCGTCCATACGTCCGTTTCCGCGGCGGGGGTGCCCGCGGTCCCGGACAGAAGCCCTACGAGCGTTCCCCTCGCAGCCGCTGCACTCTACCCTCTGAAGAAAGCTTACTTCAGCGATGAACTAGACATGGCGAAGCGTTTGATTTGAAATGTAATTCGAAAAAAAATAAATAGTCACGACCACAGATAACATAATATATTACACGTAACATATCTGGGTAAATTAATTGTTGATGTAAATAGTTTTATATAGAAAATAATATCTTTGACATTGTTTTTTTTAACTCTTATAAAATTCAAAGAAAAATAACACTATGTAGTGGTATCTTTTATTAATCCACATCTGAGTCCATTTTTTGTTTCGCCAATTCGACAAAATATCTGTGATTTATATTTAAAAAAAAAAATTGTATTAAATATCCGTATTTTATAATTAATTTAAGTCTATCATAAAATACGTTACAATTGTATAAAAAAACAAAAATAGAAGAAAAAAAAAAGAAAAAGATCAAACAAAATAGTTTCAATGGAACACTATTATATTTTTATCAATAAACAAGGACTTTGGTGTAGATAAAAAAAATATATATGTGCATTATTTTATTGTATTCCACCTACTAAACAACATGACTAGATAAATATCTGTACAGTGAACATCGTTCATGTTGATGTGTTAAATAATAGTAAATACTTTAAAAGCAGATAATTCTAATATTTAAAATCAAGATAAGTTCCCGCAATCGTCGGATTATGTCTTGAGTCTTACATTGAATAACAATACTGATAATCATGAACTAGTGTTGCCAGCATAACGTTGCTAGATAAAGGATTTTATTGAGCGCAAACAAACGTATTGATAACCCTATAATACTATAGTGAAATCTATAGTCAATTAGGAAAGATATCACAGACACGGAAATTACTGCCAGTGTACTATTTCGATCTCGAATAACATGAGCTGTACTAAGAATTCCGTTGCATTAACCGTTTGCCGCGATAGTGTATCAGCAAACCGAGTACTCCCGACAGTGTGGCGACACCCGCTGTATGCTTATTCTCTAGCACTCCGCCCCACAGGTAGCCTGGTGGAAGCCAGTTCACCACGTGGATGATGTCCAGCAAGTATTTGGTGGTCACGAGCGACGCCTGCACGAAGCGGGCCGGTGCACATTTTGGACGGTCATGATCCCTCAAATTTTGGGCCGTAATATGCAACGCTCGTATTGATCTGAAGAATTTGTGTCCATTAAAATCTAATTAAGTTTTTGAAAGTAACGCCATAAAAAACAAAATATAATGAGATAACTCAATTTTTTTCTCTTATTTTTTCTATTTTATAAATATGTTGTTAATTTTTAGTAACAGTGGTCATAAAATAAAGATATATAATATTGATATCGAATATAATATTGATTCGTAAGATGTACATGTGTTCACATGTCTAATAAGTCTTCAAGATAGTAGTAATCCATTCCTGTCATACGTCACTTTACGTCAGTATGTTATAAAATACAAATGACTTATCGAATATTATTTTTTTTGACAAATCTTAAAATAAGCAAGAATAAACACCGTCACTCTTATGAGGGCGTTATTTGCTCTTATTTCCCTTATGAGCAGTTATTTTTTAAATACGACATAAACTCACCTTACAAATCCTATAACTGTAAACAGAGTCCAAAATGTTTTATGAGCGGTTCTAATTTGGTAATCCAAATTTGCATTTAAAGAGAGAATTCCAGTGTCCATGAGAAAAATAAGTTTTTCAGCTTGCAGATATGAAAGTGTGAAAATATTACTTGCAACCCCTAGAGTGCCCCAACATGGACCGTCCTTGAAAAGTTATAACATTACAAACCAGCCATAATAGAAATATTAATGCATTTAATCATTAGATTAGGCAATTTTGAATGGTTTTTTTTATAATTTAACAAATCTAATGATTAAAATATATTGGAGTACATTAGCCTTAAAAACTGGAAAATTAATGTGACTCCTTTCGGTTTTTTAAAGTAATAAACAATTAGAAGTGTCTGTTGTAGTTACTTGCGTGCCCAATCCATAACTAAGAGCTGCTTTGAGAACGGCGGCGTCATCAAAAATCCGTAAGGTTGCTCGAGCGCTTGTGAGTCGAGCGCTCGCGTTCAAAAGATTTTTTCGATTTGAGGTCGAGCCCCATAATTTTAGCGTGTAACTTGCTAAAGCCACTACCTGTTACGCATTCAAAATACATTTGTTATACATTAGGTTCTAAAAGTGTTTATGATGTAGAAGAGCAAGAAGATTTGTGCTTTGATTGGTTATGTTTATTTAAAGTAGATTCTTATGAAATTAACATTAGATGAATGTTGTAATATTACGGGAAGAATTGGCGCCAGGCAAAAAAGCATAATCAATAAACAAGTTCATTAAATGTCAGGAGTAGTTTAAAGGGACAGGGGAAATAACTATTATTCATTTAAATCTCTATTCAATAATATGTGTTTAATGTGATAAGAAAAAATGAGTAAAAAGCTGAAGCAAGAATAATCTATATTTGAACTCAGTGAGGGTTGCCACTATACAGCAATATTAAAATTATTAATGATAACTAACATGATGTTTTTTTATTCATGCACGATGCTAGTGAAACTACCTTTCGTATCGTATTCATTAAAATAAAAGTTAGTAGAAATTTAAAATATTTAGGAAACTGAAATCTTGTTTTGTTAGTTCCAATTAAGATGACATTAAAGTTTATTACTGACATTGACCTGGTAACATTATTGTTTAATAAAACCTCATCGGTGAAATATTATTAGCATTGAATCTTTATAAGACTTATGATTACTAAAACTGTTTATATACATATTTCACAGAGGGCATACTTTTAAAATAACGGCTACGTGAATTACCTTATCTCGATTAGCGTGAGTCTGCAGTAAATCGCACAGTTCATTAACTACCTCCATATTCGAAAACTACTTTTTATTTCTATTTATTTCTAATAGAAAACACGTCACTCGGCCCGAACCGTGGTCTCATACACTAACTAATATTGAGGTACATTTATCATATATTTCCAGATTAGATAAGTCTATATGGGAAATATTTGTTTTTTTTTTTTTTTAAATTGACATGATCTGTATTGTTTGCTTTATCTATTTAAGATATTGAGAAGTGATTATCTTTGTAGCTTGATACAAATTTTAAACTTATTAATTTCCATAGGACGAATTTTATAACTTCTAGTACTTGCAATTTCTTGATTTTTGATTATTAAGTACCACACCATTTCATGATATTGCTGAACAGGTAAAGTATGCGAATAAAATAAAGTTTTAATGGGCAAATGATTTTTTAATTTTTTCAAGTATCTATTGCTATGCATGCAGAATGAGCTGTGCCTTCGGGTCTGTTATTATGGTCAAGACTCAAGGATTATATATATTAAATTATGGAATCTTAGGTGTTAGATAATTGACAGGCATTTATATTAAGATGTTTTTATCTTCACGAGCCAGGATTTGTTGATTAAAATAAATTTAAAATCTTTTTCAAAAAATGACACAAAACACGAAGAGAGACACATCTCTTCTGACAGTGGTCACGATTACTCCATGGTAATTGAAACGGCGGGTTAAAAAAGTATACTGAAATAGGCTAAGTAAAACTGAAAAATATAGTTTTATTTTAAAGTATACTCGCAAAAGTCTTGTGCACGTGCAGTTTAAATTTTATTCGTCTCATATTACGATACATGCTTTGTTTGTATTTAATGAAATATTTATATAATATATATTTATATAATATATTTTTGGATTAGGTACTACGCGTCTTTTATTATTTTTAAAAACTTCATACGTGATCACGGTTGCTGCAAAGTGATCGAAACGGTTGGAGTATGTAGTTGTTAAAAATAATAAAATACGCGTAGTAGTCTAAAAATATTAGTTTCATTTTAATTCATCAAATAACAAAAGTATATTATAACCAAGTATATCTATCACTAGAAACATCATTTATATTCTTACTAGATAAATCAATAGTAAAATTATATTTTATACACTGTTGATTTATTAGCGGTATTTTAAACTTACATCTTATGGGTAAGTACAATCATAAAGCTTTGTAATACTAGAAAAGTTGAACTGTGAATTGGTGTAAATACTTTGATTCGTAACTTAGTCCTGATTAAAGTTTAATACTAAACTAAAATACTAATATTCGGGATGATAGTATATTAGAGTTCCGTCCTAGCGTATAATTTTTCACGATTTTAACAAGTGGTTTTGTTTCAGGAATCGCTTAACTACATCGAGGCTCGATAATTAACTCTCGCCAATAGGTCACAAACAAGAATAAATAGCAACACACAGTTACTATAAACGTATACTAGGTATACATTAGTCATCAACGGTCGGGACATTGCTTTGCTGTAAATAAGGAAAAATTGATACAACGTAAAAATGGTTCATGATGCGAAAGATTTCGGGATCAACGGAAAGAGTCAGGCTTTAGCACTAAAACGGCTTGTAAACTCTCGAACAGTTCAAAGAGGATGAAAACAGATCAAAGAACTATCGATTGGTAATGAGCCTCAGGCAGAATGTGTAATGCACTTGCGAAGATTGTTGGGAAGTTGATGAGGAAACGCGCACAAGGATTGTGTGTCATTGGTTGATGTACACAGATCCGGAAAACTTAATCGGATATCTGAAAGAAAACTATATTGCTGATAAAGATAATAGGATTAAGTTAATGTACGTCGTCAAGGACGGCACGATTGATAAAGAAAGCGTAAAAAACGAGCGGTTTTCAATGCATTTAATGAAGACCCTTTGAAAAGTTGACCTTTCAGTAGCTGCGCGCTTTCTCAAGGGAAGTAGTTTAGTTTATCGAAATAACGACTCTTGTTACAGCGCTGATATTTCAAAAGAGTTTAATAGAGTTATACAGCAATTTAGTAGAAGAATTAGTCCCGATAAGATGCTGATAGTTTACCTTAATGACTATGGTCACCTCCTGCACTTTGTAGATGCTTTGGTTGACTTCAAAGCTGGAAAAGGCATGAACGAAATTTGTGAATAAGGATTACATACAGTGATCTAGAGTGTTGACGTAAAATGATGTAGCATCTTGAAATTTTCATAAAGATGAGTCAGTGTGTTTTCTTTAAGATTAAAAAGTTTTATGTACGAGAAAAAGCATATGTGTAACTTTGAACGAAATCAAAGAGCATTCACCCTACCATATGTATTAATCGGCATTAAGGTAACGACTCTTTACTGGTGGCTCAAGAGTTAAGTGTGAAATCGTGTCATATTCACCCAATGTTGCCTTGTGGCTCGCATTGAATGACAAATTCAAAAATGCGTTCTACGTTCAGGATAAATTACTGTTATCGCAATAATGGTGAAGTCTGTGACGACACGATAGGAGAATTTAATCTATTTTGCTAAATAAAAAATGAGTGACCTGACTGATTGTATGGTTCATGGATCATTTTTTTATACTATCGGTCTAATCTTACTGAGAGTAGCTACGTCAAAACACTTATGTCGTTGGGCCGCGTCATTTGAGTTTACTCACGCCCACTCGCTTCGACATGTTTTTAAATGCCGTCAAAATACTGCCAGCAACTATTTTATCTATCCAGTTTGGAACCGAGCGTTGAACGCTCGGGAAGTTCACGAAAACTGGTCCTCATTGAAAATGGTTGATTACTATATTTACGCAAAAGATTGTTCGGATTCGATAAATAAAGCCGAGTATTACTACAGCAACCACTCGAAGACTCTTGAACAATTCAAATATGACGTCGAAAGGATCAAAGAACAATCGAATGATCAACTGCCGACAAGACAATTTAAAATCCTATATTTGCACTGGAGCGACGTCTGTTGGGAGGTCAATGAAAATAAGGTTGAACTGAAGAATCATACAAGTGATAACGTGTCTGGATTATCAAACGTCTGTGTTAATGAACGGCGAGATCCAGGATGTCTCATACGGCACCTTCGAAAAAACTATACTATTTTTGAAAATGATCGAATCAAATTACTACACATCGTCACAAACGGCATGATTAGCCGGGAAAGAATAGACGAATGTTTAGAATTGAATAAAGACATAGATTATGAAACGGTTGTTCTCCACGAAAAAATCGACCTTTCAGTAGCAGCACCTTTCTTCAAGGGCCGTTGCTTCGTTTATTACAATAATGAACTTTGCGACAGCACTGATATTTCCAAGGAGTTTGATTACGACAAAATTAACAGTGACAACTTTGCAGTTGAAATGCAACAGCTCGGGTCTTATATTAAGTTGAAATTCATCAATAAATTCAAACGAGACGCTGATGTCTGGCGAGAAATTGAAAAACTGGTTAACCTAAGAAATCGAATGCTTAGAGAGTTATCAGAAAATACGCCAAAATGTCCATTCTTTGAACGAATGGAAGAAAAGGAGAGAAAAATATTGATGCGTACATTTGACGTAAATAAGTATAAAAATTATATTTCTATGGCATATGTGATGAAGACTGATGCTGAAAAATATGTTGCAGCTATGGTTGACTACATCAAGAGCAACAGAAAATCCTGTTCGCTTGACGTCTTGAAGTTCGACTCGAAAGTCAGCGAGTCTGTTGAAGAAAGGCAGATCTATGACGCTGATTCCACAGACGATGAAGAATGTGATTTAGTCCTGATGGATGATGAAGACAGTTGTCTTGACAACTTGTCTTTATCCGACGACAGCTCAAAACGTTTGACAACAAAATCTCAGAAGCATGAAGACTGAAACTTGCGTATGAGAATAAATGTCATTTTAAATTTAACAAAGTTTTACTTTAAATCCTCACTCCTAAACTTAACGACGAAATGATGCAGTTAGTTGCTTATCGTATATACACATGAAAATTAAATTATATATAACTAACATGTAACCTCGTATCAATATATATTTTCATGAAAGAATGAAATAAAGACATTTACGAGACCTCTATCGTTTTCTACAACGATCATTTTCAGAATATTTATCTTTAATGAGATCTAAGATTTTCGCGAGTATTCATTTAAATGAAACTAGTATTATTCGGATTTACTACGCGGATTTTATTATTAAATAGTAGTAGTAAATCCGCATAATACTAGTTTCATCTTTATCTTTATCTTTATAATAATTTTCAAGAAATATCTTTAGTGTTAGTTATCGGGGATAACACTTTATATATACCGGATAATACCAATATCAAGCTGAAAGTTATTCAGTGCATGGATACCAGGTAGGTCAATTTAAGGACTCGACATGTATATAAAAATATATATACACATATTGCGACATAATTACAATTGGTATGTGTAATTTGCATTAGTGAATAAAGTCATCATCATCGTCGTCGCAAGTCTTAGCAGACTCGTCGTGGTCATCACGTTACAGAGATCCGTAAACATGATGACTTTCTTGGGAAGATAGTTGCAATGTTTCCCCTTGCCTTCTGCACCAACACTTTTTTGGGTTATTTGGATCCCAAGGCTTGCTGTAGCCAGCCAGTTTCCCGGCTGAGCTTGTGTTTATCCCGCCACTGCTTGGTTAGGAAATAAAATAATTCATCATATAACAAAAGTATATTGTAACCAAGTATATCTATTACTAGAAACATCATTTATATTCGTAGTATATAAATCAATCGTAAATTATATTTTGTACACTTAGTGATATATTTGCGGAAATTTAAACTCACAAGTTATAAGTAATACATAATCAAGATTTTTAAAATAGGACACAGTCAATTAATTAAACTAAAAATTATACTAAATATATATATTTTTAATTACATTGTATAGGATAATTTTTGAGAATCGGACATATAATTTTCTGGAAAAAAAAATGAACAAATATTTTGTGTAATCCAAATTATTCAACCATAAAAAAAAATTGTAAGTTCCGGTTTCCGGAAGCCTTCATGTTTGCATAATAATAAAATTATCATCACACAGAAATAAGCAATAAACTCAAATAAAAATATTTTTATTTCTGTATATATAAACAAAATGTGCCAAGCATCATATTTTTGGTACATAAAATGGAGTTGTTTGTTAAAATGTGAATAAACAAAAATCCTTCAAAATAGAACCTGCTTCCGATTTTGTATAATAAATTTGACTGTCGCACAGCCTGACCCATAAATATTTTTCCACACCATTCCTTTAAAATTATTTCGTATTTAATCTTATCACACTTTAAGACTTAAGAGAATGTACATCGCAAATAATTTATTTTTTTAATTTTCATTTCAATAATCGTTTACGCGCGAAATACAACGCTATGCCGATGACAGATGACGTTGTAGCAATGGCGGCGACTTTGGTCGCGCCTATTTTCTCTCCCCACAAACATCCAGAGGGCAAACAGCTGACCGCGTGAGTGATATCCAAACACAATTTTGCCGCGGTTACACTAGACAATAACAGTCTCATGTCCAGATTCTTTCGCGCCACGGACGCGTCCTCTGAACTAAGACAATCACGACTCCACCATATGTGACGCATCGAGCGGAAAGTCCTGGAAAAGAAGTGCATTTAAATGTACGTTAATCAAAAATGGATAAACTTATACTTAGGTGGATGTGAGCTCGAAGAAAAACGGTTTTTTTTTATAATTTTGATTAGAGACACGTCAGAATAGATCTAGTATTAGATAATCTAATAGTATTCCTAAGATTATCTACAAAGTATACATACTCTATATTTTTTATGAAATAAATAAATTGAACTCCAGTTGGTTTAGGAGTAAAACACTTTAATTTTAAGCACGATACCAAATCGATTAAAAATTATCTAACAATCTTGTTTTGTTACAGAAAACTATTTAAACAATTTCATTTAAATTAAACTAATATTTTCGAATTACTACGCCTTATTTTATTATTTTTAAAACTACGACGATCTCGTCTGTTCGCGATCACGTTTACTGCGAAGTAACGGAAACATCGGAATATGTTGTTTTAAAAATATTAAAAAAACGGGTAGTAATTCGAAAATATTAGTTCCATTTAAACAACATAATACTTGTAGAAATTCCAAGGGAATGAAAATAATATTTTCAAAAAAGTAAAATGGGATGTCATAGTTTAGGTAAAAATTATATTGTCACAGGTAACAATAATAAAAACAAAAATATTATACATGTTGTTATAAAAGAAGATGAATTCTGAACAGAAGTTACTTAAAAAATAAGCTAAATATTCTAGAATTTAGCATGCAGTATATTAATTTCAAAATTGATCATTTTTAACATTAGTGTGTGTTACTGTGTTAAAAAAAAAAAACAAAATGTTTTACAAATATGAATATTTCCACATCACAATCTAGATTATTATTATAATTGTTTACTTACTGTATTAATGAAATATATAAACTGATAGCCCATAGTGCTGTACTGACGATTTCAAGTCTGTCCGCGGTCTTAGCAGACAGTTGCAGGATGCCTAAATCATTCAGCCAACATGCCTTCTCCACCGGTAGAAATATTTGATCCACTATATTTGCTAAAACACCCAATAGGGCAGCTATTTTCGTTGACTCCTATAAAATTTGTATAAACAATTATTTTATTGCATTTTTTTTAAACACTGATTAGATAACATATTAAAAGTAATTAAAGTTGATTATGTAATATTGTAATTATGTTATTCGTGGCTGAAATACAAGAATGCATCCAATTTTGATGATTTGTATTTATAAATTAAATTTCATAATTAAAAATAAAATACAATATTTATCAGATTTGAATAATAAAAATCATAGTCTCCGTCGATTGTGAACTCTCATTAAGTTTGTGAATGTATTAGACCAAAATAATGATTGTAAATCATTACTCACATGTCTACCGAGTCCATAATTATAAGTGTGTCTGATCATAGGAATGTCATCGAAGAGCCTTAACATAAGTCTCGCTCCAGAGAGCTTGGATCCAGCGGTCTGCCATGGCTTGTTACCTTGGATACATCCATATAGCTTGCAAGTATAGCACGCTAGACGGACCACCTGTAAAATTTAATCAATATTATAGCAAAATCTAGTTAATTATTAATCATGTTGTTTTTCTTTAAGAATAATATTTATAAAAGTGGTAAGACAAAAATATAAGTTAATAGAGGAAGTGATCTATTTGACATAGTATAAAAAGTTACTGACCGGTATATCTAGTATTGCCTAACAAATATTGAGTTAATATTTCCGCATAGTTTACCTTGTCTCGACCATTGTAGCTTTCCAGTAATTCACAAATATCGTCTACTATAGAAGACATTGTCATGTATTGTCAAATTTGTATCGCCAAATTCAAAGATAGCTTATCGTGTTCGGTATTTTATTCAGTGTGCGCGCGCTCCGGGTGCAGGTTTTTGTTTGATAAATGTTTGAATTACTTTTCCCCATTCTCTCTCAAACTCGCGGACCTTGATTTCGAAAGGTTAGCCAACACGCAGCTGAGCAGTTTTCAATGTCAATTGTCAGTTGTCATAAAATTATAAGAAAGGCTGACAGCAAGAAATATTCTGAATGTATTTCCAATAAACTATCTAATATTTTGTATTACTAGCAGTCCCTACGGGCTTCTCACGTGTTTACATAAGATTTTCGTTATATTTTGACCCTTGATATATATATGGTTTTTTTTAAACGTAATGAATTTACCCTTTGTCACATTTACTACAGATAAAGCTACATTTTACCAAGTAAATGTAGCTTTAAAATTTAGTAAATGATCCAAGGGTGAAGAATTTTTGAAATCGTCTCACTGGTTTTGAGTTTATTCACTACAAACAAGTACTCACACAAACAAAAAAAAACTGTTTTATAATATTAATGAAGATATAGCTATCAAACGGTCACTTTAAAACAATTGAAGTAATATATAATTAATATGATGTTAAAAATTATAAGAAATTAATTTTTAACACACATACTAATTGTCAGTGTCAAAAACTTGTCATTGCTCTTAAAAGTCATAACAATAAAAATTATAACCAATATTTATATTTTAGTTTGGCAATTGGATATATTATGATTAAACTTGTAATTATATACAATGACTACGGTATTCTCAATTAAAGATATTCCAGAATTTTCACAAAAGGAAAAGATTGTAGTAGTAGGCATTATTGGAAAATCGCCGTTTCGATATCCAAATAAGACATCACCACTGCTTTCTTCAGTACAATTTAAAGAAGTAGGTAATATATTTGAAAGTTTGGAAGATTAATATATAAACAATAAAAAATCACTAACCATTTTCAGAATGACATAGAATGCCATTGGGATGAAAGACGGAGTATTTTATATCTTCATGCAGTCACTTACTTCGACACTGCGAGATTGGCAGCATTGGCAGCAGATTTGAATGAGGAATCTCAGAGCACGGTCAAAGATGCTGATGCTGCTCACTGGCTCGTTGCTTCTGGAGAGTTGGCGATAGATGCATGCAGGGCTATGGCATTGATATTTCATTTGTGCCATATTGTGATTCTTTCATTACCAACCCCTGTATTTGATCTCGGATATTTACAGCTTTTTAAAGCTATTGATGCTTACAGGTTATTTAAATTTAAATTAATAATTAAAACTATTTTGTACTAAATGAGATAAAAATTCCTTTATTAAATTTACAATATTTTTGTTTAACAATAAGAACTCTTTCGTATAATTTTTAAATAAAATTACTATTAGTATATACATTTTTTGATGTAATTTTTTTTTAAATGCAAGTAGTTAGGATCAATTATGGGACAACATAAATTTTTTTGCACTAAGATTACTTATTGCTACACTTAAAATAAAAAACACAATTCTTTAATGGTTCTTACACAGCTGTTAATTAATTACCCTTAATGAGAAATGATTGTTCAAATTAAAAAAAATATTTTTTTATCAGAACAGAGGTATCAGCACAAATTACAAGCGCTTTACACCAATCATGGGCAGCTGCTTGGCAGCATGGTCGGTTATGCTGTCCTCGGCTGCTATTTCACTTCAAACGAGCCCCCACTCCACTTAGAGCTGATCCCGCTGGCCTGAAGAGATTGGAACATGCTGTGGAGGATCAGATATACTTCATACTCCGGAAATCCCGACTTATAACTAATGTCTGGTAAGAATTTGCTTTTAGCAAAATAATTGTAAACCAACCAAGCAAGAAAATGTGTTTGCCATTATTTAATTTTAGCTCATGAATGTTAATTTATTTTATTTTGATATATGATTATACATAATTGTTCAGATTATTTCTATCAAGGTTTAATTCCTACCAAGTATTTGAAACTCACTTTTTTTATATTTCATAATTCCAGTGCCAAATCTCTATTTGCTATACCTAAGAATGAGGAGTTTGTGTATATAAGCGCTGAGGAGGTGGGATCGGCTCGCGACACTAGTTCGTTACTCCGTGGCTTAGTGCAGATGTGTTCCGGTTCAGGCGCCCCGACCTCATCAGACCGACCCAGCTTCAGACGTTTCCTTCAAGGTCACCTGAATTTAGCTTTCGGCGAAGGCTTTGACGACAATGTTGGCAAGTACGCCATGAGCACGTCATATTTTGAGGTGGGTTGAGATCAAAAGAGTAATAATGTTTTTAATACTATAGTAATTTATATGTAGCATTAAAATTTGTCACTTATGTGCAAACACATATGCTTTCATAATTAAAATTATCTGTTTAACTTAGAAGTCATGTTTATATAGACACGGCTTAAACTAAATCAAAATTAATTTACCTCAGTAATGTAATTATAGTACATAGTTAAGTTAACGAGCATTCATTCCGTTATATATTCCGCAAAGTACCCTCTTGCAAGTTATAATTAAGTTTTGTTGGAAATTCCAAGAAGGAAATGCTTCAGTTGCTCTATTAATAGCAAATAGCAGCTGATGGAAGTAATTTTATACATTTTGACCTATATGAAAGTCATGATCTTGTTTCATTAAGTAACACTTTAGTGCTGAACCAACATGATGATGGGTCTTTTGTGCTAAAGCAAGGCAGAAAGTTGATTCTTATGTCATGGCAAAGCAAACAAGGGTTTTTTTAACGAAAAACCCAGGCGAAGAATTTGATTGAGACCATCACATGAGCAGTTCATTATCTCTTGAACCTATTAACGTGAGAATCTTCTCCGTCACCTCCAGCTACCCTCAGCATCATGTTGGCGGGGCGCGGCACGTGTCTTACACCGTCAATACTCCCAGCAGTCGACCGTCCTCTTCGACGCCCTGGCCACAGACGTGAGGTTCTCTCAGGCCAGATGCGCGAAGGTAGTTTGGTTATTACCGTTAAAACCGACATTTATATGAGAATGATTTACATCATTTTATACTATGTCAAATATGTACACTGCATTTTATACAACTTTACAAAGTCCGACGATGAAATAAGTAAACCTCAGTCATCAGTGTCACTTATAGTTATTATAATGTCTCCAGGTGTTACCCATAGCACAGGCCTCCTACGCGGAGGGACTGCCTCCTCACTACTCCAGCCAGCACCACGCGCATAAGGTCAGCTTTATTTATTTTTATAACTGAATATATTATTTTGGAAATTATCCAAAACAAACGGTTTAGAAGTTTTGGGTCTGATCATGGGTATAAAAAAATGGCATTGTGGAATGTAGGAAACTCCAAGAAGAAACTCCTTGCTTTCCCAGCTTTTCTTTATATATTCAGGAGAATGAGGAATAAGGAGGACCTATCCTCCAATGTTTGTAAGGCGATAACACTTCAAGATACTTCTAATAGGAGTACTTACACAATCAAGCTGCTTATTCTGAGAAGGACCCTTCGTTTGCTTCTCTATTATGAAAATGATAGTTAATTGAGAAAAAGGACAGAAGATTTTTTCAGTCACAACCTATATAACTTTCTCACTCACTAATGCTATCTTCCTTCTCTCTTTAACAACAATGTTTAGCTGGTGGTAGCGCTCGGTGTAGTTGAGGCGATGGCCCGAGGTCCCCTCGCTGGTGGTGCCCGAGCTCGACTTCGGGCCGCCTGCGACACCATCAGACGAGCTAGGGAACTGTGCGAGGAACCCAGCCTCACACACCACCCTTGTATACATCCCAAACAGTAAGCCATGACTCAAATTCTATTTACTGACCAAATTCTTCAGTGTTATTCCACTTGAAGGCAGATAAGAAGTAATAAATTTTTTGGTCCTTTGTTAAACTCAAGTGAGTGATGATGATATATTATTTCCATTAACTCTGTTCTGTTGACTTTGCACGAAACGCGTTCGCAGAAAGGAGATAGTGTTTGTTAATAAATCACCACCACCGGTCACCACCAACGTATATGATGCTTTTTTCAGCGACAGTTCCAAAGAGCATTCATCGGGAGTGCGTTATGTGAGTGCGTGCAACTGCGGCCGCACGCGTGTGTCACGCGAGGACCCGTACTGTGCGCGATCAGCCAACTACACCTTCTACACCCTGGCCGCTGAGCAGTGCAACTGTGACACCTTACAAGCGATCAGCTTCCCCGTCTTTCAACCTTCAACCCCTACATTCAGGTCAGTGTAAACGCATTTTCCTCTACATAACTTCGCCTAAATGTATTCATCCTATTTTTTCCCATTTACTTTGGTCCGGCGCAGTACTGAGTCCAGACTGTATAATGTTTTAGCTTAAAATCCCGCTTGCACTTCTTATATTATTAATATTTTAGGGCAGCGTCAGTTAAAGGTGCTACTGTTAAAACTCAAGAGTTGTCCGAAGTACGACAGCAGTTAGAGGTCACGGAGGCCGAGTCACCCCAAGGGGAAGGCTCGCAACGAGGCTCCTGGTCACCCCCAGACGTGCTGTCACCTGGATCAGCGAGAGACGAAGATGAAGAGGATCCTGAGGATTCCAGCGATGAAGGAATAGAGGTCGTCACAGTACAGGATAACGGCACTACAGGCACGTGTTGAATTGATTCAAATACAGAGTATAGAATAAACACGACACGAGCAGGTTTCCTACCTGCTGCCTCCTGAATTTCCTTTGCCTTACCAATTTGTCTCTAGTGGCCTGTCTGGTATCTTTGTATTAGGTCTGCAAAATATTTTACCGCCGTATCTAGACAGAGGCGCCATCTATTAGGTTTTATTCCGATGAGCCAAATGAACGTTGTCTAGCTTTGCACGCCAGGAATAACATTGGCAAGGTACCACATGGATGTTAAATTCCTGTAAATATTAATTTATGGCTTACATCATTTGATATCAAGACGACAATCACAGATATTTCATTATGAATTACGATCCAACGTCGGGGCTGGTGACGTCTGGTGTTGATTCCCCCGAACTGGGCTTGTTAAAGTCTCTTTAAAATGTCTTATTTATAATATTCTTCTGATTCTCAGAGAAATCGATAAGTCGTCAACCGTCGACGACGGAGTATCTCCCGGGTATGCTACACACGGGCAGCCCGGCCGCCCTGCTCCCCGCCTTCCCGAGCTGGTCGCTCGTGTGTCTCGGCGCTTCATCGCTGTACTCACACAGCGCAGGTAATACATAGTACCAATAGAATATATTTAATAAGTCTTAAATCATGTTTTTTATATCAGACTTTTTACATTTCATTCATCAGGACTACCGGAGCATCTTCAGCCTGGTTTCCTGCCTCACACCAACTACCTCTTGCCGTGGGATTGTGCCGTGCGCCTGGAGCGTCCCGAGCGAGGGGACCTGGGGGTGTGGAGGGGCAGGGGCAGGGGGAAGGCCCCCTCGCAGAGCCTTACAGTCAAGATATTCATAGGATACGAATATGAGTGTCCAAGAGGGCACAGGTGAGGTCGTCTACATGATATATGTATCAGTTGTAGGTAGTTTTTGCCACCGAGTTCCTCCGCATGGGCTTAGAGTAATCAATATACAGCGACTTTTATAAACTGGGTCAGGAGACTTCAAAAAAATTAACTACATTGAGTTCCGGATATATTTCAACCTATATATTAATAATTCAGTTATATTTCTGTAAAGTAATATCCGGTTTATGAATAAGTCTCTTTTGCTTTTTTTTGGATTTGTGTTATACAAAATAATATTTAATCATGGCTATATTTGTTTTGTTTCGCGCTCGCAGGTTCATGATGTCGTCACCCGACACGGTGGTGTCAGGAGGCTCAGGGTGGTCCCGGGAGGCGGGCGAGGCCGGGGCCGGAGCCCTACTCGCCTCGAGTTCCATGCCAGTGCTGTCCTCGTGTTTATGTCGAGCGGCCCAGCCCGCACACCTCGCACGACTGCACGTCGTCACACCGAAGGCTTCTATACACGTCACGCTCGACCCTAAGGTTAGCTTAAAGGCAACCTTCATCACTGTTAAAGTTATGACGCATAAAAAAGTTCTTAATACATTTAAACGAACAGAATAAATGATGTTCTCTGAGACTGTAGTTATCACATACTGGAATAAAAAGTATGTCTTTCGAAATTACTTTGAGTTGTTAGAGGCCGGATAATAGATAAGCAGATTCATTGTGTTATTAAGAGGCAACTAGAAAAATGACTTTTGTTTAGAGCAGTCTATGAATTCTTCGTGAGATCTCATAGCTCCATATTAATATATGTTCAGGTGCAGCCAGTCCCAGGCGGTCCAGTGTTTATTCCTCAGCCGGTCGGATCGCCGCCCATCAAGCTGAGCTCCTCAGCCTACTGGGTGCTTCGGTTCCCGTACGTGTATGCCCACGAGCACGGCGCTCTGCCCCGAGCGAGACTCCCGCCCGCCGGAAATGTTCTTCAACCAATGTTCGGACTACAGGAATAAGGCTGTGATGGATTCACTTTAGTCTGCAGATTTGGGCTCAACTGAATGTAGGCCTTTCAGGGTTAGGGCAGGTTAAATGTGGACTCTTCGCAGTGTGCAGGAAGAAGGTTCTGGTTCTCCAAGAACAACTCTTGGATTTGATGAGAAGTTCTTGTCTGCGGAAGTAAGTCCAAAAGTGACCTCAACAACTCATCGCTGCTGGTATTACGAGCTTGCTGAAGCAATGTAATAATGAACTCCACGCTTACCTTTGTCATTATATACAGTGAATATTGTGTTTATATAGTGCATAAGAAAAAATGAGACGACACTATAAGTCTATTATTTTTATTTATTCAAGAAAAGTACTTGTGATAAGTCCAGAGATAACATTAGTACAGGCAATTCTGTTCAAAATATTACACTTGTATTTTGTTGATATTTTCGATTAAAGACTCCTTTCATTGATTACACTCATTAAAATTATTACCTGTGGCTTGAAAGAAAAGTTACATGAGCCTTTATTTCAACAAAAATCATGATGCGCATAAATAAAATAATGGCAGTTTCACCAACGGCTAGTGTCCCAACAACATCTTATTAAATAAAAAAAATATCACATTAATTGTCACGGTTCACGTTTCTTCTGGCACGAAAAAAAAAGTCATTGGGCCAAAGTGCCGTACATCATTTTTGGGAAAGGGGTGGTAATTTTGCACTGCTGGATCGATATTATACAAAATAGCGAAAAACGAATATCACAAGGAAATAACTTTACGTAAAATCCCTTAATTTTGTTTAAGTTCCTGCTGCGGGCTATGCATTGCATTATTTGTGATATTTAGAAGTTTGTTAATAATTGTATGAAAACACGCTGTCTGTAATTTTTGCGACACTCGTCGGACCTTTAAGGGCTCTGAGACGAAGTATCATAAGAAATATATTGCCCCGTTTTAGCAGCCAATGAAAAAAACCCGCTACTTGACCGCTTTGGCAGAGTAACAGACTGGAGACCAACCCAGCTTACAAGCACGAGTCGCCCAAGTCGGCGACACACAAAGGTTACTTTTCAGTCCAGATCTACGCAATAATATTTATCAGAATGGTGACAGACTCATCAGTTACTCTCCAAGATGTTGTAGTACCTACAAAAACTAAAACTAATGGCTGTCAGGAAAATAAACATAAAGGTGGGCGTCGTCGTTCCTGACGGAGACCCAAACATCACATTCTGAAGAAATATCTTGCCTACATTGCCGTGGATACAGGCTTGAGTTAGACTTGAGACTTAGTATATCTGCAACGGACGGAGATATTCTTATATGTTAAGATATTGCTTGTCAACCCCTAAAGAATCTAGAACAAAGAGACGTGTCAATTCTTTGGACGCGTGTAGATCTAATTTTTTGGACGCGTGTGAAAAAAATAATTCTACCTGTAAGTCTTAAAAAAATTGCCAGAGTCAAGCAGACCTACATCCTAAAAATTATCAAGTTTTTTGTAACTTGCAAAAGTAAGTTTAGAAGGAAACTACCTTTCTTCACGACTTTTGCACATACCTGACAGGTTTGCTGGCGCATTCTGCAATAGGGTAAGCTGAACTCTTTCCGTTGTATTCAACTTTTGACGACGAGGGTGACCTACTGACAAACAACCTGCGTTACATACACACAAAGCGCCTTGTGCAGTGATTTACCCTCTGTTCCCTTTGTGTTATGAGGAATTTTGTGCAGGATTGTTTGACCAAGTGCTTGCGTCACAATTCTATCACAACCAAATTATCTAGGTTCCTATCTTTACAAGACTACAAGCGTCGCGAAAATTCTTTATGCACGTGTAATTTTTTTGACCACCGTCCTTTTTTTCTCAAAGAGAAAAACGTATTTGAACCATTTGTGTATCGAATATTCATGGGCAGCGCTGACAACTTACTATAAGGTGGATCGTGTGCCGTCTAGGACATGTAAAAAAAATGTCTACTTCAGACTCTAATTATAGTAAACTTATTAACATTAGAATATTACAAGTTTGTATCGGCACTTTACCTCCGCAGCATTTGCCGTTTCTTATTCTTCACTGCCCACTTGACTATAGTTGTGCGGAGATTTATGGATGGAAAACTAAAAATGTACTATATGCAAAAACGAGGCAAAACTTGTGGTTAGACTACAGGAGACTATAAAATGATTTTTTTAGTATATTAATTTTCTAATGCTGTCTGAAATCAAACAGTGTGAACTTTTGTTTTAAAAAAAATAAAGTAATAATAAAATATATAAACTATTTAACGAAACTCATTTTGTTCATTATAATTCGTTGGTCTTCAAATGCTCAAACATGTAAGAAAAATGTATAGGTACTACTACGTAATGTGTATACGTCTCTTGTTTTGTAAATATCTATATTACGTTTTGCAAAAAGGGCAAGGGAAGTAAGAATTTCATTTTATCCTTCTATTCCTACTAATATTATAAATGAGAAAGTTTGGTTTGATGGATTTGTGGACGTTTGCTGCTCATTGTAGAAAGGAAATTAAAACCAGATTCAGGCCATACTTTGTTTTTTCAAAATTCCATGTACTTCCCGCGGAATCACTTCAAAAACAGATGAATTCTTACGAAGAAAGGTGACACAGACTATAGACGTCGATGTCGGTTCCTCTCTGGTCTCTGCCTAATTCTGATCTCCACGAAGACAAGCTTCCCAAACCTAGTGAAGTAATGATAAAGAGCTTGTTTTGCACGATGGCTCTTTATAGAAAATAATAATGCATATATGTTAGAGAAAAATGTGTATACATACTATTTTTTAACTTTTGCTTGCGTTATTTTGACATTAATAGACATTTATATGAAAAAAATTGTAAAATTAATTGGGTTCTAGGAATTAGAACCTCGTTTTTAAACATTTAGAAAAGGAAATTGTTATGTGAAATTCACTGCAGACGATTTAGTCTCTGGATTAGATAGAATGAATTCTTTACATAAAAGTCGCAAGTGACGAAACTGATCACAAGATCGAACTAGACAATAAAAATGAGATGATGTTATTGAAAATAATTGTTATTTAGGCTGTTTTATCCTAGTGAATTCTCTCATTAATAGCGGTTCCGCTCGTTTTTGTAACTTGTGTTTTAACATTATTAAAAAAAACAATTGGTATGATTTAAATAAATTTTCAAGTTGTTTGGATTAATAAACTGAGTAATATTGCCAACGAGATTTTTTTTCGTGTAACACTTTTCCAATGTCAACGTTTTTATTTGTTGGTCCAATTATAATCTTGAGTACTGTGGAGGAAAATTTAAAGTGTTTTTCGAATGGTATAAAAGCGTTTATTTATATGTAAATTCGAAGTAAATTCTTATTATCATTATGATTAAATTTTCATTTTTATTTTAAAGAAGACTTTAATTATAAATGAAACTAGTGTTATTCGGATTTACTACGCGGATTTTATTATTTAAAAACTACATAATCCCGACGTTTCGGTTACTTTGCAGCAACCGTGATCACGGACAGACGAGGTGACACAGTTTTTAAATAATAAAATCCGCGTAGTTAATCCGAATAATACTAGTTTCATTTAAATGAACACTCGCGAAAATCTTAGATATCATAGACTTTAATTATATTTTCACCAGCACCTTGACATTGCCAACGATATTGAAACTCTGTATTTCAAATATACATGACAGCTAAGTATGTGTTTGAATCTGAAGTTATTATCTGTCAGACAGAGGCCAATTAAAAACGTCATACAAATTACTGGGTGACGTTTATTTAAACGTTATGATTTTAAACTATTCATCCCGAATAAAGACGGGCAGGGAAAAAACTAAACCTATAAAATTTTATTATAACATGACTTAAATGCTTAAAGCATTCCTGATAGCATATTGATTATTATATACATAAGGAGTTTTTAAAACGTATAATCAAAGGGAAAATATTATTCGAACTTAAAATAAACTACTACTACTCAATAAGAATATAATTTAATATAGTAATATTATATTTTGTTGACTCCCACTTATTAAAGCAGCAATCGGAAGTAGTTTCGTTAAAAATGAACCAATAATATCTCGATTCTGTTAAAACTTAATTACCAAAATTATCGTTAAAGACATTTAATACATAGTTGCAATAAAATCTATATGGAAATATTAAGAAAACTTTAAAATTATATTTTATTTAAAGAAATAACAAATTAACACAATATTTGAATTAAAATAATAGACCAAAGTTGTAGCTCAAAATGTTTTCTTTTAAGTCGTATTTTTTCTTACAGTTTATCTTTAATGTTTTTGATCAACGTATACGTAAGAAAAAATATTTCCCGCGACTTATTGTATTCTTTATTTTTGTTAATGTAGGTTTATAAGTTTAGTGTTATACTCGTAAGTCTTAATATAAATTTCTCTGTCGAGAAAGATGTTCTGACAAAACGTCTTACAAAACGCAAAGTATTTTTTAATACGTTTGACCATTTTGGATTTGTTTTTTTTAAACAATTAATACTCACATATTCGTTTTTTAAAAATAAAAGAGAATCTAAACGATTAAACCTTTTATATTTATAAAATATGTTAGGAATATGAAGAATATAAATTTCGTGACTTACAGACTAAAAAACCTTATTTTAATTTGTATCATTCTGTTGCTGAAAAAAAAATCTATCCCAATAACTTCATAAAAACCTGACAAGTTCAACTGTTTTATAATACTCAACGTTTGAGATATACATTGTTGAACAGATTTTATACTGCTAAACATTTTATTTTGTAAAAGGCGTTATATTTATAACGCCACATACCTATCGGGTTATCACTAACGACCTAAGAACAGTTACGTCTATACTAAAATATTACATAACAATGATTATACCCTAAACTTTATGAAAAATTACGAAAGCCATTCATATTTATAAGTAGAAGTAGTTTTTTTTTTAAACAAATTCTCTAGCATTTCCGGCATGGATATAAATAACATGGTTGTATCCGACATCTTCTACGTAAAACGAGCAAAATATTTTACCGGATTTAATTCCATTGTTACTTTTTTTTTAAATATCAGAAATCAACTCAGTCTTTATTTTCACTACTCTTCCTTATTACTCATTATAAATCTGGCAGGTTGTAAGAAGCAGGAAGTGTTTTTTTAATTTATAATTAAATAATTTGTACCCAGTTTTAATAAAATATCCGTCCACCGCAAACTAACCAATCAGAACAATCGGCGGGAAAATATCATCAGACAATTTGATACCTCTTTTACAAATAACATAATTTATGTCATAATTTTCTTTCCGTAATTACTTAAAATTATCAATAAAAATTTCATTACGTTTAAAATAAATTTTAGGTACTTTTTGGACAAATTTAATAATAAGAGACGATAAATATGGGCGTGTCTAAAAGATGTGACAGACGGGGGTAGGGGTGGTGGAAGGGTGAGTTTGGCTTCGTGCTTCACAGCGTTCGTAGTCGGGTGTAGTGTGCGGTGTGCTGCCGAGGAGGCAACAAGTCCTAACTAATACACGACCAGTCTAGCGACACAACTTTGGAAAACTTTTGCGGCACTCATGCCGCTTTTGCATCAGGTTAGTGAATTTTTTTTATTTAATTAATATTCTACCTACGTTTTCATTTAAAAAAATCGACTACCCGCAAGTTTTTTAGGATATACCTACATTGTTTAATATAATTTTTGTGAAACTACCCGTGAACTAATAATTTTGAAGTCTAATTTCAGTTGATTAATGATGTTACTAATATTTTACTTTTCCCTCGTTACTATTTTAAATTTTGTGGGTCCATTTATTTTGAATGTCTCAGGATAACAACCGCGGGGGCGGCGGCTCGAGGGAGAACCGCCGCTCGCTAGCAGAGTTCTTAGGGCTGGATACCTCGCAACTTGCGGAGGCTGCGACTCCAACCACAAACAGAGTAAGTACATTCGAAAAGAGGCTACTGTTTAAAATTCATAATAAATGCTCAAAATATATATAAGGCACAGCTAAAATATTTAAGTAACTACCCTCCAGATGAACGTACCGATACGCGAATTCTAAATCCATTAGATCGGTAATAATACAGTCTGGTCGTTTATAGATAGCGATCTGAAATAGCTCTACATTTGTAACGGGCATATTTTTATAAGAGCAAGTTGGAGTTTGCGATATAGATTTTAGAGGAGGTAGTTTCAAAATTAAATAATATTTTAGATTTTTACCGTCAGTATCTATCGAACGCAGTCCCATGTTGGGCGCCAATGTTGTAATAGTTATTCGCGATGAATAGGAATTCTAATGATGTTGCTCCACATATAGCTGTTAGTTTAATGTAAATTTTTATATTAGAGAATCTCGAGCGAGAGGATAACGTAGCCCCGAGCCAATGTATCATAAAAACGTCCCGCTTAATGCATCTTAAGGCTCGATATTTGAGTACAAAGCACTCGACAGTTTTATTGTCCGTTCATAATGTCCGTACGACATCCGTTTTGATGCCAGTTAATGTTGGGGAGAGTGCTGCCAGCTCCCCTATTAATGGCTGCGTTGTGCCAAGTAATGCACCCGCGGCCAACCGCCTGCTTGCATTAGCTCGGATTTAGACATATTCATATTTTATTTGAAACATTTAAGCTAAATTAGCGAATAACCGAAGCGACTGCAGTATCTCAATACGATTTGAATGTTCAATTACTCAAACCTACTACATATCACCGTGGACCGTCATTACGTCGCGTCACAGAAATCTAAGCCGGATTTTGGATACTCTTAATACACTACATAAAATAATAGCGAGCTAATCACTCTCCGGTGCAATAAAATAGGCACTTAAGTCAAATAGATATAATTTATTATATGGTTTTATTGTAGGGGAATGTCGAGTTAGTTTTTAAAGTGGGGTCGCATGTCGCGGGCGGAGATTTAAAAATGTATTTTTGGAGAATCGTTAATATTTGATAATGAAACTGTCGCTGAATTATCCATTGGGTTGTTTCCATCGCAATTATCGATCGTTTAAAAATAGTTCTGGAGGCGTGGATGATCTCTATATAAATAAGTTTCGATAACGTCCTACGTGGCTGTAATCGTTTCGTACATCCGCAGCTAATCGTCGGCAGGACGAAGGTAGCGACTAATTACGGCTGCGACCTAATTTAGTCTCGTCACCCGCGCTATTTCTATCTCCTGCAATTGATTTTCATTTCCCGCATCTTAATTTCCATTTAGCTCCATTAATACTGAAGCAGTCGCGATCTCGGATGCCGTCTCGGTAATGTTCCTTGCAGTGTTTATCCGCAATGCCCTCCGATGTGTTTATGGGTCTTTTGAACTTGGAGACAAAATTGTATTACTGAATTGTCTAGGATTGTAATTTATAACGTTGAGGACCTGTCGAGGGGTTGGGAAACATGTATATTTTTTATTCATTGTCGACTTTCGACTTGAAGGTTTTACATTCCGAACACTTCAGCGATGTATTGACGCTAGTTGGAAACGCGTAATCCGAATCTCCTTGTAAAACTTTAGTTTTGTCTCTTATTTGGCAAGTCTCGCGGGCGGGCTATTGGCAGGAACGGACTATTCTATATTATTTATGTAGGCAGATGCCACTCCGGCAGTCGGCACTCGGAAATAGGATCCCAAAGATGTATTGGATCTTAACGCATTTTCTTTTAATCTTAAATTTTATTAAATTTATTCCTGTAATGTAATAATTTTCTCAGGAGGGTGAGAACGAATGGCGCTGGGAAAATCCGAGCAGTCCGGAGGCGACACAAACTGTTGCGTTTCACGGATACGGGTATTGATGAATATCAATATTGTATTGGATATTATGAACAAAAATTTAATGACGCGAATCTTGCAGGGATGGAATGCGTTCAGGCGGTTGGGGAGACGAGGACAAGAGGCAGCAAAATGCGGCGTCCTTAGTAAGTAGCTTGTTCGGTTAGTCTTCTCTTTCAACTGTACGCGGAAGACTTCACAAGCATCTTACTTCCTGTTTACGTATTTTTTTAACGAAATCGATGATTTTAATGTTGAAATCGGTATAATATGCATGCATGAATACACACTCCACTTGCTAATTCAGACTTTTAGCAATATTTAAATTTATTGTTTGTGATAATAACACTGCCCCAGGAGCCCCTCCAGGCCGGTTGTCTAGGCGGCTCTAAGGGTCGTATCTTGGAGCCCCGGAGCCCAGCGGCGGCGCAGTCTCCTTGCACACTCGTGCCTCCCGCTTGCTTCCCTCCCCGACATCCTATAGCCTACGCCAGCTACAGGTAAGGGACTAACAACCGGTCACTCGTTACGTATGCATTTCACTACATGAACTGTCCTCTCACCAGTGAAAGCGCTCGTCCCGGCGGTTGGGGCGAAGACCAGAATGACCATGGGATTACAGATCTCGTGACTTCCTTAGTAAGACGTTGTAATGATAAATAAGTCAGTTTCGATGAACTGGAGGAATACAATAGGAGTTTGTTTCAGAAGGCAATGGCGATGCCTCCCACAGCGACCAGGAGTAAATCTTTTCACCTCAAGCGGCTCAGCTGCGACGCGCTCGAGACGGTTGGTCCTCGTTGTTTGGGCGTTGTTCTGTTGGTTCTTTGTTAATCCATGTGTCCGCAGGTGGAGTCTCCCTGGCCGCCTGAGGGGGCGCACGCTCAGCCACAGGAGGAGTCTCGCATCGCGCGGCGGGCGTCGTTTTGTAAGTAGTTTTAGAAGTTTTCTCACTTCGGACATACTACGAATATTTTTAATGAGATCTAAGATTTCCGCAAGTATTCATTTAAATGAAACTAGTGTTATTCGGATTTACTACGCGGATTTTATTATTTAAAAACTACATAATCCCGACGTTTCGGTTACTTTGCAGCAACCGTGATCACGGGCAGACGAGGTGTGAATGTCTGTCAGTTGGCCTTGTTATTTATCATCTACCGCCATCGATTTCTTAATTTTCTGGCGTACCGCTCTGGATGCCTGTAGAATGCGCTCACGGTGTCTTGAGGTCCTGCGGTGTGGTTTCGGACATGGGATTTTATATTTTTAAGAAGGGGGTCCCAGGTGTTTGATAGATTCCACCCATCTTCTCTATTGAAATTGGGATGTTTTTTAATTTCAATAGCCTCGCGAATTAATCTCGGTATATACTTGTCTTCCCGAGCGAGGATTTGAGGTTTATCAAAACGAATGTAGTGGCCTGGTTTGTCCATTGTGTGTTCACACACTGCTGACTTCGACGCGCGCCTGTTTTTGATGTCTGAGATGTGTTCTTTAACCCTAGTACCGATGCTCCTCTTCGTCTGTCCAATGTATGACAAGCCAGTCACAATCGAGTTTGTATACACCCGCTAGTTGCAAAGGAATGTTACTCTTGATTGGTCCCAAGAATTGGCTCACTTTCTTATGTGGTTTGTAAATAGTTTTAATGGAAACCTTCTTCAAGATGTTGCCTATTCTGTCAGTAACAGGGATTATGTAGTTTTTAAATAATAAAATCCGCGTAGTAAATCCGAATAACACTAGTTTCATTTAAATGAATATTTTTAATTTGAAATAAGTTTCGAATATTCTAAGTAATCTTAATTCTCGCTCTAACCGAAGTTATAATATTGCGTCACTAGGCGGCGTGGTGTCTAACGTCCGCACTGAGGGTAGTGTGAGGTGGCACGGCGCCCTGCCGGCCCGGGGCGGAGGCTCTGACGCGGGCTACTCGCCCAAACTGTTCCTGGGCGGACTGCCCTACGACATCACGGAGCAAGCGCTCATGCATGCGCTGAGACACTTCCAACCAGTGCGGTGAGTAGTGTTGCTTAGTCTGGAACAGGTTCTTGGATGTTGTGGCTCTGATAAAAGAAAACAATAGGTTTGTCAAAGATTTTAAGGGGTTTGAGGTTGCCATCTGTGGTTCTCAAGTTGATGTCGCTAAAAGCAGGATCTTCAAAGTTTCTCGTATAGATCCCGTGCATCATTCGCTATTCTCACTGAGTATGTCGTCAGCGTGGAGTGGCCGGGGCGCGGGGCGGGCGCGGCTCGCGGCTGCGCGTACGTGACGCTGGAGGGCGAGCGGCGCGTGCGGGCGCTGCTGGCGGCGTGCCGGCGGGACGGACCCGACTGGTACTACCGCCTCGCCACCAGGAACATGCGCACCAAGGAGGTAACACTCGTAACTACTAGGAATAATTCAAGCAACTATTTGCCGATTATCAGTCTATGAATGTAGAGCTAATTTAAGTTCGGCTCGGGTTATTTACAATAGAACTGTTGCAAGTGGCGCCATCCGTGCCGTACTGATAGTAATATACTATAATCCTAAGAAAAATATTATTATGGCTGAATACTGAGCCATCGCTACTGGTAGCGGCATCGGCCCTTTGTAGGACCTTACCGGAAGTAACGCTGAACATTAAAAAAACAAATCTGAAACTACCTCGGACGATATAGTATAGAGAAACGGTGATCAGCGTGAAGTATCGTTGGGTTCCTGTGCCGTCTCCAGGTGCAAGTGATCCCGTGGGCGGTGAGCGACTCCAACTGGGTGTGTGCGGGCGGCGCGGCGGGCTCGGTGCGCCTGGAGCCGGCGCGCACGGTATTCGTGGGCGCGCTGCACGGCATGCTGTCCGCCGCCGGGCTCGCCACCATCATGAACGACCTGTTCTCGGGAGTCATCTACGCAGGTCGCTGCTTCACTACATTTTTTGTCCAAATTATACCTGATGAAATGTTGAGCGAGACGTTACAGTATTTTCGCTATTTTTGTTCAACTAAAATCTGATAAATTTTGGTAGTATTTGTCATCATTGGATATATATTGTTCGGTGTGAGACTTGTATTGATGGGATAAATCGTTTGCAGGCATCGACACCGACAAAAACAAGTACCCCATCGGCTCCGGACGCGTCACGTTCAACAACGTACGTTCCTACGTGAGAGCGATCTCCGCCGCCTACGTGGAGATCTGCACCGACAAGTTCACCAAGAAGGTAAAACACCCGGAGGCGGGCGGGGCGAGCTGTCGAGTGACTTAACCTACCCTCGTTGTGTCGTTCCAGGTGCAAGTGGACCCTTACCTCGAGGACTCCATGTGTTCCGTGTGTAACCTCCAGCAGGGGCCGTACTTCTGCCGCGAGCCAGTTTGCTTCAGGTGAGTTGTGATAACCAACACCGATTACGAATATAGAATCGGTCCTGACGAACATCTGACGCTAGATACTTCTGCCGCTCGTGCTGGGCGGCGGCGCACGCGGCCGAGCAGCACAAGCCGTTGATGCGGAACTGCAAGAGCGCCACGCTGCCCACCGCGCTCTCGCACCACTCGCCCGCTAGCAGCACGCACCTCTCCGGCGCCAGGGCCGCCGACGGTGGCTTTAACGGCTTCGGGAACGTGTCTAACGACGGTAACGACGGCTCCTATTAAAGTGAACCGCGCCTTACGATATATATTTGTCTGAACTCCTCGCCCGCAGCGGCTCCGTCGCCCGCCACCAGCGGCAGCGGCTCGGCGTGCGCGGAGGACGCCCCCCACGACTGGATGGCTCGTTAGTACTCGTCACGTGCGACGGAACACGAACGTAATCCCCGGCTTCTGGCAACCCTGAGCGTCAGCTGACAACCCTGACGTCGCCTGTCACCGTGACAGGTGGACGCCATCTTGTTCCTCACCTACACTACCGTTGTCGAGCCGCTATTAAGTTGGGCGCTTCGTCAGCCATGTCCACTTTATTATTTTCGTTGATTCTTATTAAGTCCCTGTGATTGTATTGTTTTGATCGTATCCAGATTTTGCTTGTCGTCTAAATCGCTTCAGTTTCGGCGACCGTTGATTGTTTTTTTATTCTGTTGTGTATTTAATGAGACGTTACGTATTAGATTTTAGTGAACTGTGCCTGAATAGAAGATTTTAAAAAATCAGAGGTGCCTAAGATACATGTTGAACTTTTTAACATTTTAAAAATAAAAAGGCTTTTAATTGTAATCTTGTGATTTTATAGGATTTTAGTGTCGTACTATATATAGTATGGAGTATGAAATGCTGATTTTTAACTAGCTTAATTGATTTTAGAACGTATAGCGAATAAAAAAAACTGAAATTTAATAAATTATATAAAAAAATTACCGTCTTTGTTTATTTCCTTTACGAGAAGTTAAATAGTCCTTAAAATCTCAGCTCGTGAATATTTTTCATGCTCATAACCATGCTTTGGTTATGAGCATGAAAAATATACATCCTAACAAACTTCAGACATAAGCAATTTTTCTGTAAACCAAAAATTATGGCACCGAGGAAGAAAGACCATCGTGTTTCCATATTTTTGAAGTCCCATGCTGATGGGTCTAATTATTTTTAAATGTTTTCATTTCGTTTGTGGCCGCAACAAAATCAGTAGTATTTACATCCTAAAAGGAATAGGTTATAGACATGAATATTTTAAAGTAAGCCAGAGACAGCCGTATTGCGTTATCCGTAAAATTTCATATAAGATTGTCTGTGCAGTCGACGAGCAGTCGTCTAATCTCCTCACTGTTCATTATTATTGTCTCTGATAGGCTATTCCAATCCATGGCAGCGACTAGCGACTAGCGACTCTACTACTGACCCGTCTGCCTGTATTTGCAGTAGAGGCATCTATTGATTATATTAACTAAGGGACAGTAATTTTGTGTATCGGTCACATCTCATAGTAGTGAAATGTTTACTTTAGCGACATCTATTGATTGTGCACTACATTAGGTACAATTATTATTTCTGTAATGTTATGACATTAGCGACATCTATTGACTGGGTATAACATAAGCAATATCTATTGGTCATGTGTTTACATTAGCGACATCTATTGACTGGGTATAACATTAGCAATATCTGTTGGTCGTGCATTTACATTAGCGACATCTATTCACTGGGTTTAACATTAGCAATATCTATTGGTCGTGCATTAGCGACATCTATTGATTGTGCACTACATTAGGTACAATTATTATTTCTGTAATGTTATGACATTAGCGACATCTATTGACTGGGTATAACATAAGCAATATCTATTGGTCATGTGTTTACATTAGCGACATCTATTGACTGGGTATAACATTAGCAATATCTGTTGGTCGTGCATTTACATTAGCGACATCTATTCACTGGGTTTAACATTAGCAATATCTATTGGTCGTGCATTAGCGACATCTATTGGGTAACATAGTACTGAAAATCAAACAAACGAATCATCAATAATCTTTTATTTACATAAAGATTATAAACACATTTGTTAACAAAACAATGTTTGACATTTAATTCTTTTAGTCTGTGTCTATTTCTTTAACACAACTTAGCATCGTCGTTTCGCGTTATAATAGACTGTATCTTATAAACCTGCTCATATTAATTTAACGTAGGAACGTGACACCGGCCGTGTTCGGTTTGTGATGGCAGCCATTTGTTAGTTGTAAGGATACTGACGTGTCTTCGTCTAATCGAAGCTCATGCTCATGTCGGAGGTGTTGGTGGCGTCGGTCCTGCCGGCGGGCGCCGCGGGTGAGGGGGCGAAGTCTCCACTCGCGGCGGGGGGCGCGGGGGGAGAAGATAGACTCACAGCGGGGAAAGCGAACTGAGGGATCTCCTCCTCTGTGGATGAGATGCAAGCATATTGTGATATGAACGATCAAACGAAGTTTTTGTGATAAAAATACAAGAGATTTTCAATACACTACCAGATCACAATCAACATTGAGTGAACATTAGTGAGATGGTTGATTTCTAGCGGGAATTCTTTTGGTACATATTTTTATTATTTGTTTTCCTCAAGAAGATCCGGTTCCCATCGCGTAAACTATAATAGGGCTTTAGTTGGAGAGTTTTGTTACATATTCGCCTTCTAAGCATTTATACTAAGTCCTTGCAATACATGCAGAGGCGTGTACTTTACAGAGACAAGTATACGCTGTGTACCCTACATTATAATTTACATTGGTATATATTTAGTAAAATACTCGAAGTCAAGATTATTATGAGTATTTTAAGAGATATAGACTTCCATTCAATATCTGCTTTAGTAACTATCATCTTTCAAAATCAAACAGAAACATTTTTCTATCTGACTACTACTAGCGCCGCCTTCTGGACATTCTGATCGTAACTCGTACTATCCTCTGTTTGATCTCCATACAAGCACGTCCCGTCAAACCTCGTGTTGTATAAAGGAGATATGTGTATGTGTGTGTAAATCCTACACATGTGTTAGTGTTCAAGCGCCTCCTGAGTTTTAGAAGTCCTCAACCGTTGTTTATAAGGGGACTATTCATTTTGGCCGGTTAAGTTAAAAGAATTTAATCACATAATAAGTGATTTCATTAACAAATTGTGATAATAATAGTTGGGAGCACTGCGCTGTGTCCTAAGCTGTTGATGTTTGTTGAAATAAATTAAATAATCACACTTTCTGCCCGCCCTACCTGTGCACGCCCTGGAAATCAGTGGAGGTCTTATAGAGAGACTGACAACTACTACTCAAGATAAGGAAACACTAGACGTGTTCCAGGTGCTTTATATAAGAAATAAAGGTTTTTATTAGAGGACCGTCAAAGAAAAAGATAAATTTCTAAACAGACACACGAGAACATATTAAAAATTTATTTTTTAATGAAGGTTTATTAATTTACACACTTAAACAATTTAGTTAGTAAACTAATGGCCCTATCGGTTCAGGTCATTGTGACCAGGAAGTGACGTCACCAGGAGGTTACTCTACACTTACAGTTCTACTATCTTCTGTGAAGATTATAAATTACAAACTGGACATTCACCGCGATTAGTGAGGTAAAGCAAGCACTTGCTAGAGGAACAAACAAACTAATGCATTGTTTTATATATACATATATATAATTTGTAACCTTCCAACCTTTTCAAATTTGGATAGGTAAAGATAGGAGATTGGACGGTGGAGGCGTTTAACGCTCGTTAGATAGGGCCCCTTAAACCTACACCTGGGTCGCAAGTCCCAGGCACTGTTGAAGCTCCACTCCCTGCAACGATGGACCCGCCACCCGCACGGTGAATCCATGGAATGCTGAGAGGATTCGTCTCAGTATTTCTACTAACCTGTGAGTTGTGCGTCCAGCCTATCAATGATGGCGTCGAGGAGCGCTATGGCGACCACGTGGTCGGGGTCTCTGGCCAGCGCCGCGTGGAGCGTGTCCGCGGCCTCGGGCTCCCGGCCCAGTAGCGCGAGGCAGAGCCCCTTGGCGGCGAGGGTGGACGCCCGCGCGGGGCGAAGCGCTAGCGCTCGCTCGTGCCATTGCAAAGCCTCCGACGGATTACCCAGCACACGGTTCACGTGACCCAGCGCGTCCAGAGTGGTCGCCCAGCACGGGTTTAACTGGAATATTCGTAATACGTATCAAAGTATTCAAAAACAAAGGGAGATAAGTACGACTATACAAAATACGTGTGTCAGCGAAAATATAGCATGAATGAAGCTGTCACCTGGTCGGGGGGCCCGGCGTAGTGGAGGGCCCTAGTGAAGAGCACCCTCGCGTGTTCCGGATGTCCCGCGGCCAGAGCGGCGGCGGCGGCCTCGTGCGCTACGTGCGGGGACCTCACCACACGACACACTCTCTCCCACCCACCCCGCTGCTCTATGTCCGTCTCTATGCCGACACTGTCCGTCTGAAAACACCTTTATAGTTTATATAAAATATACCCTGACTCATGACTGTCTCGTACGGATAATGGTCTCTGAGCACACGTAGTGTTCTTATGTGAAATTCACATCTTCTTGAGTCACGGTGAGACAGAACTTGTCGTTCGCTGTAATGAATGTTTTGTAAGCGAGCTACTGAAACTTATAACATTTTTATTAATATTCGACATTCATCGACCGTTCTTGAGGTTTTATATTTGTACAAAAAATACCAGAACGATAAAAATTATGTTATTGACAAAGTACTGACGACGTCAAGGTTGTCAAGGCTAGCGTTGACTTGCCGTGTGATCTGCCATTATCACAAGAACCTTTAAATTGACCATATAACATTTTTTTTGGCATTATAACATAGGATACTAAATAAAATGAAGCAAATAGAAGTGACCAACCAAACTCCTTTAATAAATAATTGATTTTTTTATTATTAAAATAACATATATATGTCACCTCAGCATTGCTGTGCAATGAAGCAGCTCTCGACATGAACCTCTCGCACATGCTGACGTTGTTCAACAAGGAGCACTCCACGCCCACGTACAGCGAGGGCAGGTAGCAGCCGGGCATTAACTGGCTGGCCTGGCGTACAGATAATGACCACTGACATATTAAAGAGTTTTTATTTAAATAAAAAAAAATTTGTCTGTATTACTTTGCATGTGGTATTTTTATGGTACTGGTAACGCCATCTGTTAGAAGTGTAACGAACTAGATCACATCAACAATCCTTTACATAAAACAATAAAAGCCTGATATAAAAATAATGACAAGTAAGAGGTCAAAGTTTCGCTGTAATGAACCTTGAAGTAAGCGGCCATGGCCTGGTCGTGCTCGTTGTCGGCGGCGAAGCTGTGTCCGTAGGCGAGCCACACGCAGCCCGCGCCCGCCTCCAGCGAGCACGCCTTGCTCAGGTAGCGACGGGCGAACTCACTCTTACCTACACACACATTGATAGGACGTGACAACGAAAATCACAAGAATTTCAGATACACACACACGCACACACACGCATACACACACACACTGAAATATACACAGTAGATTACTTATATTATATACAAGCTATTCGCGGCACAAGCACCTTTATCCGATCTCAATATGTACTGTACTCTTAGTAGTGACTAGTTGAATTACTGTTTCACATTTGAATTTGAACTTTATGTCATACAGAATTATTTCTAAAATCAACCGAAGGGCAAACTTTTCAAGTGACATTACTTCTATTGGAATAATTAACAGATATTAGATTTTTTGAGGATAAAACCTATTCACTTTTTATAACAGTCACCTATTAGGTAATAGTAGCAGCCGACGGCGTACCAAGCCGTCCAGGCTTGAGGGTAGGAGTCCACTAGAGCGTGTGCGAATGCGAACAGTTCGGAGCTCCTCTTGAGTTCGACGAGACAGGCGGCGCGGACCTCGGCGCAGCTCCAGGGCCCGGCCTCGTCCAGCGCTCGTAGGGCTTCGCCCCAGCGTCCGCCCGCCGCCAGCCGCCGCCCCCGGGACTCCGCCGCCTCCGCGCTGCGCGACCTCGCTAGCTCCACCGCTGTTTTGATTTGCTGCAAATATATAAACGCAATACAAACTGTAATGTGTGTTTGTATGTCGGAAATTTTATCGAGAACTAAATATATTTGTGAAGGAGATTAAATAACTTAGGTATTAGTGATGATGATAATTCCTTCAATAACTAACGTTTTGATATCAATTAATTTAATAAAAAATAGACACTTGCACGAGTGTGATGGAATAGTAGTTACTATATACGAGTGTGTGCGTGTGTGTGTGTGTTGTTAATTAACTATGTACATATCGTTAAGTATATCATACATTATTATAGGAGTCGGGCGATGCCGTCTGTAGAGGCGTGTATCTCAGTAACCTCTCTCTATAAGCGACTCTAACCAAGGTCGCCTCTGAGGCACTCATCTGATTGTTAACAGGCAGCGACTCTATCAACTCTATCTCTGAAACAAAATATTTTACATTGTATTATTGTTATAACAGCTGATTAAAACGATAATATAATATAAATGTGTGATTTGTTATTCCTTATTACTATTAATATCAAATTAAATTAATAAGATTTTCTAAAATAAATGTCTCCTATGGAACTCTTTAATATCATCTACCTACCAGTGAAAAACCCATGAAAATCGGTCAAGCTCTTTCAGTCATAAGTTGAAGCAAACAGACAGACAGATAGAAATAAAAAGACATGTTGTTTCGATACATCTACAACAGATATGTATGCATTCAGTAACAAGGGACTATTTTTATGTTACCCTGTCCGGGTGTGAGAGCGTGTTGGTCTAAGAGAAGGTCTAGGGCTTCGTAGCAGGCCGCGTCAGCCCTAAGGGCAGCTGTGAGGGCCTCCGCCGCGGCCTCCCGGCGCTCCAACAGGCACAGAGCACGAGCCTGCCATACTAGCACACCGGCTAAGGCTCGCTGAGAACATTAGTAGATACAAATATTATATTGCTATATAAACATGAAAACCGATTATACATAGTGATGTGTTATGTAGTGTTCATAAACAAAGATTGTTTCAATGAATTCTCATGTCAAAGGATAAACAAGTCACTCTTCATTGTATTTGTAAAATTAACTGTTTGAAAATTAAACATCAGTTCAACATATCGTTACACAAACATTCTAATCCAGTGTTATTATTTGTTTTTAGTAATGTGTTTATCTTTTGATTACAGTTAATGCACAAAATATCTTTATTTCGATTACTATTTTCACAAAGTACTTTTTTTTTTATTGAAATCCCTGTTTTTGTATGACAAATCTGATATTTTGAAGGCTTTGATTTTTTTGATAGACAACATTTGACTATTTATGTGGTTGCTTATATTTTAAAAGCTACGACGTAATAAATGTAAAAAAAAAAACACAGACAAATTGAGGACATCCTTTGGAGGTGGTTAAAAAGTTACTGTTTGTTGTGCTTATTAATAAATAAAGTTTAAAATCTCCATACATTATGGGTCTGGTCCATGCTCCTCGGCTCTAATAGATTTGGATCACATTCTTCGAGTATACTGAGAGTGGTTTGAGGCTCTTTAACTGATATGTATGCTCGCATCGCTACTCCGAGACAGAGGAGATGTCTCCTGAAATATGGTAATTACCAACAAAGTATGAAAATCCATAAAAAAAATATTAATATAAAGAAAATTAATTGAATTTAACCATTTAAAAGTATATTTATGCTTAAAAAAAAAAAATCCCCTATATCATTCTAATAAGTTATTTCTTAGCAATCACAGTTATTTCTTGTCCTGTTAAATGTTTGCCGTTACCATTAATAACAATCGGTTAAGCTAATATCAATATATTGGTTAAACTAAAATAATATTATGTTGTATTAAGAAATTTGAACTTATTGTGTAATATATAACTTTACTAACTAACTATATATTTTTTCTAAAATGAATTATTGAATAAAAATTAACTTTTTCGCAATAGTTAATTATTATAACATCTAAAGAGTTTTTACTTTCATTTTAATCATACCTGTGTAAGTTTCTAGAAGTGATTGCGTGTGCTGCTCTATGTAGCTCACCTCTGGCGAGCATTGCACTAGCTAGTAACCAGACGTCATCGCCACTAGCTACTGCAGCCCCACTAGAAGCAGCCGCTGCATCCGCCCAGAAGAACGCGCTCGTCCATTGTCCCTTGAAAATTAAATGATTGTAGTAATGAACATGACAACATGAGAATAAAAAGTAATAAAGAGTTTGATATCTCATTTAAGAGGATATATATTTATGTATGTGTCTCTACATTCTTCCGTAAATACGGATCCATACTGAATAATAAATAAGAGACACACAACCATTGATTTTTAGTGTAACCTTTGTACATAAAATAGCTATAAATACTTTGCTATTATTTCTCGAGTATAAACTAAAATATGTCTGCATGACTGGCATAAACTATACAGTATAACATCATAACAATGTTTACTTACTAATTCAGTGTATTGCTTAACTAAAGATCGCATAAAATCTACGTTAAGGCAATCCAAGTTATTTCTGACAGTTGATTCCGCTTTTGCCATCTTTACTAAATGTTTTAAACACTACTTATATGATTAAGTTTTGTTTCATTATATTATATAGTTTAAAGTTATTTTATGTCCACTAAATCTGTCATTCACATTTAAATTTTAAGTCCGACCTTAGCATTCGGGGCCAGCGGCCGTTTTCTGTTTATTTATTCGAATGTCAATGTGACTTTATAAGTATATGTTCAATAAATTTGTAACTTTTAAATCGTATTGCATGCGAATTTATGCAAAAATTATTTATTTTAAAAAAAGTGATATTAATTTAATACCAACTTTTATATTTAATTTATTAGATTTTTTAAAATTATATTTACTTAATTTTCTTGTGAAATAAAAGAAATAAACTCGGCCTATTTATCAATCCCATGCTGTCACTTGACAGTTTGAATTTTGATGACGGAAAGAAAAAGGTTATACACAGAAAAAGAGGGAATAGGCTGATTATGATTAAATTTTTGTAAATATAAATCGAATATAATTAAGGTGTTCGTAATATAGTAATTCGTAAGAATTAATATAAGAAAAACTTGCACTTTGTGTTTAGTCTGATAGATAAAAAGCAACGTGTCCTAGGTTAGGCCGTTGGAGAATCATGTTAGTATTGGCGTAACATGACTGAAAGAAAAATGTGCAAGTTCTATAACTTGAATGTGCCTGAACGCCGATCCGGTGAACCTGGTAATCAAAACCATATAAACAATGACGAGGACGATCGCAACCCCGACGACCCTCTACAACCGTACGTGCCTCCACACGAACATAAGTTGGAATACAGTTATTGGATGTGGTTTTCAAGAAGACCCCCCGCCAGAGAACTCTCCTCGACCACCACTGGCTATGGGCAGGTGGGCTCTATTTAAAATTACCCCATTAATTAAAAATATATCCCATAATCATAAACCACTTTTAAACTACTGTCAGTTTGTTTATCACATATTTTTCTGTATGATGTTATTGTAATTGGCGTATTAGCAAAAAAAAACAGTAATATCTATTAATATTTTAAAATATTTATATCCATTAAATTGTATATCTTATTCTGTATGTAATGTTTCAGGCGCTTCGCTTGGTGGGTCGCGTGGCTTCAGTCGAACAGTGGTGGGGGTTGTACACGCACCTAGCGCGTCCGGCGGAGCTCCCCCCACTGTCAGACTTGCATCTATTCAAACTAGGCATTAAGCCCATGTGGGAAGATCCTGCCAATGTTCATGGTGGGAAATGGGTGGGTAAACCGTATTAGACAGTATAATATCATATTACTAAAATTCACGAATTTGTATTAGAATCTAGTTCAGCACTCCTGTGTTTTGTCCCGTAATGATAAAGACAAATAAATTAGGTTAGGCTGTTCAAAGCTATATATGTATATGTAGGTAGCTAAGATATCCAGTCAACATTTATGTAAGTTGTTCACTAAATTTACATTACAATGGTTGCAATGTTTTTTAAAACTGTTTAATTCCACTATACATAGTAGCTTCGATCGGTAGCTGAAGTGAAGTGTTAAATTCAGTTTCATTCGCTGGAAATGTACTTATGATTAAACATATTAATATAGATACTGACATATATTGTAGGTGTCATATTTTTCATGAATATTCCAAATAGTACCTAAAAAAATATCCTTCTTTCTTAATATTAAGAAGCAATGTTTACAATCAATGTACAGGTGGTTCGACTACGCAAAGCTCAAACGGGTCGAGCGTGGGAGGACTTATGTATGGCCATGCTCGGGGAGCAGTTCATGGTAGGAGCTGAGCTCTGTGGAGTTGTACTGTCGGTTCGGTTTCAGGTATGTCTGGAATTATAGCAAGCATATATTCACTATAAATATTATAATTAATACAATTGCTAACAAATAAAAGCTGTTTTTTTTTGTGTAATGTAGAATATTTTTACACCTTAAGTTAATAATGAAGCTGTTTATGTATTAAAGTATGCTTGTCTAGCATTGCTAGTGATATGATTTCAAATAATCGTAATATAAGAAAGTAGAGTATATTTTTACCTAAATCTTATTTTATATTAAATCAAATTGTTTAGTAACCTGTGTTAACATACAGCTTACAAAATATCATATATATATTTGTTCCGTTCTGTCCTTCCAGGAGGATCACCTGGCCGTGTGGCATCGAACTGCTGCGGACACGGCGGCGGCGGCGCGTGTGCGGGACGCGCTCCGTCGCATTCTCCAACTACCCGCATCGGTGCCTATAGAGTACAAGGCCCACGGGGACTGCCTGCGAGCAGCGGGCCCCGCGCCCCCGACCCAGGCCTCGGCCCCGGCGCCCCCCGACGACCGCTCCTAGCGCCGCGCCCATCCCGGACTGTGCTATATTTTTGACGAATTTTCACTTAGTACAAATAGTAAAGTGTCCGACAACGCGAGAGGATCCCGGTTCCACTCTCGTCTGATGCAGATGATCACCCTCCTAACATTTTTATATGTATAACACTGTAGTGTATGGATTTTTTTAATCTCGTGTCCAATAAACACTGTACAGTAACACCGTCTCTTGTATGTGATTGCGCAATTAAAAAATGATAGCCAATTCTATATACTTTCTATGGAGAGCTAAGTCATTATTTATTTTGTTATAGTATTAAAGACAATAAAGCAATAAAGTACCTTCCATTGATGTACAGCGCGTTTTAGATATGATTAATAAAATATGCACAAGTGTTGGTTTGTATGGAAACAGTTTTATTAACGAACGTGTCCCGGCGTTGTGTTCCTCTGTTACCGGGACGCAGTCCGCGACGTGTTGAACAGTTCGAGTAACGTGTAACTGAATAAATTATCAGACTTTTCATATTATGATTTTTTTCTTTCTTCATCTATAGCCACTGATATGATTCTTACTATAAAGTATGAACGTATGTGTTGGCTAGTATCTATTCACGTCGTGTAGTAGGCAGTATGCTTTCTTAACCTGACTCCAGTGTTAAGGACGTTCTGTGCCAATATGGGAACAATATTGGGAGCAGTCTAGTAAAAACATTAATAAACATACCTTTAGGTTCTGGAAACCAATTCCATGGACTAGGACTGTCTGACACGTGGATATGCTTGTGTTTAACCGAGTCATTACCTCCGCATCATTCCTAAGACAATCTCCGCCCTCACGATCCGCTTGGCGTAACAAACATTACAAAGGAACCTAATTTGTTTTTAACTGAGATTCTGTTTTAAATATTTGAAAGCATTAATAGACACGACTTTTACCGACTTTGCTCGTCTAGATCATTACTACTATGGAGATTGAAGTCATCTTTAGCTCGTTCTTACTTTTTACAAATTTTGAAACTTGTTTAATAAGCAAAATTATCTCTTTTGAGAGTTACAATATGGATATTTGCAAATTTATTCTAAATATATAAGGCCAGGAACACATTCGCAATTCGAGTATAATTGAAACTTAGTCATCTCAGTATAAAATAAAGATGAAGCTATCCCGACGTATGACAAGCATCAGCTTTAAAGATTATTACATGGAATATAAAATAGAGAAAAGAAGGTGAAAATAAAAAATAATGATTCTAAATATGTCTAGAAAATATATTTTAGTACATCAAGTTCCAACAGACATTTATATTTGTTAATGTATAATAAAAAATAAGAATGACAATCGTCGACTGCTATCCGAGAATCTAGATCATCTAACTGGCTTGCTACTACCTCTTAATATAACTATAATAAAGCTGTGGACACAACTGGGCAGAACAAACGTTTACATCGTACGAGCTATTTAATATTAACTAAGACGTTAAGACACTCGAACACCTAATAAAACCTAAGTTATTTGCTGTGTTGCCATACACAAAATATTTCAACATACAATTTTAACAATAACATCAACGAAATTGACATAATAGTTAGCTTTCTACTAATTCACATTATTGAATAATATTTAGTAAATATTCTGAAGCTCTCATGATTGCTTTAAGCTAAAACAATAATATACATAAACCCTACAAATGTCCTTCAATAAAAAGGAAGGACGACGAAAATTAAGTCAAAAAATATCTCATTACGCAATATTAAAAATCAACAATTAGGCCATCCGCGTGTGCCCACAGCTTAATGCCAATGTCGGATCCAGCGGTTCATGACGCGTGAAGTTTTGCGTTTAATTTAATCTCACCTGTTTAATGAACATTAAATCTTTATATGACAAATAATTTTGACTCACAGACACCGCAATGGTGATAGTTTTTTTTTTTAAATTTCCGTTCTAATTACAAACAAATCGGAGGTCGGTCTGACTAGATCAAAACTGTTTAACCTCTTTGGCTCGTGAGCCGGATCCGCCATCGTCTAGCCCTATCTAACCTATACAAGAACCGTCTATAACTAATCTATTTACATTTGGCAACCCTTAGTCTATGCGTGGTGATATGCTGATTAGGAAAACAAACCGTATTTCCTATTGATATTTTTTTTTCACAATATGCATATAAAATCACATTTTATGATACTCTATATCAGATATTGATTTTTTTTTAACCTAAATTTTACTTAAACTGTGACTCGGAGAAGACTTAAAAAAATACATTTAACACGTGGACATTTCTTATCATAATCACCTTTCACACAATATATTATATACACGGTGGCAACCCTAGCTCCGATATCGACGCGTTCTCTAACAGACTGACAGCCAACACAGAAATAAGGCAAGAATCCAACGAACACCAACCAGTCTCAACTAAGGATGGACAAAAATTATAACTCCATTAATTCTAAGCGACGAATAAACTAGACAATATTTTAAACAAAATTTACATAAAAAATACACATAATATGATAACAAAAGCTTTGTACATATAGTCTAGTACTAACTATAACAGAAATTCACTTTCCACGCTCGTTATCCATACTTGTCTATGAGATAAGACTGATACGATTTAATGTATTACAATTTCACTAGCAACCTTATATAAACCCCTTAACACCGACCATACCTCTAATAATATGCTAACAATCTGTACTTGTCTATATTAAAACATAATTAATTATGTATTTGTTTCGTGTCCACGTAAATGCGAGATAAAACTACGACAGTCATATTTACAATAAATAAATTGGCAATTAATTATTACTTGTATGCTATCAATACTTTCTTTTTATTAACTGTACTAAAGATCACAATTCAGGCTAATTTCAACGAAACGAACGTTTGTTGTGAGGTTTGAAGGGCACTGGTGTACATATAAATTTTATCGTAATAGTTAAAATTTCTCACACGGACCGATTAGGCCGAAATATGTTGAACTCGCACAAATGATTAAATGTTCAGAAGTTCCTTCTTCTTCGTAGAATCACCAAATCGACTATAGTCCAATATAAATTGGCGAGTAGAATCGAAACGCGTACGCCTGGTAGAATATTCTTTATGCATGTTAGAGTCCAGATTGTTCTGGTCCCGCTCATTATCAAAACTGTATGAGCGGCAGGTCCTCGGTGGCTGGTCAGCAGGTCAGCTCGTGTATCAATAGCGGGGTTGTGTCTGGTGTCTGAGGTGTCGGTTGTGCCGGTTGCTGGGCCGCGATCCTTTCCAGCACGCAGGAAGCTGATAGACGAGCTTCAGCATCATGATCCCAGCATTCTTCCATCGTATCACACAGCACTGACAGACCCTGGATGACGTCATGAATTAGTGATGGCGTTAGAACAATCCTCTGTTTGCAGAGCCAAAGATATCATATATACAAAACCTGCTCACAATCTGTATACATACATATATTTTTAAAATATTTAGGCGAAAATTTTTAAATGTCTAGCCATATAAATAAATTAATTTGTATTTACCGGGTGGTCTCTCCACTGAGGTTGAATATGTGGTCGTAATTTACGTTGGACTACAGCCTCTTGCATTTCTTCCAGTCCGGGATGCGAACCCACTTCCTCCTCCAGTGGTAGACGGTACTGGGCTGTCGGTTCTACGCCGCTGTCGCTACAACTGTCAACAAAACGAACATTCTTATTATAATTATCATTGCATGTAGCCTATGTATGAGACCGATGTTTCCAGCTCACCGTGACGCGATCTCCCACAGGACAAGCGCACACGCATACATATCTATCCTAAGGAAGGCGTCCTTTGTGAAATTGATCGCCCCATCAAGCACTTCCGGCGCCATGTAACGTCTCGTACCGACTTGGCCGTGCGCGTCACCGCAACCATGCCCAGCTACAAACACCAAAGCTAAGCCGAAGTCAGCGATGCAGGCACTTAAATCGTTCTTCAGTAAGACATTTTTGGATTTGAAGTCACGATGTGCTATGGCGGGTTTCCCTCCCTCTTCCTCGTGTAAGTGTGCCAACCCTCGCGCCACACATGCGGCGACGCGCCACGCCTCATTCCATGATAATGTGTGGCTTTTGAGGTAGTCGCAAAGAGAACCCTGACACCAAAAACAAAACAGTATTCATAAACAAATATACGCATATTACAAACTTCTGTTTCGATAGACATAAAAGAAATAAAAATGATTTCTTAGCTGAAAATAAGTTTTCAAAAAAGATAAATTAAATATCTCAGGTTCTTTTGCAAGAGTCATTATATTATTATAACAATACTATAAAGATTATATTATAAGGTCTGTCAGGTAAAAGTCTTTCTAAAACCAGTACACTAATCTTTGTACATCTAACTTTGCGAGAAATCGTTTTATAAACGGAGATGCCATTCATCTTTTAATGCCTCACTGGGACGCGATAGAAAATAACACAAATATAATATTTACAACACACATTCCTTACATCTGAATGAGAATTGAGATTTGAATTATAATCAATTAAAAATATTGTTAGGAATATACTTTATTAAGGGATAAATTATAAAACAAGGGATCCAGAACGTAATGACTACCTACCTTTTCATGATAGGCCGTTATAAGCCAATATTCAGCTTGCAGATTATCTCCCTTCTTGTCGACTCCGATATAATGTAATATGTCTTGATGGTCCATACGTGGGAGTCTGTATATTTCTTGTTCCGCCAGCCAGGATTGCTTGTCCTGGAGCGGGAATACCTTCACCGCTACATCACGCTGGCCAAGTTTTGCTCTCCAAACCGCCCCGAACCTACCCCTCGCCCGCACCTCACATAGCGTTATCTGACCCAGAAGTATACCCGTCTCGTTCTCCATCCCCGCTGATGCGGATGGCGGTCTTGATAACGACGCCTCACCGTTCCCGAGCTCAGCGAACGAGCTGCCTTTACGTTTCCTATACAATAGATAACATGCCACCAGCACAGCGAATAGCAGAAATAAGGGCGTTAGTGTGTATGCTATGACAGCTCTTGTATCATCGTCTGCTGTTGGCAAAGGAGACGCCGGTACTCTCTCTGGCGGTAGTTCTGTTTGCGATGACATTCCAGCTTCTAGTCCTGGAAAGGTTGCGTTTTCATTGCACATGTCACCCTCGCAGCAGCAGTGGAGAAGGGGAAGCTTCTGATTGTGGATTCTGCAGTTTGAAGCCCTATCATTGCAGGCCACGGTGTCAAGGAAGCAACCTTTGACCTTGACCGTGACCGTATTTGTTGTGTTGTCGTAGTACCATAAAACGAAGCAGTGATTGCTTTTATCCGCCTCTATAGGCTGGCATTCCTCTCTTATAACCGGTGCTGGGGGACATGTCTTATTTTGTGAACCACAATTTTGTGGTAGCGAGTTATTATAGAATTCGCAATATCTCGTTTCAACCCCACCCTCCTTGGGGCGAGGTGGTAGGTTATCATCCGATGGTGGTGCAGCATAGGTCTTTACCGTCGTCCCATGAATACCTGAAACAATGGTCACTTATAGTTTTCTTTTGGTATAGTAACTCATAGATTTTACGAAAAAAATAAAAACGATTAAAAATTATATGGATATAACAATTTTATATTTTATTTTAATGAATAGCCAGCTAATAAATATAGACTTTCAATATAAACGTCCGCATTAACCTTTCAATAGTGTCCAATATTAAAATAGATATGTTCTACATTTCACAAAATCTCTATTGATTATGACACAAATAGAGACACTGACATGATATTTTAGGTGTGACCCAGCTCCAAATGTCTATTCAATACAAACGTATCGATGTTGTGTATTGTGTTTATCGCTATATATCTTTAATTGATCAATGTACAACACTAACGTTTATCTCAATTTCGATTTTTGTACAAATTGAACAAAACCGCCGAGTTCAATGACATAAATTTTTATCTTAACGTAAATTTCAGCCTTCGTATATTTAGTTATATTTTTCAATATATAATCGAGGGTTTATTTCTTATGAGCCTTTGTTTATCAAGAAATTAAAAAAAAGTGAAGAACATTCTCGAAAGGCGTAAGAAATAAAATGCAAATGTCGCTTTGCCAAAAAAAAAAAAAAAACATGATGAAGACCAAAAGCTGAAAGTAAAAATAATATAAAAAAAAATGGTTGCTCACATAATATACAGTGCCGCAGCTGTGTAAGATCAAAAACTTGATCTGCTGTAGTTATATGCAGCTAAATTTGTAACAGCCTGTATATATATATTATATGAAGCTCTCTCATCTTAATATAGAAAATTCTTCGAGTTTAACCCCTACTAAAGTACGTAATACCTGATTACACAGAATAAATTAATGTATTTAAGCGATCTATACTCGTATAGATCTCGATCTAACTTAATGTGAAGCAACAGGTGCTGCTGGTGAAATTAAATATACTTGTAAAGCAGCCTAGCTTATTGGTGCTTTATAACACTCAAATAACATATTATAACAATATTTACAGCACCTACATATTAGTTATTTTAATTTAAAAAAATATTCTTAATGATATTCGGAAACCACGAAGCGATTTTATTAAAAATTATATTATAAGTCTTTGAAACGTAATTTATATCTATGAATGGTTTATTAGAAAAGTGATAAAAATGTAAGGTCCTAAAGTCTTGCTTCTTTTATCATAAGAAAATATATGAAGCGCTTTAAAAAATCAAAATGTCTATAACGAAATAACTAGATAATGTAAGATATTCAGAGATCGCAGGTACCAGTGAAGTTGTTATTAATTGTGGCGAAAAATCCATCGAAGTGTGGCTTTAGTTCATAGTGTCTTATTTTAATTCTCATTATGAAAATAATTTAAATTTATTTTTAAATTTTAAATTTCTTTTGCTTACAAAGCTGTACACTTATATTCATCTTTGAACTACACAGCATTCCTTTGTACACAATAGTTTAGGTGGCACAGACGCCGAATTTTATAAAAGGTCATAGGTTCTCGTCAATTACATTAATATTTTCGATTATTTTTTTTCGTCACACTTTAAAGTATAGTGACAGTAGTATAAGATTTGATAATTCAGATTTGCCTTCACATATGAGTAAAAAAAAATACAGACGAATTGAGTAGTAAGTTAAAAAGGTACTATTCCGTTAAAAAAAAACATTACGATTCTGTTAGAAAAATCAAAATACAAACCGATTTCAAGGATTTGTATAGAAATTTTCGGTATTGACTTAATCCCGCGACTATTCTACCGATTATAGTGTTTTACGATTTCCCATTCCAGTTTTCCACTTTGAATAAAACACTGGGATTTCGATTCTTCTTCCCTGATTCTTTGGTTATAATATTTTGTTTCATATATTTATTATGTATATCGAATTCGTGATAGTGAATGTTTTAGAGCTGAGTAAAATTACCATTTTAGCGAAAAAGGAAACCATATTTGGATTAAAGAAGGCTGCTTTACCTTAAAAAAAATACACAAAATTTAGCATAACTTTATTTCTGTTTTAGATTGTAGGTTTAAGAAACCGCGTAGTGTAGTTAAGGACCCCGCCTTAATGGAAATTGCCCCGCTTTTAAAGTACGCGGCGTTTTTGTTCATACAAAAGTAAATAATAAAAAAAAAATTACAAAAGAATCATAAATTTTAACTATAATATATTAAAGGATAATGTTATTTTTAAATTAATGTGTTCATTTTAAAATTTAAATCATAACAATGCAAGTTCTAAAGATGTTCAAATTAAAATATTTATATATACATAGTATTAATTTTTATATACCATTCACATCATCATATTCATAGAAACAGTTCTTAGAAAACGAAAATATTTTAAGATAACAATATATCTTTATCTAATAGAATAATAAAGTTGTGTGAGACATGCGTGAGGTCGGAGATAGTATGGAATAAATATATTGGTATAAGCATACATAATAAAAGACGACCAATATATTTTCAAACACGGTAAAAGGTAAGGTAACACAAAATTATGGTAAAAATTATTTTTTTTTTTAAATAACCTTTACCTGTAAACCTGCAAGCCAGTTCTAACTTCATTTGACGACAGATCAAGTTACTGAGCTCTAAAGAGTCGGCTAACACAGTCTAATGATATAACACTTGTCTTGATAAGACATGACATTACTACATAGGATAATAGAAGCGACACAGCCAAAGATGATTACTATAGCCGTAGAACTAGACGAAAATTAAATCCGACCAATAATTTTACCTTATAATGATGAAACATTAAACTGGCCTTCACTATCAACAGTAAGACGTCTAAAACTTTACTATGTTCGAAGAGTTTAGTACAGTAACCTGGTGTGTACTTCGAGCATTTACAAGGATACAATGTTGGATTGAATGTCTCCATGTAATATGTGTACATACACTTGGATTTTTCTGATATCACAGAACACTGTTCTAAATCTCTTGATATGAGATTATGTCAATTTTGTTTATATTTAGGTATATACTTGTACAGTTGTTGTTGTTGAATCTACAGATAATGAATTATTTAAATGAAACTAGTATTTTTCGGATAAACTACGCGTGATTTATTTTTTACAAAAATTTCATTTAAATGAATAAAACTCGCGAAAATCTTAGGTATCATTAGATAATGAATTAAAAAATAAAGTATCATTTTATTTCAATGACGGTTAATAAGTTGTTAGTTTAAAAAAAAATATCATATAATTAAAGTTTATGAATAGCATTATTTTAACTCGAGCTCATCTCAGAATTGTTTAATTTTTAAGACATATATATAATGTTAAAAATTTCATACTCCTGTACTGTTTATTAAATTAAGCAGATCGATAGTTTAAAACAATTTTAAATTTAAAAATGTCATGTTATCAAGTATATATATTTTTTATAATTTTAACTCTTTTATGAAAAATTTAACTGATCTAAATCAAGCATATTAATATATAAAATAGTTATTATAACAAGCAAACTATGTGTTTTGTGTAAAATTATAATTATTTAATAACATATATGCTTATTTATTATTCTTTATGTTACAACAACAATAACATCACTACAAAAAAAGCAAGCCCGTAAATTATATATAAAATGTGGACCATATTTATTAAGCATTAAAAAAAATTGTAAGCAGTGTAACAAAAGACAACTATATACAAACAAAAACATCTACACATACAGAGACAATAAATCTGTTTGTCACAAAGTAAATGGAATGTCATCAAAATTGCATGCAATATAAGCTGATTTAGATGTAAATTGAATAAACGGTTCTCAAGTCGTGATCGTGATGCATTGCTTACCCAGTAGCACTAGAGACATATACAATATAATCTTCCGAGCCATTGCTGGAAGGAAGCAGGTCGGATTAGACTCAACCACCCGTCTGCTTGCGACAATCCAATGTTATTTTTACACTCGGCCCCGACATCAAAGGTCTATTTAGGAATCTTCCAACATAAGTACATGTCAAATTTCATACAAACATCTCACATTCCAACATTTTTCACACAGCACTAACACTTAGTTAGGAGTTAATGCCAAATAACCAATTCCACTTAATCGAAGCAATTGACTCAATTACTTTGATTTGATTAGAATTTGATTCAAAATAATAGAACAAACGCTATCAAGCATTCAAGCTTAGATATTTTTCTGACGTTTATCAAGGTTTGGGTTGCCATTGTGAAGATATTTAAACCAGTGTTGCTATCCAAAATTTTGTTATTTGCTATTTATTAAGAGCTATCAGAAATTAAGCTAAACAATATGTAGGTATAATATTTTTTTATAATTTTATTCCACACATTAGGTAAAAATATTAATAATTTCACCAACCAACCAACGATTTTAAAACATTATCCAAGATCTTGGCCTGTTTCTAAGGACAATTAAAGAAAAGGAATCGAACTTAATGATCGACTTATGCATAAGACCTGCAAAGATTCGCGAGCAAAATTTAAAACTATATTTACTTCAATAAAACTACTTAATGACTAATGTTACTTTAAAAGTATAAAATCAATAGCCAGTTATAAATTAAAAGATAATAATTACGAGGCATGTATAAATTATATTTTATTATAAACAGTTATAATAATCCTACACTATTTTGGCTAAAATAATTTTCTTGCATTCAATTTAATTAGCCTTCAGAAAAACCATGGCTTTAAAATATCAAAGTTTTGTCACTATCTGTGAAAAATTGCTCTTTAATATAATAAACTTAGATTTCATTTAATTTCATTAGGATACCATATTGCAAATGTCAAATAACATTTCAAATTGAAATGAAAATTAGCTCATTAACTTTTCAATTGTTAAAAAATAAATTTTTAAATTGGTAATATGATAGTTTAAATTATCATATTTTGATAAGATTTTTTTTTTATATTATTGCACACCTTAGTCTATTGTTTGGGGAATTTTTTTATATGTTGACATTATAACTGTTCAATTTGTCTCAGGCATGTTAAAAATTTGTGTTTAAGGTTTTTACCTACCTGCCTTTTTTAGCAACTATACCATGTGGTTGCTGGCTTTTTTTTCCACTAACCACATGGGTTAGTCGCTTTGCCATTATTAAGATCTACATCTGGTTTAACGATAAGTTTGAGACAGTGTATGAAATTTACTTTTATATAATCTTTGGAGCACTTATACAACAAAGTGGTATGTGTTGAGTGATTCTTTAATATTTATAATATGTTGCAAATGTTTTTAAAGTTTCAAGAAATGTTTTTTTTTTGTTTTTCAATGTCTCGCAAAATGTTTATAACAACAAACAAATAACTGATTATCTGACAAGCATTCCAGTCTATGTCTGAAGAGATTTTCTTCAGTTTATTCTAAGCTGACATCTGCCTTGAGAGCTGACATCTGCCTTGAGAGCTGACATCTATCTTGAAAGCTGACATCTATCTTGAAAGCTGACAACTAGCTTGAAAATAACACATTACATCGAACACACTGCATTTTATTACACATTCATTATAAGCCTTTGTTTCATTTTGATATAAGGCCTTTAAAACTATGTTTTCTAACAAATACACTGTTTTAAGATTCTTTACTGAACATAAGTAGAAAAATTACAACGCAAACCATTTATTCTATAAAATACAGGATTTTTTTTTATTACAATGTTTTCAACAAATATTTCATTTGTCTTAATAAAAGATGTGGCAAAACTGCTTAATTTATATATTTTTTGCTAATAAATAACAAATTCATATCTGTACAAAGTATTATTGTGAATGTCAGTGTCATAAGTCATCGTAAATTGAAGTAGACGAGGTTTCGATTCCAGAATGGAAAGACTATACCTACTTTGTTGTCTAAAATTTTTAAAATGAAATAGACACACAATTGTGTAATAGACATTATTATAATAATTTATTTTTGAGTTTTAAAATGATAAAGGCAATGTATTTAAACAACCAAAATTTTATATTCATACGAAATTTCAAATTGTTTGTAATTCATTTTGATGCTCTTTATTGAGAGACTGTATATTCGTCGCATCAATTTCTTCTAACAGCTGAAAATGATCTAGTATCTGAGGTTTTATGGGAGTTATAAAATCTTTAAGTCCAGACGATATACATATCAAAGTTTTTTTATCAACAAGGACAGTAAAATTCACATTGTTTTTAAAATTATGGACGAGAACGCTTTTCATTAATTGGAATGTCTCCTTTTTTCTTCAGAAAAGTGGTATCTTAAGCATGTGTCATCGATCTTTTTTCTCCTTGAATCATTATTCTATGTTCTTTAATAAGAAGCAATAACTTTAATCTTCGTACTTAAACATATTATGTTGCTTTATACCTTAGATATAATTCTTTGCTCAACATAAAATGAAAGACTATGAATAATTTGACGCTAAGGTTTAAAAATAATTTGTATCTAGATTTAGGTGACTTTGACACTCGAACACTAAGAATCATGGAAATTGTATAATATATTGCAGGTATTTTAATTATCATTTATAAAATAGTATAAACTTTAATGTTCGTATAAGACACTACATATTTCACTATGATAACATTATCTTCATTCATCGTTGGTAGGTGGAACAAATTTATGGATTGCAATGTTACTATGGATGCAATGACATTAGCGTAATACCTGGGAGAGGGATTGCGTTAGCGATCTTATCTCAGACCAAAACATATTGACTTTTTTTTAAATTAATAACTAACATACTTTCAATGCTTATTTTAGTTTTCACCGTTTTGCTAAATATTGAAATACACATTTTAAATAGAAATAACACCTGCTATAATATTTTGCCATACTTGAGTGTGGAATAAATAACGCTTATTAGCTCATCGTCTGAATGTAATTTGCATATCCTTGTAAATGTGTGCAAACCTCTTTTGTCAAACTTTCTCGTTTTTTTGTTGGACTTTGGCATCTTCCTTAGATAGCAGTTTTGCACAGATTCGTTTGGACATTTAGTTTTCAGACGCGTACAATAAATCTCATTTGGAAATTTCTATTGGAGCAAAAGTTTTAGTTATTTACAAACATGCGTTAGAGGAAGGTCCTTTAGTTTTTTATTTGATATTTAATTTTTTGAGTTAATGTTATAAGTTTTTAATCCACATTTATTCCACTTAAGCATTTTGTTTAGCGCGTAAGAGATTGTGTGTGTTTTGTTGTACCACTATGTTCTTTCTATTCTCTCTACTTCTCTGCAAGGTTTAATCTGATATCTATTTATAGCTTAACTGTATTTAGTACGGCGACTATTTTAGTTTGACCGGTATTATCTGTGTTATTTATTTTATCCCCCACAACTCAAGTCCCTTAAATTATCTGACACATAATTTACAAGTTTTTAGTAGAAAGAAAAGAGACATTCAAAATTATTCTTGTCTTAAAAATAGTATTAAAAATTGTATTAAAAATATACTTGTGACAAATTTAGAAGGTTGAAGGTTTTTGGTTGGAAAGATATACAAATATTTAAAAACCTAGAGGAAACGGTTCAGAAAAATCTTTCAACTAAAAGAGTTTGATGTGGCACATGTTGTGGACCGATTCCATTCTTGTGAGAAGGTATTAAGATCAAAGTAACTCGCGCTGATGTCATATAACCACATTTAATTGTGATGTAGCCTTGGAACATGTCCTGGAAAAGTTACCGTGGCCAGCATGGTTTGCTCGTAAGGGTATGGTGAGATGAATGTTTCTGCTTCGTCTGCGGCAGTAGGAGTGTCAACTTTTCCGTTCACTGAAAGGGTACCTCTTTTAGTTGGAGAAGCGATTTCACATGTGCTCTACTTCTAGATACTTCGCAATATATAGATTAATTGCAATTTGGCAATATAATTTGTTTGAAATTCAGATTTTTAGTTTTCATTAGATTTTTTAATTCGTCATCCTCCCGTTGTAGGTTAGCTAAATCCTCGTAATCAATGGGCGACGGCAACTCTATTGCCGATGTTCGCGAAAGGATGTCGGCTACAATGTTTTGCGCTCCACTAATATGTTTTAAATTAGTGCAGAATTGCATTATAAAATTCAAGTTTCGGATTCGCAATGGCGTAGCATTAAAAAATAAACTATAGGCTTATGATCCGTATGCACAGTTGGAAGCCTGTCTTCTATTTGGGATCGAAAATGTTTAATGGCAATATATATTGATAATAATTCTCTGTCATACGTGCTGTAACGCTGTTGAGCTTCGCTCAATTTATTTGAAAAAAATCCTAATGGTCTCCATGAATTATCTTCATTTTGTTGTGAAACAGCGCCTGAGCTAGTATTCGAGCAATCTCTCATTAGCGCTATCGGACAATTCCGTGCTGGAAAGGACAAAGTAACAGCGTTTTTAATGCCTTGCTCACATAGTGCAAACGCTGCGATAGATTCTTCTGTCCCCGGAATTAAACTTTTGTTTTTTTTCTTGTCGTTATGTAAAAATATATTTAATTATGCGTGAATCTCGGCGGCTTTAGGCAGGTGACGTCTATAAAAGTTTATCACTCCGAGAACACGACATAATTCTTCAAGTGTTTTTTTTCTCGGAAATTCCGATACAACCATAACTTGCTTGTCTAATGGTTTCAGTCCTTCTTTCGATACTCGAAATCCCAACAAACTTAACTCAGGTTTTGCGAACTCGCATCTGGCTAAGTTAATAGTTATACCGTACTTACTCTCTGCTCCTATGTTCCGATATTGAGTTTGACGCAGTAATGACGTCGTCGATAAAGATGAATAAAGTTTAGATCCCGTAAAACTTCAGTCTTCGTCGTTTAAAAATCTATGGAAAGTCCAAAGGGTGTAGTTACGGCAGTTTTTGGTATATCCTCTACATTAATTCTTATATTATGTTAAGCGCTTTGCATATCAATTTTCGAAAATATAACTTTGCCATGTAGGAGGTAAGTACAATCCTGAATACATGGTATTGGGTAGCAATCTGGTTTTGTCATAGCGTTTTATCAGTCCATAATGACCGCAGGGTCTTATTTCTCCATTCTTCTTCGTAACTACATGTAATGGACTAGCCCAATTACTTTTTGATGGTCTACAAATACTCATATCTTGCATTCGCTGAAATTCGGCTATAACCTTACTTTACTTGTACGGCGGTAGCGGTCTCTGGCGCGCGTAAACAGCTGAACCCGTAGTTTCGATGAAGTGGGCGACATAATGCATTGGAGTTTCTTTAAAGCACATAGGTTTGTTAAACTTGGGAAATTCACATAAAATGTTACTATACCTATACTCAATTTTGTAATGTTACGAATCCAATAAACTAGTGACAGAATCGATAAGTTTTCTTTTACAATCATCAGCTTATAATGGCTTAAAAAACCGACCCCCATAATAGGTTGCTTAACGTCCGCAAAAACAAAAGACTAACGATATGGTCGACGAAAGCTAAAGTCCAAATTGAAAGTTTTTTTCACCGAAAGTTTTAATTTCGGTGCCATTTGCGGCGTAAAGTTTAAAGTCCTCACACCCACTATTATATAATCCTCGACCATTCACTGGTAAAACCGAAATATTAGCCGCTGTGTCGACTAAAAATTTTAAATCACTATTGTTATCTCCAATACATAGGCGGTGTAATGGAGTAATGGCGCAAATCTCCGCCTGCGAATGCACCTAGTTTAGTTTTCCTTATTTTGGATTATTTCAAAAAACACGGCCCTATACATTTATTCGCTCTGCGACGAGATCTAAAATGATAAAAACAACCATTCGGGGTTGTTTTGAATCGTATAACAAACACGAGACGCTGATCGAGTTCGCGAACGATGACCTCTGTATATTTCACGTCTATTTTATTTTATTCTCGATATTACGCATTTTTAGACTTAATTTTGCTATTTCGCCAATAATAAAAGCGCTGTCACTGCTAGTGCTGCTGCTGGTGCTAGAACTCGACATGGCTTGAACTTCAGCTAGATGCAAAGGTCGTGTTGTTCCCTTATAGCTATTGCATTTTAAGCATGTTTATAAAATCAAACTTACCTACCTTAGTAACCTAAGATTAATATTTTTTGGGATACAACGATGATTTTTAATTGTTTACAAAATACCGATTTAAAAAAGTATAGCTAAAACAGTTTCGATGTTTGTAAATAATTTATTACATAAAATTAATATTTTTTTGCATGAATTTTTTTTTTAATTTACGTTCAATGAACCGACAGCTAAGGGGCGTTGAAATTTAAACGTGGGCTATACTGACCAAGGGCTAGGTCCATTACCGTTTCAAAAGTATCGTTTAACCGAATCGTAAAAAAATACTTTGTCGGATTATTTGTAAAGATTGCTATTTTTTGTGAGTTTTATTGACACGTAATGTCAAGGCAGTGACAATATCGATCTGTTGGAGGCGCGGTGTCGACGGTGAGGTGCATGAATATTAATAGTTCACAGGAACATTTAACTGTTAAATCAGTTGAGTCAGCCCTTTTAAAATAGGTCGTTTCAGTGCTCGTACGCCCTTCATGAAAGTGGGTTTTTCTAAAGTAATACCTCGTATTCTCTTCATTTTTTATATAACTATAAATCTTAACAACCATACTTTGGCACTCCAGCCACAGTGTCAAAGCCAATAAGGCTTACTGTTAAAAAAACGGATGATAGGTACTTTGTTAGTCTGTCACTAGGTTGTGAGAAAATTAAAATAAAAACTTAATAAAAAAAAATATAATTGAAGTTTATAATCAGATTTTTTATTGTATGGCTTCTTCCGCACTGGACTCGGCATATTTTACCAAAGATTATCAGATTTTATTAACTTTTTTTCTCATTTGTCAAACTTATTCTATTTTCATTTGACACACAATTTACCTATCTTTTACTTGTGAATCTGTGGAATAAAGTTTTTATATTTAAAAAAATATATATTTATAATTTTTATTGCTATATTGATAATTATAATAAACATATTTTGTATAAAAGGAATACAAAGTCAAATAAAATACACGGTAAAAGCCCAAATCGTAAGTAATCTTTTGTTGTCACGGCCCATATTGGTATAACAATACGTAATTATCGGTTTTTGTAACAGACGCAATTTTAAAACGCTCCAATCCATCAAGGTACTATCAACTTGCACTTAACGCTAGCGTACCTTCTCAAATCGATCAGTTCAATGCTAATAAACAATAATTGATGAAAATTGTTACATTTTTAATGTTTCGTAAGTCATAAAACAATTTATAAGGACGTCCAGAATCAGGTGATACATAGATAAAAAATAAAAAATATTTATTTAATGAGAACTATTTTTTAAATAAACTCTATAAATTTATTCATTTTAATATTATTTATTTAAATAATAAAGGCTTTCTGCTAGTAAGTTTACAACCTAAAAACTTATTTTAATAGAGTGTCATATTTTTATCAAACCTATAACATTAAAAATATGTATCTATTGACTCGTGAAATGTCAAAATAATTTTGCCGCTGTATGGATATAAATTATATAGGGTTATTATAACTGTAAATAATTGAAAAGTTAGAAATTAAGACATTAGTATTACTTTCTACCGTAATATATGTACGTAATATGTAATAATAATTATTAAAACGACAAAAAAATAATTAGTGTCAATCAGTTTAAAAGATATTATTAAAATTTCACTCTAATTGAACCGATTGTTTAAAGTTTAAATCGTGATTGGTGTAAAACATCATTGGATTGTGGTGATAAAGCCTAGGCTGATTGGAATTCGCGAGCTGTCTTGAACGTTGTATCAGCGTAACATTGTGCCAGCCTTCAACGAAGATAGTCGTAACGTATTTCATTTAAAAGTATATTTTATTCAAAGAACATTTTGTCAATCCTATGAGTAATTTTTCGTCTCTCGTTTGATCTTTTCTATCTTCCCATTACTAAATTCGGGTTTAGAAGTACTGTGGTCCCAAATTTATAAAAATTACCGCCAAATTACGACTATGAGGACTTAGGAAGCCATAAATCAATTTGGCAAGGCTTTGTTTCCAATGCAGTTTCCGTGTTCTAAGACTTTCAATCAAACTCCTATTGACAGTTTCATAAAACTGTACTACGTAAAATATATTTTGATTTCTTATTTATCGTTCATTTAAATTAAATAACGTAAAATTACTTTTTTATTACATTTTAATGGTCAGTTTTATTGTCAAACTACTACCGAGATTTTTATGTTTAGGAACTAAGAATAATGGCAGGTCACCGAAGCTACCAATAGGTTAAAAGTACAAATAACACTCGCAAGGACAGACGCCTAACAGGTGAATAATTGGCTGGCATTATATTTGCTAGAGGTAACCTAATAATTACGTTTATTGTAGAATCATTGCGCAATTATTATTATTATAAATATATTGAAACATTGATAAACTGACTTTAGGGAACTATTAATTATTATTATCCCAAAAAGAATTGTACTTACGAAAAAACTATTACATTTTGGTTATATCTGGTGAAGTGGTCAAATGTTTAATGTAATAAATTCATTTTAGAATAACAATAATTAGAAAATGTGTTCGCTAAAACGAAATTGAATTGTAAGTTTCATTTTTAATAATAAAATGTGTTATATTCCGAAAAATGCGAGCATGTCGAGAGTTAGCTATGTGACGGAGTTATGTCTATGAGGAAGGAGGGATTCACAACCCTGTCAGCCGATACGACCTTGTGCGATACCATCTGTAAATATCACACGTAAAAAATGTAGGTGATAACAATTTTCAGTTGCCGCCGCGACGCCGCAGCGATGGCATCTAGCTCTTTCCCCGTCAGTTACACGGGAAATGTGTATGACATAAAGAGTTTCCTGAGGGATCATCCCGGGGGAGTTCGGACTTTGGAAAAGTATAAGGGCAAGTCCATCTCGCAGGTGATGAGAGTGTACGGGCACAGTTACAGCGCGTATCACATGTTGAGAGACTTTAAAGTTAGTGATGGGAACTTGACGGGGGCTGTTAGTGAGCGTGGTAGGATTATTACCAAGGAGGAAGAGGAATTAGATGATAAGGAGATAGCCTTCCTCGAGGAGTTGGAGGTAAAGTGAAATTTGTTTATATGACTTACCTATTTATGAAGAGGTGTTAGTAAATAATTTACTATGCAGTTTTGATGGTCTTGAATGACATTCGATATAAAAAAAAATAATTTAATCGATTTAAAAAATACTTATTGATGGAATTACAATTTACAGTGCAATCATAATTTTTTTTTTTTCATTTAATTATGAGTTGGGTCTAAGAGTAGTTTTTGCGTTAAGTATAGTACACAATACTCATACGTTTATTCACAATACACGTGCGTCAAGTATGTTTTAATCCCATAATATATTTAGTCGGAATAATATAATTTTTTTTTGCTTGAAAACGAATCATAATTTTTTTCAAAAGCCGTTGAGTAATACAAAATTCATTTCCGCGAACTTAACCTAATTACAAGTTTTCGCCGGTTGAAGTTGTCCTACAAATTCAAACCTAGAACAAAACTAAAAAAAAAAAAAATTGCATTCATCTTTCATAATGATTTTTATTTAGTACTTCATTTTTAACATTTGCAACTAATAGAAATTTTATTTAGCAATATTAAATTTGATTTGTACGCATGATACTTTAAATAATAATAATAGCGTATTAAAAGAACGTAGACCCTTAATACAGGCTGCATCGTTCCACTACACGAGTGTTTTAACTTTTTCTTTAATGAACCTAACTTGATACTATCACGTGCAAATACTAGTGAAGAAGGGCAAACCGTTCGTATTGAGTTCCAGCCTTGAAACATATAGTACGTTTATTTATATCAATATTTTAAGGCTCGGTTTAAATTACTTGTAGTGTTCATTGGCGTGTCGGTTCCGTTATTGATTGTAGTGATTAGATAGAAAATGTATAAGTTACGGGCACCATAAATACCCATCAAGCATTAAACGATAATGGCCGTTATGTGTTTTTGGGTGTGAACCTTATTGGGCATGTTTATTCCTTTTGTTATTATAATAGATATTTTAATAATTTATATATTTAAATTATGTACTATAAGGAAAATACCTTAGAAAAATATAGTTGAAGACGAGTTACACATGACCGGTACTATTAGTACGCGATACTCGTGTCCATAATATACAGGGTGTTTAATATTGATTGATGAATGTTGAAATAGAACCGTGGATATCGTCTTTATTGTATATCTATATAAAAATCATTCAATCACTTGCTATCTTAATATCACTGCAGTTATTTTTGGATCTCTCCATCAGGTCAAAAATCTTATCCGTTTAACAAATTCAATACGACGTGCGGAACCTCATTAAAAAAATTATAAAAATACATAGAATAAAAATCATATATATTATATCCATGAAGCAAACCGAGATTTATAAAAAAAAAATTCATCATTACTACTTTGTTTTTTTTTTTTAAATTCACTTCGGCTGAATGATTCCTTCTCTAGGCCAGGAACATAACGAGTGCACTCTTAAAAAATTATAACCCCTCCTTTTGGCTGTGATGTTATCTGATAAAATGGAATGATACCAACTTATCTAATATCACATACTTACGTCGATATACAAATCCTTTTACGAGCTATTGAGATAATATTAAGACATATTTCTTACGTTACAACATTTCTTATTCAGTAGCATAACTACAAGTTATCATCGCCACACTATACGAAGCGTTTCCCGTTTCTCATTCAATAACCTACGTTAATATTATAACGTGTAAATGTTTATGAATGAGTAACTGTGAACGCTCCGTACGTAGTGTGTAAATACGTACTTGTATTAAGGGTACAGACATATTGATTATACGCTTCAATTGAAATGGATTTGTCGTTATCACGATTTGGTCGCAATCCCCGAAAGCAGGTGTCTGATAACACGTATAGTATAATATTAACTTCTTACTTTTTACATTAACACTAGTTGCTCCGCCAAGCTTTGTTTACGACGTCCTATATAAGTCTCTCTTATAAATTTTAACACAAATATCAAAATTTTCATATTCTATAAACAAATCTATTAATAATTTTATTGGTATCTGAAGTTTTAATATCTTATCTCTATAAGTTGTTTCTTGGTCGTAGTTTGTACTAACCATGTATGTATGTATAGACGAGCAGAAAATATTATTTTTAAATTTTTTTTTTTTTTTTGTGGCAGTATTTGAATTTTTTTTTATCTATATATGCCATGACACAGACTATATTTTGTAACAATAATGATTTAGAAAAACTGTAGATGTCATTTAATTAAGTTAATTGCTTTGAAGATAACCTTGTTTAATATTTATTCGGTCTTTTGTATGTCCATCACAGACAAGGGACATTGATGAGAACTGTTTTTATTCGTGTGATCTAATGTTTTTACTATATTATTGCATAAAAATCATAACATATGGAGATTTTTCAGAAAAAAAATTATATAAGGTGAAAATTTCAATTGTTCCGTAAGAATAAGTCCTCGTGAGTTGTGAAACGCCTTACTGTAAGGGCATTGATATCGTTTAACAACACCTAAATAACATTTTCTGATCCAATGAATAGCGATATATTTAAAAAATCGTATTATTCATAATTTTATCATGAAAACATTTTATACGAATCGAAAATATGATTTAAATTCTTTACTTTTTTTTTTACCTCATTTTAAAAGAAGCAACAGTCTGACTCTGATGGAAAGTTAAATATAATAGCAATTATATTAAGATCAAGTTTGAATAATAAATGTTTTTTATTTGATAACACTAGGTTCACATCTCGGCTGACAGGATGGTCCTCTACGAGAGCGCGGAGGGCCGCGTCGAGTCGTGGAGAGTGGCGGCAGGAGTACCTCAGGGTTCCGTATTAGGCCCTCTATTATGGAACCTGGGGTACAATTGGGTTCTGCGGGGCGTGATGCCGCCGCGCATGGATGTCATCTGCTTTGCGGATGACACGCTGGTCGTGGCGGCAGCGAATGGTTGGAATGAGGCGGTCAACCTTGCGTCTTTCGGCACCTCTTTGGTCGTTCGGCGTATCCGCCTACTGGGTCTGGAAGTAGCCCTCAACAAAACGAGGGCCATCTCATTCCATGCCCCCCGACGCAGAGCCCACCTGGAGCTCAGAGTACTGGTAGAGGGGGTCCAAATTCCAGTAGAAATTCATACTAAGTACCTCGGCCTTATCTTGGACCCCCGGTGGAACTTTGAGGAGCATTTCAAACTCCTAGCTCCCAGGCTATGCGCCGCCGCAGCCGGTCTTGGACGGCTCCTTCCCAACGTGGGAGGGCCGAACACAAAATGCCGTCGGCTGTATCACGGGGTAATACGGTCGATGGCACTATACGGAGCTCCGGTGTGGGCTGAGTGCCTCACATCCCGCACGCGAGCCCTTTTGCGCAGGCCGCAAAGAATAATCGCGACCAGAGCCGTGCGGGCATATCGTACGGTTAGCCATGAAGCGGCCTGTGTACTAGCGGCCACGCCTCCTTTGGAAATCGATGCACTTGTGCTTGCGGAGGTGTATCATCACAAAGTCGAGGCGAGACAGCGGGGTGATGAGCTTGCTCTGGTTGACATAGAGCAGGCCCGAACCGAGGCACAGAGAGAGGCTCTACACCGGTGGAAGGAGGCACTTGCCAACCCCACCGCAGGTCACTGGACGATAACGGCGTTTCGTCCCGTGTTAGAGGAGTGGGTGGGGCGCCAGCAGGGCAGCCTCACTTTCCGTCTGGTGCAGATATTGACCGGACATGGTTGTTTCGGCCACTATCTGCACCGGATCGCAAGAAGGGAAGAGACGCCGCAGTGTCACCACTGCGGCGATCCTGACGACACTGCCGACCACACAATATCAGTGTGTCCGGCATGGCAGTATGAGCGCCGTGAACTCACTGCGGCGCTCGGCGGGAGGAGCCTCTCGCTTCAAAATATGGTCGAAGCCATGATTGACAGCGTTGAGGCTTGGGAGGCTGTCACTTGTTTCGCCGAAACAGTTATGTCGGCGAAGGAAGCCGCGGAGAGGGAGCGGGAGGAGGATGCTCTAGCCGCTCCCCTCCGGCGTAGACGAACGGGTCGGAGGAGACGGGTAAACTTGTAAACGCCTCTCTCCGATGACCTGGCGGTTTGACCAGTCTGCGTCAAATGGCACTGACGCAGGCATTGCATCTGGTCACCACGTCTGGGGGTTATCTTGGCTCTTCCGGGTAATCCCCTACCGGCGCGGTAGTCCGGCACACTGAAGTCGGGCGACCCGGGGGTGAATTTGGCGAATTGCTGTAGCAGGCCCCAAATCACCCTCAATATGGGCAGGAAAGGAAGCCGGGGAGTTTTAGTGGGTATTCCCAGTGCCAAAAACATCAGGCGCTGGGCGACCCCCACACACATCCCACTGTCGAGCCAGGGCAGTGGGCAGTCTGTAAGCGGATTTCTCCCCGAAAAAAAAAAAAAAAAAAAAAAAAAAGGTTCACATCTCGGCTGCCCGTGATCACGGTTGCTGAAAAGTAACCGAAACGTCGGGATTATGTAGTTTTAAAAAATAATAAAATCCGCGTAGTATATCCGAAATATATTAGTTTCATTTAAATGAATAAAACTCTCGAAAGTCTTAGATTTAAACATTAGGTCTATCAATGTAGGTATCTGAATTTGATTGATTGGTGATTTTTAAGATTACTGTACGTTAAATATTTATGTATTGTATAGATGAGGTCATATAGATAATTGATATAGTTATAGTCACATCATAACACTAACGAATTCTAACTAACGAAACGAAAATTGAAAAATTATAAAAAGTTGATTTACTTACAAATGTATATTTTGTTACAATAATATTTATTCCACAAGTTTGTATAACACTACATACGAAGCGTTTAAATTTTTTAAATAAAAATATTCACTCATAATGTTAATGAAAGACTGAAAACGCGTATTAAGTGTGGCTACAATAGTAAGGTGGCCCAGAGGTTAAAGGCCCGCCTCTCGCGCGTAAAGGTGCGGGTACACGAAACCTGGCAAGCGCCAATGTGATTTTTCCGAGTTGTATGTACTTTCTAAGAGTATTAAGACACCACTGACAGGCGGTCAAGGAAAATATCGTAGGGAAAGCTGGACTTGTAATTATAAGTTCAAATTATAATAAGATTGAAATCCCCCTCCAATCAGCCTTGAGCAAGCGTGGTGATTAATGCTTTAAGAACCTTCTCCATATGCTAGGTCTTTGTTCAGCAGTGGGCACCGATGTCCCGATGATGATGATGATGATGATGATGATGATGATGATGATGATGATGATACAAAATAATGGTAAGGCTGGGTCAATACAGCCAATAACATTACTGAGTAAATTTTATATGTCATCATTATTGAGACTAAATTCATCACAATACATTTCGTATGAAAATATATTATCTGTATTAGTAATGAGTTAAGTCGTTATATATTATCTTAAAGTTAATTAATACTATCACCAAACTAATGTGACAGTTTATTTATGTGAACTGTCTGTAACCAGAAATTTACACAGAATTATTCACCTCTATATATCAATGGGATATTTTTCCATTTTAATATCCATACGTAATAGGCATAAAGACTTAATAATCTTACTACATGTTCGCTTCAAACTATACGTTAACGTTTCTAGTTTATCGTTAACTTTATAATACGTGACGTGCGAATATTTGTGTATGAAATATAGGAAATGTTTGTTTATTAGACGGTGGAAACTTGTGGTAAGTACATAAAGATTCCTTTTGAATTTTATTAAGAAATTAATCTGTTGCTTTATTTCTATTGTAGGGTTATAATGTTTTAATTATTGGTAATTTAATAGTAATTTTAATTGTCACCCTCACTACAACTATAAAACTACACTATACTACTAAAAAACTTTAACGAACCTTAAAGTTTTCATTCATATATTAAGTGTTGACGTAGATTCAATAGTCAGAAACGAGAAACATTTCGTATTTAATGTGACTATGAAAACTCGGACTAAGCGTTTGTTTGGTGTTTTGTAAGGAACAAAAAAAAATATGTACAATGAAACTATAATTATTTTTTAATAATTTCATACAGTTTCGTAATACATTAAACAAAACGGAAAATTATGGTTAAACGATAAAGTTCCTTCACTCGTGCTAGTGTAGTCTGTTGATGACAATTAATTTTTTTTCCTTTAAATGTTTACTGTAACACTTACAAGGGAAATATTTTTTTTTTTTTATCTGTAATTTGTTTTTTAGCAAAAAAAAAAAAACAGGAAATCATAAACTTCCGACATTTTTAATTAATGAGTTTCTATCTAATCTATTAACCAATGAACAATCTGATTTATTTGTATTTTTTATAAAGTCATATACCTATGTTATGACAGCTATTACACACTATTGGCTAAAATAATAAGGACTGGTATGACAGAAAAAAATTCTGGTCTGGCAGAATGTGAGGGATTGTTGCCATGTTTACCGCAAAGGATAAAAAAGACCTACCCAAAATATTTTTAATGCTACTTAATTAAGAGGCAAAAACTTACATAAATGGTCTTTTGTAAGCACAGTATTCTATGAGTACACTCCTGTAATATTTTATTATTCAATATTTTCTATTTTCTCAATGAAACTGAACCAAGGCCGTTAAGAATTCTTTGTACTATTATGGTGTTAATTTTCATTGTATAAGATAACACATGTTTTAGGCTCTATCATGTCTGTAGCTGATAATAAAAAGAAATGAGAATATTTAAAATACTATTCTATTAGCTTTATTTGCTAAAAAAAAAAATGGTTTCAGAAAAAAAATTGCGGCAGCGATCGTCTTATGTAAAATCATTTTTTAAAATTAATTCTATTTAAAAGTGTTAAAAAAATCCGTTCTATAACCGTTTAAATTAAACCAGTACTTAATGTTCCTTAACTCTCCTTAATAACAGTATTATATATAATATAATGTTTTGTAATATTTTCGTATTTGCGAAGTTCTTATCATCTTAATTGGGTAATTAAATAGTTATGTGTTATGATTTATTTATTCTTTTTTAATTTTCGAAAAAAATTTTTTTAATTCGTAAACATTTACACTATTTAACAATAAATAAGAATTAAATTTAAACGGATGGTTAGCTCCCTCTTGCGTTTGTGACGTCATTGTGCATATTCCATTCGTATCAGTTCGCGCCAATCCTCTGACAGTTCGCGCCAAACAGAATGTTTTTATAAACACGCAATAATATGTACAATGACGTCAGACCAATCACGGCACGTTATTTTTATGTAATATTGGAACACATTTATTTGTTTAAAATTATGTGTAAGAATTAAATTTTAATCTTACTTGGGTATTTTATGTGTGTCAGAGAATTCATCAATTGGACCTTATTGGCAGAATGATTTTCATGCAAACACCCAATTGTGCTTACGTATAGTATAAAGTAATTTCACGTGCTGTTGATTTTCTATCCTAATCACCGTCCAATTATCGTCTGTGACGTGGAGGTCGCCTCATTCAGGGCGTTCAAGACTGGCGGAAGAAAGACGTATTCTATATAGAAGATCTGAAATATTTTTTCTGTATCAGTTATGTATTTCAACTCGAGAAAAATTTTGGATAAACCGACATAATAATCTTGGTTAAATTATAAATCATAAGAATACAAAATTACCTTTAAGTAACGACAATATAGGCTCAAACTATTTACATATATCTGTAATATATGTTAGTGATAATTCGAGATTAAAACAGTAAATCAAAGCATTTTTCCAGAGTAGACTGGATTGGTCGAAGCCTCTTCTGTCACAGCTGAGCAAAATAGCGCCACACTATCAGAAATGGGTGAACAGCGCCGTTTATAGGAAGTGCCGTCTCTTCGAGAGCCCGCTCCTGGAGGGCTTGACGTACACCCCCTGGTATCTCGTGCCAATGTTCTGGATACCCGTCATTATTTACCTGACGGTGACGCAATGTTTCAGTCACGTATATTGTGGAGGTAAGCTGATAGTTATACCGTATGTATATACTTTTTTTTTTTGGAGTACAAGTAAACATGTCTATTTGATTTTAATTAACTGTGTCAAAAGCGGTGTAGTAAATCTGATTAGTAATATTATCGATATTATTAAGAAGCGAAACTCTAATGTGGGAATGAAGGTTAGAAGGGGTAGAAATAAATTTTTAGTCAACTCATATTATATCTTTAAGACAAACTTTACAAACATTGCTTACAATTCACTATTGCCCACCCATTAACTCTCGCTCCGTCTCTTTCTATTCCCCCTCCCCAGGAGTGTGGAACGTTTAACGCAACCTTGTTGGAAGTCGCGTTAGAAGTTTCACTTCATTATGTCGAAACAAAAAATATCGATATTGCGATAATATCTTCTGTGTCATCACAACAAATCCATCAAGCAACCCTTCATCAAGACGCTTTACCTGGTTAAAGCCATTTCTCCAAGGAATTGAACCAGTGTATTCGGTTATCCCCAACCAGTTGAATCTCGTATGAAAAGTGTGTTCATAAAATGCTTAAAATGAATCATGTTCCAAAGATGTCTGCACGAACCCCATCACAGAGGTGGAATTCGTTTTCCACATGGCGATCGGCTTTATGGTGTGGACGTTCCTGGAGTACTCGCTGCATAGATGGGTGTTCCACTACGACCCTGGCTCCTCAATAAAACTGATACAGCTGCATTTCCTGATACACGGAATGCATCACAAGGTATTTAATCTTAAGATATGTTTTAATGGATTTTATTATTTAAGTTCTATTTATATTCATATTAATGTTTTTAGCCGGCTATAAAGAAAATATATATGACGTGCATATTTGCTATTTGCGCTAAAATCTTTGATCTACTACGTAATAAAATATTTTATTGTACGGGAATAAGTTAAAAAAAAAATAAAAAAAAAAATCTAGATATTCCAATTATTGAGTTGTCCAGTTGTCAAAGGGGCAACAAGACGTAACCGGAACTCTCTTACTTTTTATTTATTATCACTGTTTCAAGTTTCTCCATTCATCTTCTTTATATAACACACGGACTTGTTTCACAATACTAGTGTTTAGAGTGCAGTACTATACGAAATTAAAACTGATGTGACTCGAAGAGGTGACATTAACTCGGACCGGTCTTACTATATGTGATTACCCACTTTATACAAAACCAGACGACGGACAGTGTTAGCTGAATCCACAGATAAAATTCGAAGAGTTATTTTTAGTGTCATTGGCTTAGTGCATTTGATAAGCAGATAAGTATCGCAGTTCCGGAGTTCTAATCTGACTATTGTTCATAAAAATTTCCTTTAATTTTTGGTGATTGTTTTTATTAGAGCAATTTTTTTTTTCGTCCTTTATAATTATTAAAAAAAATAAATATTCTGGAAATATTTAAAAATGGGCTACACATGTAAAGTATGCTTAGGAAACATTGCCGTTTTCCAAAAACGTATAAATGTATAGTTTGTGGACATTATTACCAAATTGAATGCGATAAGATTGATCAGGGATTAAATACCCCCGCTCCCAGGGGAAAGGCATATCGTGTGATGAAGTCCGACCGAAACATAATCATAACAAACCCAATAAACATATAAAGCTGAACATTGGCTGTTAACCACACCCAGGGAGAGATGGAAACTATGACCAGGCGTCCGAACTACTACACAATTTCGAATCTATTATGGAGAAAATTTTCGATGACCTAAAATTTACCTTTTTAGCTCAAATACGATAGGACATCTGACTTAAAATCTCTGGAGGACACTCAAAATAAACTTTTGACGGAATATAGTGTTTTGGTCCTTAAGCTCAAGGACCTGGAAACTAAAACAAATGAAGCCAAGGAAGAACTATTGGACTTACAGGCGGAAGTTAATAATCAGCATCACTGGGCTAGAATCACTAATATTGAAGTAACAGGTTTACCAGCGCTTCATAGAGAATCACCTATAGATTTAGTCATCGGGATTGTTAAGTTTGCTGGTGTGATCCTTACACCTGATCAAGTCGAGTTTGCTACGAGGGTCCAACCACAAAAACCAAACCCTAACAGACCAAAATCCCTCATTGCAAAACCGAAGAACCGGGATGTTAAAGACTCAATTTTATCTGAACTTCGTAAACTTAAAGGCATTAATACAAAAAATAGAGATTTTGAAGGAGCCTCAAAAAAAGGTTTTTGTGAATGAACACCTAACACCCTGAAATAAGCAACTACTGAAGAAAACCAAAGAGCTGGCTTTGTCAAAGGGCTATAAATTTGTATGGGTAAGACTGTAGTATTTTTTTACGAAGAATCCCCAGTTTTGTCTGTAGCTTCCGAAAAAAGTCTTTCAATTATTATAGCTTGCTTCTTTCCATCAAATGCCCTGGTGGTTAATCGTTTTATTTATGTTTACAAAAAATTATTTTGTAAAGAGTATTTGGGTTACAATGCCGTCTCGTTCAAATGCATCTCTTGTGTCAGAGGATAAATATCACCCTAGCTTGGAAATAGATGCTGCTGGCATTACATTTAAGAAACTCAATGTTAAACCTGTGACGAAATATAATTACAACAAGGCAGACTACAATGTGGTTAGTGAGGCATTGGCACGTGGAGACTGGCCTACTATTTTAACGGAGGTTCGACTGACAATGTTGTCGATAATTTTTATAAAGAAATAATACAATAATAAAAACTTGTATACTACAGACAAAAGTTCCTAACACACAGAGTTATCCTATATGGTACAGTACACCTTTAATTAATATAATTAAAAACAACATTCGAGTTCAACGAAATTGGATAAAGTAGAAAAATCCTAGAGACTATGATGGGTTTTCTCTCTTACGTAACCGACAGAAAATTTTACAATCTACATGCATAATTTCCTATAAGAAAAAAATTCAATATTTAATCAAGATAATCCTTAAACATTTTTGGTGGTACCAAAAGTGTCTACGCGGTAAAAGAGGAGAATATCCCAAAACTGTGATTCTATGAGGGACATAATTTAGCAATATCCACGACATTTGTTTTGGTTTTAGTAAATTTATCGAAAGCACCTTCTATTAGTCTGCAGCGAAATACTAATACACTAATATAATGAGATCTAAGTCTAGATCTATACTAATATTGTCAACTTATCCGTGCCTGAATCTGAAGAACATATTGTTAAAATTCCGAATACCAAATCGAAGTTCTCGTCGGACAGCATTATTGGATACACTGGCGATGAGCACAAAATATGGAAGCAACTGCTCAGTAAATCGGTTAGCCGCTAACTACAACAGCTTATTTCTCACTCACACATATTCAATACGAAGAAAGCAGAATTTAAAGAGGCTTTGAAACAAGAAGCTTCATCTTGATTTATTATTAAAACACGCAAATGCATACACATATACGTACACACGCACACACTCAAACATTCGCACACACACAACGAACAGTCCTGCTGATTAGTGTTGTGATCCGTGATTAATGAATGCTCAAATTACTTTATATTTACACTTTTACTGTAACCGTGACCTGTATGATGTATCGGTCTCAGTATTGTTTAGTTATATTTTATAACGTGTTTACTATAAGCACCGGCGGATTACCGAAATAAATATCTTCGTATACATCGTAAATTAATAATCGCTTATTTTTTTAATTTCTACTTTCGATTTGTTGCTTTCGTATACAATTCGTAAACAATATTATCACGATATACCAAGAAAATATGTTTTTCAAGTATAATTCTATGTTACTTGAGGTTTTCTAAGAATATTTACAATACTATGATAAATATAGTAATACATGGGGGAGATATCTAGAATAGAAGTGGAACAATTCTGCTAACAGACACTTGGAAATAAGTGAAAATGGAGTGATTAAATACATTTATTTTATTATAGTTTTAATTTAAATAATTAATAACAGAATATAATATACTATTATACTATAAGTATTAACGTAAGATGTCCAATGTTTCACATAGAAAACGTATATATATATATATATATATATATATATATATATATATATATATAAAATAAATATAGTATATATGTTATTAATAATTATTTGTTTTTTACAACTAGGTGCCTTTCGATGGTCTGAGACAGGTTTTCCCTCCAATACCGGCGTTGGTGATAGCCTCAGTACTGTTTCTACCTATTTGGTGCACACTATCATATCCCTGGATCAAAATGGCCGGCGGTCTTATAGGTATGTATTTTTTTTTTTACAGTACACGACCCGCGTTCAAACAGCCCATGTATATAAAGCAAGAAAGAAATTTAATTAAAATAATTGTAATATATATTTTATAGTTTTAGATATAAATAATTTTGTTACATTTTTTTAATTTGGAACTACTTTAGAAGAAGTGAACATAAGAAAGGGTATAATTTAATTTTTATTGAACTAATATTGTTTCTTTAATACAAACTATATTAAAATTGCTTACAATTCACAATTGACCCACCCATTAACTTTCGCTCCGTCTCTTTCTATTCCCCCTCCCCAGGAGCGTGGAACGTTTAACGCAACCTTATTGGAAGTCGCGTTAGAAGTTTCACTTAAAGAAATATACATATTTTTCTCCTATCAAATTTAATTTAACATTCTCTATACTATTTATACAAAAAATATAAAGTATTATATTGAGATATCAAAAATTTAATTCATAGTAATGTTTCTTTCATACTTATACGTTAATATTTGATTAAATAAAGAGACGAAATAACAAGAGTAGAATAAAGAAAAAATACTCGTTCCTTAATGCATAGATATTGAATATTTTAGTAAATTATGTATATATATATATATATATAAAATATTAAATGGTCTGTTTGTTATTTCAAATGTTTGTTTCTCAACTGCTTGTTTATATTTACTTGATATTATAAATTTTATTTGTCTGTCATTTTTTATAGTATCATATATAAAAAATTGTATTAAGATTTTTTCTCTCTCTCTCTCTCTCTCTCTCTCTTAATACGCACATAACGCTAACCTATAGTACAGTAATTACTCCATCAGATTACAATTCATACACGTTAGTACAACAGTTCTTGCTTATTCTCATTATTTGAAAGGCGGCCGCTGATAAAGGTGTCATGTAGGTATAGTTCTTTGGTATTAGCGCCTGATGACGACGGCCTGGTTTGGAAGGACGTAGCTGTGTATTATAAATGTGCTCGTATTAGATTTTTTGTTCCTTGTTCTCAGAATCTTATTGGTTAAGTCAGAAAAATAAAGAATATTGACTTCTATATTAAATAATATTTAACCAACCATAATGATTAATTAATGACTCTGATTATATTACGGATGTAAATATGTTTAAAGTACTGGTAGATGATCATTATATCTTTATTTATATTGTAAATTTTATTAATAATATTTAAAGTTTTATATCACTTATCGTCCATTTGTATTGATTTAAAATTAATATTTTACAAAATGTCAATTTCCGAACGCATGTGTAGAAATATGACGCTTCTAAATTTAAATTTATAGATAGATGATCGCTAAAAAAAAGTAGCATTCAAAAAGTTTTTATTTAAAAAAAAATTGCTTTAATTTTTTTTTTAAGTTTGTTATAATATTATTGAATGTGGACGAAATAAAAGCAGGTTTTTCATTGGCTAGAACACTCACAAGCAATGTCACCTGTATTTCAATATGCCAACGTTTTCCCCCACCAGAGATATCTGGATATTACAGTCTGTGGTATTCCAGTATTGTTTGCGATGATAAACATAATATTATACTGACACCAAACTCGCTCTAAAATGTTACTGTCACATTTTTTCTTAGTGAGTAGTAAATAGTGTTTATCTTGAATTATCGAAAATGGACAATTATCAGTGAATACAGGTGATGTTATCAGTAGCGGGTGATTTTCCTGTCGATGAGGTAATATCGTAATTAAATTCAATAAAAATATACAAAGGACGTTGTTTTATACAACAATCTTGGTAATATATTACAAATGGCTGACATTGTCTATGAACAATCAAAGACTAATATCAAGTATATATATATTTTTTTTATTTTCTTGAAATAAAACTAATATTTTTCGCTTTTACTACGCGTTTATAATTATTTTTATCAGCATACTCCCGAAGTGTCGGTTACTCCGTGATCACGGTTTAAAATCTCCAATTCTTCTCTTCTTGTTTTTCTTGTCCATTCTCCATTTTTTCTTCTCATTCTTCGCTTCCAGTTTCTTCAATGGGTCAGCTAGCGATTTCGACTTGATAGTTTTATTTTGTTATTCTTGTATATATTTATTACTAACTACTTATTTACTGTGATACCAAAAAATAATCAAGACTGCCTTAGACATTGTTTTGGTGTCTCAGCCAAGTTAAGTAACATTAGTTCGCCTATCCTAAGTTTGGTTTTAAATAATAAACTATCTGCATATAATTGTGTATAGGAACTTTTATTTCATATGCTATGATACTAACCTTTTTGTCATGTCAGGCCTTTAAACCGAACAAATTTTTTTTTTTTACGTAGTTGTACTTTTTCATTCTTAAGTCGATCTTAAAACGTCCAAAAATTACGGCAGTCGGCATCATTTATAACCTAATTTTACACACAGTTCCTTATCTAGAATGAAATTATTGTCATCGATCTAGATATAAAAAAATGCAAAATCCTACATGGAAAATTAGATCGCGGCTTTAGTTTCCACTTATCAAGTCTAATGTCTGCAGGTTATTAAAAGATGAAAAGTAACTATTTTATCTTTCTATTTCCCAGATTAACGTATGTAGTTATTTTTTTCTTTTAATATGACCGCATAATATTCAAGGCAAACGGACGTTCGAAAGAGACATCTCTCATCAAATGCATAGTAATATATTATTTTTTCAAGACATGTAATATTAATAACAGTGTAATTTGTCACAGTCTTGTGTAGTGTGTTGTGTATTGTAATTGATTATAGGTTATCTTGTGTATGATATGATTCATTACTACGTGCACCACGGCTCACCGAGCGACGGTACATACCTTTACGCGATGAAACGCTATCATTCAAATCATCATTTCGTGAACCACGACAAAGGTATAAACGTGAAACAGCTTACAGAACATCTTATTTATGATGACATGTCAACTGTCAAATAACTGTCAGATATATGTCAAGCTCAACTGACATTAGTTTTTTTTTCAGCTTTTGGTATAAGCAACAAGCTGTGGGATCACGTTTTCAAAACGCTGGTCCACGTGAAGAAATTGGGTTTCGGTCTCAAGTGGTAGCGTGTCAGAGACGATTTAGTTCATATATAAAAAAAGACAAATGTGTAATTGGTTAATCGCTTATACGATTTGAACGAAACGTTTTTTTGAATATTTTATTTATAATATTTTTATTTGTTCCTAATTCGAAAAATTTTAACTTATTTCTTTTAACGTTAAGATAGTTTTACGACACATACATAGTTGGACTAGAATTTTCATTATTCACATTAAATGACATCGTTCGGAAACTTGTTACACAAGTATAATTTAATGAGACTATTCATCTGTATATTTTCTTCACCGTTCTGATTAAACGACAAATGTTTTATTTTTGAAAATGTCAATCATACTAAGTCGAATAAAAAACCTTAATTTTCAAGCCGTTCAAAAATTAACTCAATGTTTGCATTTTTTTTTATCGAATCGTACCCATTTATCAACGAAATTATCAGTTGTAAGAAATATTTGTGATAAAGGTGTGAAGTTACGACTAAAGTTTTTTTTACACCGTATTGGTTCGACACTTGGTTAATTTTGTTGCCATATTTTTTTTATATACTATTAAAAATAAACTGATTATTGTGTTCAGTTTCCTTATACGCTAACAGTCTATAACTGCAATGTTTTCCTCGAACTGTCTATTTTGCAACCATTCTAAACGTGTATAAATAAAACTGACAGTTCTCATATAACATTGAAAATAACGATCACATTACCACAGACTATACATTAATTAACAATTATTTTTTTTATTATAATGAAAAGTGTTTTATTTTTTGTTTTATATTTACATATTAATGTACAGGATAAAAAAAATACATAGCATATGTGACAATATTAACAAAATGATTGCGATATAGATGTAGTTAGAAGTGGACACCACAAATAATAAATGTATATTTTTATACTACTTTGTTTTATTCTCCTCCCTATATCTGTTATAGTCTGTGTGGGTGTGTGGGTGTGTGGGTGTGTATATATCGGCATTAATGACGGATGCGACATGAAAATAACTTGAGGCTGTCATCAATTATTATAAAAATATAAAAACTTATTGGTATTCATAATCATTGTTAGAAGTAAAGCGAAATCAAACACTGATTAAAAGGAGAATAGAACTATGTTTGAATTCTGGTATAAATAGGACGTCTGGACGCGCGACAGCGGACTGCAGGGTTCAGCGAGGGCGGAGCATAAAGAATGTGATTATGAAGAACCTTCGAGAAATACAAGAACATTTAGAAGAATTGAAGTTTCATTTTATAATATCATGGAACGTACTGGAAGAAGTGACATTACTGACGTCAGCGAGGCCGGCGTCTGTCTCTCTTTAAACAACGAATTTGTATTAAATCCGATATACATATTATTATCTATAAATGAAAAAAGGATTTATTAATGAAAACTATTAAGGGTGTTATTTAGTTTTTTTTTTTTATCACAGCAACTTAATGAATAAAATGTTATTCCCGTTCGGTTAAAAACGCAAATGTTTTTAAGTAATCTGCCCTTGTATGTTTGGACCATGTGGATGTTAGAGGAAAGCAGATGAAGGCTGCACTTGACAAACGAATGGAATACTGCCATAACTGTTTTGGAGTATTTAATGCCATGATAAAAAATGTCATTTTTGAAAACATCTGGTCGATAGTATGCCTCACGACATGTCCGTGAGAGCGACGTAATTTATAGATGATCAAACCATTTAACAGTTTGTTATTGATTTGCACAGAATCCTTCGTGTGATATTTTAAATTCTATCTATTTATATGAATGAAGAAAATAGTCTTATGTATAAAAAAATTTTTACTTAAAAAAAAATATACTAAATATTTTTTAAGAATATCTTAAACAAAACTATATGAAATATTTATTTTTATTTGTATCAAGTTTTTTTTGTTAGAGTGGAAGTCTAGTTTAAACGTATAGAATCTTTTTTTAATTAAACTCCATTAAGTGCAATGTCAACGTTGTCCCTATCTAGACTCTAGAGCATGAGAATATAGTCGGCATATCTAATCTAAGATCTCATTAACTTCGTTTATTAAGATTTCACTTCGATGTCCGGTTACTGATTCTGTTTCTTTCCCAATGTAATCTCTCATATTTTTCCCTCCGACTTAAATGAATCTGTAAGATTGTTTATTAATTTCTCTACAGTAATATTTCAATACTTCTTGTGTATGTGTATTCACTGGAGTTACTATACCATTATGCTTATCGTACCATGGATACTATCTTCCTCATTATCCAGTATGTTTTATTTATTCAAAGGACATAACCGATTTTAATAGAAAAAAAGAATTGGAGTGCAACTTATTACATCACTTCAATATTATTATGTCTTTTATCGCATGTCGCATTACAGTGGACACGCCGAGAAGGGGGAACGTATAAGCAAAGTTTATATGTTGATAACTTGATCACTATTGATTTTTTTATGATTAGGGTTGAAGACATGAGATGGAAACATCTATACCCCTTTAGAAAATGATATATATATAAATATATATATATATATATTCGTTAAAAATTATCACCTTACATCTTAGTGAACTTGTAAAGAAGGTAAATTACTAACTGTTTGTTCGGGTGAAATCTTGCAATGTAATTTTAAAGCTCTTGTCCTGAACCAACGAACCAAGAAACAAGTAAAACTTTATTGGAATCAATTTGTATAGGACTGAAAATTCTTAAAAATGTATTCACTGTAGGGTTAGGCAACAATAAGATTTATAATATTACTCTTTATACGAGCCAAAACTAGCGATTAATCTGTTCTCCGGGAACGGCTGTAATGCAAAAAAAATTTTGCTTTTTCAAATTGACCCACTTTAAACAACAATTGTCTTCGTATTTGTCGTTACTCCACTAAACCAACTTTGTTTTGCTCACAACAATAGTATAAGAAATATTTTTAACAAAGTAATGTATTTGAGAATATGTCAAAAAAGTCGTAACTAATATTATAAATACATTTCAAGAAAAATTATAAAACCTTAAGATGTTTAAAAGATGTATATATGTACGGTTTGCAATATTGGTGTTGCCAAAAACATACGTATAGGAAGCTCTTAAATACCAGCCTCTCCAATTCCTGCTTTCAACCATAACATAATATAAAACATCGTGACAATTAGTCCTCCAATGAAACTAAAAATAAAATACAATACTATCGAGGTTAAACTTACAAACTAGAAGTAGAGACCAACAGTAAACCAGGTTGTGTATAGCTTCACCTGTTTATTATAGAAAATATAACATAACGAGCCTACAAATGATGTATATTGATTACATTAAGAACAAGTTCATTTTATTCTAAGAGCCATAAAATACCTAATACATAATTTGTCTAATTTCAAATTTTTTATGTACAGATAAAAGCAAAAACTTGTGATTAGTTGACGACAGTCAAGGTGATTGAATGACACAATACTATCATAAGAAATATTACTATTTTTCTAATAATTACTGTGTCAGAAAATTTTGCAAATTGTGAGTCACACTCGTGTTAGAGCCAAATTGTAATAAGACTTGCAAATCGCTATATATTTTCACAAAATTTCTCAAGTTTAACGATAACCTTTCTTAGAATTAATTTATTACGAAATTAAATATCAAACATGTCATATCCAAGATTTGATGTTTTGTTACGTAACAGACGTGACATGATAAGATGACGCCATGTTTGATTTCTAAGTAGTTGTTTTCATTAATCAATAACCTTTTCATTATATTAGTCATTCTTAAACTCAGTTTATTTGGTTAATAGTTATTTGTAAATTATAATGTGATTATTGTTTTTATATTTCTACGTAATTATATACACAATGTCCGAAAGCAAATTATATAGAAGTACAAATTGTTTAATGGTGTCGGTGTTGCTATACTTATTATTTGCTTCTGTTAGTGCGTGCCTCAACACCGATTGGGATTGTTTATTTGACGATATTTTATCGGACGTGGGACCTATTTTGTCATGTGCAACATCAAAATTGAAAAATTTATTTTTATCTTCAGGTAAGTCTTGTTGTTGCATTTTCTAAATTAATTTTAATTGATTTGAAAGAGACGTTTAAAGGAATGAATGAAGTCTTACTGCATTAGAATTATTGTAATGCTTATTCTGTAATCAAAACACCAGTTAAGTAAACCTATGTTTGTTAAGTAATAATTCTGAGGTGATATTGGTGTATTAGCAGAAGATGCAGAGGATTGTCCTATAACGTCTGATGTAATCTCTGAAAGCCTTAAAAGTGGTAGAGAGCTCTCCAAAGAGGCGAAGAAGAGGGGCAATAAGTTAGTACGGAGTGGAGTCAGCTTGGAAGCCTGTTCCCCCGCACTATTACATTTCTTCTCAGCAAAACTTCCCAAAGAAGCTATAAAGGCTTCCGAATTGTCGAATGAACTACTCACTGCTACTAAGATTATGCAGATGAAGGTGTGTTTAGAGTAAGTACCACTGCTTATACAATACACAGATCATTTTAATCGAAATTCCTTTTAACTGTCCTTATTAATCTCACGCCAAACAGGTCCAATGTTACTCCAAACACATTTACCGCTTTCCTCGACAGTAATTGTATACGACCGCATGAGTTATATTGCAAGCCGGCGAATATAAAATGTACAGGGTGTGATAAATATAGAACAATTGACGGCACATGCAACAACAAGCAGCATCCAACGTGGGGCAGAAAGGGCGCACCTTTCGCCAGAATTGCTTCTACAAGATATGCTGATGGTAAGATTGGTAAAAAAAATAAAGTAACCGAAGTTACAGAGATTAGCCGGAACGAACAGACAGCCGGTTAAATACTGCAAAAAAAGGTTCCTTATATGTACATTAGTATTTAATAAACAGCGGTTGTTTTAATAATTTAATTTTAAATAACGTTCCAAATATTATCTGTGACAGAGTGAATGCTTGCTTTAGTTAAAGTATTGTTATGATCATTATTAAAAAAAAAAACACTGTTATGGCATCATAGCCTTAAATATTGGCGCCCGACGTGGGACCTAGGGGTTCTCTATGAAATAATATATGAACAAAATCTGTACCTCTCTTAAGGTATATATACAATGCCAGTGTCAACAAACGGGAATCCTCTCCCGAATCCCCGCAGCTTATCCACACGCCTGTTCAGCGATCGCGGCATCTCCAGCCGAGTGCTGAGCGCTCTCAATATGCAGTGGGGTCAGTTTGTGACCCATGATATGTTATTTCAGGTCATGGAAGTGACTGGTGAGATATTAAATTATAAATTTAACATCGTCTTAAATATTTTCCATACATTTATTTTCTAATTAGTTAGTCGGTCGAGTAGATATTTCTTAAATTGTTTTAACTGTCAACACGGCATTGTTTAACTGTTCTTAAGTACTCAATGATAAAAAAAGTCATTACAGAATAAAATCGAGCAACAAAAAAGGTTTTACTTTAAATAAATTTAGATGAAGGCGGAATTCAGTGCTGTTTAGGCGTTGGTAAGGACATTTTACCAAAAGAGCTTCTAAACGACAAGTGCATACCGATTTGTGTGTCCGAAGACGATCCATTTTACAAACACCACGGCATTAAATGTTTGAACTTCGTGAGGAGTGTTACAACCCACAGAGACGACTGCAGCTTGGGACCGGCTGAGCAAGTATGTTTTTCATGTGTTTCATTTATACCACGGAAACACAAAGATCTTATGATATTTGGCAGTTATATTTATACTTCAGGTAATATAACCTTCAAAATTAAATTAAAAGGGCTCCATTGAGTTTCACTTATGAAATTTTAATTTTAAATATTTTTATTTGCAAAGTTTAAACAGTAGCATAGATCAATAACTACTACATTTAGCATTTGTTATGATTTTCATTTGGTATTTTTTTTTGTCCGTTAATTTAAAGAGAATTTATTTTTAAACTATGTAGGTGCATACAAAAATCAATTATGCAGATCTTGCGGATTAAATAGAAATAATAACATTTGCATAATCAATTGTATAAATGCAAGTTCATGTAGATAAAGTCTACTAATAACGATTTTAGATGAACACGGTGACTAGTTATTTAGATGGGTCACCAATATACGGCTCGGAGTCCAAGCTGGCTTCCAAGCTACGAAGCAAGTGTGGGGGGAGGTTGAAGGAAGAAACGAAAACAAACTGCAAAAGGGGTTTCCTGCCCTCAGTTGATGACAAGTTTGAAGTTTGCGATCTGAGGAATACCTCGGAACCGTGTTACATGGCTGGTATTTTACTTTTCCATATTCAACAGAAAAATACGAGAACTACACGCTTATCTTTTTATGTTTTCTGTTAGCTTTGTGACTTAATATCCGCACAAGTTGCTCCCCTTAAAGGAATAGTTGACAGACGTATCTATTTCGTTATCTAGACGAGTCCATAAGAGGCTTGTAAATATTTGGTCCTTAAAGAGATTTAACTGATAACTATTGGGCTATAAACTGAATGTTTGTATAGCTAGGGTGTATATCTGTGTATGTTTAAATAATTAGTATTAAATTTATTTTCAATGTCATAAAGTAATTAAATAGCGGATATCAAAAAGCTATTATAATGACTAAGAATTCTGCAATTCAAAGAGTTAGCAAGATTCTTCTTTCGAGTTGATGTTAAATTCATTATATTTGTTTAAGATACAAAATTGTAATAAGTTATCAATTAAACAGAGATTTTATTATCAATTTCGACTCTGTTCAGGCGATACCAGGATCAATCAAACTCCAACACTGGCAGTCCTGCACACAATACTTCTTCGAGAACATAACAGGGTAGCCGACATACTAGCGTCCCTCAACCCTTTGTGGACAGATGAGAAGATCTATCAAGAGGCGAGGAGGATCGTTGTGGCGGAGATACAACATATCACGTATCAAGAATGGCTGCCTCTCAACTTTGGTATGACATTACTTACTTAACCTAAGTTAGTTGCTGTACACTACCGTTATGAAATTTGAATTTTAGTTAGTTAGTATCTATATAAATCACTTCTTCACTATGTTCTGAATATATGATAATGTGCCAGGTTTTGCTCGCAACTTTAGCTGTTCTGATTAGTTTATGATTCATTTAAGGGTAAGACAGATCTTGGAACCTTAAATTTAATTCGTCGTTTATTATAACTTCCAAGGTGAGAGCTATCTCCGCTATTACCGCATATCTCCCAGCTCCCTGTACAGCCGCGACTACAGCGAGGAGGTGAGCGCTGACGTCATCAACAGTTTCGGTGCCGCAGCCTTCAGGTTCCTCCACACCATCATCCCGGATACGATCATGTCCTGTCCAAAAAAATGCCAAGCAGCCTATTTATACAAGTATGGTATTTTCTTAAGTTTTTTACTTCATCATCTGACATGATCCACCCACGTCCTTCCTGGGAAGTTACATGGTGGACGCCTTTGCTCTTTACTAAAAAAAATTTCTATGTATTAAACTAAAATAGAAGTAATATTAATAGTTGTTAATAGTAAGCTCAACTTCTTTAGATGCTAACAATAAGTAAGAATTAACTTTCTTATAACAAAGTCACTTCGTAATTTCCAGATTAAGCGATTACTATTTTAATCCGAGTCTTCTAGAATCTCATAGAGAGTCCTTTGACGACATCGTCCGTGGTATCATAACTCAGAGATCAGGGGAAGCCGACCCTCACTGTACAGCTGAGGTCACCAACCTACTATTCAAATCCCATAACAAGTGGGGTCTGGACCTTATAGCCATGGACATTCAAAGAGGAAGGGATCACGGGCTCGCTTCTTATAACGACTATAGGTGAGATACATCTACAAACTTTCCATTCAAATAAATTTATATAGAGAGAGGAGCTTGGACGGTGGGGGGAGCGTTTAACGCGTGTTAGATAGGGGCCTTTAAACCTACACCTGGGTCGCAAGTCCCAGGCACTGTTGAAGCTCCTCTCCCTGCAACGACGGACCCGGCACCCGCACGGTGACTCTATGGAATGCTGAAAGGTTTCGTGTCTAACATTATTTATAAATGAATTATTTAATAACCTTTTACAATGTGAGCTCGATTTCATTGTAATAGAAAGACGTACGAATAAAAATAAAAAACATAAATAACGTAAAAATAGTTAATTAAATAATTGCAATTTATTTGGAAAATAATGTTTTTTATTGAATGTTTATGAAACGGAAGCGACTTAACAAATTTGATTTAATTTCTAGATTCTGTTTGCTACTAAAAACTTTTCATTATTCAACCAGTACGTGATATTGTGGAATAAACAAAAAAAAAAATTATTTTCATTCACCAACGTGATGGTTGGATTTAAACTTGAAATGTTCTGCTGAAATCGCGAGTGAACTTCAGTGTACCGTTTTTTTCCATTACACGACGACTAATATCGTTTACGTTTTAGGGAAATTTGCGGTCTATTAAGGGCGAGGACATTCCAAGATTTGTCCGGGGAAATATCCCAGGATGTGAGTACCGTTTATAGTTCATGAGATAACATCACACGGTTACGTATTACAAATTATGCTTTTTCAGAGAATCAACGCTCTGTCACAGCTGTACGAGTCAGTGGATGACATAGATTTGTTCGTGGGCGGCGCCATGGAGCGTGATGTACCAGGCTCGATCCTCGGGCATACCTTCCAGTGCATCGTGGCTGAACAGTTCTATAGGAGCAGAGTCGGAGATAGATTCTTCTATGACAACAGCGAAATGCCTCATTCTTTTACACCGGGTAAGAAAACATCGTTCAATTTAATGAGATCTAACATTTTCGCATTATTCATGGAATAAAACCAATATTTTTTCGGATTAACTACGCGTTTATAATTTTTTTTTAACTACACACTGCCGACGTTTCGGTCACTTTGCAGCAATCCTGATCACTTGCAGACAATTTTTTTTATACGTATATTATTAATGTCGTATAATATGTACATTTTTTAAGAATTTATAATTAATTTCCGCTGAAATCTCATTTTTTTTTAGTATGTAATTCATTTTCAAAACTTCCAGATCAACTCAAGGAAATCAAGAAGGCGTCAGTAGCACGTCTTATATGCGACAACACGGATGTAGAGTTCGTTCAAAAGAAAGCCTTCGAAATAGAAAGCTCTTATAATCCGAAAATATGTTGCGAGGACACCGCTTCCATACCTCACGTAGACCTAACGGCTTGGAAACGACCGAAATTTGAATTATACGACTAAATGAAACAAAACCACGTGATAAAGTAATTTATTAATAAAAAAATGTACAAACAGATTGACCTTAATTGACCTTAAATGATACTAAATAAATTAAGCGTAGAAGACAAAAAGTCGACTGACATACATTTTTTAAGTTCAAACGATAAACAGCTGTAAAGACAGATCCTTAATGGAAAATATATTTTTTTTTAAATACATACAAAAAGGCACAATTATTTGGCGAATCACACAACCGAAATGCGTTTGTAATATTAAAAATAAATTCGAATGTCTTAAAACTATATATATAGATATTTTGCATTAGCGGATACGTTTAATTAAAAGGGCTTTTATATGGCAACATTTCAATCATCTTTAGCATAGACTTATAACAAATAGTGTCGTTAATATATCAACAATTTTCTTGAAGTGAAACTTCTTATGCTACTTCCAACAAGGTTGCGTTAAACGTTTTACGCTCCTGGGGGGGGGGGGGATAAAAAGAGCTAGAGCGAGAGAGAAGCAGAGACAGAGCCAGAGCGAAACAGAGACAGTGCTCGAACACATGCGGGCAATTGATTGTGACTTGTAAGTAATGTTAATAATGTTCGTCTTAAAGGAACACTAACAAGTCCTTAAAAATCCATTCTAACCCTTAAAGTTTTCATTCCAACAAGACGAAATTTTTTAGCAAAGTTAGAAAATATGTTAAGTCATTATTAAATTACTTACTTGGAATAGTCCAAAATTATATAACAGGTTATATGAAAGACGTTGCAATAGTCATCAGATGCTCGCAAAAAGATTTTATTTAAATATAACTACGGATACCAAATAAAATTTCAATAAATTTACGATATATCCATATGGGAATAGCCAATAGCTAGTTTATTATTGATTGAACATTACTATGCTAGGATAATCAATTATTCAATGACCGTAATCTTCTCAAATTCGTTGGCATATTACGGCTTAAACAGAACCATATATTATTTTCACTTATATAAGTAAATTCCTTCCTTGATTTCTGTCTTTACCCCACAATGATGATAGCTTATTATGAACTGAATTCCAAGTTATGGAACTGCTCATCAGTTGGGATAGACCGCCCGAACCAGGTTTGATGATCCTTTCCAGTAATGGCCTCTTATATAATCTGTGGGCCTCTGAACGCTGGTCATCTGTCACTTTCCTGTCATCCAGGTGGGTAAGGGAGGGAAACTGGGATACGACGAAAAGCCTATGGGTGTATATATTAATTATATTAGTGATGTTGTTCAATAATAAAAATTAAAAAGGGAGCGAATGGCGTTTGTGCTATTAAATAAATCACTTTCAAATAAATATATATGTATACATGGTGTGTATCCCAAAACATTTTTTTTTTTTTTTTTGTCTATCTGTCTATATATTCTGCCTTATTTAAGAAAATACAAGACTGGCTTTGACAGGACTATAACTGGCAGATTGCTAATATTTTAAGGAGTAACAGACTATATTTTATCTATAAAATTTTATCTATTTGTAATACTGTAAAAAATAACAATCAATAGTTATTTTATTTATTCTAACTTTGACCAATAAGGGTGAGGTTATATTTATACAATGCAGATAAAGCCAAGCTAAATTGTGTAAATTAAAAAAATACATTTACCTGTACTGTAAGTACTCATAGAACGTTCCACCATTAAAATAACTAGGCGCTGCCGGGTTACCCATAAGGGACAGATACTGCAAATTTGGACAAGACTCCTTAAGTTTACCCACCCACGGATATAAAGACGATATCTTACATCTGTTCAACCTATAATAGAAAAATTTTCATCATTAAACATAGCTCAGTATAAAATAGAATTCTAAGTGTTACAAGGACCTAAATTATTAAAAAAAAATTTTTTTTTTTTAGTTGGTATTAAAATTATACCATCATGACTATTACAAAAGCTTTTCAATAAATATTCATCATAGTAATATTTGTGTAGAATAACATAAAGCCTATATTTTATAAGAAATTCAGTGTTGTTCTGCATGGAAACAGCATAAAACTTGTTTGTATAGTGACTTGAAACAGACAATAGATGGCGCTGATCGTTGGTCACTATATTTTCTTAGCATATTTTTCACCACCTACTTGAATTTATAAATTCTGAAGCATACAATCACAAGCTATGTGGTATAAGTATATAATAAAAATTGTTGAATAATGTCTTAAATAGAATATAATAATAAAAATATTAAATAAATGAAGTCTTAGGAAATCATAAGAAACATTATTAAGCAATAATTTTTTTATGGTGAAAATATTAAGAATTTCATAGTTTACAGGAAATTTTAAATGTGTATAAGCTTACCATAGCAATTGCAGCTTTGGCATGGGAGGCAGAAGACAATTTTCGGTGATGGGGTTATCGTCAGCTATGAGAGACGTCAGGTGCTTGAAATGAACAAGTGCATCTAAATTTCTGGAAATACATTTACATACATAAAACAAAGACAAAAGAATTTAAATATCTTTTTATTTAGATACAAGACTACCAGTATTTATATAAATAAATAATTTCAACAATTATGATCTCAACATAAGAGCACGTTTGGGCTATTATTTAAATTAAAATAAGGAAATATATTATTAAACGTTCACTGACACAAGCCGAAGTACAGTCTGTTACTTCCGGAATCTTTCATCCCAATTGCTTAAGCAATTAAATTTTTATGTCAAATTTAGTGAATTTAGCAAATGTTAAACTATGTGAAGTGAGCTAATATATTGTAATAATTTAAAAATATATCTTTGTGTCATTAAAGAAGGTTTCTGAAACACTAAATATGTTATCTAAAACAATTTTAACAAATTATAAAATTGTTGGCTAGTATGCAAAATAAGCAATAAAAAATTAAGTTTATTTTGACTGTATTCAATTTTTATAATTTTTTTTTTGACTTACGTAATTTTGTTATGACTGATATCCAAATAAATAATGTGATCCGAAAATCTCTCCACTATAGTTCTTGGTAGTTCATATAAATTTTCATAAGCAAGAGTTAATTTCGTTGCATCATCTTCAGTGCCATCATTTACTGATCTGTTGATTTTTTAAAAATCAGGTTTATGTTAATATACCAGTATTTAAAGCTAACTGGACGGATTTCAATTTGAATAAATGTCACTGCCTCCTTATAATTAAGATGTTTTTATATTAAAATATGAGCTACTGACGTATATTCTAAGATATTAAGGACTATTTATTTATATTTATAATAGTCTACATACTGTATTAAATCTGGTGGAATTTCACTTTGGTTCATTGTTGTCATAGAATCCTCTACGACGTCTTTCGAAACATCAACTGTGATAAGACCTTCGTCGGCACTATGTAGACAAAATATTTCTTATATGAATGAACTGTACTATGACCGATAAGCGGTAGGTAACTGTCTATAAAATGTGAGTCTAAAGAGAATTGTCACAATAAATACGTAGGTAATCAAATATAAATTTCTTAATTTACTAGAGACGTCTGACAAATGACAACAGGTAGGTACCTACTAACTGCTAAGGAATAAAGAAATAGAATAAATAACTAACATTTGAAAGGTGTAAATGTGACATGTATTGCTTAAACACGTGAAATTTTTTATAGTTCCTATTTTTTTTGTTTTCAACTAACTACTTTAGGCATTTTACATATAAAGACTTACTGTTGAAGGCTTAAAATAACATAAAATTTTATTTAAATACGTGTACAAACTTTTACTTTTTTATTCTATTAATTATAATTTAGTTATTTAATGAGTTTATATTAAAAAAAAGTAAAACTGAATATTATTTTTGTTAACTTACTCTTTAATAAAATAATTTTGAGTTTCCATACCAAACGTATTAACAACACACAATTATCTTTTACCAAATGGTTTGTTTTGAAATGACCAGAATGATTAATATTACAATTTATTATCAAATTCTTATCAATCCACAGGCGCCAATAATACGAAGAGATAAGAAATTATGTATGTTACATGAGCTAAGTTGTTAATTATAATGTATTTAGGAACCAATTTAAATCCTATTTTTTTAACAATTTTATAAATATTTTTTTGCTTTTTTCATTTCTTGATAATTTTAAAATTCTATACTTGTTTAAACAAAAAATGTATCTATTATATTTTTCTTAATTATATGCTTGGTTTTTCATTATTTGGTATTTGATTCAACAAACACATTTCATAAACATTGACATTTGACTTGTACATTGACAGATTAATGACAGACTGGATTTTGTTATTGTCGACACGTCACTACTCAATGGAAATATAAAATATGTTAGAAAAATAAAATAAATTATTAACTTAACATTTTCTTAACACACCATCTTTGAAAGTAAAAAAAAATATACCGAGTCATACTCATCACATAACAAGGGCTTTATTAAAATGGATGTAAGTAAAGTTAGAGCAAATAAAATAAGACCCACTTCTTTTTTAAAATAATAATTTATTTCCAGGAAAGTAACATTCCCATAGATATTAATATAGGGAAGCTTCAGGATTGGCTTGTGAGTCGACGACATGTGAATAAAGATTGGCAGAAGAACATTATACATGTGAGAGAAAAAATTAATAATGCCATACAGGATATGCCTGCTCACGATGGCATCGCTGCGTTATTATCTGGAAGCTACATAAACTACTTTCACTGCCTGAAAATTATTGAAATACTAAAAGAAACGGAGGCCGACACTAAAAACTTATTTGGCAGGTACGGATCACAAAGAATGAAAGACTGGCAGGATGTTGTAAAAAATTACGAAAAAGATAACATCTATTTGGGGGAAGCGGCTCAATTATTTGTGAGAAATATAAATTACGAGATTCCAAGCCTTAAGAAACAAATCGCTAAGGAGGAACAGTTAGAGATGGTATGTTTTTCCTATATTTGCTATAATTTTTTCTGTTCTATGAATTTTTATGTATATAATATTCAACAAAAATTATTTTATAGGAGTGTGAAAAGAAACGAGCTGAGTATATAAAGAACGAGGCATCATCTAAATCAGAGTTCCTGGTACTCTGTAGACAGCTCGGTATCAAAGGCGAAAAGATAAAAAGGGAGCTCGTGGAGAGGCTTCATGAGCTGCCAGAAATTTATGATAAGGTCTGTTGACTATTATTGAAATCATCTAAGCTTGTTATGCTTTGATATAACTATTATATTGTGGAATGTTGAAATTGAGTAAGACAGTCTAGACTATAGTATAGACTAGTCTAATCTGAATTAGTCTAGATTGTACCGTGTTTTATTACAAAAGTGACATAACTGAAGCAGTCTTTTCCTACTTAATAAAGTTATAAATGTAAAAGTTTATGAGCATGTATGTACGTTTGGTGAGCTTTCATTTAAAAACTAATTTGTTAGTAGCTAAGAGAAAACAAGACAATATATTTTATTAGTAATTCTAGTGAATTCCATCTAGTTCCCGTGGGATCTCATCATATGAGTTGTATTGTATATGAAGATGCAGGCAAAAACTAGTGTAATGAGATCTAAGATGTTCGCGAGTATTCATTTAAATGAAACTAGTATTATTCGGATTTACTACGCAGATTTTATTATTTAAAAAACTACATAATCCCGACGTTTCGGTTACTTTGCAGCAACAGTGATCACGGGCAGACGAGGTGTGAATGTCGTCTAACATAAAAACTAGTGTAAATATGTTAGTTGAGATGATTATCAATTAAATGCTTTCAGATTGGAAAATCATTGAAACCGATACAGTCAGCGATAGATTTGTATTCTGCTTTCACGAAATATATTGTCGGTGAGCAGTCCGAGCCGGTGCTCCAATTGTTGCAGTATGTGGTAGAACACGGTAATACCACGGTCTATGAGTGGACGTACGGAGAACCCCCATTGAGTATTGAACCCGATCCCATACACATTGAATATGAGGACGAGCAAGGCGCTGGTGATGGTGATCAGGTAGGAGTGACATTCAGAGAATAAATTTTATTGTTTGTCTTTGCCGAGTTTGAAATTACTTGCATTGTTATAGTTGAGATTTAATTGTCACTTAAATACTTTACGGAGTATTCATTTAGAAGAATTGAAAAAATATTATGAACATCATGTCAGCGTCTTGAAAGTTACTATAAGTTAAAATTTATGTATTCTCCGTAAAGCTGAGTTTAGACTGGACTAAATGTTAAGTGTTTTTTTTTATATTGAGTAAATAAACACATACTTTCTCTTTCGTCTCCGTCTCCCTGTGCTTATGGTTGCTGAAACCATGTCATACTTCTACTTGTTTAATCATCTGACAAAGATTACAAATATATATAAAATTAGTTTTTCATAAGACTTATCAGATTTTACTTTCCATAGCAGAAGTCACAGAGAATTTTTTTATTTTGTATTTTAGATTGATTTTGGGGATAGTGCAATAGATTTTGGAGCTGATCCTGGTGTTGAAATAGATTTTGGTGATGGCGATGCGAGCAAGGAAATAGATTGGGGCAATATTGAGGTGGAAACAGGCGATGTGGTAAGTGCAGCTAAATATAAATAAAGTTATGTAAATTTTTTGATATATTTGACTGAAGCTCTTTAAGACGCCCCATTTTTTTGCAGCATTTATTGTTACTAAAGACATAAATTTTTCCTTATTGCTCGACAAATATTTGTTGTAAATGTTGCTACCAAATTCTACAAAAAAAATTCTATTGTTCCTTTTTATTTAGGTACATTATACCTTTATGTTTTTTGTTAAGTTTAAAGTAACTTCTTTGTATTCAATGTAGATGGTATATTTGCAAAAACTTTTTAGCAAATTTTATCTGTCTGTTTGTTCTGAATGTCTGAATTCCTAATATCTGAAACAGCTGAACTAATTTTGATAACTTTCATTGGCAGATAACGTATGGAATAAAGAGTAATTTTAGCTACTTTTAGTTTTACTATTGCGTTTGGACGAAATTACAAACGAGATATATTTTTTTCTAAGGATGTATCAGCGGATATAGCAGCCATATCTCTTGAAGAGACTGGTATAGTGCTGGAGGAGCAGGGCGTTTGCGGTGGAACAGCGAGGGGTACGGACGCACTAACTTTACTTGATCACACCACCACAAGGAGGCAGGTGATCGACCAACTCGTTGAGGTACAGACATTTTGACAGCTTGACAGTTTGACGTTGACATATTTAATTAAACATCTAGTTTGGCGGGAAGTAAAATTTGTTGCTAATCAATTGTGGTTGAAATAAAAGGATTTTTTTTTAAATAAAACACGCCGATGTTATATTGTTATAAGTAAATACATATATACAAGAATTACCTACAATGAGCTATCGATGTGATGTGTAATATATGAATATTAAATAATTTAACAGTTATACAGGTAACAGAAACAATGTAATAGATACTTTTTCATTCACAGTTGGAATCCTTTTTGAAGATGCGCTTGTATGAGACAAATGCTGCTAACGAGAGTCTTAGTTTCTCGCTCATAGACCAACTTCCCACAGAGAGTGAGGCTGCTTTATCCGCTATGTTGGCATCTGTGCACAGTGTCACAACTACTCTACTTGCACCAGAGATCAGTCATCTGCACAACGTGAAGCATTCACCGAGGTATAACCTAAGCTTAGATAAAGAAACTTTTATTAATAGTTAGCCTTTTCTTGGTTAAGCTAGCTTGAAATGTATTGCTTTTGGTTGTATCCTTGTGACAATGGGTCCAATAAATTTCCAGAGATTAGTTGAGTGTCTAAAATATGTTTAGTAATAATAATTAAAACAAAAACATAATGAGATGCTTAGATATGCAAAAGTACCACAGAACACTTTAGTATAAACAAAACCTTATGGTAGTTAGACAGGATTTCTTCCATCGGTAGCATCCAATAAAAAAACAACTTTCCACATGAGATGATGGGTAAATCAAATGGTTCCAGGTATGTGGATGTGCTGACCAGTCAGTTGCAGCAGAAGCTGTCTCTGTGTTCCAAGTTATCTAGGCTGGCGGAGAGGGAGGAGGAGAGGAAGGGAGCGGCGGCGGCGAGGGCGCAGTCCCTGCGACCAGCTCTCACCAGGATAGTGGAACGTACCAAGGAACTGCAGCACGAGGTAAAAGATTACACTATAAACATTTCTTGACTTGTACATTTATACAATATAATAATTTTGACAAATTGATATAGTTATTTTTACAGTACATTTATTTAATTATTACCATGTGACAGAATAAGAACTGTTTTCACAAATTATTTTATGTGATATTAAATATAGTTTATTTAATTTAATGAACACAAGACAATAAATTTACATTAATATATGTATTTATCTTAAATATTGCTAGCAGTTTGTCAGATGATATGCTTATATGATGATTAATTTTTCAGTTGGAGAATGAGATATCAAGGAAATACAAAGGCCGACCCGTCAATATAATTGGCGGAGTTAAATTCTTGTAATATATGACAAATAATTGACAAAGTCAAATATATTTTTTAATATATCTGTATTGTAACTATCTGTTGTAGTTTTATTTTAATTCTTCCTAAAACCACTAACCGAGTAAATATTTACATTGTTACTGAATGTGTCATAAATTTCTCATACTTGTTGGACCAAGTCGATTAGTATTTTGAAAGTTGATTTTATTTTTTATAAAACAGTTTGTAATATATATTTTTAAATATCAACAATTTTTCTCTGCAAACTCTGGACTGGAGGGTAGTATGGTTATGTTTATATCTTGCATTTTAGGACATATTATATGTTGAGGACATATCAAATTTCTGTTAATGCATTGAGTCCCTACTGTCGCCTTTTTGCAATAACAGAAACTAACCAGGAACCTTTACTAAAGCATAGGGCCTCATTTAGGTTGAAATTACCCTATCTGGATGTAATTAACGCTTTATATGTCTAATTACCTTGCCTAGATGTAATTTACCCTGTCTTGTCCTGTCTAACACCGTCTAGATGTATCTGACCCTACTGGATGTAATTTACTCTGTCTATGTTTGAGCACCCCATCTACATAAAATCTGACTAAACTGATCACGATTCAAACAATCTTCTGTGAAAACAAATTACAAGAAATTTTCACAAATTCAGTGTGAATGACGGATATCATAAATAAACAAATAATTAAATAGAAAAATAATTCGTATATTACTTAATGTATCAATTTATAATTTAATTATAATTAACCATAAACTACATAAGGATAATAATAGGGGTAATAATAATAAGGGTAATAGTAATAAGACGGGTAAACATAAACATAGGGGTGACAGGTGGTTCCTTTGTCCTCTTGCTTATTGCATTCGGGAGGTAATTGAGAATTGGCGGTTATACATTTGGTTATAAACAACAACATTATCAGCGGGGCTGGCGTAAATTTTGACATTCTGTAATATTATAATACGTATAAGTATTAAAAATCATCAATTTATCAAATGGTGTTTGTTTTATTTAAAAATGATAATAATTACCTTTCGCACAGTAGATTAATACTGCTAAAATTGCTTTGTCGGTTTGCTCGTGTAGAAGTAGATCGAGTGATCAATAAGTGATTAAATTAATTAAAATTTGATTGAAGAATATATATTTTTTAATCAATTTCGAAATTCAGCTCCAACCGTTTATGCATCACATCGGAAAATTGCTTTTGATTGATTTGAAGAGTGTAATCGGCCATTTACTGAATAATGCGTTTGGATTGCGTAACCCTGCACTTTTATTACTATGATGTAGGCTAAGATGTTTGTCCGTAATTATAATTAGTATGTTAGTTGAATTTTCTTTATGAATGATGCTATTATAATTGAATGATAATGTTAGTTAAAACACGATTATTTGGTTTCAATTTTCATTCATTAAGTGACGTCAAATGTAAAACTAGGGGTAAGTAACGAGAAAATGACAGGTAATATTTATTTACATATTTTGAACGTGCTATAATCAGCCTCGATAGTTGTTAGTCGTCTTGGGTACATTAATTATAAGTAAAGAATCTTTTAAATAAATATTGAGAAAAATCGTTTAATCTCCTTTGGTATATCAACACATAAGGCATTCATTCCAACCAAACTTCATTTGGCTGAGATCATTGCAATAAATTTAAGCATGGTCACCAACGTAGCGTTCGAAGTAGTTTCAGACTTGATTTTTAATGTCCAGTATAACACTGGAAGCCAGTATTCATAGTTTTCAAATACAGTTGATACTTAAATGTTGCCATTACAAAATTCCAATGGTTCAGTATTATAATTCTTCTTCTTCTTCCTGGCAATTATCCCAGCATTAGCCAGGGTCTGCCTTCCTGCTCAAACTCCTCCACTTTGCACGGTCTTTAGCATCCGCGGTGGTAAGTCCATTGGCTCTCATATCCTGCTTCACGGTGTCCAGCCATCGCTTTCTTGGGCGTCCTGGGGGTCTTGCTCCAGGGACCGACATGTCAAGGCAAATTTTTCCGACGTAATTCTCAGGCCGGCGTGCAACGTGGCCATACCATCTCAGGCGACTCTCTTGAAGCTTATCCGCTACGTCACTGACTCCAAGACTACCTCGGATAAATGTGTTACGTATACGGTCAGCCCGCGTTACGCCACACATCCACCTCAGCATCTTCATCTCCGTGACGTGAAGCTCCTGAGTGTGCCTGGACAGTGTTGGCCAACATTCGCTTCCATATAAGAGAACCGGTCGGATTATGCTCTTGTATATTATTCCCTTGAGCTTGGTAGGTATTCTGCGATCGCAGACCACACCTGTGACCTCACGCCATTTCGCCCAAGCAGCGCTGATCCGGGCTTGGACATCGTGATCGATGCCTCCGGACTCATGCAGAATAGATCCAAGGTACCTGAACTTTTCCGACTTAACGGCTGGTTCAGGACCTATATGGATAGTGCAAGAGTCCGGGCTTCCGCAAGCCATGTACTCGGTCTTCGTCACATTTAGTTTAAGACCACCGTTCTCAAGCGTACCCTTCCAGAGGTTCACTCTTCGCTCTAGCGTCAACCTGCTCTCATCAATGAGCGCTATGTCATCGGCATACATCATCAGCCATGGAGGCTGGTCCTGGATGTTAGCCGAGACAGTGTCCAGCACTACATTGAACAAGAAGGGGCTAAGAGCCGAGCCTTGGTGAACCCCTACTGAGATCGGAAAGGGTTTTGTATCGCCAACAGCAGTCCTTTTTTTTTTTTTTTTTTTTTTTTTTTTGATGACGCAGGGAAACTCTTTTTACGAGCCGTCTCACCGGCCTTGGTGGGGCCGGAGAGGATGTGTGAGACTCGACCTGGGCAGGTCCCTACTCACTAAAACCACTGCGAAAGCCATCGGCCGCTATGTTGGTGCACCCCGGATCTGTCAGCGACAGGGCACACCAGCGACTGGCCGGTCCTGGCAAAGACCGGACTTACTCCCTCGGAGAAAGGAGGCGATCCCGGCAATTAGGACCGCCCCGACGACGCCGGGCTTTCACAGGAGCCGGGTTACCAGCCCGACCCCAGCCCGTAGTGGAGGGGCGCTATTGGAGGCGTTGCGAATATCGCCTCCGGCGCGCCCCCCCCCGTCGTCTGCGGAGGGAGGGTGCATCAGCCGCAACCTCCCGTTCCCGCTCAGATGCCTCCTTCGTGGACATGACCGTCTCACAGAAGGAGGACACCGCCATCCAGGACCTGTCACTCTCGAGCATCTTCTCCGCGACACTCGAAAGCGACAAGCCCACTCCGCCGAGTGCCGCCACAAGGTCTTGGCGCTGCGCAGCCCATCTCGGGCACACCTCGAGGGTGTGCTGGGCTGAGTCCACCGCAGCGCCGCACTCATGGCAGCCTCCTTCCGGCTCTCTCCTGGCCACCCGACACAAGTAGTCACCGAAGCAGCCGTGCCCGGTGAAAACCTGCGTCAGACGGAAAGTGAGGGGCTTGCGTTTCCGCCTCATCCAACGCTCTAGGACCGGCCGGAGCGCAGCCGTTGTACGTTTACCGTACGGCTGGCCCGCCAGGTCCTCCCCCCACTCCCGCATAAGGCGCGACTCCCCCTGCCGGCGAACCGCCCGGATCTCCTCTGTCGAAGGGTTCTCTCCGAGAGCCCTCCTACCCGAGACGTAGGAGAAAACCTCGGCGAGAACCGACGCCACAAGATCGGAGACCGTACGGTACCCCCTAACCACCCTCACCGCGGGCGCCCTTTGCGCCGAGCGCAGAAGGGCCTTGACCCCGCGGCTCATCGGGCGATCAGCCCAAACGGGAGCACCGTACGTGGCTATACTCCGACAGACCCCAGAGTATAGCCGCCTGCAAGCTGCGCTGGGACCTCCGAGGTTCGGGAGGAATTTCCCCAGCGCACCTGCCGTCCTCCTGACCTTCGGTCCCAACTCTCTGAAATGGGGCACGAAGGTCCACCCTCCGTCAAGGGTGAGCCCCAGATATTTCATGGTAGGGCTCACCCTGACCCTCCCTCCTCCTATGAGGAGGGTGGCACCCGGCGGGGTCCTTTCCGCCCAGTCCCGCGGAAGAGGAGGGCTTCGGTCTTGTCGATTCTGACCCGAAGCCCCAACCTCTCTATGCGGCTGACCACGAGCTCAGTTCCGACCTCGGCCAGCCGCGCCGCCTCCTTGTAGCTCCGTCCCCGGGATAACACGAGGGTGTCATCAGCGTAGCATATGACACCCATCCCGGGGAGGAGGCGGCTCCGCAGGACCCAGTCATACCCGACGTTCCATAGGACAGGTCCCAATACCGAACCCTGTGGAACGCCGTTGTCGACTGTCCACCACTCTATGGACCCCCTCCGGTTCTCGACTGCCACCCTCCTCTGGGAGAGGTAGCTGCCTAACAGCCTCCTCAGATACAGGGGCACTCCGAAGTATACGAGTGCCGCCTGTATCACGCTGTGTGGGAGGCTGTTGAAGGCGTTGGCGATGTCCAGCGACACCGCCAACACTACCTCTCCTCTGCGTTCCGCCTCTTCCGTCACTGCCCTCAGGCGTTTGAGGGCATCAACGGTCGACCGGTGGGCTCGGAACCCGAACTGGGACTCTGAAAGTCCCGGTCCCGAGCCTTCCTCCAGGTGCCGAACGAGACGGGTGGCTATAATCTTCTCAAAAGCCTTCCCCGCCTCGTTCAGCACAACCACCGGTCGCACCGCAGAAGCCGAGTCCGGAGGCCGGCTGCCTTTCGGAAGTAGGCATAGCCGGCCTTCCTTCCAGGCCCTCGGGAACTGCTCGGACCTCAGACAGAGGTCGAACAGCTCCCTGAGGGCTCCTCCGAGGTGCACCAGGGAGAGAGCCAGAACCCTCCCGTGCACCCCGTCCGGACCCGGTGCGCTCTTCTTACTCTGGAGGCGAGCCAAAATCGCCTCCATTTCAGACTCCGTGATGGTGGGCGGAACGCGGTCGCCCTCTTCCAGCGTCTGCCGAGCCATTCTGGGGGGAGTGAATCCCGCCGGGGCGTCGGGGAAGAGTTCCCCGACGATCCCTCTCAGAACAGCCGGCTGGAGCCCCTCCGTGATGGGGGCCGACTGGGCGCAGATTTTGTTCCGCGCCCGCTTGTACGGTCGGCCCCAGGGGTCTCGATCGAGCCCCTCCACCAGCTCCAGCCAGGCTGCCTCCTTGGCTCGGCAGATGGCCTGCTGCAGGATCAACTTTTTCGCCACGTAGACCCTGTACAGCCGGCCATCACGCTCCTCGTCCTGGGGTCGGCGTCGCCTGCTGCGGGTGTATGCCCTCCTGGCTCCGTTGCAGGCGACCCGGAGGTCGGAAATGTGGTCCGACCACCAGTATACCGCACCCCGTGGGGGTGGACGTCTAACGGGGGGCATCGCCGCTCTGCAGACGTTATGGAGTACGTCCCCAAAGCGACTAGCCCCCTCGTCCACCCCCAACTCCGCACTCCCCGGGAGACTCCAGCGGCCGACAACGACCGCTTCCTCAGCCAGTTCCCGGTTGAGCCTTGATAGGGCCCAACGCGGAAACCGACTTCTCTCCCGGGACGACGAGGAACTCGACGCTGGACTCCGGCGACCGGCAGGAGTGGCAGACACTTCGAACCGTATGTAGCGGTGGTCCGAAAGCGTCTCCACTCCTGCCTCAACCCTCCACCCCTCCACTCTGCGTGCGATGGTCGGAGTGGCGAACGAGACGTCCACCACTGAACCTCCCGACCGTCGCACGCACGTCTGAACTGTCCCCGTGTTCAGTAGGGACAGTCCGGCAGTTAGCGCCCATTCCTCTAGCTCCCTTCCTCTGGGTGTTGTGAGGGGGTTTCCCCACGCCGTGGACTTGGCGTTGAGGTCCCCCATCACAACCACCTGGAGAGGCGCTAACTGCCCTACCACCGGCCCGAGAGAGTCGAGAAATCTCTCAAAGGCCGGCAGGTCGCGGTTCGGAGAGAAATATACCCCGACTATGGCAATCTCCCCCCGAACCGCCGCCACATACCCGTGGCCCCTCGCCTTGACTGTGAGGGGGGGCACGGCGCCCGGCCTCGTGACGATCGCCACGGAGCCGCCCGTGTCTCCCGCCCAATGAGGTTGGGCAGGGACATAGTACGGCTCCGCTATGACCGCCACGTCAACGGCCCACTCCACCATGGACTGCAGGAAGAGGTCCTGAGCCCCGGCGGCGTGGTTCCCGTTGGCCTGCAGGAAACTGAGATGTCCGGCCATTATTCGGACATCTCAGCTCCCGACGCCTGCCTCGAAACCCCCGCCCTTTGTGGCTGGGCCGGAAGTTTCCCACGGGTGGACGGGGGGCGGCACGAATGACCCCCCATCACATGGTCCGCCGGCTTGCTCGCGTCCGCGCACACAGCGCAGCGCGGTGACGCGGAGCACTGGGCGGACTTGTGGCCCTCCTCGCCGCAACGGTAGCACAAACCGCTGCGGTCTTTAGGACTGGGGCACGCGGCTGCGACGTGCCCCATTCCCAAGCACTTGAAGCAGTGCTTGGGTCGTGCCTCCATGTAGGAAAGCCGCACCTGGCTCCACCCTACCGAGATACCGCCCAGCTGCAGCAGCTTTTTGGCCGCCATAGCCGGCACCTCCAGCAGGGCAGAGCCTGTGCCGCGAAGCCCAGGTCGCACACTGCGCACCCTGACCTGGGCCTCGGTGCAGCCCCCCTCTCGCGCGACTGCGGCTATCAGCCGGTCCGCCGTCGTCGCATCGTTGAGGCCCGTGACCCTCACGTCCGTGAACTTCACGGGCCTCGACACCACCACCTCCTCCGCCAGTGCGGACCTCAGCTTTGCGGCCAAAGCGTCGGCTTTGTCCGCACTGGTGGAGCCGGGCACCTCAATGATGCGGGCCCCTGTTGCCGTTGAACGGATCCTCAGGGGCCCTATGCCCAGCTCCTTGGTGTCTACCTCCTTTTCGGCCCTCAGGAGGACTGAAAGATACGACGCTCCCTTGGCCGCTGCTTCAGGCCGTAACTTTAGCATTACGGCCTGTGAGCGCGGGAGCGTCACTTTTTTAGGGCCCTCCTTAGGGCCCGCCTTCTTCTTTTGCTGTGGCGCCGATGTCTTTGGCACCGGCACCACTTCCTTCTTCTTAGGGGCCTTGCGGCAAACCACCTCCGTCCATCCCGCCTTGGCCCCATTTCCCTCAGCAACCGGGTCGGCCCTACCACTTGATGTGGATGGACCGAATGAGGTCCAGACAACCTCCTTCCCTCCCTTTGCCCTATTGGCCTTCCCTTTGGAAGGCGCAGGGAGGGAAGGGAAATCCGCCTCTGAGATCACCGGCGCCGCCAACAGCAGTCCTAACCATTGAAACGGAATCGCGGTACATGTCTCTGATGATGTCAATATAGGCCTCAGGGATCCCTTTGAATCGCAATGCCCACCAGATACATTGACGAGGCACGCAGTCAAAGGCCTTCTGCAGATCTAGGAATGCGACATGCAGAGCTCTCCTTTTTTCCCTGTATGCCTCCATCAGAGTTCTGATGGCAAAGATGGCGTCCAAGGTGCCCGATCCTGGCTGAAATCCATATTGACATTCCGAGACAGTACACTCTCGGCGGAGCCTGAGGTCGATCATACGCTCAAAGAGCTTCATGGTGTGACTCATGATCTTAACGCCCCTATAAGTACCACAATCTTGAACACTGCCCCTGCCTTTGTATATAGGAGTAATGTAACTATAACGCCACTGATGTGGCATAGTCCCAGTGTTCAAGACGCGGTTAAAAAGGTCCGTCAGTATGAGCACACCAAGAGAGCCCAATGATTTCCACGCTTCGATCGGAATATCGTCAGGTCCCACCGCTTTCCGATTCTTCATGCGTCGAAGACAATTCCGAGTTTCGTCAGGTGTTATCGGGGCAATAAGTCCAAGATTAGGAGGTATTTCGGTTGGAAGACTGCACGGGTGCTGAGTATTTAGCAACTCCTTGAAGTAGCATCTCCATCTCTCCTTCACAGAGGCATGATTACACAGCAACGTGCCTTGGGAATCTTTGACGCTAAGACATTTTGCGATATCTTGCGTCGCCTTATCCCGAGCTCGTGCCAATTTGTAAATGAGCTTCTGCCCCTCCGCAGTTTCAAGTGTATCATATAATGGTGATAACCTATCACTGCGGGCTCTGGCAACAGCCCTTTTACTGGCACGTTTCGCTGCTATGTACTCTAGTCTGTCTTCAGGAGAGTTTGATTGCTGCCACTTCTTAAAGGCAGTCTTCTTTTCACGAATCACCTCCTGCACTTTGTCATTCCACCACCATGTCTCCTTGTCAATGACCCGTCCTCCCTTAGAAAGGCCTAGAACTCGTTTACCTGCTGTGATAATTGCTGACTGGGCTCGATCCCAAACTTCCTGAGCAGTTTCGGTATTAGTCGACAGATTTTGACTCTCAACCTCTGCCCGAAAGCTGGTCTGCATCGTTCCATTCAGCAACCACCACCTGATGCGAGGCTTACGTTTCTCGGCCACTTTCTTTTTCGGGATAACGACATAGTCCATGACAAGAAGTCGATGTTGGGCCGTCAGGCTTTCACCAGGAATGACTTTACAGTTAGTCACCTTGCCGATATGACGCCGTCTGGTCAGCAGATAATCTATTTGGGTTGAGTGGGACCCGCTCTTATACGTGATAAGGTGCTGTGGAGTCTTTTGGAAGAACGTGTTCACGACGGCTAAGTCAGACGCAATACAGGTTCTGAGAATATTTTCTCCCTCTGCATTGCGGCGACCATAACCAAAACCACCGTGTACACGATCAAACGTTTCCGCAGCCCTACCTACGTGGCCATTTAAGTCCCCCCCAACTATGATTACTTCAGCAGCTGGTATAGCACGTAGAACCTCTTCAAATTGCTCCCAGAATGACTCTTTTTCGGACCCGCTACATCCAGCCTGAGGAGTATAAGCACTGATCAAGTTAGTAATCACTCCCTCGATCAGTACCCGCACCCGCATCAGGCGGTCGCAGCGACGATCAACTTCAAGAAGACCATTCCGAAGCTCTTCAGATAGCACTACCGCTACACCAGCTTTACCTGAAGGCGACCCAGTGTATATCAGCCGGTAACCCTGTCCGATGTTCCGAGACTTATTGCCCTTCCAGCGAGTTTCCTGGAGGAACGCACACTGGACCCGACGTCTCATGAGTACATCTGCGAATTATTATATCTGCGGTTCAGTATTATAATTAATCATAAAAATAATTCTAGGGATTATAGTATATTATAATGAGTACGGCACGGATGGCGCCACTTGTAACCGTAGTCTTTCATTCCCTATTTGAAATTTTCCCTTCCTGATCCTTAATATATAAGTGCAGTGGTCGCTGCCTAGATTATTAAAACTTTTTTTTAATTGAGCGTTCTTGGAGCCGTGAATATTTCATTTCGGTAACATCCCTTTGATTCAATTTATGTGGTAATCTAAATGAATAAAATAGTGATATAATCATTAAAAATCCAAGTATGTACAGACTTGTTTATTCATGACAGATATATTATTTAAAAAACGTTAGTATGTAAATGTCTTCCTTTATTAAATCTGCAACACAAACAGTTAAGTATCTATTACAAAAAAAAAAAAAAAAATCAAAACTTGCATAAAATTATGTTTTTCTTATTTATTAAGCTATTTTGTTTTACTCCACTGTGAAATATTTAATTTTATGACAGATACTTCTGCCCGTGATATTAGTAATCCCAGAATAGACGAAACGTCGAGTAAAATGTTACAGAATGAAACGAAGGTAAATTCGAATAACATAGTATTATTTAAATGTGTACTCGAGATAGTCTTAGACATGATTATAAAAAAAAAAAAGATAAAAATATAACTTGTAAATTAATTTAACGTACGGCTTTCAGCAAATTTATATATGCATAATATGTATACTCTCATGATAGTTACTTTTTTTACTTTTCGTTATGTGGTATCTTATGTAAGATTAAGATTAAATTACATTATAAACGGCCTCAAGCCATTTTATGTTATTCTTAAAACCTACTTTACTAATATAAACTTCATTTCACTTTTTAATATTCGTCAATCGATTAGAGCTATTGATTTAAAAATATCGATTTTGTAAAATTTTGCACAGTTATATGGAATACGGAAATTTTTCTTATAAATTTGAATTACACAATTTAATTGAATAAATTGTTAAAAAAAGAATTAATTGTTAAAAAACATATTTTTAATGTACATTTTAAGTCATCAAATAAATTACATTAATTCCAAGAGTATGTTGTTAAATATTTTTGATAAAATATTAATGTTTATATTCCAATACCTTCGCCATAAACGGTAAACTTTCCAATTCAATCACTATAATCATCATTGAATGTTACGATATTGAGAAATCACTAAGCACCTCTCTAATTTCCGAGTAAAATTGGACAAAAAATACCACTTGTTTCAATTTAAGAAATTTGACGTTTACAAAAAAATATCTGACATACTTATACGTAAAGAATATTGAAGTAAAATGTTAAATAAATTGCATATTATATACAAATTGATTAAGTCTAAAATATATATTAGTTTATATAAATATAAGTTTAACCTAAAAAATAAATGTCACATGAAAGGCGATTCTGTTTTAGTGTTAAGTAATATGTAACTATAATACTACTTAAAATTAAAATAATAAACTAATTTATTAACAGGGTTGTATTTAAAACAAAACTGAGAACAGTGTTAAGGTATCTGCTTTGTTTTCCTAATTAAAGGCTAAACCATGTAACATGTTCATCCGGATATGTGAGATGTTTGTGTCAAATCATTAGCTTTACACGTGACCTGATTGGATAGCGAGCATATTCTGTGGTTTTAGAATTCCGAAATAGAAACAGAAATTGCAATTGTAAATATAAGTTTTATTTACATTTTTTTTTATAATTCTGTTATATAGTAACATTAATAGATATTATGACATATAATGTATGCTTCATATAATGCGGTAGACGTAAAGACACGTTTTTGTTTACGTGTCAATTCACGACTTACAGTTTTGAAGGTTAAGATTTGAAAATCATCTGCGTAAAGTATTTAATCGATGATTTATGAATGAAATACGTGCAAACTCTAAGTGTTTAAATAAACAAAAGGAACCCGTTCTAAGGATTCAGAATAAAACCTTGTTTTTCTGTAGGAACATAATTTTACGGATGTTTGTGCCATAAACTTTCAACCTTATAAATCATTGGATGATGGAATATTTATGTAAAGAGGGATAAATCATTCCTTTAATTTCTGGTAAATAGGTGTCATTAATTAAAATTCAATAGATTTTTTATTTGTTTTATTGGACAAATGGTTTATATTCACAATAGGTAGGTACATCTTATTAAACTTGTTTAAAAAATATCAGGATTATCTATAAGAGTAATAAAATATATTGAATATTAGCAATGAATTATAAACGTTACACGTTAATTTCAACTTTGTTTGTTATTATATAAAGAATAATATATATATATTTTTAATAAAATAAATAGAGAAACTTAAAAAAACTACCCGTAATTCGATTATTATAATCAACAGAATATATCATAAGAAATGAAATATATATATATTTTTTTATTTTAAATAAAATTAATTTTCTCATATGTCGAGATATAAATCTAACGATCAAATATTGACATTCATTTAAATGAATTATTTTCGGATACTAGCCATTTTTTTTATTATTATTTTATATACGTAATCCAGACGTTTCGGTTCCTTTGCAGCAGCCGTGATCTCTATGAGGCGAGATGAAAGTGTCACTGACACATAGATATTAAATGATAGAAAACGCGTAGTGTCCGAAAAACATAGTTGCATTTAAATGAAACTCGTAAATCTTACACAACATATGTGACATTAATATATTTGGAATATGTTAGTTTTATGCAAAATCCATTTTTCTATATTTTTATATATATATAGATAGAATAACAATGCGGAGCAATTTGATACTCTCATCTCATGGACCAGCAATCAATAAATAAAATAGTGGTCAATAAAAAAATATTCTCAACATAATACTATGAATAAGTGATTGAATGATGACACTTTATTGGATTATAAGACTTTTGCATTTTATTTGAACATAAGAATATTTTGTATGAGCCTCAGAGGCGAGGATTTACATAGCGCTCGGCCTCGCGGACAAGAATATTTCTTAACGCACATAGCAAAACGTCTGTCACATTCGCACAGCCTGCCGGCACAGCCGTTCACAGCCTCAGGGTGGGTCTGGAAGTTCTCCAGAGCACAGAGCGGCTCTCCATGATAGCATTTCCAGTAGTACGGCTGGAAATAGACCGTGTAGAATGGACAGTAGATATTCTCGTAACATTCGTCATGCAGTCTACAGCAACTGTTCAGATATTGGGTTGTCAAGAACTTTGGTATTTACATTATACAAATATGCTTATAAGTTATAAGTGTAATGTATTTGAAGTTAATTTCATTAACGCAGTGTTCATCGAGTACCTTTACCGCGGAGCGTCTGTTTGAAACGCAACAGGTCGATAAAACAGTTTAAAAAAAAATTGTTTAGTTATAACTGTTAAGGTTTATTAAGAAAATAAAAAAAAGTAAAGGGAAGTCGGAATATATTTTTTCATACTAAAAATTTATGTTATAATGAATGTTACATAATTTGGTGAAGTATAAAAATTATAGAATGAAATCTTTATGGTGATTTATGTATAAATGTATTAGTTTGCAAAGGATTTTTAAATATTGCTTAATTAAAATGAAACTAAGATTTTCGGATATACCTACTACTTTTTTTTTATTCTGTGACTACATAATCCGGAAATTTCGTCTTATCCGAAAAACTTAATTTCATTTAAAGAAGCACTCGCAATAATCTTAGATATCATTGGTTTAATTAATTTAATTGTGATTTAACCTGAAATCAGGAAACGAAACTTACTTATCGATTCCATCGGTGGGTCGCCCGGACCCAAGGAATCCACAATAGCAGCCGTAACCCTTGTACGATACAGGATCGCAGCCCGTGGCACAGGTTAACATATTGTACAGATGAACCACACCACGCTTACCTCGGTCACTGTTTACCCTCTGGGGGTTCACTACTCTGCAAAATAGAATTTATTTTATTTTTCGAATTTTCGACTTTAATTTAAAATTATATTTACTTTTACGCAAAAAAAGTTAAGAGCATGTACTAACGTTATATATAAAGAAAAAACCGCAAGCACTTAGTAAGGCTGCAAGGCATTTAGCACTTCACCTTACCAATTAGAACATCTCACCTTACTCCTTTAGCGTAATCAGCTTCTGGTATTGAGTATCTGAATGGATCGTGTGCGAATCCAACGAGAAGGTCTCTCTTGCTACTTATCTCATATCTGTCTTGAAACTTAAATAAATTTTCTTTGGTATCATTTAGACGACTATTGTTATAACTAGTACTGCCACCATTGTATCTGTCTGTTTGTATATAACGCGGTATTTGGGCGTAAGTCGTTGTGTTATATATTTGGTCGTATGTCAATGTAGGATCTGGAACAATTGTTTGATTATAATACATGAAAAATAATTAGCTATGACTTTTATATCATAAATAAATAAATAAAAATTCTCTTAACCTTATATTAAGAAAAAAAAAATGAATGTTTTGAAGGGACGTAATAACAACGGTTTTCAATTCAGTATATTCAAAAATAATTTGATTTAAAGTAAAACAATATGGTATCATTAAATCATTATACTAACAGAGAAAGTTAAAAAATTTGGTTAGTTACATATGGTCACACGCGAGTAATATGTACATGATAATAAATAATGAATTTAAATAGAAACTGATACATCTATGACATCACAGTAACAATTGACCCATAGAATAGAATAAAACGTAGACAAAATAAGCGCATTTCACGCACTAGATGCTTCAACAATCAATGATATACAAAGCCTGTACAATGTTACCGACCTATGAAAATTGATGGTATGAGGTATGAACTCACTCGCCTTTTGGACGATTATAAAATAATTCTTCTGTATTAATTTTTAAATGTTTATATTAAAGTTACGTTATGTCGGGTTTTGATTAATAAAATCATGAGTGAAATGAAAATGGCATTTTTTTTCTTTTTATTTATATAGTCTTAAAACATTTGAATGTTTGTTAATGTTACACTATTAATTAACTATTTACAAAATGACAACTAACAGTGCAAACAGAATGACAAAAGCCATTCTGTTTCCATTCAACACGACACTGGCAGAATACACTGTGCAAGTCTTTGTACGGATGAAGGCCACATTTAAAACAACCAACCAAAAGGCATTCTGATTTTAATTTCGACTGATTCAGGTAAAAAAAAAACCATTTTATTTTCTCATGTTCGCAATTAAAATTATAAAATGTTTTTTTTTAAATCGTTTTTTTCTATTAATGATAAATATTGGTATTCTATGTTGATTTATTACCATTAATATGTATGAGAATTGATGTTTTTTAGTAAACACTAATTAATATCATGTCATGGTTAAATGAATCAATTATAGTCTGTGTAAACAGATTTAACACGATTCTATTGTTTTATAACGATGTACGTTTCGTGACAATCGGTTTTGATTTAATAATTTGACGGCGATGAAACAAATAGGAATTATTAATTAATTTTTTGTAATAACATAAAGTTCAGTTATTTGGAAACTCAAATTTTAGTCTTAAAATATATCAAAACTTTATTATTAAATGATTTTAATGGGTTATCTTCAAACATATTACGTATTTGGTTTAGTTGAAACGTATAAATATTAGATCTACGCAATAAAAACTTTTACCATTTCCTTCATTGATATGAATTGGTAAAGTTTTGTATATTTTATATAAACGTGCATTCTGTATAACGAATAACGCTTTTTTGATGCCAAATTAATGTCTATGGCTCTTATATTTGACATTGAAATGAAACTTAAATTAAAATACGAATTCTGTCAAAAGCGTGACATTTAAAAGTGAAGTCACAGATCATAATTTATAAATATGTTATGATTTTTTATTATTAATGATTTATTGTTTTACATAATGTTTTTATATACAGTAATTATTATTGGCGCTGTAAAAGTTAAATAGCTTGACGCAATTTGATTTTGATTTCCATATATTTATAAATAGGTTAGATTTTTAATGAACATTTTCGTGCATTGGTTTCTTAGTCGAGTTGCAACTACTAACTAATGCATATCGCATTAGCATGACTTCTATGATATAAATATAAATGTATGGGAATATATATACAAATGAATCGATTGTATTCAGTAAGACTCGTTGTTCTGTAACTTGTAATCTTCACCTTGACCTTATTAGAGATATTGCGATACATTTGAATATTTATATATATATTACGAATCGTATATAAAAGAAAGAAAGTTACAATTTAGTTTAGAATAATTAATTGATATTACTTCCATCTAGGTGGGATATAGTTATTTATAATGTAAGCGAAATATTTAATTAAAAAAATATCATATCTATGATTTGATATGATTAAATTAGTTTTGAATTGATATTCTCCGCCGCAAATACGAATCGAGTGACTGATCTCCCTGTGGGAAACGATGTCTCAGTCGTTTTAGCGATAAAGCCATCGTGGTTTTATTGAAAATTGTAATAAGTCTATCTGATACTTATTTTAATTGAATATGGAAGTGACGCTAGCCATATTTAGTATATGTTACTCCTGTTACCAGGTCGTGTTCTTTTTCATTAATTTTTAATCCTATTATTGATTTTATATCAATTTGGCTTTGACGTTTATAAAGATAATAATAAGTAAGTTCCGCAAGAAGTCCTTTTGGTAAAACAAATATGGATTCTGTTTTATCCAATATGTTGGTAATTAGCCTACTGGCTTCAAGGTTTTTCTTGTTCGTAACCGATTTTATTTATCTAAATAACATTTGCTAGACCTTGTCAATTTGAATACGAAATGCAGTGGTTGTGTTTTTATTTGTTTACAATTCAGAGTGGGACATAGTTATTTGCGGACAAGAGTTTAAGTACTGGTATTAACTTGGTAAATGCGTATTAATTCTTGCATAATAAACCATCTCTACTAATGACTGCTATTGTTATAACTAGCATATTTTTTTGTTAAAACTGTCAACGATTTTTTAATGGTTTTAAAACATAACAAAGGAGTTATAATGACACTAAGGTCAGCGCAGTTGCAGCGTGTTTTGTTTAGTAAGATAAACTATTATAACTGTATTTATATGATAATAATAATAATGATTTGTTTATTAAAAGATCCTTCCCACGATTAGCTAATACGCAATCATCTTACACATAAAACATTAAGTGAAAGACTTAACTAGGTTAAATTATAATTTTATGATGAGCCTAAACTAGAATGTATATTTTTTTCTTAAGTTCGTGTTCTTAAGGCGTTTTTCAGATTTTTTTATTCTCTCGGTATTCAAATAGTAGATATTGTTAAAATAAAATTTATGTTTAACACATAGTTTAGGTTTTTTTTTTGATCTGACAATAGGATATAATTTTATTCATTAAGTCTCATTTCTCAATACATTTTATTTAAATCTACCGGAAATGTTTTAAACAATTGAGTTTTGATATTATTTGGTATTTATAATATCGATTGGGGAAATGATAGAACAGATAAAAAATTATAATAAGTAGTTCGTAATACAAGTTTTGAGTGAAAGTGTAGCGGAGATCGGAATTTCGCCGCCGAAATTACCGGTTGTGCGGTGTTGTCTGCTAATGAAAGCTGTTTTTTATTATATCACGTTATGGTATTTAAAACTTTTACGAAAGTGACATTTTTTATTTTCATTATATTACACCAAAAAGGTTATATTTTTACATACCTAAATGAATCTATATATAACACACTAATATACAATTAAAACATAAATAAAACATATTGTTATTAACTACACAATAGATCTATTTTAATATTTTACGCATTTGTCATTTGCTGTCAACAAATTTTTTTTTGATAAAATTTCATAATATAAAAATTTAAAAAACATATAAAGTGACGGGCGACAGTTGGTTCTTTAATAAAATGCGCTGATCTCTGATTGCTATTATTGTTATTGTAGAAACAATTATAACGAATATAGCAATATTTCTTCTATCATGGTTCGCGGAAATTGTCATGTTGTATAACACATTATGTACATGCATTTTTCTAATATCTTCCTTATTCCATATATAGTTTTCCAGTCATATTTTCTATTTAATATACAAACTCGAAATTCATATATTTATTACAAATGTTGATATATTATTTCTCATTATTTATAATCTGTGAAAGCATATCTTTTGACGTGTTCAAATGTCAAATACAAAATGAAAGTTTAACAATAATTGCAGCTATTAAGTGTAAGTTGTGTTCAATTAAGGAGATAATTATTTTTTGTCAACGTTGTCTCCTAGCAATGATCGTAACATTCCAGTAATGGGTGTCTTAGGACTAATCAGAGGAGTAACAAAAGTGAGATATGTATTTAATAAAAAGAATAACTTATAAGATATAAATCAATCCGAATTAAACGTAAAAATAATTTATAAATATGATTAACTTAAAAAAAAAGTTGCATTATTTTCATCCGACTATGGCATATCCAGAAGCCATAATGTTTTAATATTTGATTATGTATATAAAAACCAGAGGATATCTCAAATTCTTATTACAACCATATACAACTTCTATAATATTCTGAAATTAATAATAGTTATGCTAACATTATTATTAAAGGAGTTTAAAATAAACAATACATATAAATTCAAAAATGTAATAAAAAAAAAACTTGAAAGGAACTGTCACGTTTAAAGGTTAGAGGGAAATAATCAAAACGAGAAAGCCTCAAATACTTCGTACCTATAAATACTTTCATCTTTTTAATTCGCTCTTAATTCAGTCGCGGTTATTTTAAATAGTTTATTAAATTTAGAATTAAAAAACTAGGCTATTATAATTTCTGTTATGGTACCGCTTTTCATTTTTATAGAATACTTTTTAATCGTTTCAGACTTTCTAGGTCGCGTTCTAGATGACGTCACGTCAATGTTTAAGTCAATTAAATTTGTTTATTACATAGATCGTTAACAAATTATGTTTAAATTATAATAATAAATTTTCATTATTAATATTCACATATTGTATTAAATATGTAGGAATTTGATGGAACAATAAACGATGTAACAATTTATTAAGCAACGCGTCCAACTTAACCTTAATCGATCAATGGATGAGCTGTCAAATCGGATATTAAGTTATTGCAAATGTTTATGTTTTGTTTATGATTGTGTAAATATTAAGGTCAATTAAAGGAATATGCGTTTGAAAGTAATTACGAGATGTTGTGGTAACTTATTGTGTTACGTAGAGAGAAGTTTGGACGGTGGAAGTGAGCGTTCAACGCGTGTTAGATATGGCCTCTTAAACCTACACCTGGGTCGCAAATCCCAGGCCCTGTTGAAGCTTCTCTCCCTGCAACGCGATGGACCTGGCACCTGCACGGTAAACCCATATAATGCTGGAGGTTTCGCCACTTCTTTGATGGGGAACTTTTTTATATTAACTATGTATGGCAAAATGGAATTCGCTTGCAACACATAGTTGACCAATCGATTGAATGATGGACATTATTTGTTAGTTAAAAGGTTATGCGAAGGCGAATATTATTACACATTATGAAATTTATTACCTACTTAAATATATATTTCGGCTTTGATTTAGAGGCATAAATATTATGATTTCTATATTGAGACTTATTTGACACAAGCATTTATTTTAACTTTAGTTTAGTATGTCGAAATATTATTTCAAATATTTTTTTAATAAAAAAATATCTATTCTAATGTTTATTATGGCAATACCATCTTCAGATATGAAGATGGTATTGCCATAATAAAAAAATGTGGGAAATTGTTAGGTAATACGTCGAGAACAATTCTGGGCTTGATGACATATATTTGATATTTTATAATGAGATGTTGAAAATAAATTGTAAGAAGTGTTACACATTAATTGTGTTTTTGTTTTTAAGCAATTCAAGAATAAGCTTTAAAGATATTGCTTCATCTTTCATTACTTTAATGTTGCCATATTTTAGAAGGATTTTAATTGTTATAATTTGGAATTGGAAAAATAATAATAAAAAATTTATTATAACAAAAAGCACATAATTTTAATTTTATATATCTTTGTTTATTTATAAATATTAATTTAATTGAAGAGTTTAATGTCAGTAAAAAATAACAATTACTTATAATTCTATTCATATTATATCTTCCTGACATATAATTGTTTGTTGTGGTTTTAAATAAAACGTTATTTCTATGTGGCTGTATATAATACATACATTACATCGATAATGAATTAAAGTGTATATCTTCCAATCACGTTCTGACAAAGGGCAGTTAAGGAAATTTATACAATGATGCGTAAAGCATAGAAATCATAGACTCAATTTATTGCTATAAATAGTTTTTATGTTACCACAGACATGTTGTGAAATTTTGTTTTTTTTTTTTTACAAAATTCGTCAGCCTAAGATATCCGTAATAAGTGCCGTCATGTCAGTTATAAAAATCTTTAATTTATCGATTATTTGCCGTAAATATTAAATAATGCGTAAATATTTTTTCTACTCTATTTCATTTTACTGCTTATTTTGAGCAATTTTTATATGTTTGTTGATAATAATTTTTTGTAACGTGTAATTTGTATATTGTCTACTGGAAGAGTTATCCTAAGTAATCATTCTTAATTTTCAAAGCGTATTATTTTTGTGTCATATGACACAGGAAAACAAATAATAAGAATATTTTTCATTTTGAAATCGTCATTTACGTAATAAAAATATATCTTTTATTATAATATTAATAAGTTTTTCATATTTATCATAAGTTATGTGTTAGTGAGTTTTTTATTAGTTATAATATCCAATACAATGAAAAATTTAACCGATTATGAATCTTGTACAATTGAATTGAATATTTTTTATAAAAGTATAAATGTATTGATATTATTAATATAATTTAAATTAAAAAAAATACAATATGAAACTTTTTTTATTTCCTTATATATATATATATATATATATATATATAGATATATTGTTTTAAGATTATTAATAATACAATTGTAGTTAATTATGCTTACACCAAGTTTGGATCCTCACACTGCATACGGAGCGTTAATAGTTTTTCATTCATAAAATTCTCATATTACAGAATTAACGTAGTGTAGTAGCATGCGTGTCATGTTTTCAACATTAATAAAGATATTATGGAACAAAAACTATTTAATTTTCTTCACTCATTTATTTAATTAATTTAAAAATAATTTCTAATAAAAGAAAAAATTGCAAACAAGAAAACTATTTCTATGTTAACATACTTATTATAACTTTATTTTTTTAAATATGTATAATATTTTTTCTTTCTTACCTGGATTACTTGAAATAGATGTCGCACAGACAGCAATTATCAGACTCGCATATATAATTTTAATAGTCGTTCTACTTCCATTACAACTGCACTTAAAATACTCCATCACAGGAAACAATTAATTAGGCAATTAAATTTAACAAATAAACTACATATTTACACTTCAACACACTGATAATAATTTAAATCATGCTTTTGTTTTAACACTATAATTTAAATATTTAATTGAAAGGAGGTTTTATATTTGAGTTTTTTTTTTAAATCCGCGCCGTAAACAGCGGCCGGTGACGCGCATGCGTGCTGCGATTGTGAATCACACAGACTCCCGCCATTCTTTTTAAAGTCATTCATAACAGAGACCTGAATATATTAACATTAATTACTAGATCAAGATAAAACCTTTGTGCAGCCTTGGTATCTGGATCTGGATGGACCTTGGTCTCTATAAAACAAATATTTATTGTCTTTGTAATACTGTGTATATAGAAAACGTATTAATGTTTTTTTTTATATGAATGAATAATGCAATCAACCTTTTTGGACGTAAGAAATATATAACGTTGGGAATGAAGATAATCAAATACTTTGAAGTTATATTAACATTAAAAGTAACACTTTTGTATTTTGCAATAAAAGTGTAGTAAAATACAGCGTGTTTCATTATTTCTTCACTTGTAATAAGAATTTTAATACATTTTTTACGAGGCGTATAAATGAGTACTCAATAACATTATTTCCTTTTAGGCTGAGAACGAATAGAACTATTTTAAACAAAATTTTGTTATTTACATAAGTTCTTATATATTAATTTTTTCAATTTCTTTGTCCTTTAATTTTTTTTTATAAAAATATTTAAGGACGTGTAATCGAATTAAATCATAATTTCTTAAAAACTTATGGTTTGTAAGATTAAAAAAACTTAATAACCTTTGAATAGACAAAGAAACAAAGCATTGACAAAGAAGTCTTTGTTGTAAATTACTTTGTACTTTTATTTAGTTCTTCACTGTGGATGACGTAGTTCTGAATATAAAATAATATATATATGTATATACAGTATAAAACTAATAAATTGTCGTTTTAAAACATTGAAACGGTTATATCAATATTTAATATATAATATTTTAATGGTTGAAACTGTCAATATTAATAAGATATGAAGCTAATTGCGGAACGCCCCCTCGTTTGTGGCGGCCCCTGTTACTCACCAATAATTGCTACCTGAAAGGTGCTGAAATTCAATAAACGATGTAATTTACTTCTGATGATATTATAATTAAAAAAACGCTATAAATAATGCAATTTAATTTTTATATTGTGAAACAAAATGTACGGTAGGGCGGCAGTGATTGGATTTCTCGTGATCATTTTTATGTTTGAAGTGAATATGGGATCTGAGACGAAGAGTGGACATGGGAAAACGGCGCTGTTTTTCTACCCTTTGTACTACCCTGTTTACTATTTGCCATACTACATGCCTACTGTGTATGTTTTAGGCTAATATTGATTTGTGTATCATAAATAAACAACGTTATATAAATCGTTAACATAGTTTTAAAAAGTTATAGATAATAGTAAATAATTAAATCATCACAGATACTGAATTCCTCTGTATCCTTTATTGAACATAGGAGAAAACACTTTCAATGAATCTCTCAAAGATATTATTCCTTAAATATTATTGCCCATTAATATTGTTTTCTTTCAAAAAATAAATTTTTCCTTGTTTTATATTTATTTCAAATGAACTCCAAGCTCGAAAAAGGTTTATAAGATTCCTATAAATTATTCTTACCTCTTTTGTCTTCAACCTCAGCGTAATCCTAATAATTTATCAATATATATATAAAAGAAATCGGTCGTCTAAAATATTGTAAATTAGCATCAGCTGATCTCTTTAAAAGTTTATAAATAACATAACAAAGTGGAGTCAAGAAGAAAATTAGGGGTTCAAAATATTGTTTTTAATTTTAATTTAGTATAATAATTTAATATCCAAGAAAGGCTTAGATTAAATATAATCTGAATTAGTAATAATGTTGAAAACTAAAAACAGTGTTGGATAATGTGAGACGTTTTGAAGGAGAGTTGGTGCAGCGAATTTCACCTTACCTCCACTCAGCAGCCAGCTGTAATACGACATGTAATAGATAGCAAAAAAAATTAAAGTGATGTGATAAAACGTGTTAGGTTATATATAAGATTTGCGAAGTCTTTACTTTTACAGTATAGTTTTCAAAATATTATCCTAGTAATGTGAACATTAAGATCTCGTCTGTCACATCAGAATAGTGTGTTAGCAGTGTGGTTATTTGTACATAACTAGTAAATAGGTAAAAGTTTTTTTTATGATATTATATGCTATCATTATGAAAGTACTTATAGGCATGTGTTTAAATTTTTTGTGAATATTCACTAAGACAGTTACAATCATATTATTTCCAAGATCAACAAAAAAGAAATAAAAATAAAACGATACTACCTTTATATTAAAATAGGAATAAATTCACAATCTTTATTACAATTCGCAAAATGTTTCTGCATTTCTATCGGTAGAAAAACGTTATGAAAAAGGTAAACTAAGTGTCAAAACACTCCTTATTTGTAGTATTTCTTTATTTGTTAGTTTTATAAAATAGTTATATATATAATTAACTTGTTTTTTTATGCCCATAAATCATTGTATAATTAAAATTTAACTTTTAATTTACAGCTCCACGTTTTCCTTTTATTTTTCTACTTTGGATTCTCTTTATCAATGTGGCTGCCGATCACTAAATTCAGTCGTTCAAGAGCAACAAAGCCACCACTATTCCCACCACCCTCGGAACTGAAAGAGGAACATTTGTATAAACTAAAAATACCCAATAAAAAATTATGCGACGAAATGGAGCGGAATCAGCACGGAAAGTACCTTCTCATACCCTGGCTGTCCTTGAACTGCCAGGTCTTGAAGGATGACGTAGCGAGGAATCTGTCTCCTGGGGATGTCCTACCGATCCACAGAGCCGTGATAAACAAACTTTTTTCATTCCGAAGAAGCGGCCTGTTGAAATATTATAGCAGAACCACATTGCCTCATATAAGCAGGATTTAATTTAAAACCTTCCTATCACATGAATAAACTCTTTGAAAAAAATTGATTATAAATTTCATTTGTATTGCCTTTATTGGGACAAAGCTGCTAATTGTTTCCAAAACATTTGTTCGGTTCACCAAACAAACGCGATAAGGTGAAACGATTCTTGATCGTTATGAGGTTGTTGGAAGTGGTAAGTATAATCTGTGTATAGATGTTAAATTATAATTCTATTATAAGATACAAATTAGCCAACACTTGGTTATTTAACAGATGACAATATTTTTACACTTGTCAAGTGTGCATTCAAAGAAGAAGTACAAAGTGAGATCATCGGAGAGTATAGAGAATATTTTGTACTATCAGGACTGTAACCACAAGAAATCAACAGAGGCTCCTGTAATGCTTCGGGGTGCCCCACAGCAGCAAGAATGCAAGATGTGCTGCACTATGTGCTGCGGAGACCAGTGTGTCAATACCAATCAACTACCGATGGGTAGGCAAGCGCAGAGTGTGAATATAGAGCCCAAGGTACAACCGATACTACCCACTATGCAGCCACGAGGAAGAAGAAACAAAATTAAGCCATTACTAAAAGAGATGCCTCAACCGAAAAGACGTGGCTTGAGCTTCACCAGAGAGAATATAAAGAGTCTTATATCCAATGATGATGACATCAGAAAGATTTTGAAAGATCTGGTGCGAGTGACGATGCAGAAGGTGGATCTTATGGAACTGATAAATTCTAGGAGGAAGATGGATAATGATCCTGAACCGAAACCGGATTCAGAGGATTCTGAAAATGATTTGTGATTAGAATTACATTGTGACATGGTGATTTTAAAAGTATTTTATTTTAATTATGGTAACACCTAAATAAAATTAAATATAGAAAATATATTTAAAAATAATTCATTAGAAAAAGAGTATTAACTTTCCAGAACAATTGTCATGAGTTACGAGGCTTGCGGGAATCAAAATATTAACACAATAATGCAAATGACGCCGAAGTTTAAAATATCCCAAAGTTTTACTTGTGACAATATAACTCTCCATTCGTATTTTATGTATTTCACGGTTCTGTGTAATGTATATAGTTCTGTATAATGTGTATAATTCTATTGTATATAAATAAAAAGTGACTCTTTTATATCAGACGAAATGAAAAACCCTTACAGCATAATATAGAGTTAAACTAAATCTAGATTATACACATACATATATATAAACTATGTTATATCTATCTAGAATGAAGAAAACTCTATATAAAACATATGTATGTACTGCCTTCAGAATAAAAATATTTTATCTGTTGACTGAATAAAACCTCTTTAAATTACCACATATAAAAAATATTATGGTTACGCTTAAGATATTTTTTTAAATGTCAACATTGGTAATGCCATAGTATAAAAGTAAAAATTAACAGACTAAAGAATTTCTATAAGGAAAAAATTACATAATCTAATAGTTTAATCAACGACAGACGAGTTGTTTATCAATTTGGTTTCTAATCTCTCCTATTACATACTTTATCTATTATAATAAACTTAATAACAACAATATTTTTATCAACATGTTTTTAATGTGAAGTATCCAATATTCATGATTATATGAGTCCTGATTGCATACGATTCACTTTGAAACACATAATTAAAACTTTTTGAAGTTGTTTGTTATTTAGAATGGAACCAGATGTAACATTATAATTTAAATGAAATTTTAGTTTCGTATATAAATAGCGTTTTTTTTTCTCTAGAAACCGACGCGCCGTTTATAAAGAATGAGAATATAGACACAATTATGTATGTACTAAATATTAAGGTATTATTAAACAATGATTCAGTATTAGAATGTATATATATACATGTATAAGTGCAAGCGAGATGCCAGGTGCTTAGGAATTCCTGATATTTGGAATCGTTCAGGAACATAAATAATATACCTACAATTCAAGTTGATAATGGTACTGCAGAAAGCGGAGTGATCATTTGTTACACTGAACAAACTGAGAAATTATCACATGGAATATCTTCTTTGAAAACGTCTGTGACGTCTCGTTTCGTAAAGTGCAAGCGGTGACGTATTATATGAGAAAAGATTTAAAAATATATATTTTACTCTTAATAGTGTACCAGCTGCTCGCAGCATCTTGAACTCTGTATCACAATCAATTATCATATTAATAGGAACATCGGTAAAGACTCTTTAATATGAATAAAGGATTGGAATTAATTATGATCTTTTTTGTATTATCAGAACTATGAATTGTAAGGTTTGTAAGTAGGGGTGAATCGGGAACTATGATAGTTTTGTTTAAGCCATGAACACATAAAACATATTTTTAAAACCTGATTTACATATGTACGTATGCATTTAAAAATATAAAGTAAATATTTTAAGCAGGATTTATTGGAAAAGCAAATAAATAATATAATGTTTATACGTAAAATTATATTATATCATTGATACTGTGGTTACAACCTTTATGTAAGTGTCTGTATGACATTTAAAATAAGTGATATTTAGGACTGTTTCCATAGTGTCATCGAACTTAAGCACCGGGTAGACGCGGTGACGATTCTTCTGCATTATCTTATTATACATACAATGTAACAGGTAATGTATGGAAATAAAAATCTTAAACGTTTCCGAACACTTTATTCTATGAAGTGAATATTTTAATCTGTTAATGTGTGTATTTCTTTGAACACAATCGTGGGCAGTTCAGTTTTTGTTCATTCATTCGCGGCTTGACGTCAGAATGAAGGTGGATTTTTCAATGGAACGCATTTTATTCCTTGTAAATTTTGAGAAAAGTTTTCCAAACCTATTATAAATATCTATATAATAAACGCAACTTTTATTTTGTGAATCTTTCTATTTAATATTTAGAAAAGTTTAGTTTCTATCAGAATGAGAATTAAATATTGATGTTATGAGAGGTGAAGCAGGGGCACGCAAGTAGTCGGAGGCAGTCAAAAATATATGTATATATTTATGAAAGCAATTAATTAAATTGGTGATCTATTAACACAAAATCTAGATAAGTTATCCCTTTAGTGCGAGCGCTATACATTAATTTGATTACTCTGTTATATAGGGGGATGTCGTTTTGATATCGATGATGATTATATTCAAAACAGTTTTGCCTAAACGTTTCTATTAAAATTGATACAATACTGATAGGTTATATATGTTTCGTATTGAAATTAAATATTCCATTTGTGAAAAATATATTCTGAATATTTTTATTAAGCAATCTATAATTTTATTTTAAAATTAACTACAATTTTTTTATGCTTTTAGAAAATATCAGTCTCTGCCTGTTTTAAGTCTGAATATTACTATATTATATTCTAAATAGATATTTAATTATTATTTAAATCGAGATATTACTAAGATTAACTTAAAAACTGTGAAGTTATTGAGCAATGACTTTTATTATATCACGGCAAGACATTTACACTATTTGATAATTAGCAAAAGAGCAGTTTCGAATCTTATCATATTTTCAAATCTTATCATAATGATATAAAAGAAAATTTAAATTGTAACAATTTATGAGTAAGCTGGGCAGAATGACAATTCGAAGAAGGATATTAAAGTCATAGTAGAATATGAAATAATTAATTCATAAGATAAAAAATTTTAAGCATTAGAATTTAATATTAAGTGATTTATTTATTTATTTATTTTTAAATTTTAAATACACAATGTATTCTCGCATATCAGCAGTCAAAAATGAATTTTAAATATTTTTTATGCTTGCAATAGTTTCAAAATCAAAATGGGACTTACAAAGGACTCTATTCCATTCGACAATCTCGTTCGTGTTCCCTTCACACAGTACTCATTATTACAAAACCTTCGTCATACAAATAAAAATGTTAAAATTGGCAAAATATTTTAAGATTCCAGTGCCATTTAGGCCATAGCATAAAAAAAATGCGACTCAACTAGTAGACTTGCGCAGGCTATATGGCAACACAATAAAAATATGCCCAAACACCTAATATGTTTCCATATAGACATGTTAATTTCTCGTATAAAAATTTATATATAAGAAAAGTAAATTAGCACGGAAAAAAAAGTCTCATGAAATCCCTCAAATGTTGTCTATAAAATGATTTTTTTATCTATTAGAAAAATGAATTTCGAACAATTTTATTTTACTAATACACGGTCAAAAATATGACGGGCAAGTTGCGACAAAGTTCGTTTTTTTAATTGAGTGACGTTTCACTTCAAGTTTCTAACAAATAATTAAAAATTCGACTTTAAATCTCTAGGTTATTCAGTTTTATATTTTTAATTATTTTCCCTATTTATTAATGTCAAATATCATTTTAATAAGAATTGACCTATCATGAACCAAGATTTATTTTACCCTTCTACTGTGTACGTTTTTCATTTTGTTAATCATATCTTTGATAGTGGACCAAAGTTACGAGAAATTTTATGAAATCAATCTAATATTTCCTTGAATGATATCTAAGGCTTTTGCGAGAATTCATTTAAATGCAACTAATATTTTCTAATATTTTAAACTACATACTCCCGACGTTTGGCTGACTTTGCAGATACCGTGATCTAGTCTGCCCGTGAAACGTACATCCGAAAATATTAGTTTCGTTTTTATTTCCTTGTAATATATGAATATATTTGAGTGAAAACAGTGAATATCATATAAATCCATAAGGAGAAGGCGAGAAATGCTGATTCGAGGGCTTTAACGAAACCTCTCCAGAGATGACGTCGTGTTGATATTCAAAACAACAATTGGAATTATTTATAACGCTTTTATTTAAATGTTTTATATAAAAAAAACCTAGATTTGTTCTACTGAGAAAGCATAAAAAAAATTTAGCCACTTAATACGATAGATTCTGTTTACCTAAAAAATTATATATCGACCAACCGTACTTATTGTAATCATTAGCAGAAATAACATTTTTATTAACGTCTAATATGATTGACATTCGTTGGTATCAGTTAGTGACAAAATAAAAAATAAGTTTTTTTTTTACTACAGATAAATAAACACAAAATAATATAGTCAAAGTTATAAAATCAGATTTCAGAACGTACCGCAAGCTGAAAAACGGTTTTTTAAAATTTAAGTATTATTTAGTAGCTACAGATACCTTTAGCAGGTGAGCGAAATCAGCGAAAGCCTTCTCACTCTTTCCTTGAAGACCAGCCAATTGAATCACACACCATAAAACCAATTAATGGGATTATTAAAAAGCTAGCTCCTGTAACCTGGACTTGCTCTACTCATTGTTACTTTAATAACTTGATGTTGTTGCGTTCTCTGTCACACTCAAATCCGTGCAAATCGCAGGGCGGCTTGCAGAGCTGGCTGTATATAGAAGCGGCGTGAGTATAAAATAAATAGATTATGTATATATATATTCATTAAATTAACTGTATATTGGATATGAAATTGTAAACCTATACATTATGTATTGCTAATTGTTCCTACAAGTTTTCTCAAGTTCGATTAATAGAAAAGTTTCTAGACTTAAATATAAAACATTTTTTTTTATATCTCACGAGTACAACAAGTTTTGAGACGTGAAAATTTAGGATTCATATATAAGGAACATATAATATTATTGTTGCACCTATAAGTAACTAGAGGGTTTTCATGAATAGTAATCAAATTATCATATATGTGATCTGCCTACGCACGTTCAAAGCTCTATGGTGGATGTTTAAAAGCGCGCGTTCCGTTCGCCCCGGCGCATTTGGTACACGCTCTTGGTCTACACCTGACTACGAACACAAGTAAGTTGGACATTTACTTATAATGTATTTTCAAGTAATTTAAATTCGCATAATCTAATTAAATTTACTCTATTTTTTATGATACTTTTTAATTAAATTTAACCACATTTATGCATATTCGAAATATAACAAAAGTAATTCAACAAAACATTAAATAAAATAAAAAAAATCAAAGAAAAATATATGTTCAATTTAATAGAAAAGCTTTACTGTTAAGCGTTATATTAAACGTGAAAGAAAAAATCTAAAATCCATATAGACATGTGAGTAAAAAATTATAAATGTTTACATGAAATGAAATGAATTTAAATTAATCAAAAAAATAGTTTAATAGGTATATTATTCGTGTATACTATGATATCAAAGTATACGATATAATTATTATGAGAATATTCACAAATTTTCCGTGTACTCAAAACTCTGAGTAAACATTACGAAAAGTTTGTTCGAGTACAGAAGTTGTGACCGATTCACTTGTAGCTGTACACGTTTGTGAGATGTTAATATATTTCTAGTCCCAAAAAATTATTTATAAAAGACTTAACCTACACGTTCATGTAAATCAAAACCTAACATGTTAACGTTTTACGTAATGAAAAGTTTTTAAGGCGTATTTATTTGATATTAGTTTGTTTTTTAAATATATATATAAATTATGATGACGTAAATAATGCTCAAATATATTACGAAATTATATAACTTATGAATCATTTTCCATTTATTTTGTATTATTTGGGAACGTAGTAGAAAAATTAGGTATAGGTCCATAACTAATAGATAGTTGACAATCTGTGAGTTAAAATTTTTAAAGAAGTTCCAAATAAATTTTATATTATTTTGATAATTTTATTAACGCTGCCTTTTTAATACTTCTAATAGTTTTCGATCAACGACTTATTTTTCTATGTATAAAACAAATCGAACGTTGTTTCATACGTTTTTTATAACCGAGTTCTTGAAGGTAGGTAAGTCTAATTTGTGAAACAGAATACACATACATTTATATATAATAAAGGAAAATATATTTTTAGATGAAAAAATCTTAAAACGTCAATAAATTATTTACAAACTAAAAAAAAAACAGCGAAAATATGTATGTATGTATGTTTTATATAAATTCTCAAATTAAACTTAGGATACAAAAACAACTAAACCATTTGTACATCTTTTCTCCTACTTTTGAGAATTTCTTTGGCGGTATCAGTTCTAAGTTAATCTATAAATTTCTAATTAATAATACAAAATATATTTTAAATAATACCCATCATTTTAAATAATACAGCAATAAAAATCTTAAGATATATCTCAAGACATATCTTAAGATATTTTCAACTACGAAACTGGCATTCAATCACCTAAATGTCGTATTCTCTGCTATAAATGCAAAATAAGTACGTAACAATATCTTACATACGAATGGAAAACAAACGGTAAATCTATAGAATATTTATGAACAATGAATTCGTAATTTGTAGAAAGGCTATATATGAGTGAATATTCTAATGCATTACGTGGGGTACCTAGGGGGTAGTTACTGTTCCTATTTCATATGTTTGTCGTTTAATGTTAAAGATTTTTAGCTGTATTGTTCAACAGATGAAAATTATAGCATATGTATATTATAAAATAATTTATCCTTATTATGTATATGTAACGAAAACGTAATTGTGGCTGTTTGTTGACACTAGCTTTCATGATTAAATTAATAAACCTAGAATGGCTTAACCGATTTAGATGAGTTTTACAATGTACAGAAAAGATACACTTATATATTTTTATTATATTTAACATATTAATTTATTAATAAAATAGTCACAGAGATACTTATTTCGAATCCTACGTGCAATAAAGGATACCGTATATATTTTGTAGGAATATATTATTAGTATTGTAGGTAGTTGTTAGTAGATTCAATAGTTGGTTATTCAAGGCAAAGCTTTAAGAGTTAAATTACCACAAGTGAGATTAAATCACCCGTAGACTAATACCTGTTTTGTAAATTAAAAACGAGATATAATCCCCGTGAAATTTATTAAGATGCGCTGACTTTTATATTAACAAAAACAGATAAAATGGATTACCTGATCTCACCGTTTTTTTATAATAATTACTAAAAAGGCATGTATTCATTATAGCATATATCATAAGTTATACATTTAATTTATATTTATAATTAAATTGTTATGGATAATTAAAAAATAATTTAGTATACTAAATTTCTAATGAGATCTTTCTAATACACATCTTTTATTAAAATAAAATTATAGACAGCAATAGTTTGAGTTTTATAGCAATTCGTTAAACCGAAGCATTTAATATGAACTTGTGTCTGTTACAACTGTTCAAGAATTTAGTTAAGCGGAAAAGTTTGAAAATGTTTTTCCTTTTGTGTCCTCATTGTTGGAGTGATCGAAGGATACCTTCGCGTTTTATTCTTTTGAATTTTACGTCTTTATGTGACAGATATTTATTACAAAAGTCTATTATTTCATTGTTTTATATGTGAGTTCTTTTTTCAAATTTTTTTATGTGTATATAAATTATACAATTATATTAATTGTTTTTACTTTCCTAAAGAAAAACTGAAACACAAGTTTGAAATGGTAATTAATAATTATTCGTTTTTTAAATTTAAATGTGGGTTGGGCTACATTTTTTCTTACAACAGATATATATTTATTAAATAAAAAAAGTAAGATAAAACATATAATTTTTTTGAAAAAACATTTGTACATGGAATTGTATATGAAATAAACCTAAATTTACCAACCAGCATGGTACATTAACTTAAAATTATGTAGTATTCATTTGTTTCAATTATGTCCAAAAAGTTTTACACGCGATAGGAAACTTTTTGCATTCTCACAGCAGGGATCTAAAGACTTTAGCAAAAAAAAAGATATATGCATGTTTACTCTGAACCATAAAAGCGGTTTAAACCACTTAGTTTCTTTTTTGAATAAAGAAATAACCTGTATTGTTATTTTGTTTTGAGATTTTTAATGCCATAGATATAAAAATAGATTATTGTAGATTAAATCGAAATTTCTTTTAAATATGTTATATTACAATTAATTAATATAGGCTAAGTTTGAGAGGATCTTGATTGGTTGTTAGTTATGAAACTAAGCTTTAATAAGTATGGAGAGGATAGAAATACAGGAGACGCACATTCGTTTAAACTTCTTGGTTTCTGGAATTTTCAATTCTAGCATTTTTCGGGCCATTTTTGGGAATAAAGGATGGACCCGCGATGGACCTGGCTTCCTCACGGTGAATCCATCGAATGCTAAAAAGTTGAGTCTCATAAACAAATAAAATTCCATTTTTTAACTTCAATAATATTATTAATTTTTATTTTAATAAATATATATATATATATTTAATTTTAAATCATCCAGTTGTACAGTTATAAAGTGCATATTTTACAGTCTAATCCGTACTCCGACGCTATAGTAACAATAAACCTTTCAATCCAGGGAGCTTCACATAAAATTGGACACGATTTGTTCATGTATGTAAAGATAGCAGGACGTAATTTTACGAATTGTTTTATTGCACACAGCATTCTGATTACAATACACGTATCCGTATGATATACTATACTTATTGGAAATAAAATATGGGCGACGATGAAAAAAGATAAATCGGCCTTAAAAATGTACCGTCTCATAAAAATAATACATTTCCAAAATTTTCACAAACTATACGAGTACATATTTATTTAGGATGATGAGTAAATTCTTGAGTACATATGGGGTCGCATAATTAGACAGGTTGTGACGTAGTTATTAAGTAATTAATGTTTTTTTTTAAATTATAATTAAATAAAACAATACAAGTGACATTTGAAGTATATTTTCTTCTGTAATATTTTTAATTATTTAAAATTTTTCATTATTAATTATAAAATAGATAATATAAAATTCGTAGACTCGGACAGGAGTCGAATCTAACCTCCTCATTATACGGTTCTAGTCGCTTTTACGAAATAAGCTCTCGTCACCATCATGCTATTTATTTATTACCATATATACTATTTTCTACACTAAATTAAATCACAAGTTTAATTTCAAAATTGCTTTAATATTAGAAAGGTAATAATTATATTACTTATATTTTTTTTCTTTACAGTCGGAAGACAAATAATGATTCATGAGTAAATGTTACTTCAAGTGTACATACATAACTACGGAACTAATTAATAACAATCTCATACAAAATTACTAATTGGATACAAATAATGCTGGATGCGCTTAAAAAATATTTTAAGTCTGAAAAACTTATTCGAATTATATATTAGTAAAAAAAGGTATTATTATTGTTATGTCGGAATGAAGAGACGAATATTTTGTAATAAAATATGAAATTTAAAAACAAGTAAAAAATAAGGTTTTTACATTCAGCTTGATTTATTATCGTTGGAATATTATTTGAACTTCAAGAGTTTTATCTAAAAAATACAATAGAAAACAAAGTATGGTTTATATTTTTGGTAGAAGTTTATAAGAAATATATTAAAATTAGGCTGTATTTTAACAAGTGCGTCGTATTAATTCCAGATCATATATTTGTATGCACATTTCTTCTTCTTCTTCTTTAATAAAATAACTTAGTACCGCAGCTTTAGAAGAGTGCGTGACTTAAATATATTTATTAATTATTATTATTAAAAAAAAATGAAATATAAAGATCATTTTAAAATTGTTAAATAAAATTTACTGAAAGTTATTTCTATACTCAAATATATTACAGCCTTCGTTATTAATAAAATTTTAAATTACATTTCTATTAATATATTGGAAGAATAATAGACACCAATAGCGTTCAAACCTGAGACTTTGAGGAAACTGACTAAGACATAGTCAGTTTGAAAAATAAACTATCGTGATCATACATTTATAAATGTATTGAAGTTTTAAGATAATATCTAAAATATAGTGACGTGTTAAGTATAAATACATCGGCCATCACTTTATCGCACTTGGAAGCTGGAGTTCAGAGTCAATATTTAAGATCCAGTTATAGGGACGTTCCAACTACTGGCACGAAACAATTCGATTTGCGGAATTAGAATTCACTTCATGAAGCAAATTTTAAAATCTATCACTGAAAATATAAGAATGAGAATTAATAATTCCTAAACTTTCTCAATCTTTACTTTAATTATTTATAATATTATCATAGTTTTATAAAAAAATATTACAGTAGAAAAAATTTGGACAAAAATAACCGCGAGGATAATTTCAAAGATATTTGTGAATAAACACGTAATTGTTATGAAGTTGAATATAATTAAGAGAAATAACAGAAATAGCTTCTTTTAATTATCGCGAAGCCTTTCCAATCAAAGTTTATTTAACAAAAAGCTTTTTCATATTTTTGATTGTGATGAATTTCGCTCTACATTTTTTAATACAATGACGTCTCGATGTAAAGTTAATATTTAACGAGTACTCGTACAACTCAATTTCATAAATTACTAGTATAGTTGTTTTTCGCGGGTATGCCCGCTAGCTGGCTCGTATTTCAATTAAAGTTACACAGGTGTAGTAATATTAACAAACGACTTAATTCATTCTTATTATATAGATATTATATATTTCATGTTATGTTATGTTGTGGAATACATTACACGTTATTTTGTTTCAGTTAAAATGGCTGCAAACACTTTTACCCTGTCAGTGTTAGCTGTTCTGATCATTTCAGTTGGAGTCAGCGCCAAACGTGAGTATGTGTGTGAGTGAAATTAAATTTGTATGTGTGTGTGGGGATAACGATGAAGGATTTATATAAGAAAAATAAAAGTATTGTGCTGGATTCAAATCAAAAAGGAACAATAACTGTTATTATTTGTAATATGTGGATGAAAAAAGTAAAAATAATATTGGGATCGAAATGAACAATCGTAACGAATGAATCTAGTGTATAGGGGATTGAGATTTGACCAGGCAGAAGAGTAAATGGTGCCCTATTAGACCTTTTACGGTCAAATGAAAATTACTTATACATAAATAGAAAACAAAATTACATGGCGGTTGGCAATGTTTTTCATTAAAAGCTTTTTGTTACCGTTATTAAATAGATTAAGGTCCACATTTTTTATTGTCATTTCTTTAGTTATGATATCATTTTTCTCTTTGCAGAGATTGTTTTGGAAACTTTTAATAGTGGTGAAGTGAAATTGAAATGTTTTTGTCGTTTAATAAAGTAATCGTAGCATTAACTTTATTTTAATTCGTTTGGATTTAATAGCAAACGTCCGGATATGGATGCAAAATTACTTTTAAATCTTAACTTATTAATTGGCACTTAAGAATGAGAATGGGAAAACATTAGTATAGAAAATATTAAAATGTAATAATTTTTTTCAGTCACAGCGAAGTGCGAAGTCAGATAATAGATGAATATAATTTTTTAATTTCAATCATTGTTCAAAGTACACAAATACTTATAACTGAGCTACTTTTGTGACAGTATATCAATTTCCTCATATTTCGCGGCCGACTGTAATGTGACATGCGATAGATGGACGAAACTATTCGAGAGTATAATATATTTGCCACGATACGATTACTGCATATTTCAATATATTCCTATTCTTTTATTTATAATAACTGTGTAATGTATTTTGTCAGTTTCATAATCTTCTTAAACTGACCTCTTTGTCATATTTAAGTTTTAAAGTTTCCATTTTAACGTTACCACCAGCTGTTGTAAGCTCAGACTTTAGTTTGTCTTCCTGCTTAAAGAATAACACGAACCGAATGGGAGACTTTGCCTTAATGTACAAAGTAAATATGCACATACCTATTCGAATGTATACTCACAGATTATATTATTAAATGAAAGGTACGACTAAAGTTAACAGGAAATTTATTATATAATCTTCATTTTTTTACATTTTATTCATATTTTTACACGTCTTAATTCTTTAAAATTTTTCGTAAGAAGTTTTTGCTATGTATAAAAAGGACTTAAATATTTATTTGTGTTAAGGAATTTGTGTTGTGTGAAGGAATTAAATTGTTTTGGGAGTTGGGAGTTTTTATATAATTGACTTTTATTATTCTAGATTGTTTATTTTTATTTCAATCGTTTTGTGAACGGTGGCTTCTATTGAAGATTTTTTTCTTGTAATATTTATTTGTTTTCTAATAAAGGCATTTTCTCTTTGATATAATCAGAGTTCAACTGTTAAAACATCCGGTAGAAATCTGACATTATTTAATGTTAATATATCTGGCGATAGAACTATTTCGGCAACACAAAAATACAACGAGACAGTTACGAAACTCGGCTCAAGTGAAGTGATCTGGTCGTGTGTTATCTTAGTAAGTTCTGACTTTTGTTTTCAACATGTTTGGAAGACTTTAGTTACATGAGATCACTTCAGATTGAAATCTATTTTTATTGTCATATTCATAATGTTATAATACGAAAGGCAATCTTTTTGTACTGTTTTTCTAAGCCAAAGGGGGCACCCGAGTAGACGGCCTACTTGATGGAGGTAGTACCGTCGCCCATGGACATCCTCAACATAGTTTTGCGGATGTGTTGCCACCCTTGATTGGGGATTTGTATTTATACTTCTGAATAATTGCAATGCAACGATTGATATGGGGTGTGAAAAATAAGTTTTTCTTTCATCCCAGTATACTATAAGTATTTATAAGTTGTGTACATTATTACCGTTTGCTGTTTTGTCAAATTTTAGATTTAAATTCATGTTAACGGTAATGTTGTATATAATGTGCCCAGTTGAACATGTCGAAACGATGTGTTAAATCATTCATACACTCCAAGTTACGAGATCAAGCGATTATTATACATACATAAATATATAATAAAACATACATAAAACACTTTGTTTACCACAAAAAGAGTAATGAGGAATAAAATATTCATATTGCTAAAAGCAATCTTCATCACGCAATTCTCTTGTCCTATATAAGTATAACGAGTACTAATTTTGTATATTTTATAGTGTATGTAATTTTCAAAGTATTCATTATTCGTTGTTATAGTTTTGTGGTCGTTCATTAGTTTTTCATTTCGTTTGTCGTTTGTAACATGAAGTTAGCCATGAGGTTCGTTAGAGCTAATCCCGTACCCGCGACGCCCTTACAAATCTCCGCTCTTTGTTACCCAGCTTGAGATTACTGAGCCGACACTTTTTATGCAGTGTGTGACATTTTCGTGAGTAAACGCATAAGTTTATTGTAAACGTCAGTCATGATTTTGAAAAATTACATATTTTTTTTTATGTAATAATAAATAAATAACATTTAGAATTCTTTTTACTTTATAAATATGACGTTTGAGTAATGTATTTGTATATATAATCGTCTTATAAGAAAAATAAAATAATGATTTCACCACACTGAATTGTTGTGAAAAAGCAGTTAATACATTAATTGTTTTTCAGAAATATATTTATTGAAACATGGCCTCAAATAAGTTGATAATGTTCTAAATACTAATATTTTCGACCTATATTTCGACACAGTAATTTTCCAAAGAATTTTAATTTACAAATGATTGCGTATAAACTATTGACATTGATAAAAGACGTCAGCATTAACCATTTTCTTTTAAAGAACGCGTTGTCATGTCAATAGGTATAATGTATTTGGTACCACAATTTTTAATATATAATCCAATAGTTTTTAGTCCTGGCAACAGTTTATATATTTTTTTTAAACTTCAATAAAAAAGTAGAATTTTACTGAAAGGAAAAAGTATTCTTTTTGGTGTAATGTTCTAATTTCAGCTTTAAAATTCTCCATATGGTATATATGGTATTTTTTCTATTTAAATTAACGTATGTACTTAATATGTTGGTATATAAAATCTCCGTTATGGCATTTTATATTTACCTTTATTGATGTATACTTTTTATTACTCACATTTAGATTCTTAACCTAAATTAAGTTGATAACTAAAGTTATGCTATAAATTAGAAGAAATAATCAGTTTTTCCCTAAAACTAAATACTGTGTAGCACCAGTGTACACTAGGTCAAGTGTAAATAGAGCAGAATACAAATGCTATGGTTTCAATAAGTGAATTAGCTCTTGTTTGAGGTCGATAGTCCACAAAGGTCACGTGACCAAATAAAGGAATAAAGTAAACGAACTGTAAGCGTTCCGACTGTATGTCAACTGTATGCAAACCGTGAGCTGATGACGTAAACTTTATCTCACTTTTTTTTGGTGTTTCGTTAGTGAATTTCTATTGAATAACGAGGAACATTCTTAGGAGAAACATATCATAAAAATATATTGGATTTTTTAATGTTTGTTTTTCGTAGTTTTGGCTGATTTATTTATTTATGTATAGATTTACTCATAAAGTATTTTATTTCAGGGGGATGCTCCTCGTTTGGTCATTCCTGTTTCGGAGGTCACGGAAAGAGATCTGATTCTGGAATGGATGTAAGTGATTAGTTTTAACGTTTTTTAAGCTTGTGTTATTATTTCGTTTGTATGTCGCTGCAAAAGTAATAATGCGTCAAGAATCCGCTTTTGCGTAAAACAGAAAATAGGAAAATTAATTACTCTATTATTAATTTACGTCCCTATACTGGAATGTAAGAAACATTACTGTCAAAAACTTCTATGTAAACTGATAATTTATATAGCATGAAACAAAAAATATATGCAAAATTGTGAAAACACGCATTAGTTATATTAAGTAAACATAGTTTAATGTACATATGTACAAAATTAAGTCATGCACACTGCAAAGGAAAGTTCTCAGTTGAGGAACCCGCGGCCAGTTTGTAAACAAGGTGTGTAAACACTAGGGACTTACGGAATAGGTCAAATGAACTCTCTGCATTAAGTTAACATAGAGTTTACTTTAAACATTCAATAAGTTATTTATATTATATAAATTCTTTGTCGAATTATCCTTCAGCTTTGATCGCATTTTCGAACCTAATGCAAGTCTTGAGCAAGATAGTCCTGTGTTACAATACAAAATTTTTTGCGCCTTCGCTCTTGTATTTATAACTAGATCATTAAAAGTATATTTTAATATGTAAATCTTAAATTACAATTTGATTTTATTGTGCTGTACCTATTAGCATTCAGAACGTCAGATATTTCCAAAATATCAGATGAAATTATTCCAAAAAAAATTTTTTATTGCTTCCATTGTTTTCGTTTCTTACGGTTCAATGCATTTAAATAATTCTAATTATACTTATTATTAAAAAGAAAAAAAAAGATGGATCTCAAATTAAAAAAAAAATTGAAATCGTTATTTGAAAATAAATCTCGATAAAAAAAATCCAGACCAAATAAACACATTCAGAAGTATTTGATAAAAACTTGCATGTAACGTTATTTTTGAGCCAATGCATTCTATACAGAGATACAAAGGAAGAGTAATGAAAATTACCCGCTTTAATAAAATTTATAAAGAACAATTATGACACGTACGAACAAGCTTCTGCTCTCAAACTATATTTAATTATCTTTTATTTTATACACTAGCCTCCAGTTCTCAACCCAGATACTACTGTAATCACAAGAGTCATTTCACACAAACTATATAAGCAGGTGGTTAAGGATTTTGTTCTAGAATCTAAATCATTCTTATTACATATTGATATATCACTATAATAGTAAACTCAGTTGAGTTTGATAATATAAATCTATATATTAGCCTTTCTGATAGTAGCTCTGATGTTAAATTCATCCTAAGTTCTTAGGTGACCTAAAATTCTTCCACCAGATATTGTAAACATGATAAGAATTATAATTATGATCTGAATATCCTAGAATGAGCTGACCCGTCAACAGGCTGGTCAGGAGGAGATTCCCCCACACCCAGGCTACCCGCACTCTTATATACTGCCCGATGACGTCATACCCATCAGAGATGGAGGCAAGTTGAATAGTCAAAGTTGTTAACCAGTGTCATGGTCGCCAATGAATGCACATTGCATTTAGTTTTTAAGAGAAATTTCAAAGTCAATTCTAAAATTATTGTTACGTCAGCTAATTAATACATGAAAAAATATGTTAAAACAAGATAACTAATAATAACGAGAGACGACTAAGTAATAATAACATACGTATGTAGTAGACATAATGAAGATATTGTTAAGCGATTATCTCACCTCTCCAGGTACGTTAAGTGGCTATAACAATGTAAGTGCAGGTTTTAAAGAAAACCTTTATGACTGATCTGAATTATTTTACGACTTAAGCTTTATTCTACGATCGTAGACGTATAGCTACGACGTAGACGTACAGCTACGACGGAGACTTTAGCTACGACGTAGAACTGTAAACAGATCTTTAACACTATCAGCTTAAGTAAATGTTACTCGTAATAGCTATCCTCATAACTAACTAGTTTGCCTCTTAAATGTACATACGAGAATTTTATTTTTACCTACTATGATATCGCACATAATACACTCATAGTAGGTGTATACACGATAAACTGGAAACTGTCCGTATGCAGTATAATTAAACTTCTTCAATGGGTTCTGTTGTTGAAATAAATGTGATTGTTTTAAACAGGTGTTTTTGACCGCGACGAGAACAATGCTAGGGATGTGGTCAAGATGAAGCTGCATAATTTACTGAAGTACTGGGTAAGAACTATATATATAATAGGGTAAAAAATAGTTCTTGATATATATATATATACCAAGAACTATTTTTTATTACAATGACATTATATACATATATGCAATTCTTCCTTCCCTATCAGTCATCTAAATAAGAAAATTTATATTAATGTTTTTAATTGGAAGGTGACATGACGATTTTTTCCAGTATTTTTTTTTTTTGGGAATCGAGTCTAAGTGCATTTTATTTAACCTTAACATTGTATCCTTTTAGATGGACAATTACCGAAGGTCAAGATTGAACGACGAGGATGGATACGTGATCGGTTCTTTGTAAATTAAATCGATGTAACACATAAATGAAATAAACTTGAGATATATAACTTTATAAATCGTACTTTCAATATAAACCATGTATTCCTACACTCAAGCTTATTTTATTTAGACATTGTTATAGATTCCAATCTGATTATGTGTAGTCAATTCCATTAACGGCTGGTTAGATGTGTGTTGTTTCTAATGTTTTATTGATCCCATTACTAACAATGTTAAAATTTTTACCTATAAATAATTTGTCTGTACTTTTGTATGCACGGCTCCTCCCGCCGTAAGTTTACCATCGAATAGTCGGTAGTTTATTCTATAAAGATTGTAATGAAATAAATTATTAGACAAGTGTATCAGTGGTTTTATTTATAATATCTGTATTTGAATGACTGATGATGGAATGATGGATGGACGATCTGATGCGATTGGTGGTGAAGAGATAATAAAGAAATATAAAAAAATACTCGAATTTTGAAATATATACATATGGACGTAATTGCAAAAAAAGTTATCACAGCTAAACTAGAACTAGAGTTTGATGTAGTTAATTTTTTTTAATAAAGTCTCTCAGACGACTTTCCCAATACATCGCCAGAAGCATAACTTCGATAGAAAATAATATGGTGTATGAGAAATATAAAATATTTTGGTTTAAAATATCTCGTAGACTATAAATTAATCCAAAAATATATATAACATATACAAACACCGATGTTCTAGACTGAAATAAATCTAATGAGTTGTACATAAAGTATTTTAGAAATATGGTAATCAAAATAAAAAATATAAATATATATTTCATTTTCTGCTTGACCACACACCCGTTGGAAGGTGAAATAATGATGTGGTAACATCATTTAAATAATTATTTTGTAATAAAATATACTATTTTGTAAACATTATTTGCAATTTATCAACTTTACCATACTGATATAACAGAATAAAATAAATAGAGATGTTTTATACAACAGTGATAGATTTTTTTTAGCTTATGGAAAGCGTAAACAAAGTTTTACTGCTTGGATGATGGAAGAGTCATTAAAGCGATTGGAGCACAAAGAGTTCTCAAGCTAATTATAGTTGTTTTGGGCCAAAATACATTGATGTACGGGAATTATAACTCCGGAAACTCACAAATTAATAATAGGTTGTATCGGATATGTCTCACATATAACCTTACCATATAATAATATTATAATATATATAATACATTAAAGAAAAATTTGAGTGTTCTGCCAAATGTACATTAAGATATATAAGATTTATAAAATGTAATAAAATTATTTAATAATTTTTACACACTATTTAATTCAGCGTCCTCTAAATTCTAAATAAATTCTTATTTTTCTAAACCATTTAATTTTGGATTAAATTATAACTCTTACTTTTTACGGGTTAAGGAATACATACTTTTTAGTTAACAGATTAGATTTTACATGAAACCAACACAAAACAATCTCTAATATTATTCTAAACCAAAGTTTGGATTTTTGTATGTTGTTGTTACGGTTCGTAATCATTTAAATGTTTTGCAGTTCATGATAATCACCAGGCGAAACTTCTCAGCATTCCATGGATTCACCGTGCAGGTCCGGGTCCATTGTGTTGGAGGGAGAGGAGCTTTAATAGTGCCAGGGACTTGCGACCCAGGTGCAAGTTGAAGGTTTATCTAACTCCACTATTCAAGCTCCTCTCTCTACTTAACTAAATTTGAAGTGAAACTGTCTTCGAAGTTCTTTCTAACATTTAATTGATGCTAGTTTTCGATAGGTTCAAGTCTACTAGTAATACCTCTCGGAACTGGCAAGTTCTACCGCGTACGAATTTATGACGCACCCTTTCCTAGTGAGTACGTTAGTGAGTTCGTAATACTTACTGACCTTGAGGGCATGGTATTTGGGGATGTTTGTTTCCGAAGGAACCGTATGGTTTATTAACACAACGTGCTTTAAAATTCGTGAATACAGAAATAAGCCGACGCACAAATAGCCTCTGGAATTTTCTCTTGTTTCTCATAGGTATCCATTTTATAGTCCAATTCGGAGACGCTTTAAGGATTAAATAAGTCTTGATTTTATAGCTCTAGTGCCTCCTCTTACAAAACCTATTGAACGCTCGTTTGTGGTTATTTATTTTTGCGCTCTGATTGCCGAAAGATTAACCTATGATTTCGAGAACACTATCTTGATAACGCGTGTGGTGAACGCTATCCAGGGATTCCTTGCATCCTACCTGCAAATGGTTAGTAGTTCCAACTGCCTTTCCACAATATAGAAAGTTTTTTCGGTACCTTTACCCCATCTTATTAAATTACTTTGATCTGGGAGAGTCACCTGAAAGGCATTGAGATAAAATTTTAGCAATACTGACGACCATTCATGAATTAAGGTGTGCCATTTTACTTGCAATGGTATGTAAAAATCTCCTATGTCTAAACACTCGTTCTGCACCTCTGAACTCATTGCATAGATCGTGTATTCAGCATTCTCGTCTTGTCGAATATAAGACTTTAACATATCCATACCTTGGGCCTTCTTACTTGATCCCAACTGTTCTCTGTTACTTTGTGCTCCTATCATAAATCTTTATGGACTTGTCTTTTGGGAGTGATATAACGACCATGATGACCATAGTATTTCCCCAAGATATGTCTTTTGGAAACTCTTAGGCGTTTATAGAACTCCGATGGCCTTTTTGATTCATTCCAAAACTATAGCCCGAGCAATAACTTCAACGTTTATGAAACTTGCATCTAACTTTGAGAAAAGGGTTTTATTAAAATTATAGATGAGGAAAGGCCAATTGTAACTTGATGTTAAGTAAGTATCGCAGATAAAAGCTTTATTGACGTTACTGAACGTTGGATTATCTACTTTGTTGAGATCGTTTAAAAAGCTGACTACTATTTCTACTAAGGATGAAGTACGACCTGTATTATCTGTCTTACGACTGAGAAATTTAAAAGGAGCATTTTCCGTAACTGTAAAAATACATTGACCGTCTAAGGATAATCCCGGATAGTATGAAATATATTTTGTAATTAGCCTAACGAAACAAGTGAATTTTTTTTTTGGTTTTGTCCGCGATCCATTCGGTAACTCACAGAATTTATCCACTCAGGCCAATAGTACTTAACAGTGTTTGGGGTTACATGTCAGTATTACGAGATTCTTCAGCGAAGGTTTAAATGGATTCTGTGTATGTATTATTAAACTCAAACCGATATCCCAATTTTTTTCTCTTTACTTATATGGTATTTACCAACGAATCTCTAAACATTATCTCTAGATTGTTTCCTTAATGTGATACTGGATATAATGAATAAAAATCTTTGTACAATGTTTTAACAAAAACAGTTCTTTAAGAATTCACTTACGAGAAAATGAAAAATGATTAACCGTATTGTTTGTTTCATTACTGGATATTAAAGATATTGCTGTGTTTATCGGTGGATATGAATTTGTACATGAAGAGGTTTGGGAGAGAAAAATATACTCCTACTTATATGCTTTTCACGTGATTAAGAGACGATTAGTCGTCTATAGATGGATTATGTTGTGACCCGTATTATGATGTTAAAAATTACAGTAAATGGGAAAAAGAATAGTATAAGTTAGAAAGACTTATTGGATTTTATTAATTCTATTCTAAATCGGTTTGAATAAAATTTGTATGTCATTTCAAGTAAATTTAAATCTGTAACTCTTCAAATAAACAACACACGATAAATATCACTTAATAATAATTTAATTGAAGCGCTCGTCATTAAATGTTATCAACATAAAAGTGTATGAAAAGAGGTAATAGTTTCATTTTTGGAAAAATATTTATAAAACCTTGTACACACATGTCTCTCGTTCACGAATTTATGCGAGCATGTGATTTATTAAGCCATTATCATCCCAATCATGTAATGGATACGAACCAATTTACACTAACTCAGTTAATTACTTTCGCCTCCACTATGAAGTTGAAAAGTTTTAGGCTCGCAGATTGACGGGTTCAGCTATCAGGAAAGTTCGTTTTGTTAAAGCAATCTTTAATAATATACTAAGTGATGATAATGACAAATGTCATAATTTAATCTGACATCTGACGTTTTGGAATTGTGTTTAGTAACAGCGGAAAAACTTAACAATAAACTGTATTTATTAAAGGAAATCAAAAATATTTATTTTTCATTTTGTTCGTTCTTATATACCTAGACTGTGATATCTGAGTGACGGTGAATATCTGAGAAGAATCTTGCAGGATATTATTAATTTATTTAGCATTTTGATACAAGAAGGTTACCGACTTTGTAATTAATATTTAAAGTTTTGAAATTTTATACAGTAATAGCATATGAGTTCGGAAGTTTTAATTAATAGAAAATAGACATTCTACGCAGTAATTATGACGCGGATATATAAATATACTTTTTTTATATATTAAAGTCAAATTTAACTTCTAATTTTAGACCTGAAAGTAAAATAAATTATGTTGTATTATTTTAAAGAAAATTTTGAGTACACTTTGTTTTATTTTATACAATCAAAAGTTCCTTATTCAACGAATCATAACAAATGTATGTCATATTGTGTTGTGTTATATATTTTCATCAAAGAAAAGTAATTACTGAGTTTGTTTGAAAATATATTTGCGGCACAGTAAGTTAAGAATACGAGTGCTTAATACAGAATATAGCGTTTAGTAACTTGTTTGGGATTTTTTTAATTTAATTATAATTCTATCAGTTCTAATGAAGTTATAAATCGTTTATAATTGAAATTTCATAAAAAATATGTGATTATTACCAGCAGTAATTATGTGAAAAATTCAATGAAATATAAAAGTAGAAAATCTACCATTAACAAATACATTATTTAATTTAGATTGAGTCCTAAAATAGAACCTTCTTAATAGAATTCAAGCCTTAGCTTATCCCGAAACAAACTCTAATTATTTGTAAGAAAATAAATTCATATTCCGCAAGCCAAGGAATAATTGTTTTTAACTTATTCTACATTAATTTGCGGATTTTTGTTAAATGAAAAATTTTTGTTTAAGAAATCACTTGATGATTAGTTCTAACAAAGAATGATATAATAGTAGCTTTATTCGCGGGGACCATGGCCAGTTAGATTTTCAGGAGGTTTCGGGAAAACTACGAAAATCTACTTTAATGCATATTATTGTAGGAGTTCTATTTGCATGGCTCATAATTTACACCTCGGACTCCTGATTGCCTTTATTTTAGAGTTACGCCATAATACTTCTTGTGATATTGTGGCATAGAGAATCTTTTTGTTCCTACGGCGAAACCGAATAGGGAATATATGTATAAAAAGTTTCAATTTGAAGCGCTGTTCCACGCTTTTATATTGTTGAATACTTTTATTATATGTTTTCAACTGTGAACACAGAGTTTCTAACGATGTTGCATCTAGTAAATGCATAACACGGATTTAATTTTCATACACCGGTATTTTCTGGTTTTCACCGGTAAATCTGACTTTCATACGATAAAAGATATAATGAACGAAAATAACAGACTACATCATCTAACAGTAACAATGGGATTATAGAATGAGTGTGTATGATAGATGGAGTGTATGATACTGAGCTTTAGTTAAACACGTTAATAGCTGTCAATGAAAAATCTGTATAATTTTGACAAAAATTCTTAAACTTAAATAACTTTTGTTCGTTAACATTTCTATTAGCAACCCTAGCGGTTGCCGTTATGATTTTCAAAATAACTGAAAAAGGTTCCATCATTGAATTGTGGTTTTATTTAACGAACTTAATTCCTACAAAGCTTTAAAACCAAAGAAGTGTTTTGTGTTTCAAAATAAATGAACCATTGATAATTTTAGTGTCATTTTCTTCAGGACTATTTTTAAGTAAAATAAAAATAATTATTAAAAATAAAAATTATCAAAACTAAACTAAACAAAAATATATTATTTACGTGAAGGTTTATGATAAATTAAAAATATGTCGGCTGGCTAAAATATTTACAAATAAATGTATATATCCATATATATATACGGATAGCTAATATGTAAAATGGTAAGTAAGCTGACAATAGTATTAGCAATAAAGGCGTGTGTTTAGAATGGTTTAAAGAAATGTATTAAAAAAATTCTTATACATAAAATAGTAAAATATTATACAATTAATAATCTACTGAACGTTTCTAGACTCGTAAAAATATCATAACGGAATTAATCAATATAAAAGGTAATAAATTGTCATTTATTTTACGAGTAATGCAACAACCAAACTTACAATTCCTTAACGTTTTTTTTTGATATATATGAGAGAAATATTTATAATTTTTATGATCCATTAAATGCCTAACTTATGACAATAAAATATTTGGTGCAAAACTAGTAGTTTGGTAAGGAATCCGTAAAAAAATATATACATGTGAAGTTTTAAAGAGATGTTAGAAGGTACGTAGAATATCAATGTTGAATATTTCAATGTTCTGTTGGCTTCCAATTACCTGAGGACAGTTTAGTATCGATGTACAATTCTGTAGAAGCTTCATTTTCCGCTATTTACGACTCGGCTAGATTCTTTAAGGGCTCACACATTCTGTTAAACTAAAAACTTTTGTATATACACCGTTGTTATTGAAAACATTCTGTTAGCTAGAAACTTAGCTAACATTCATTTGAAATAATTTAATCGAAAACCTATATAATTGCGGTGGAATAAGAAAGGAATTATAGTGTTATATATTTTAATTATTATTTATAATATGTATAACTCTGCGTATATGTAATTTAAACTATTTGGTGTATATGTACATATGTATTGAATGTGATGTATATTTCTAAGTTGTTTATAATCTAGAAAGTGACAACCCTATCCGGCCGCCTGAATAAGGAAATGAGGAACGTTAACGATAGCTTTTTTATAGCACACACGATGACAGTACTCCCGTACGATTTTACAATAATTTCAATGTAACATTTTTCATTGTTTGTTGTGGAATTGCTTTAGTATTGCAATTTTTAAAAAGTTATAATACATTAAAATTTTCAATTCAGTCTTAAAATAAACTGTTTAGCGAGAGCATTTTATCGTTTTATTTAAATTACAGTAAGAAATAGAATTTTCTGCATAATATTGAAAATAAATCTTCTGTAGGGAGTCTGCAGATAGCTGCGTCGAAGTCATTACAGGGTGAATTGATTCACAATGTAATTTTCCTGTCCCAGTACCTTATCAATATTGTCATTCTGTTATTATTTATGTAAAAATGATTATTATTTTTTTCATATATATAATGAATGTTAAGGTCGCAATGTAATAAAAGGTTTCCGATATCACGATACAATTGAGATTTCAATGCCGCTCGTGAAAGTAAACCCGCAATAAAATATGTATAATATTTCTGCTATATCTCCCTGATCATAAGTTACTGATATCTCGAATTATATTTTTAAAATGCTCACTTATCATTAACACGGACTTTAATTGAAATTTATCAGATATACGAGCTTATTTATATTTTCCGACGGATACTAAACAAAAAGGTTTTTCATTATTTAAACATTTTCATTTCAATAGTACAGCGGTTTGGTCATGAAAATTTAAAGATGGACATCAAGAATGAATTTCTAACTTATAATATAAATAGGTACTAACATTATCAAACTCAACATAGTTTTCATTAAAGTAGTTATACTAAGTAGTTTGTTTGGACACGTCTAAATTGAGGGTGGAAAAATTCAATTTGCGTTTTAAAACCCGATTCTTATGATACTGGAAGAGAATTTTTGTTATTCAAAAAAACTGTTTCAGTAGTGATATTTTATATTTGAAAGTTAAGTACATATAACTTATATGTTGAGTTAATTAAAATTATATTCAAATTTGAGTTAACATTGAACGATATGTTGACAAGTAATATGAACATATGATACCTCGGAATAATATCATCATCATCATCCATCATCACCATCATCGGAATAATATCATCATCATTATCATCATCAGCCTATCGGAGCCCACTGCTGAGCAAAGGCCTCTTCTCGCATGGAGAAGGTTAGAGCATTAATCACCACGCTTGCTCAAGGCGGATTGGCGATTTCCAACTTATAATTTGAAATTATAAGTCCTGGTTTCCTCACGTTGTTTTTAATAACATATCCACACTTATTAATACCAAGAACAGTTTTATTATATGTTATTTTTGTTCCATTCAATGTTTTCTATATCTATGTTTCACACCTCAGTTGAAATCCTCAGGCGTCAGTTTGCAATTTAGTATCTATCAGATTTCTACGTTTCGCTTCCTACTTCACTACGAGGTAAATCCGATATCCCAATGTTTGGCGTATCGTGACTCTTGTGCAATGATATTTGCAATATTTTTGCAAATAATTATTCCCATGTGATTGATTTGTTTGATAACAGATGACAAATACTATAAGTAGTATTGCTTTTTCTGCTGAATATCTATAGACATCAATAAAAACTTGTTATTTTAATATTATAAACAATGTTAGTAATGATTTAAACTTAATAATTTTTGAAATAAAATTTCAGGCCATTATAATACGTTAAGTATAAAACTGTTTTTCCTTTAAGCTAGACTGTAATTGTATTTTAAATACAAGTCAACAGCAAGTTATTATTTTTCATAAACGCTAAATCGGTTCCGCAATAGACCATTGTCAAGCGAAAATTAAAAAAACATTTATTTCTTTTTGTTATGCTGAAATTGCTCTATAAAATTTGAAAACCTCTTAGAGTTGAAATCAGCACGTGTCAAAACAAACCGTTAGTTTAAATAGGAAAATTAAATCTTCAATCTCTGCAATCAGTAATTTTAGTGCCTTTTTTATGCTAATAAATTAACTATAATCTTGAGTTCTGTGTGGAGTGGAGTTTGTCAGCGATCATTTAATTATTACTATTATTTTTTGATTTTTAACAAGACCCCAATAATATTTTCACCAGCACTTTGAATAACAAAATATACATACATATAATAATTCGAAAAGTCTTAGTGTCTTCTTAAAATAGAGATTTTGACAAGTATCGCCAAACAAAAGTTTAGAAGTGATGAATAAAAAACGTTCAAAATAAAGTTTTTGTTTCACATAAAAGTCTGTTCTTAGTTTAAACTACACACGGATTTAAAACATACTAACTCTGTGCTGCATCTTTAGTTACTGCATAAAGGAGAACAAATAAATAAGAAGGATTTCAAATTTGAAAAATCAGTTTAAGCGACGTTATATTATTCCAAGAGACTATTTGAAAAAAAATCTGAACATGGTAATTATTAACAATTTAATAATGTCTAGATTTAATTATATGAATGTCTGCTATAATTTTGTTAATTTACAAGAATGATGTCACTCAGATCAGATATTATAAGAAGATATATTTTTTTACCATAAACAAGACTGCAAGAAGCAATTCCAATCAATTTCAAATCTCTCATTCGTATCGTACAATCTCTTTATTAATCGGCAGTCGGTAATTTAATAGTCTTTGTAAAAATGAATTAATATTATGGATTAAATTTCTTGCTTGCTCTGTGTGAGACAAGAAAATTTTTCTTTAGATTATTAATTTAAATAAAGATAAGTTAGATATTCGGTTTGTGGGATAAATATTATATTTGATTTAATTGGAATGCTTACTCTATTATTAAGTGTGTGTTAAGACTGGAATATTTATTGACTGGAAATAAAATTAATGACTGGAAAAATATACATGGTTGATATTGTATAAAGCAGATGTGACGTTATATATATGAAGAAGCTGAATACCGGAAATATATATATAAGAGATAGTTAAAAAATGTTTCTTAACTAATATTACATACGGTTTTCGTGGTTACTGATAACAATAATTAAAAGACAGCTTTAAAAATTTGATATGGACGTAAGGGAATTATTTTTCACGTTGTTCTAATGTCTCGACGACCTTTACTACTGTAATAATATTTATATCAGGAATGTTTGATATAGTTCTAAAACTGTTTATATATATTTGGACTGGAAATAAAAACTGAAATCCTATATTTTTTGTGTTTTAAATATCTCGAACAACACTGGTGACTTCATGTAGTGAGTGAGACGATTACAAGATAAGATAATATTGTTTATTGCTGGACTAATGTCTATGTGTGTAGTTTGATAAATACATATAAAATTATCAATTGCAAATATATAGAAAGAGAGAATAATTATTGATATCCAATTTTGCACAATATAATTAAATTCTATGAAAACTATTTTAATATATGTCATTAATTTATTATAACATATAAGTTATAGATATATTAAAATTACAATTTAACTGTTAAAATGTTTCGACTGTAAATGTTTTGTAATGACTCTCTGGGCGACCATAGAGTAAGTATTTGACGGACACCACAATAGTTCACGGATTATAGCGTTTGTATAAATCCTTGTTTTTCAACATATCTATTGTTAATTTCTGATGGCAGATGTTTAGCGGTCTGACGTTTATGTTCATTAATATCGTTGTTTTTTTTTTTAATAGTTAAATAAACGGGTTCTAATTCAAAGCATTCGGAAAAAAGGTTTTATACAAATGTTTTATTATATTACGACTTTAACTATTTTGATTTCCGTGACGTTATAAGCTGCCATTTTTGTGCTGAATAAAATTTAGATTTCTCAATACGAATGAAATTATTAATAATTCTATTATTAATAAATTACTTTATATATACATATATAGACATTGAAATAAATTTACTACACTTATGTTTGGGTGTACATACATCATATGTATCATTAAAAATTTTCATGTTATTATTACTCAAATTTTAAAACATCCTCGTGTTCATTTTTGTCTCACTTGTTCAGTTAAAACAAATCTGTATAAGTTACTTAATGTACATAAAAAAAATTCAGTGCTATATTTAGAGTTACATTATATGGCCTATGTTATAATTAATCTATGCTTAGTTATAAGTATAAAAAAACCGATCCAAATTAAACTTAGTGTATTAGATTATTTCTGGTTCTGGATTTTACAAAATTATATTTAATTTAAACGAAATTTAAAAAGTTTAACATTTACGATATAAAACTTTAGATGGTACTTTCATAGACTTTATATTTGAAGGTATTATTTTATATGTTCTTGTACGTGGACTTGACTTTCACTAATATAGCAACAACATAGCATTTATTTTCTTAGATAAGTAATTACTATGCTATTGTTCTAGTAGTTAAATAATGAATTTTAACGGTTCATATTTTATGATTAAAATATTAATTCAAATTTATTGAATATTTTTTTTTTTATTTAAAATTTTTGTTTTCGGACGTCATTGCACTGAAATTGTGATATGTGTAACATATAAATTATAATTATATTGCGTAAATTTAAAAAAAATATATAAAAAAATGGCGCCGTAACATACGATTAAACTGAATGTCTATATCTAAATCTCATTAAGTCTTGAATACTTTTTGCATCTGCATGTCACGTTATTAATGTTTTAAATAATGGCTCTGGGACATTTTATCCTCATAATAAAATGAATAAGATTTATGATTATTAAAATGGATACTTCACAAGTAATACGTTGGATTACCAAGTTACCACACAGTATTTATATTGTGGCAACCTTCTGACTAGTGTAAAGTATTTAATTCATAGGATGATAGCGTCAAAAACGCTTTTGGAGATCGATAAGTAAATAAAATGATTTAAAAATATCAATATTGTAATTCGTCGAACAAATAAAAAAGTTGGCATAGTCAAATTTTCGACGATTCCGGTGTGAAGGAAGCCATAACATGATTAACAATAAATGATTGTGTTGAGGTAGTTTTTTTAGATAGTGTTTATATTGGCTTATATGTTTCTAGTGAATTTTTGAGCTATGCCGTCTCCTAGATGTGCAATGTGCAAGACTTTCATTTTCACTTCTTCTCTTCAAATGAATAAGTCCGTTTAAGCCTTTTTTTGTTTGTCTCCTTTTTTATACTTCTAACTTTTGCTCGGATCCCGATTAGAACAGTTGGGAAGTATAAAGCTGTTCCCAGTTCTTACATTGAGATTCTCATAAAACTCGACCACTGAAAACGTAAACATTTTCTTCCAGGACTATATTTTTTCTACATAATTTCAAAAGATCTAATATCATCTTAATTTAATTTATTAACAACACCAAATGAGGTGAATCCATTCTACAGTTGATATTACTCGCGATCCCTTCTAACACATACTATACTAGTAAGGCACAATTAACGCTCCCATCCTAAGGGATACAAGTAACAATGCTTTTAGTGAAGTTACCTTTATGACGGCTGCAGTGAGTTGGTTTACTTTTACTTCATTTACCACAATTACTTTAATAGAAAGTATATACAAAGATTTTTAAGGTAGTCCATTAGGATGTAACATAGACTCTGTAACATCTAGATACAAGAGAGCCTAAATATATTAGAATTGTACAAGTTTGTCAGTTTGAAGGACTTAGACGTTTTGATTTTTGCTATAGCAACCATTTCTAAATGTATTTCATAAAACTGTATAATAAATAAGGACAAATTGATGAATAATAACGTCGGAAGCAATAAGTAATTTCCCTTATATATATATATATATATATATATATATATATATATATATATATATGTGTGTGCGTGCGTGTGGGTGTGTGTGTATTTTATTATAAGTAGCCGGTTTAATTGTTAAAATTAACTGAATAATTTGATATGTTATCTTGGTTACCACGCACGAAATTTAATTCAATGAAAAAGTTGTTATAAGTAGTTTGGTAAGTTTAAGTAGATTAAGGGGGTTTCAGTTTAATAAAACCAGATGTGCCTCATATACAGCATGTTTTATTAAATTTCATAATTAACACCAACAGTGAAACATGTATATCATATAATATACTACAATGATATATTGAGCTATTTCATAAATTTGTTATTTGATGTGAAATTATGAGGAATACACGAAAATATGAAGGTGAAGAATAAAATTTTATATAGTTTAATACTACATTAGTAGTTTTTAACGTTCCCGGTTCAGCTGTACTGTAATATTTTGGTGGTAATAGTTATTTATTCATGAATAGTTTTAGTCGAAGTTAAACAATCTATATGTTGTTATAGTATGGCATGTCGCAGAATGGCACGTCGTCTTATGCTATATATTACAAATCAATCGCAACCCAGCCTTGCGATTGAATCCGGAGTATTTGTGAAGTGAAGTCAGTCAGTGATTAGTTTTCTTCAGAGGCTAATTTCTGTAAAATAAAAAAGATTGATTATTTATGGGCGATTTAATTAGTGCGATAAAAGATTAACTCGAATTGAAGTTATCGACAATAGTTTAATACTGAACATCACTAGTTCAGTACGCTTATAAGTTCAGGATCAAACGTTAATATTTTTTCATTCATAAACCTTCTCACATTATATTATTAACGTAGATTAATTATTGAAGCAAAAACGGGAAACGCTTCGTTTATATATATACATACATATCGTGATGATACTATCTTGGATCACGTATACAGAATAATATATGTGTTACTTTTTAAATCAAAATAATATTTTATTTGGTTGGTTTTATGAATCTGTATTTTTTTTTCTAATAAAATAAATGGAACTAACCCTTTATCAGTGTGATTGTCAAGCATATAAAGAACTATCGTATGAATAAGGTTGAAATTTTAGTTCAGATAACTATATAGCTGAGGTATACCAATAAATTTTTCATCACTAGAGAAAACCAGTATCTCACTTATATATATATATTTTAATTCTTAGATACTGGAATTAATGAATAAATCTAAAGGCCTTCGTATTGAATAGTTTCAACCCTTCATCTCAATTAGCATTTCTTTAGAAAAAGCTATCGTGAAAGCTCAAAAAGTTTCGTTGGTATCATTTTCTAGTGTTATAATAATTGTATTAATTTTTAAATTCCTTCTTTACCATCATTTGCCAGAATTTCATATTGGAAAGCAGGTCTTCGTCCAGCATAGGCTTGGCCGCCTGTTTTGAAGCAATGTCTGAAATCACTTCCGTTCCAAGCCTGCAATTTTTTTTATTTATATTTTAAACCAACATATAAATCCTTATAAAATAACTTAAATTTTAATATTAGGTACGCGTAATTTGTAACAGGGCTGGAATTAATTTTTTTTAGGTTTTTCTTATTTAAAAAGTCTATGGATAAGGATGAAGCTTTATGTTAAGTGAAGTACAAGTAGTGACATCTATTGCGAAAAAGCTCATAGTCTTGTTTCCCTACAGCCCTCTCTGTAGACAAATTTATCAAAGAGAAGTCTTTGGGCTTTGCTGTTTCTGTATACTTACACGAACCTGTTGGGTAAATCTTCCATATTTGCTTGATAGATGTCGCCAGTAGTACGAGAGTCAAGGTCCCTGGAGTTATTCTAAAAACATAGATGGCTCTGAAGCAACTTCTCTTTATACATGTTTTTATATATTAAATATGTTAATAACTAAATGCTATATTAATGATTATAATAGCTAGATTTTTACCAGATCACTGTTAGCAGCCATTCGCCTAAGGATTCTGGTGATGTACCAATCTGGAGCCGAAGAAGGTTCTTTACCAGACCGCTTGCCATGAGCTGAAATTTTATATATCTGCTGTAAATCCCCAAAGGAATAAACAAACAATACAAAATTCGAAAGATATAATATATAAACAATATCAAACAAATTCAATGTAAATAAACATATAAATTAATAAAAAAGGATGTCAAAATAATATATAATCTGTGGCTATGACTACGGAATATTTAAACTTATCTGTGTTGAATTAATATATAGTTTAATGTATAACTTTTTTCCTGTAAAAGATATTCAAAAGCCCTTTCGAATTATACTTTAATCTGGAAATTGATGTTGTAATTACGTTGCTATAAACGACATCACACTAATGCTTAACCTGTTACATTTAAAATTAACTGAATCCGTTTTTTGACGGGATTAAAATGACAGCTGTTATTACAAGGCATCCATATTGCTTTGTTCACAACATAATTTATATGAGGATATGTTTTTAATTTTATATCAAAAATATTTTTTAATGTGGCATATTATATTACTTTTATTATTAATAAAAAGCTTCTAAATACTATACTATTTTTCTTGGAAAACGTCCTTTTCCTTCAGCAGAAACGTATTAGAATGATTTATTGTGAACTTCTGTATTATGTTATATTAACTTTATGATATATTATTTTATCCATATTAACTTTTATTCCATTGTATGAAGTTAATCAAAAATGCTTTAATTTTATTGCATTTTACACAAATAGTAGCTATACAGCGATGCTTGGTATTATTACACATGAACGAAGTATCCGCCGATAAAAATTAATCTACAGGGCTCTAAATGTTGTGTGTAGATGTATATTAACTTACTCACTTCAGTTTAACTGACATTAAACACAAAGCCGACAGGTGCAGCAGATATCAAGGATTAAAGGCTTCCGATAAGACCCCTGAACACAATCGACGTTATAATTGCTTACGCCGCTCTTTTTGACTAAATATTTTACATTATAGAAATTATAAGTCAAGTTAAGGTAAGGAAATTTTCAATTCGGTTTTACCCCAAACGATATTTCATGTTTGTTTTAGAGTTAGTTTTCACAAGGTTATAAATTATTTGTGCAGTATTTGTTTCACTCTCATACGAGAGATATATACATATATTGCAGGATATACGAAGTAATTTGTTTACTTTGTGTATAAAGAAAACATACTTTAAATATTTGGTGTTTCGATACAATTCTAACACATAAATAATTATGATTAATTATAAGGTTATGTTTAACCAGATGAAGGAAGATAGGTTATGAATTGCATGCTTTTGCATTTCATTGTTGCTTAAATTTTAAATACTTTGTTGATTCAAATATTATATAACACATTTAATAATTCTTTCAATATGATATCTCAGACGACGGTTTTAACAGCGAATAAGGTTTGTCGCTTCCCACCTGTTCCCTCCCTTGAAATTCTCCATTGAAGGTTATTTAAATTTGGATTAGAATTTAGTAAAATTATTATATTTCTTCCCTGATTTAATTAGCACATATTAACACGCTTAATTCATTCAGGTAAGGTTTGTTGAGAACTTTATTTTAACATAAAGGAAGGTGATTTTGGCGAAAAAAATTACATTATAATGTTCAATAGAATATCACTTACCCCCCCAGCACGAGTGTCCGTAGCTGAGACAAGATCCTGCGAAATAAGAAATATACGTATATAATATATAAAATAACTTTCACGAAGGAATTGAGTATAGTCCCGGGGAGTTTTTACTTGGCATAGTAAAAACAAGACAAGTTTTAACTGAGTCATTAGCGCCAAAGACACATTTTGCTCATACCAGTTTGCGCTATTTCAGTAATTTTTCGCCACCAAACATACATATGATATTTTAAATACCGTAAACTGAGTGTGAAGTAAATTATGGTTACATTTTAATAAAATTAGAATAAAATTCAGGTATTACATAGAGTTAGAGTTGTTATGTCAAGTGCTTCCTTATGTCATAAATATCAGAGTGCCTTAAGATCGCCTTATAATGCACTCACCATAACTAAGTTGACCGCTATCCCATACATTGAGTGACTTTAATAGGAAAATGATACTATTGTTGTCTGCATAGTACACAAAGTAAATGGATTATCTACAGTGAGAGTTCTTTACAATACTAGTTTTATTTAAGCCAGAGATTCCTTTGCAAAGAAGCAAAGAAGAACTTATCTTTTAATTTATAAATGTCAATTCGTTTTATCAATATTCAATAGCGTATATTTCCCATGCGGTTATAACGTATTTTAAGTAGATTACATATTCTCTGTAACACTCTTCAATATGTCACTAGTTTTAATATAAAATTTCTTATAAATCCTTCAATAAACAAAACTGTCTGCTAGTAGAATACACCACCGAAAATGAAGTTCATTTAAAAGATTGAATCTCGAGGCACGTGTAAAACAATTTTAATTTCTATATATTTTTTTATAAATGACAACACTGTTTATATTGTCACAGTGACAAGACAGGTCATCACTTAACGAATTAATGTTTGAATTGCATGTTGTGCACTTGTGAAGGGCGTCAATCAATAATAATACTTACACTGTCACTAATAAGTACCGTTTCATCAAAGCTCAATACAGACGATCGACAAAAAATGTCATTACTGTGAAATTTTTCATAATATCTTTATATATCAAAGTATTAATTACCCTTGACAGTGTTATATTCTATTGATACGTAGAACAAGGCTGGCTTCTATGAAACACGATTGTCATACAATTAAAATGCAAACATGCAAAGTACATGCCTTAATTTTTATGCCGTGCTAATTCTCTATTCGCTTAATATTTAAGCTTAATAAAAGCGTAGTGTAATGATGCTACAGAGGTAAAGTGCGTTGAATTGAATTATATTGTATTAGGAGACACAGAGATGTTTCTTATAGCGAGTAATGATTCCAATATACGTGCGTATTCTAATGGGAAGCTTATCTACATTTCGTATTTTGCTTTGAGCGGGGGTGCTGGTAAGTGCATACCTCCGCGTTGACTGCGCCATCCGTTGACTTTCTGTATTAGATTCGAAGCTTTACTACCTCTATTGTCTATTCTCTGCTCTGTGAATTAAATAGATATAAAATTAAGAATATATTTAATAGATTTTGTGTCTTGTCCTCGGTAATACGGTTCAAGCGTCGAGCGTCCTTCCGATAAAATCATTTATTAAGCCACTACGAAGTGCTCGCTTGCCAAATGTCTATTAAGGAGAGAGTAGTTTTAAATATACATACGTGCATATATAATTAATTTTTTTTATATATATTTACAACGTATTAAAACTATTATATGTATGTACAATATTTTGATGCAGATGAATTGGTAATGGCGTATGTCCGTTGGTTTCCAGCGGCGTTTCATTAAAAAGTATCACATTTATTGTTTCGCTTTATTGTATTGCCATCCCATAGCATTCTAAGCCGATTACACGTTAAAAGTAATAGTATTGGACCTAAGTATGGTATTGTTTTGTTTTTCTGATAGAAATATATTTGAGATTAGACTCATATACTTATTTTCGTCTCATTCTATCAATAGAAATAAGATAACGTCTATTTAAGGGCACTATAGTCGAGTTATTTTAAACAAAACAATGACTATAAAAATATTTTAATTATATAATTTATATGTAATTGGTTAGTAAATAACAAGCGTCTGTTATTCTAGTAATAAGCAAATTATATACAATTAAACGGGTAATGAATAAAAAGTTTTAATTAGTCTGTGTCCGATGTGCGGTGACCTGCCTCAACATGCACGACAACTATAAACAGTTACGGGGAAGTTCACAACCTTATGTAATTAATGTAATAATAAACACGACACTTAATATCCGGAAATTTACTTTCAGTACATTTACTTATTAGACGCATTGCGTGTTGGATTTTTTTTTATTATAGAAAAAAAAAACTCTCACCAAGTTTCAATTCGTAACAGTTGTGTAGTTCATATTATAATTAGTTTTAAATTAAAGCGTTTGCTGTGTGTACGAGATATTAATATGCGGATTTAATATTATCGGTAAACATACGGTTTACGACTTCATTTGTAAGATCTGCTTAGCACGTGATAAAATTATTAAAGCGCTGCTATCTTGGCATCATTTTTATGATAATCATTATGAATTATTTCCTTTCGTTTAAGTATTAACGCGTATAAAATAAATGAAAAGAAAAACGCTTTATTGAAGAGAATATTATGATTTTAAAGAACAACAACAAAAAATCGCGGGAAGTTGCGAGGACGTCTTCATTGCTACCTAAAAAAGTTTTAGCAAAATCTTATCAGTAGTTACGTTCTACTACAAAACTAACATACAAACCTTCAATGTTATGTATATTTTAAAATAGAAAATCTAAATTGTAAATGTATTTAAAATAGGACAGATAATATATCAGGCAACATATACATATATATTTATTTTGAATTTGTATAGACTATTTTTATATTGAACATTTATAATCAAGTCACACGTTTCCATGGTAAAGAAATCTCCGCAAAGTCAATAAGAACGCTAGAAAAAAAATATATGTGAACTGTCAAAACTGTACAAGTTTAAGACAATCGAGTTAGTTGAAGTGTTACGTGCGCGTTTTCAATAATAACTCATAGTTAACAGTGATCGTGTTGCTGGCCGAGCAGAAGGTTCTAATTCTATTTGTTATATTTAATAAAATAGGTGAGATTTACTTTAACTTGTTGGAGTTTGCAGCTAAATGTATTGTATATGTTTATTTCTTTGTAACAAGCTCTTTGTGTTGAGTTATTTACAAGAAGGTTACATATAAAATTAATTTAAATAAATTGAGAAATTAATCGAGTATGATCGTATTATTATTTATAATATTTTTTTTAAAATAAATAGCATAAATAAATAAATACGTAAAATTGGATCTGCGATATTTAATTAAGTATAGAAGTTATTTCGCAAAAAATTTTTCTCCCCTAAAATTGTTTTTTTTTTTCAATATTGTCTACAGTACATATAATTTTTCGGAACTCTTTATAAGAATCGCAATATTTTTTGTACTCATTAAACACGTTGCATAAACCAACTACTAATATCTAAGTAGTGGCAATTTATTGAGTTTTATTACTTCGGCAAAATGAGGAACTACTTTTGAGTATCGAGGTATAATTATATCTCACATCACGATATGACAAATGTCATGTTTATAATTCCGTTACGTTTATTGTTATAACAAAGAATAGACATTGAAAAAGAAAATGTATTAAAAATATAAATAGGACTCCATCTCCTCGAATATATTTATATATTTATTAATTTTATTATCATGTTCATTTTAAGTGATGAGCTTATTATATGTGGAACGAGAATAGACCCATTCAATAGATTTATATAAGAAATATATGAAAGACATGTTATAAATTACATAAAAAATTATATAACTTAAAGCAAAGCAATTAGTAAAGTCAAAATTAAGGGCAAATAAAAGTTCATGTAGTATGGAAAAATACAATTCAATACATATTTCTGCAACTAACTAAAACATTTGGGCCTGTCCAGAATTAACACCAATTCATTTTTAAGACGTGATTCGAAGTCAGCTCTAGTAGGTTCGTTTCAAATTTAGGTAGAGAGAGGAGCTTGGACGGCTGAGGTGAGCGTTTAACCGACTTAAGATAGGGGCCCCTTAAACCAGATACAACTTATGTCTATTTATATTATAGAGGGTTTTATGAATTTGTGACTATGTTCTGAAGACAAAAAGCGTAAAAAAAACTTCAGTGTCATTCTAATTAGTTATTATAAAATTATTTACAATTAATATAATGTTCGTTCTAATATAATAATGCATTTATTTGTTTAGGAATATTTTTTTATTACTATTTTTGAATTTTTCCAACATTGATATAAATCTCACTGGATGACTTAAGCGAAGCATATCAGTGAGGGGATCTAAATCGTAAGAACTTAACTAACCCTTCCATTTGCTATATCCCTTATAATAAGACGTCAACAGAAAAATATAGGTTATGTCGTTTGTATGAGATTATGAGGATATATGGCAATGTTTAATAGCGACCTTAAAGAACTCATATGAGTTCACTCAGTCGTTTTCAGTTACGAAATACAGCCTCATATGCCATTGAATGTACGATGAGGAGGCTCGCTGTAGGGAAATTGTGACATGTGTTGAAATAACCGTGAATTTCATATAAAATGTATCTGTTATTTTATGTATGAATAGAATATTTTTTTTTCCAGTTTTAAAATAATTACTTTTTCCAAACTTAGAGATTAAATAATGAAGTTAATTAAATTAAATGTATGAAGCTGTTCTATTTAGAAGATTTAATCGGAGGATAATAAAAGATTTGACTAAATTATATGGAAATATGCAATGGATTGTTATCGACAAAAGCTTATGAGAAAATGGTTATATCAAATAAGGTGCATGATCTTACCCGTGGTGCACTCCACCAGGCAGATGACCAGCACGAGAGCCAGAATTCCTCGCATTGTGGCCAAGGAGCTGGTTGTCTTCTGCATTGTTTTCGACTTGAAAATTTTCTTGTACTGATCACAAAAATGTAAGGCTTAGTCGATTATGAAAGTTAGTATAGCTTGAATTCAGATTTCGTCATACTTATTTTTTGTTCAATTTTAAACTCTATGAGCGAATGTTAATAAAGTTTTTTTTAACTTATTTTAAAATATAAATACTCGTCAATCAGTTATAAAAAATCCTATATTATTAATAAATAAATATAATATTATTTTCATTTCTCTATATTGAGATATAATAGTCTGTTTTTGGACAGCTATCGCTTCAATTTCAAATTAATTTTCATAAAATATTCTGAAATTTGCATGGTTTTGTTAATTCTATATCCATAGAAACGAATAAATAAACAAATCTTCAAAACCAACCTCAGAAGTTTATTTTAAGGGAAATAATAACAGTCGGTAACCCAACTAATAGATAACATTCAATAATATAAAAATCTTTATAAATTGTATCTTCTGTGTGTTTTCATTAGATTAATTTTGTCTTATGTATGTATATATATATATATTGTTAAAATATCTTAACACTAATTAGCCTATATGTCATTATGACATTGTTATATCATACAGAGTAAAAAGTTGCTTGTAGAATAAAAGTACAGCGGAATCGTTATTCGAAGATATTTTAAATGATCCATTATTTAATATTTAAGTCAGCTAACATCTTTATAATAAATTAAAAAGGAACGAAAGATTAGTTACAAAGAAAAATAGTTAATTGCACTTTCTTATTTATTAAAAAAAAATGGTTTTTGGTAAAAGATAAAATAAGCAAATAAGATGGAGGTAATTCTATTCGCGAAGGTAGAGGTGTCTTTTTATCTATAGAGCATGATGATGTCTAAGACACAAACGAGTTTTCATTTAAATAAAACTAATATTTTCCGCTTTTTTTTATTATTAAAAAAAGTATGTGCTTGAAGTTTTAAAATATTGAAAAACGCGTATTACATCCGAAAATATTAGTTTATCTGTGTAGCAACTTTATGTGATGATTTTAGTTTAATGTATCTGTGTAGCAACTTTATGTGATGATTTTAGTTTTTAGTCTATTGTAACTACGTTGCTAAGTTTTCTCCATGCATGTAAAACGTTAATCTGTAGTTCCGATACAGTTTCTATATGCGGTGACTATCACTTTCTTGAAATAAGTTTAACCCAAATTTATATTTATACTTCCTGCACCCACGACTTAATAACACCTAGAACATCGATTCCCTCTATCACACAACAATAGCCCTAGATAATTTCATAATGTATCAATTCATTACCAATATAGTTTCAGTATCTGCTGTCTTTTTTTAGTTTAAACTAAAATTTGTAAACTAGAAACTTTTGTGGCAATTCTAACTCAACATTTACTACAAATAGAATATATAAATATATATATATATATATCGATATAGGTGTTGATTCTTGATAAGTGGATACACTACCGGGCAATTCTTATTATGAAAATAAAAAAAAATTCTTTAGTCGAAGCTTGAAAGTTATAAAATATTATAAAGAAACTAACTAACTTACTGGATTAATTACAAATAAATAGAATAATAAAAATATATATATCAATACAATCACAATACAATAAAAAATATTATAAATCGCTTAAATAATAGTATCAAAATGAGCATATTTTTTTCATTAAAAATTAGATTTTTTTATAGTAATTGATGTGAAATCGTTATTAGGAAATTGTTTGTTTTGAATTTATAAAAACAAGTAGGACAAATTCTCCCAACATACAATTTCAAATGAAGCCACAATTAGTTATAAATTATTGCAAAACAATTAACTTCTTAAATAACAGTTTGATAATTTAACTTTCAAAGTGATAATTGAATTAAATTTTCCTTAAACGAATATTTTCTTGAAATTTGGATATATTTTAATTGTTTCAACAAATGTGTAACCTAGGTCTTATTTTAGCTTAAGGTTTTATAAATCTCGTCTTCGTCTTTCAAGTTTATATCCGAACCCGTGATGATTGAAATGTTAAAAATAATTTTATTTCATCCTGGGATAACATGATGTAGTTGAAAGATTTCTATGTAGAACAGCTATTATTTTTCACTGCTAGCATTTTTTTATAACGTAAGCGGCATTCATGCGTACAATAGCTCCGCATGTCTTGCCGGTAACAGACATCGCGAGCGGAGTTATGAAGTATCCTTTTTGTTTAGTAAAATGTTAAAAAAATTTATCCCATTATTATAACATTATTTAAAATGATTCTATCTCAATGTACATCTGTATTAGTTTGACTAAAATACGAATAAGCTCTTAATGATATTTTGATGTCATATGTAGCTGATGTCAAAATGTTTTCCAACAAAACAAAACTACGAAAAGTTACTACACGTTGCAAATATATTGAATTTATATAAATCATATTATGGCTTTGCAACTTTTGATATGCATAATAAGTAAGAATGGAAAATCATATGGGATTTCAATTTACCGCGTGATTTTAAGGTTACGTAGTAGCTATCCTGCAGTGATTTCTTTCTACGAATAATATGATATTACAAATTCTGTGGGACGATGAATTGAAAAATGTCGGTCTGTTATCATAGTTGGATATTTCACGTAAGCTTGTATTAAATTAGGTTGGATGCATCTATTTTTAATATTGAATAAGTATGACTGGATTTAATCATATTGAAAATGATAAAGTTTCGTGAATATTTTAAAATAGTTTGACCTATGGTGATAAAATACATTTATTTGGCTGAGAATAGTGCATTAGATTGCGAAATGAGTTTACGTGTGATAGCCAATAGTTTATATGTACGAGATTGGAGATTTTTTTTTCAGATAGGTTAAGAGATATTTATGTTTCAGCTGTAAAGCAATGAACATCACAGAATTAATGACGTTAATTTATAAGAAAGTGATTCTAAGGGTCTTCTCAGTGTTAGCGATTAAAGCCATTAGTGTACCGAACTGTTTAATTTGCGAAGAGAACGTTCAATTTACTGCAATTTCTGATAAACTACTTACAATACTTTTTTAGGTTTTCAAAGTTAATTGTACGTAGTTTCTGCGTCTTAACAGAAACAGATATTAATTCAAATCCCCTGTTAAAAATGATTTGATGCAACAATAAATAATTTAATAAAAAAAAGGAACATCACTTAATGTTATGCTTTTTGAGGCATCGTTTCATTATATCTCATTTAAATATAAAGTATTTCAAAGAAAATTAGATATTAAAGATTCTTTTACCTTCCAATAGAGGTGGTTTTTAGGTGATTTTGAAACAAAGGGTGAAACGTATGGCAGAGCTAGTTAATAACAGGTAAGAATTGAACTGCGGCGGCTGTTCATGTAATAAAAATATTGGAAAGGATTTGTTTGAAAATGGGTAAAGATAATATACATTTAAAGTTTATAAGTTTGAGATGTATGTATGTATGTTTGCTATAATTTTACACCTAAAGAACATGTTTTAGGAAACTACTTAATAAATTGTTTATTGAGGTTTGATTTTGTCGAAAGAGGCTGTTTAAAATAGTTCTTATGGTTAGGTTAATATTAGTTCGGTTAATATCCGATGTAAACTATGACTTTCCATATATCAGGACTGGTCCGAACTCACTTAAAGTTACTTGACACTAAATTTTAACGTTACCAACTTTAAGCTAAAGTAGCCGCCGTGTTTATCATAAAGTGCATGTTTATGTCTAGATGTAAACCGTTAAAACAGCTCCCTCTTGTATGTGTGACAAAAGGTTTCATAAGTTATTAAAAAAAAAAATTGATCTCACTTTACGAATATTAATAACTTTTTGTCGCGATGAAATTCGTTAATTAATAAAGGCATCATTTAACAAAAGTAATTTATTTAAAATATATAAATGATATTGAATTCATTTAGTTCTTCCGTTTTAAGTAAAAAAAAATATAATATCTTTATGATGGGAAACAATTAATCTACACATCGTTGAATATAAAACTTGAAAAAAAAATATTACAAAAGCTCTTAAAAAAATACACTCAACGTTATTTATAACATATCATAATTCAAATGTAACATATATAAGTTATGAAAATATAAATAGTGAATCGCATACTCACATACAACCTTCCCAGTCCGCGATTCGTTGTTGTCTAGTCAGGCGGCGATCCAACACCGCTTATATACTGCCCCACTGATGACATCACATAACTTAAATATAACATCAAATAATATTGACAATTCCTAGAAATGATTTTAATATGTTGATATAAGACCTTTTTTGTGATTTTTTTTTAATTTAACTCTATAGTATACGCCCCTTTACATATTGGTCTATTCTTTCAATTTGTACGCCCTAGCTCCCACGTGGAGGCGTAACTTGAATATTTATAATCCAAGGCTTTGATTTTTGCTTACATGTACGTGACTTAGTACTCATTTATTTTTATTCTAATTCATTTTTTTTTAAATTTTGTTGTCACTGATTACGGTTTTTCAGTATCACATATTTGGTTTGATTAAGTGCAGAATAGAATTGTTTAATGTTTTTGAAAATATTTCTAATAGCGTATTGTATAAATCTTATAAGATTGTTACGAAATTATTTTATCTATTACTCTATATTATTGTATTGTATTCTATTTCTATTAAGTAACATGTTTTTTTGAAATGCTTAGTATTATTTTGTGTTAGACATCAGCGTTTTTAGAGTTTGTCATTTTGTTTAAAAACTACATTTGACAATGATTATGATTTGTTATAAATAACGTTGATTGTATTTTTTTAACAGATTTTGTAATATATTTTTCAAGTTTTATCTTTAAAGATGTGTAGATTAATTGCTTCCCATCATAAAGATATAATATTTTTTTTACTTAAAAAATAATATAAAAAAGAAGTTAAAGCATGTGACTTTTTTAAAATTAAAAACTCCTTAACTCACCAAAACTGTTGCCAGTGCGGTAATCGTGAATATGGATTTGCAATTCAAATTAAATTATACACGTTCAGGAATCCACGGACACATTTGGTCAAATATAAATTATTGTTTCAAAGAAAATAATTGATTAATAAAAAACTAATAACTTTTCTATTAATTTAAATTCATTACAATTTTCTTAATTAATATTTAAAACACATTTTGTTTTGTAAGAAAGCTCATAGTTTTTGTACTTAAATAGTTATAACAAGTCGTCTGTTTATTTAAAATACATATATATATTTTTATTTCTAAACATAAGTGCGAGCTTCTTCTTCCAAAATTTCCACGGATGAATACTGAGATTTTCTTATAAACAAACAAGTCAGTACAATTAACAAACTATTAATCCTAAAGCCTTAATAATATATTATATATTTAAAAATTACTCAGAGAGACATTTTAATTTGCAACGCAAAATGAACCTCGCTACAATGTGACTGTGTGTTTATCTGTATTTGTCCGTGGCAACGTAGATCTCAACAAATTAACAAACTTCAATGCCTTTTTACTCATTCGATAGCGATTTTCCTTGTAGTAGTCCTTAGTCACTATTGGTTAATATTTGCCCAGCAATAAGAGTGTATGGGCTTTTCCAAAACGGAGTAAGCATTTTTCGCCTTTGGATTATCTATGAAATGCCCCATGGGTTTCAACGTAATCGTTAAACCACAAACAAACAAACAACGTAATATTCTTTAAATTAAATAAAACTTAGTTATTATATCAGATAATAATAATTTAAATTAGTATTTTTTTAGAATTCGCCTTAATTTAATTAACAAAATTTCTTTCACGTTTTAAATATTTTTTTTATTTTTTCCTTTTAATGACGGATAACGCAATAAAAACGTATTTTATAATAATATCAAATCTAAATTTAATACTTTAGTACTAAATTTAGATTTATTGTAGTTGAGATCAGAATACTCTTGTGATTACAGCATATTTTCATCATGTTACACGAAAAGCTTTCCATAGTTATTTACGTATAAATTTGGTTTTTCTAAATTAATTCTTAACTATGCTGAATTACGCATATTGGAAACTAAGTCTAGTTTAAAATATCATTTCATATTTAAAATAAATATTTGAAAATGGTTCAACTTAATTCAATTAAATAAATGATAAACTTCGAATCCTTTAAATAAAAATAGCTGTAAAATTTTAAGGAGAATCCTCTTTCTTTTCTGGAGTCTTTTGGTAGTCTATGAGGTGGTAAAAATCAGTTTTTGGTTCTGAGCTGCCTTGATCGGAATAGTAACCCATAGAATAAATTTAAAATTACTGCGGATGCGTTCACTTGCTATAATTCATGAAAATTAAAAATTTCTTTCTTATTTTACTAGTCTTTAGAAAAACAATAGACTGGGAAATCGGGTATATTCTAAGTACGAGTAATCAACGTCATACGGCACAAGGAGCGTTAACAGCTTTTTATTATTAGTACTATTGTAAGTCATTAAATGTGAAAAGAGCAACGTTTCGTATTTATTGACTATGCCGACTTTGAACTTTACAGCAAGCACTTACTATGTAAGTTGTCATCTGGTTAGCTAAAGAACTTTAGCACACGCAGAAATATCAATTTTAACAAGCAGGGAATATAGTGTGAAGATTTAATTACAGCCAATTATAGCGAAACCAATATTCATTAAAATGATAGCAACGTTTTGACCGTCAGTGACCCGATGTTGATTCGCAAATGATTCCAATACGTTATGACATTTAATTTGCAGTTGCTTTTTGACATAATTGATTGTTGTTGAATTTACTTATGTATACTAACAATGATGTATGATAAAATTATTCTATAGAAATTTTGTTAACATGTGAATTTCGATGGAAATGAGCACTGATAATTATGCTTAAAATACTGATATCGTTATTTTATTTTTGTGTTTTGGGTTTTAGTATGAAAATGTCCAGGAAAAATATAAAACATCCTCCTTTACTTCTCATAGAAATGTTCTTCAGAGGTTTTGACTTTCAGACCTTAATAATGCTATATCCTTTCATTAGGATTTAAAATTAAAAAATTAACAGAAAAATAATTAATTAAACCTATTGATTAATTTTAATAATGTGTTTTTAGTTGGGATAAACGAATAATGTATATATATACATATATATATGTATATATATATAAATGAATAATTATTTCTTCAGCAAATATATTAGTAGAATTTCAGTACTGTCATATTCCTTTCATTATTTAATTAATTGCTTTAAAACCTATACGACGATTGATTTTGAATATGTTTATTTGATATTTTAATGACGATGAGATGTTTGTATTTAAAATTTTAAGTGAGTTATTAAATTATTTAACGATTCGATTAATTCGTGACTTAATTATCGTTAACTTTAAACCATCTGTTTGTTACTTCGTTCCTTTGCTATTTCTAAGTACAAAAGTTACAATAACTTACCCTGATTGTTAAACCAAAAGGGATTAATATAGAATTTCCATTTGCTATGATAATAAACTAAATTTATTGTTATCGATTTTGAACAAGAAGAAAGTTAGGCGTAAAAAATACAAAGATACCTCTGTTATGTATATAATCAACATAAAACTTAGGCTAGCTTAAGAATATTATAAATTTTCAAGTGCAATGAGACGTGACAGAGTTATATTCGTTGATAAGAATTATAAATACGAAGTTTTTATTATCCAAGTTTCTTAATTTTTATGATAAGCAAACTAGTTCAGCGTGGCGTCACGACCCACGCGAAATAAAATATCTTTATTATATCGTAACCAATAAAGTGGATGGTAAAATTAAAATGGTCGGGACTTCATTGTAACACCATATTTCGGGTTGATGTTTTGCGTTTTATTAAATATCTGTGTCATAATTGCGTATAATTTCTACATATTTTCAAACAATCCATATTAACACTGCAGAATTTGGTTTTTATTTCAATTTAACAATCAAACAATTTGGTCAGTTCCCTGTGGAAACGGTCTCATAAATTCTCATAACTGATAGATTATTATAGAAATCTGTATCAGAATTTTTTTTCAATCATATAAATATTTTTTTAACTGATAAATTCTGATACCCAGTTAGCTGTTTTGTATCAGAATTTATAAGACTTTTTCCACAGGGTTGGTCAACATATCTGTATGACACCTTCGTATTAAAAATGTAACGGAAATTAAGGATTACAGTGTATAAAAATTAGAAAGTGTATTTTTCGTTTTTTTTTGTTTAATAATTTGGTAAGCAATAATCTATTCATTATAAATAATAACAACGGATTTTTCGTTTATAAAACATGTTTTCTTGTTCCTCCTATATTTGTATTTTATTTATTTCTAATGTAAGGCATTTCTTATAATACACTCCATGTTCAAAATAACTGTGGAAACTGTTTTGGTAAGCTGTTTTTAACCTAACTAAACAATTTATCGTAATATAAGCTGTGTGTTTTCCCATAAATATACACAAATAAATAAATAGGAGAAAATAACAGAAACAAGCAGAAATAGCTGGATCCAATAACTTACTAGTAGGAACAAGCTCAAGAAAAACTTAAATTAGTCTTTGGTTGAGATCAAGAAGTAGTAGGTTATTTGTATGTTATTAATTGGCACATTTAACAACAAAAAAGACATCTAAAGATAGCTGTGGTTTATATTTAGTATGTTATTAATAAAACATAATAAAGTTATGTACAATAAACCAAAATGCAATCAGAGAGCTCTCTGCTGGCTCGCTAATAGCACAGCAGTATGATTGTGTTGTAAGATAATTTGAAACATGAATGTTGTGTTATTTTATAAATTACTTGCTGTGCCCGCGACTTTGTTCGCGTAAAAAATGTACCTTACTATAAAATTTCTTCATAAATAATGATAGAAGTCGTGCAAGGTTAGTTAGCTTAGTAGTTAGTGATAAGTTTCAGTGAGTATAAACAGGCTTCTTGCATTGCTCACTCGAGATAAAGCAACATATAACTGTCCATGAAAAAAACAGGGTGTACACAGATCTACACCGACACAACTCATGGTTTGCACCTCGGAAATTAGTACATTAAGTAAATACAACATGTCATTATTAAACCGACTAAGCGTTCAATGCAAGTAACTTTGCTTAAGTTTGGTTCAAAGTAGTTTAAAAATATTCCCATGGGAATAAGGTATTTTCCCATAAAAGGTACCCTAAATGTTGCATCAGGTGATCAACAACCCCCATATTAAATTTTATTAAAATCCGTTCAGTAGTTTTTAGGTTATAAGTGTATAACAGACAGACGGACAAAAAATTCAAAAATCATATTTTTGGCTTCTGTTCCTTCTAGGAAAACCCCTATAAGGATTTATTGTCATTTATTTTCAATGTACAAAATTGACTCCGTGAACGATTTTATTTTTTTAACGATTTTATTTTAACAGATAAATGAATATTTTTCAATCACATATTAGGAATGTATAGCTGTATTTACATCCGCACCAAAGCTGACAATGAATGTGAACATTGTGAGTATTGAAGACAAATAAAAAATTAGTATATTTTTTTCATGATGTCGGCACGAGAGCTGTAATTTTAATGTGTGGGGCGTTTTCTCTATCTATTTTTGATTTATATCCTCATGCTGTTAAATGTGATTATTCTTATCTTAGTATCAAGCAAAATGTCCACGGAAATTTTGCTTTTTTTTTTTGATAGATTTTGATTTTATCGAAACAGACAAACAGACATTTTTTTTCTCACAAATGAAACAAAAAACCTGTCATTAAAGTGACACGAATTGTTTATTGTTTTAAGAATATAAATAATTTTATAACATTGATTACTATAAAGAAGTTGTGATGTCTCGCAACCTGATACAGAATCGAGTATGTTGAGTAATCTTGAAAACCACAGTTTTGAGTTATGATATTTGTTAATATATGAATCGATATTTAATCTTGTATATACAACGTGATCTGCTCACGAGTAACCTCGTAATATTTCCATACTCGTCTTAATTAAATTTGTTTCATCATCATATATGAAGTTTATATAAAAAACGCTATTCCTTCTAGATTCCAGATAGTTGGTTAATATTCAATAAATTTTCTTTACGTTTAATCTGATTTATCTTAAAAAATTTAAAACTTTCTTTTATTATATCGCAACAATAATAAGATAATATTTTGTGTTCTAATTTTCGTATTCGCAAATTTAAATAAACAAAGGAATCTTTTGTCCTCTGTATTCTTATTGTTGAAAGTCGTATTTTAGTTTTGGATTTCTTTTTAAACACAGAAACCAAAAAGCATTTCATTATTTAAGTTTTGTTTTCATTTTCATGCTTTATATAGCTATATATATTCAGGGTCGAATTATATAGGGTAGCAACTAAAAGTTCCAGGAAAACTACGAAACTTACTTATATGTACATTATAATAAGAATTACATATTAAAACTTACAACCTAATTAAGACTACATGACTGCCCCGATGTTAGAATAACAATCCCATTCCATAGCTGGTGTGGTAACCGGAATATTCTGGTTCACACGGCTTGGTGCGTGCCGCGGAGTCCGTAACATCACTCGTAATATGATATTTTATCCATACAACGATGTTAATTTATTTTTTGATATGTTGGGCGTACGTAACAGTCACATGCATTACTTTGTTGACATAAATAGCAACAGTATTATATTACGACTAACACGAGTTAGTTTTCATTAAATTTTCCCAGTCGCACAATACCGTAGTCTCACAATTTTCTTCAAGCTTCCTATCTTAATATCCTCAATATTACAGCTTCAACCACCACGCACGTTTGATTAATTTAATTTAATATTATTTTACATACATAACTCCTAGAATATAATTCGTGCTTAGGTGTAACTTAGCTTATAAAACTACACAAAGATCGTACAGAGCCAAAAAATCTAATATGTTTTTACCGGTTCAAAAATTGTTAAGAAAATTTATAAATAATAAAAAAAAATATCTGAATACTATGATGTCGAATTATCTTAATAATAAAATGCTTTTAAAACACTTACCTACCAGGTTTCAAAAAAAAATTTCTAAAGTTCAATATATACTTTAATACGAGTGATAATAAAAAATAATATGACTTACTTAAGTTATCATTAATATAACGACAAATCGTATTGAATATTGCGATGAAACGTCATTGTTTGAATTAATTGTTGCCGATACACAGTTTTAGTGATTTATTACTAAGTGCTTGGTGTTTGTGATAATGGAATCCTAATAGTTTGGGACGACTTGTGAATATGTGTTTAATTTGTATTAAAAAAGATAAATTTCTTTATGTAAAAATTAAATGCTATGGAGATTTATCAGTGTAGATAACGAAAACTAAAAACAAAAGCTTCCTTTTGAGACGTGGGTAATACTGAAAATGTTTAGAACTGGCCAGTTCGAAACATTGGTAATGAAAACTTTTTTTTTGAATTTTAATTTCAGAGCTCTTTGATAACCTGATGTACTATATTGCATGCCATTGTCATTTGTTTTTGTGAATTGGTGGCATATCTAAAACTCATTTTACACCTGTAAATGAATTTAACGCGAGAAAATTTTCGGTCAATAATTTATTAAGACTTTCCTTACTTACTCGACAACAAAGCTATTATAGGCTACGATTAGCATTTCTTAATGAAGCCCCATGTCATGCCACTATTTACAATTGGTTTAACTAAAGAGTTTAAGTGTGGACGTAGCAATCTTAATCCGCGATGATCCGCTTGAGGGATGTCCTTTAACAGCGACTACTGAACATAAGATCAGTGCTGTGCGACGCATAATAGAGTGACCTGTCAGCACATACGGACAAGTTTAGGTATTGGTATGAATCAAGATTAAAAAATATTACACTTTGAATTAAAGCTTTGTACCAGATGGAATTCTCATTCTTTAACCGACGACTAGAAATACATTCGCTTGGACTGGTGTCACCAAATGTTAGGTAAGTTCAACGGCGGTGACTCGTATGCTATATTTGACATCGTCACAGGAGATGAAAGCTGGATATATTGCTAATAACCCGAAACCAAAAGACAATCAGCTCAGTGGGTGTTTCTCTTGAGGATCGGCCAACTAAGGTAAAGAACGGAAGAAGTCAAGGAAAAAAGATGATTGCCTCATTCCTGGGTCGGAAAAATTATTTCGTGACAGTTCTACTAGAAGATGAAAGGACGTTACTGCAGACTGTTATGTCAATCGCTGTATGCCTGTTGTCTTGAAAAATAGTCATCAGTAGCGTCAGTAGTAGGATCCTCCTTCAAGAATACAATGCTTCAGCACACTCCGCCAAACAGATCGTTGAATATTTGACTATGGCAGGTTTCGAGATAATGAGTCATCCGCCATACTGTCCTGACCTGACGCCCTGTGACTTTTATTAATTCTCAAGAACGAAAGTTAAAATTCGAGGTACTCGCTTTACGAGCCCTGAAGATGATGTGAAGGAATACAAAAATGCTATAAAAAGACCCGTAAGGAAGAATGGGCTCACTGCTTTTCTCAGAAGTTCCATCGAATGCGACGATGCTAAGGCGATGACTTCGAAAAACAATAAAAGTATTGGCCACTTTCTACATTAAACCATTTTTCATTTTCTAAACATTTTCACTGTTATCTAGATAAAAGATTATTGATGGAGATCTGATATTGTATTTAAAATGTATGTTTTAAAGTATTTATATAGTGACTTGAAAAATAATGTACTGCCCATAAAAACTATTACTATTGGATAATAATATGCATATGTGAACGGGATTTGAAGGTAGACTCGGTAGAATTTTAGGGGTGATGTAGCTACAAAAAAATAAAAAACGCGTTGTAGTATCCAAAAAACAGAGTTCCATTTAAATGAGTACATTTGAAAATCTTAGAAATCATTAATTATTATTGATAATTTTAAAAAATATACGTTTAGAGTGTAATTATGCAGCTTCGGATTTTACGCGAAATTAAAAAATTCTATTGTATTAAATTATCATAAAAAAATGTGAAGATTTAATTGTTGTCAGATGCACATATCGTCTAAATAATTCTGTACATATAATATTTTTTATCATTTTTTTTCTCCTTTAAATTTGTAAGTACTTTTCGTTAAATATTACGATCAAGTATCGAACAGCCGATGTGCTATGTCAACTAATTTATTGTGCATACATGGAGGTTTTACGACAGGGCTGCAAGGTCGTTAACTTGTTCAGATAAGTATTAATTCCACACGTGAACATTATAATGTCCTTTTTAATTTATACAAGCAGAAACTCACGGTTTTGTAAGCGTTGAATTATATTTTATACCTAAATAATGGTCTGTTACCCTTGCGGGCTAAGATGATTATTCTAAGCTATTTATTCTAAAATAAAATAAAAATATAATATAAAGTTCACTCCCGTGTAAAAACAAAAAAGTTCTAATTATGAAAAAAATTATATGTATATATATTTACATATCTTTCCATACATTTTTATAGGATCAAATCAATAGAGAATTTTTTGGATAATATTTATAAATAAATCTTATTTTTGATGATATCAGGCCATCTGTGTTGTATTGCTCTGATTACTTTTATAGTGTCAGTAGTTGTTTGTTACTCAAATTGCACGTGAACAGCGCCATCTGTTCCGAAAATAAGAACTTATATATAATGCTACGCCTGCTACGAGCGTAGGGGACGTAGCTAACTATATAAACCTAATTTAGTACAACGCCATCTTACGGTATAATAATACATTATCTTTCAGACCTTCGAGGTATTGGCTGTGGTGGGCGGTTTCTTTGTTAATATATCAGAGCATTATGTTATTATAAAAGTGAAAAAATTGTTTTTTTTTTTTTAAAGAAATATTTGCTTTATTTTTCTTGAGAGTTTTTTTTTAAATGAATAAGAGACAATTATAGAAAAGATTTTTAAAAGTATACATCGTTTTTATGCATCTTATAAACAAAAATATTGTTTCGTTTCATATAAGCATTAAATTTAAAAATTTTAATTCAATTCAATTTATTTATATTAAACTATTCAACATAACATTTCGAACAATAAACGAAATGTCGCGAGCAAATCCTTAGAAAGTTGTTTAATTTAAACGTTCGACACTCTGGGAAATAGAAAATAACGGAACACGTGTCCCGAATTTAAACTCTCATACTATTGTCGAGTCAGCGCTTTGGTACAACCGATATTATTTTTTGTTGCCAATATCAACAACATTTATCATTTATTTCAAACAATGTGCGTATGAACGTGTGTGCGTGTGTGTGTATGTGTGTATGTAAGTATGTGTGTGTGTGTTTATGCATGTGTGAGTTTTTAAGTTTTTACTATTTACTGCTTTAAAAGTAGGTATAATGTCAAATAAGTTGTGTATTGTTTTTTTTCCTACAGATACGGCAGATCGGTTCTTTCTATTTTTATGGAGATTGTTTATCTAAAAGGTTCACTTAAGACTGCGTTCTTTGAGAATTTATTCTTGAAGATTTTCATTTCCGTTTTATGTAAACTTTTTATGTTAACATATTATATAAGGATTTATTTTAATGATGATAGTTTGTTTATTTCTACGATATGTAATTACTTTGTGTACTTGTAATAACACTGAAGTAATCAGTTCTTTAACACATATAGTTTCAGTCTAAAATGAATAATTAATTTCTGAAAGCCAAAAATCCTTCAATTTAGTCGAATATTAAGGTGTTTATAATTTACTTACATCAAATGTAGTTACAGAAGCATCAAAATGAGAAATTTTTTCAGTTGTCTGAATAAAACTATGTTTTTCGGATATGGTATAGGCAAGTATCATTTATTTTACATTTAACCTGACACTTCGATTACTTAATATGAATATGAGAAAAGTTAATTTAAATATATATTAAACCTTTTTATGAATAATCTAAGTTAAAATCAAGCAAATAAACAAGTAATTAATATTATCACTGTTATTTACTTTATTACTATTTGTTAAAGAATTTCGTCTGTTTGTCAAAATAGGCTTGATGAAAATGAGAACTTCGTCGTGGATTAAGAAGAATTAACAGATGCTTCCCTTCTGAATAGGAGGTATTAATATTAAGTGAAGTAGAAGTAAAAAAAAAATTATGGTAATTTCACGAACTTATTAAAAAAATATATATATTTGTGCAAAATATTACAATATACACTGGTACTATATACTCGGTTCGTATATAGGTGATATGTATTTCGTTATTTATTGTTTGTACATAACTATTATGAATTTTAATTATATTTCATTATGGTATTATAAACAACTTTATACGGACAAAATTGCAGCAGTATATTAATTGTATGGAAGCTGCTACTGGCGTGAGGCCAGCGAATTTGTACGTGTCGATAGAGTACTCTTAAAAGGCTTCTACATTTTAATGGAACTATTTGTTTAAAAGGCTTTTGTTATTCTGTTAAATATAAAAAGTTCCGATTTGAAGAAATAATAATTAATACATTGAGAAGATGACAAGGTTTTTTTTAATGTCCTTTACCAATTGATTAAGCAGAAACTATATATTTGTGAAGGATATTTTAAAATAACATAAAAAAAATAATAATAACATATTATTTCCTGATCATGTATCTTATTATATCTACTCTACTTATTCATATACATTAAGAGATTTTAGCACAAAAACTGATTCATCACTGAACCACTACTTACTATTTAAAATCGATATATAGATTTTTTTACTTTTTGCATAAACCATTCATGCACATCGTCATCGTCGTTGTTAAAGTCTTTGCAGACTCGTCGTGGTCATCACGTATCAATGATCCGTATACATGATGACTATCATGGGAAGATAGTGGCGGTGGTTTCCCCTTGCCTTCAGCACCAGCACTTTTTTGAGGCTATTCAGACCATGCACACAATCCTTCAAAGATAAAAATAACTTCAGTTGTTTTTTTTTTGTTTTACTAGACATAAGCTTTCATAAGTACAAGATTATTTAATGAAACTGAGTAGAAAAAATGAGGTTACTCAAGTAAAATATAATCTAAGTAAAATAGATTGTGATTTTTAGATAATTTCGGATCGTTATTGTTACAACAGTGATGTCAATCAAATCTATAATGTTGCGAAATCTTTATAATAAGCTAAAAGACATCATGCATTGTAATTCTATAAAATATAAAACTATTACATGTACAAACTAAGAATTCGTTTATATGACAAAATTGGTTTAACATTCATAAAAAATACTGTAAAAATAACAATATAATAAAAATAAACCTTAATCTTTTTAAGTCCAAGTATTTTTCTAGTTGTTTGAGCAATTTTCCAAATGCAACGTTTTAATGTTTCGATGCCTGACTCCAATCAAAATATCATTACCACTGGAGCTCTTACAAAACACATTTGAAATACACAAAGGATTCGTTGAATAGAAATTTCTATTGTATTATTTGAAACAATTCTTTCATTGTATTTTATTTAATTACATCGAAGGTACTATATTTACACAGATATATTATTGGCTTGTGTGTGTACGAGTGTATGTGTGTGTGTATTTAAATATACATACACCGGATTTTTTAACTTTTTTTTTGTAAAAAAGGCGATTTTCATGTTATTTACTTTTAAAATATACATTGTACATGAATGATGTTTAAAGATCAATAGTCTTGTGTTTTAGTTTATCATTGATTAATATGCTCCGTGACTTAGTGAATCATAAATCATTAATTCAAAATATAATAATAAAGATGTATCTGCGGTTGGAAGCTAGTATCCTAAAGGAGAACAGAACTGGCGATGGTCCAAGGATATTGTACGTGACGATAAATGCACTCGAAGGCTTTATATGTTGTTTAAGTGATTGCAGAAAAGACTGATGTAAAATAAATTAGTGTATACTTAAAGGGTTATTCAAATATAAGAATAATCATCTAAAAAGACTTCCAATAATAATATATAGGTATCTGTACATCTACTATTTTTTATGAAGCCTCTGACAAGAGTTTGTGAGTTTTTCTTGACTGATAAAAATTGAGTTTTCAAAAAAGGCACAACTGCTTTATTTGATTTTAACACTAGTAAGAGGGGGAAATTGTCTGAGTGGCTGTTATAATTATTTTTTTGTTTAATCTGTGTTATAAAAAATATATTCTTTATTTAGTACTCCTCTGTTAGTTTTGTCAGGTCTTTTATAATGTAAGACAACAACACAGCAGACTGCGACTCGGTTTGACGGGAACTTAATTAGATGTCTTTGTATAAAATATCTTTATACTGTGTTACTCGTAACAAAATATTTTATTATTCTTATCTTAAGTTTATCACTCAAAGATAACTCGTTTATTGGTTATAACAGAATATTTTATGAAAAATAATATTCAACAACTTATTTCTTTCCAATAAAGATAAAGTCTAAGTATTTGTCCTTCACCAATATTCTTATATTAAATGAATTGATAAATATTTAACCCAAAAATTATTGAATAACAATTTAACTTATTTTTTTTTAATATTCTTTGAAATAATGCTTTTCAGAAGAATTACAGATTATAGTAATTGAAAAAAAGTTGTTCTTTTTTGTTCGCTTAATATGTATATATAGGCTTCATTTAAAATTTGCAAGAGAAACAATAATGTTGTCTCGAATTTAATAAACCATGAACAAATTTAAGAATACAATGCGTTTGTCAGATTCATTAAAATTAATTCAAGGATATTACGGTAAGGAGGCATAGGACATAGACCTATCTGTTTTTAAGAAGCCCTTTTACATACAGAATAACTGTAATTGCAAGTGTTTTACTTAATTTGATAGTGAGCCATATTTAAAGAAAACTGAATAATATTTTTTGACAGCTGTAATTTAAAAGTTAATCATAAGTTATATATTTTGTGACAAAAGAAGAGTGGCAACAAATATCTCTAGAGTAATTTAGCTTTGGTTGCAATAAGATTTGGAGATGCCACTCGGGAATTCACTTACATAATAAACTTTATGTTGCGCAGAAACATTGTGATATTCCTCTAAAAATTGGGTAAATCAGTGTATTTTTATAAGTCAGTTTAAGAATTCATTTGGTTCAAAGATAGGGGAAGCTTTTCTAATGAAACATCGATGAAATTAATAAGATATAATAACCATTTGAAGCAACTGTTTCTTCATACGAATATTTTGTCATTTTTTTTTAATTATTACAACCTTAATGTTATAAAGAGCAGTCCAGTGCGGTAGTGAATTCATTGAAGAGGAAACGTCGCCTGGCACCGCGCCAGACATTTTGTACGCATCGCTAAAGTACCAACGATTAATCAAATTTCAAGTAATTTTTAATTGTATTTCTCTAAGATAACTAACTGCATGTAAGTTTAAAGCGAACCTACAAGAACTCCTTATAATATAATATGATTTTTAAGTTATAATAGTAAATTTTCCTTAATGTTATTTTTTCTTCCATACTCTGCACCGTCTGGAACGTCCCCTATTAAAACGAAAAGCGACGCCGCAGCCTTAAAAGTTATTTGAAGTTAAAATAATTAGATGTCAAAACATAACATTGTATCATATTTAATAGTTTATTTAACATTTATGTCTTTATAAACTACTATGCTCAAATTCATCGTGATTATGATTGTTCTTGTTAATTTGACGAAATATTTTTGTGTGAATATAGTGGTTAAATGATAAATGTACAAATCCGGCTACTGACCTAAACATAGTTTCTGGAGATGTATCTTTTTCAATGTTTTAATGTATTCTAAGGCCATAAAATCTGGTTTTATTCTTTTGACAAAATTTCGAATATAGCTTTATCGATAGAGCAAGTGCAGAGCGTTATTATTCTGTATTGGTATAAAACAGTTTTCAATCGCAGATAATTTGGCATCTTGTTACTGAGCACTTTTATTCGCTTGGCCACAAGCAGGTCCGCAATCAAACAGACATTGCCTTAGTCTATTAGGCTGTCTCAACCAATGATGAAAAATTGCTGGTTGGTTTGTTGCCTTGGAATCGAAGACTCGAATCACTCAGTTAATAAATGAGAGTATACTCGAAAACTGTTCTCTACTGTATGCCCAAGTCACACAAAATGCGAAATACTTTAAAAACTTGTGACATAAGAAATTACCATCACATCATTCTCCATCACCTCATTTACAACTCCGAAAATTTATACGCGAGGCAGAAAAAAATGAGGATCTCCAGCGTAGCTCCTCCTTCTACCTTTAGAACGAGTTTCTGCAATACTCAAACTTGTATGCTGTGCGCCACTCCCAGATTAACAAGCTAGCTTTTTTTCCGACGGACACGCAAATATTAAGCTCACTTGACCACTTTTATCTGAACTTTCCTATACACTAGATGAAACAAATGTTTTTACGACAAACATTCGTGTTTCAAGAGTAAGATATTAGCTGCCAAATTCTCGATGAATTAAAAATCGAAATGACTAACGCTATAAGTCATCAAATCGGAAAAGATTTGCAAAGTGCTATTGCATTCTGTCACTGGAGGTGACCAATTTTCTCTCAATTGATCTTTCAACCTCTCCTGATTCTATAGCGGTAAATAGTTTGCAGGAAATGAAATATATAATTTGTATCGATTTAATAGTTATACCTTCTTAGGCCTAGAAAAAGAAGATTTCTGGAACAAAGTTCGTGCATAAAGAATTTAGTTAGAGATTACTAGGTTTTCGTCCCTTGCCAAATCAGTAGAGAGAAAAAAAATCTCTTCCTATAATATCTCTATATAATGCCGATTGGCTATTAATAAAATTTACAAAAAACAGAGTAAAAAAAAGAGTTTTTTACTCTGTTTATGTCATATTCAAACAAGAGTTAGCATGCAGCATATAATTGTATGACGTATATGTGGTGTTTACGCTAAATGCTTTTTAAGCAGAACGATATGTGTATTGAGTTATTTTCTCTAAACAACAACAAGAAAGGTCAGCAAAGTAATCCCGATACGTAATGAGGTGCACTTAAATTAACTTTCATCATAATGCCGTATTCTCGCTCTGTTACGTTACGGGATAAGTTTCATCATCCTGAAAATTCATATAGGTAATACCTACCTCTCATTCTAAGAGTGGATGGTCATAGTTGTATGGCATTTATCAGCTCGGGTGGCTAAGATACCCACCTGAAGACAGCGTTGACCCTGATCGTCTTAATGAAGTCGCCTTAATATAGCTCGCCTTAAAATAGCTTTACCATCCTACAGTGATAATGTATCCAAATCCACTATATCTCGAAAAGATTCGTCCAATTGCAGTCTTCTCAGTCTAGAAAAGAACAAGCTTAATAATAATTGGTAGCCTGGCTTTCATCCTGGTCCAAGTTCTGACCATCTCCTAGTAAACATCACCCATCGATAGGCTTATGTCTTTTAGGGAATAGTACCGTAATTTTTTTTCGGTAGCCAGATTACGTTTTTTTGTTGTTAGATCTGTTAGGCCTGTTAGTGCTAGTGTCCAAAGACTAAATCAAATGTGATACAAATTAAAATTTGTTTTAAAAATATTACATAAACATTAATAATTACTTTGTACAAAAATTATACAAGTAGGTTTTCAGTAATCTTTAAAAGTATACACAGTTAAAATATTTCTAAAGCAATTCTTAAAAAAAAAAATTTTTGTGATTTAAAATAGCAAAATAATGCTTTATTCTTCCCATAAACAGTATTTTCAACACGAAGTCATTTAATAATGTTCATTCCTTGTGAAATGGCCTTTCAAACCATTCTCGTTATTTTATAATTTCCCTTTAGATTATGACTCAACATAAAAAGAAAGTCGTAAGGAGAATTGTACTTCGAAGTAATTTCTTCGAGGGACGAAATTGCTTCATTAGAGTAACTTGCAATTTGAATGATACGTTCCACTGCAGCCTTGGCTACCAGAATATTGATTGCACGTTGGAGAGTTATACACTATTAAATGCTTTTTTTTAAATAACAAACTTATAATTTTATATATTGAAGGGTTCTTTAAGTTTATTTTTACGATATTAAAAAAAGTAAAGTAGGTTTCTGCCTGTCATTAATCAACCACAAATGAAGGCTTAATGAGAACGTTAGCATGTGAATCTTCCGTCCGGAAATATTAATTTGGCTGTAATATATTCGGTACGCAATAAATATATGTATGTATTACATTTGCTGTGTCATCTTACAAAGAAAATGATTTGCTGGATGATCTTCTATTTTTTTTAATATTTCCTTTAAAAGAGAGTATTTCTTTCCTGTCATAGAGTATTATTTATTTTCATTTTCCTCATCTTTTCCATATAAATCGAATTCAAAATAATTAAAGCATGTTTAGAACTCGAACCATCATTTAGGTTGAAATTCAGACGACACATTTTCAGCCGTCTATTATAGTATGAAAACTAAATTAGAAGCTATTGATTTATTACAGCAACTTACTTCGATGTCTTCAACTTATAGCAGAATGAATGGTTTCTGTTCGCGAACACAGTGATACACACTGACTCAACTTTCCCGTTGTAATTGTTACTATACATGATATAATGAGAATAGGGCATGGTGCAATTTATCACAAAGAAGAATACCTTTAGAAGAATAATCTAGCACTCTAGAGAGAAAATGTTAAAAATGAAATTTTTTTTCATTATAATTTTTCTCTTTTTTTTTAAATTAGTTCAAATAGTAGTAAAAATATAATAAGAAGGTTATGCAATCAATTATACAGTATAGGCTATGCAAAAGTCTTTGGCATCTCAGTTACTGTGAGAAGTGACAAGCTTTATGCCTTTAGAAGTAAGCTCACGTTCAACAAAAGACTGTTCGTATACTTTGTTCACTTGAGCTTTTTAAAACCTGACATAGTTTCCGCAACAGCTCAGCCACGTTCACTAGGATTTAATATGCCTCTATATGGTGGAACGATATAAACGGCTCGGTTATATAATAGTCGGAAATATAAATTACAACGGATTGTTCAAAATTAATGACGCATTTGGGTTCAAATAATTCGGCCTATAAAACTTTAAAGCTAAATAAACTGGTGTGTATTTACATTCGAGGCAAATATATTAAGCATAAATTATTTTAAGTATCGGGTTTACTTTAACTGGGTTTCTTTAACAAAATTTTATGTGCTGCCAGTTTTTGCTAGCGTCTTCATTCAAAATTTGAAATGTATAGCTAACCCGGCACACTCTGTTCCGCCTTAGGGGAAATAAATAAGCAGATTTCTGAATTGTTTAAGTTGTTTTTCTGTCGGACGTTATGAAAAGTATCCTATGTCCATATCCTGGTTTTAACCTACCTTGCTACGAATTTTTATCCAAAACGGTATAGTTGTTGAGTTAGAAGAAGTGTAACTAACACGATTTTCTTTTATATATATATATATATGACGCCGCATTTGTACTATTCAGTAGTTCATTGATTTCCAGCGTTTACCAAAAAATTAAAGATATTTTGTTTTATTTTATACTAATTAACACCCGACGTAAAATAGGGTTATTACGAGTACATGTATGTCGTCCATGTCAGTTCGCGTTTGTCTTTGTGTGTATGTGCGTGTGCGTCTGGTTGTCTGTGTGTACGTGTGCGTGTGTGGCAATGGAGCTCTCAAAGGAACCGACCGACATGAATGCGGTTTCTTAAATTGAAAAGCCAGTTTGCTTGCGGTGATTCTTAACTATTTTTGGTTACATCAATCCAGTTGTTTTAAAATATCTCTTCTTTTTCAGAATGTCATATGGCATTTTTGACTTATCAATACTCGATAAAGTGACATTTGCCAATAATCTTTTAATGACAATAACGCGTTAATTTTTATGTACTTGTGAAATTATTTCTTTAGCCGAGGTTTCACATTTATAAGTAAAAGATAGGCACGAAAAGGACTCTTAAAAAGCAGTATGATTCTATGGAAGAAACACATTCGTAACATTAGGTTTAATTTTATGTGCAAATAAATAATTTTATGATCTTCTATTAATTCTACATCATTGTTATGAAGATATCCACTACGTGATAAACTTCTTTAATATAAGATTATTTTGCGTCATAACTTGGGATGGTTTATCAGAAAATGGCGATACATAGGCGATAAACCCACCCATAAATGTTATTAAATCAGTGACGTTAAATAGATGACTAACGTTTTTGTTGTCTGAGGAAACACTTAGACAACTTGCTTTGTTTGACCTTAATGATATCAAAGATTTTCGCGAATGATTCCTTCAAATTAAACAAAGGTTTTCGGATATATCAAGCGTTTTTTATTATTTTTAAACTACGTACTCGTTTGAATTTATTATATTTTAAAACTTCCCATTGGTTTTATAAGTTATTCTCGTGGAAAAATTACTCAATGTTTACAGTAACGTTCTTGTCTCGGCGGTACTGTTGCCTCAAGAATTTTCGAATAAAATTTTCCTCAAACGAAATTACTGTTTACAGATAGTAAAAGATATATAAGAAAATGAAAAAATATAATCGTTATAAAGTCTTTTTTGTGAACATATTTTGTTTTAATTAATGAATATAGTATAACCGGGGGATTCTGCCTTATACGTGTTCGTGGTATGAACCTTAGACTCAATGTAAAATTTCTTGATGATTGGGAATTGTGTCTTAAACACTACAAAGATATTTACCTCTATCTATAAATTAACTCCTGGAAGGTTTTTCTTAAATAATATAATTTTTGCTTAAGATGTGTAGTATTATGCTCATTGTTGAAAAAAATCTATATTTATAATTTATGGCAAAAGCAAGATATGTAAATAAATTTATGTCGATTTACAGTTACTATGTTAACATTTAAATATATCCTGTTTATTAATTGTTGATAGAAAATTCAGTTAAAACGGGTTGAATTATTATATTGGCTGTATAAATCGGACCAAGTCGTCGAAACCCCGTTAAAGCTGCTATTTTACGACACTGCAAAATAAACTGCGATTGTTGTAAAGAATTGCGGAACTAAAAATGTAATGATTTTTATAAATTAATATCCTAATAAAATAAGATTTAGCATCGTTAATACGCAAACAATTGTAGTCAATTACCGCTCAAAGTCTAAAAAATTGTAATTCAATGAGAGAAATATGACATTTAAGTAACACGCAGGATGATTTTGAATGTGAAGGTTGTGAAGATATCGCCAGAAGGTGATAAGTATGTTCGCACCATTGTTTTGTTTAAGCAAAATTTATTTGGTCCTATATCGTGATGAGTTCGGTAGGTTTACATTAATTAAAATTATATACTATATTGCTTTATTATGTTCCTTAGAAAGCTAAATGTATTTGACATATTGTTATTTTTTAAATGAAACTAGTATTTTTCGGATAAACTACGCGGGATCACATCTCGTCTGCCCGTGATCACGGTTGCTGAAAAGTAACCGAAACGTCGGGAGTAATGTTTAATACAAAAATAAATCACGCGTAGTTTATCCGAAAAATACTAGTTTCATTTAAATGAATAAAACTCGCGAAAATCTTAGATCTCATATTTTTATTTTTATTTCTGTAGAAATATACGGTGAGCAAATAAACACAATACAAAAGTTAATGCAAAAAAGCTTTTATTGATATTTCAAACTGAGATAATTGGTCCTAACACCAGCTGTAACGTATGCAGATGAATAGATAAAAGCTATTTTCTTATAGGCACATAGTTATATTCGGTTAAACAAATTATTAAAGGACATGAATATACTTGAACTTTTTGCTTTAAAAGGAGAAAAAAGCCTGGTAATTAATTAAAATATATAAGCTAGTACGAGTATGTTGAAGGAGCGGCGATATAAAAATATTCATAATTGAAGGAAATCAGTATTGGCTGTGAATTCTTTGATGCTTTAGTTTTCACTGCCTTATATATATACATATATATTAATATATGATCTAATCAATAATCTTGATGGATATGGGGCAGAAATGTTTTGGAACCAATATCGATATAATTTCTGACAGGGCTTCAAGGAAGGCTTTAGATGTATTAATCCATCCAGATGTATTCAATGAAAAATAGCTTGAACTAATAAAGTGTTGAGAGAAATTTTCTTAACAACCCGAAAACATTTACATTTCGCGTATATTCGTTTCTTCTAATAATGTCATTTTGCAGTTATTGTATATATTATTCTTGTATCAACCACGTAAATAAAGTTCCGTCGTTTGTGGTAATTACAAAACCCACACACACTCATCTTTCCATATATTATGGGGATATTACATCGTCTGTGAGATTCGTTCCTCACTAATTAAGCCTTTATCGATTGAACGTCTAAATAATCAATAGGGATGTGTTAAGCATAACGTGTGTGTTTTTAACATTTTGAGGTTAAAATGTTTGTACTAATTATTTATGAAGATTAATGAACTTTGCGCTGCCTTTTCCCCTAAGGCTGCCGAGATAAAAGCTGAAGAGCAGACATTTCGTTTTAAGTTTATGTGTCCCAGGTATACGAAGTCAGCGTTAACAAAAAAAAAAAGTTTAAGTCATTTAATAAAATATATATGGAAATGTAATATGTTTATTGTGGATGTAAATTTTTCTTTCATTCTCACCGAACACAAAGAAGGTTTGTGTCATCAAAGTTATCGATATAAAACAAAGTTATCGATATCAAACAAATACAGTCCTAATTTTTCGTACAAAACTTCACACTGATCCAATTACAACCATCTGCGATACAACATTACACGAGAGATCTTGTTATAATTGAAATTAGTTATTAAAATAACAAGTGAAGGCGTTAATTAGGTTTGAGATATTTTGAATACGTTAAAGAGTATTGTGTTCATTTTAGTACATTTTCATAACTGTTTTACATATTTCGAAAGATATTTTTATATAATAGTGTTTAAATAAAGCAGTGTACAACGCTGTTATTATTAAAAATAATTTATTATATAGCACACGGTACACATTGCTGTGAGAAATAAGTTATTCCCATCAATTGTTTTATTTCTACGACTGTATACTTAAAAGTAATGTTAATTGCTTGAGTCTTATTTTAAGTTTATTTTTTCCAGCTCTTAGCTCCAGCTGTACGAGTTCGTGAGACTTTTAAACCTCCTTAATGAATTGTTCTCAAAACTAAACGACTATTTTATAAAGAACCTTAAAGTAAGTTTTTAATGTAGTGTTGAAAAGAATGCTCAAAGTAAGCTGTGCCGCTTGCTTTAAAAATTAATAGAGATTTTTTTTCTGCAAAATCTCTTTATATAAAATTATAAAAAAAAACTTGAGCCACAGATTTCTTTAAGATTGTTGGTTTAGATTCAATAATACCATTAAATTCCGTTAATTATTTTTTTTAATATATTATTTAATAAAGCTGAGAATTTGTTGACATATTAATCTCAAAAAAATTTAATATTACGAAAATATCTAACATATATAAAACGAAAACTCTTCATTTTATTACCAAACATTTATTATTTGAGGTTATTGTCACTTTGTCAGGGAAATAAATTGAATATTATGAATATTTATTAATTGTTTGGTCGCCGGAGGTTAACAGGCCTCGTACAAAAGTAACATAATATAATTGATAAAAATAAATTTTTAGGTAAAAATTTTCGACCACTTGAATGACTAGATTCGCTTGTTATAATTTTATACAATAAAGGATTAATTCATTAATCAAAATTTCAGAGAAAAAATAAAAAATCCACTGACACTAGCGAGGCTCGAACCTAGGTCCTTTGAAAAGTCATATTTCAGTCACTTTTGCCAATTCGCCACGGTGCTTTGTACCAGTAACCAGTACCAGAAAAATAATTGAAGCACAGCAGTACAGTAATATATTTTTGTTTTTGGACGATATGTGTGTCATTACAGTTGTTTATAACATTCTGTACAAAATTATTACGTTCAGTGGTTTGAAATCAACAAGTTGGACAGGATGGGTAAAGATCTGTCAATCATAACAAAAGATTATATTAGATCGTGAGGCGTAACAAGGTTGTAGGGAATAAATAAAAGCAGAAACCGTGTCCATTGAAAAACACATAACGTAATCTCTGTTCTTTCATGTTCTATTAATAAAATCATATTGAGTAATGTCTTTTACTAGCTGCTATATGCAACTTTGCTTGGACTTAATCAAACGAAACAAAAACCTATAGTAATATCTAGATTTAACTAGAATTAGTTTAGTACTTTTTGTTTTATAATTAAAAAATATCATATGGCCAAATTGTTCCCGTTGATTGTCTGTTAAAAGTTTTGAAAACCGGTCGTTTTGGAGTCCATCTTTAGGAAGGCGATTTGGAACTGATAAGTCCAACGTTGGGGTGGAATACGATCAATCTTCGGTTCAAGTCCTGAACTGCAGTAGACGTGGTCGGTTCCCGTTCGCCGCACGGCATTACTCGTTGTGCCGCTGTCGCAGACGAACGCTCTCCAAAAACCAGAAGGTAAGTCAGAGACCGTCGCTGATATGTGATGCTGGGCATCCAAAAATTTCTTGAAGCAAAATTTAATATCTCAAATTTAATAAAATTATATATTTTATGGTAACAAAGACACAATTTATGTAACGAATTCGATCGTCTGCTACATTTCGTTACAAGAATCTCTCGTTATAGTTGCAAACTAATAAATAACTTTCAGAAACTTTGACGTCTAACGCGTCCTGAAGTTTACAGAGTTCGTATTCCGAGCGGACATTTTCGTTAAACTTTTATTCGAATTGCGATTTAAGTTGAATTCGAGAACAGAGTTTTTAAAACTTTTATATATACCCTCATAGAATAATAAAATTATCTCTGTTTTTTTTTTATCACGCAACATATTTTTGTACTGTCTAAAAGTAATGCTTTTGGGAGTTGTCAATATTATGTAACGTCCTTGGACTAGATGTCCCTGCGTTATAATATATTTATACAATATTACCAGCCCGACTAATAAAGCAATTAACTTTCGTTATAACGAAAAATTATTTTATTATTTGTGTATCGAAATTGTAAATTCTTTTTTCAAAATTATATTTTGTGAAACAATTGTATTAGAAAAACATTTATATTGTACATTTTCTACATCATAATATTTTTTTTCTAGAACAAGAAAATTAATTTTCCGTTATTATATATAAACTGTTGTATAAATTTTATAAACTTTTAGACGGTGAATTATAATATACTGAATAGAATATCAAATATAATTGGGCATAATTATTTCTAATGTAGTATTTCTTTGTTATAATCATTACTTTGCTTTTGTATCACGAACCCGGACAACTCAGCCATTATAACATCCTTCCCTAACGACCAATTTCAGACCTTCAGGGCAGTTCCCTGCCTCCACACCACTCGCAGACCCTAAATATATAAATCATTTTGTTGTAATAAACGTAATTCTGTCAAAAAAGGGCCGCTTTTTTTTTATAATATAGAAAAAAAACTAAACAAATCTAGTGTAATGGTGATTACTTTCACAAAATGTAATCGTTTAATCCAGCGCTTTGTTATAAAAACTTCACGGTGCATTAAATAGGATGAGAAAATTAGAATTTCCAACTTCGTTCCAACGAATTAAAATTTGGTACACGAAATGTAAATTTAAAATCGAGTTTAGTTTAGTTTCAACAATACTGTATAACGTTTAAACAAAAACCAGTCATATTTTTAGAAACACCGCAAGGAAAGATGAAACAGAATGTCTTATACGAGAGTATATCGGTCTTGAAATATTTTTTTATATTGTCTTTCAAGAAAATAATCAAACGAGATCCGAAAGGACTCAAATTTCAATCCGATTAATAAACAAATTTAAATATATTTTGTTCCCAAAAATGTATTAGAATTTATCGCAACTTACGAACTTCTGCTGTCATAAATCGTTGGCTCCTAAGCCCTGTCATATCAAATGTTACGTAATTTGTTCTTAATATTCAAGTAACGAAGATATATGCACGTTCAGATTATTGTCTTTTTGCAAAAACAATGTTATATTTCATGCTCTATAATATTATACCAATCTTCATCATAATTTTGTTTAATAATTTATAAATTTGTAAAAAATTCAGACAAACTAAGGTCGATTCATTTAAAAGATCCATGAATTAGAAACTATATTAAGACGTATTCTAAAAATATGACTAGTTTAGTTAAAAACTCTATCAGAATTGGTTCACTCACACATTGGGATCGTTAAACTCTTTCGCCTATGTTTCTTTATGTCGAATAACAATGGCACATCGAGTCGCTCCAGAATCGGGTTTCTCGTTTTAATAGGACCCCTCTTCCATTCTGCCTAAAGTCTTTGCATAAGTAGGTTTCATGAAACGCTTGTCTTATAGCACTATATTTGGTAAGCTTTTCTTTGTGTAGTCACTTCAATTCAGCTTTTATTCTTCAACTGTGTTCTTTTTATAAATTTTGAAAAATGTTTGACGGTTGAAGGATTGTATCGTTTTTGTCCAAAAATATATCGAGTAGGACAATATAAGGACATTAGTTCGAAGCTGCGGCACCACTCGCAAGAATACCTTGTGAAACGTACATGTTAAAGATAATTGTCCTTTTTCATATCCTTAAAGATTTGTAGTATGTGACAACTCATTTTAAAAGAAAGGCAGTAAAGCCAAGCCAAATCTGACAAAGAGAAGGGAATTTAATTGAAAAGTATTTGTTAACTATTACTGATATAAATAATTTGACAGTCTAAGAAATAGTATTGTGTATTAAATAAATCACCTTTATTAAAAATATCTAGTAACATTAAATAAACATAAGAAGTATAATGTTGTATGCGGGAATATATTAAAACAAATTTATTAAATCACATTCAAGAGACACAGCAGGTAAAGAAGTATATGAGTGTGCCAGAATAGAATTATATTTGTCGTTCCTTCCTCGTACAACAATGTCTAAGGGAGTAATATATGTGAAATCCAATATATTTTGCTTGGCTCCGAAAATATACACAGTTTTATTCAAATGTGTGTGACTTGTGACAATTCGTTTAGTCGTTGTGTCTGTGAATGGGTACAATTATTATTAACGATCTCAAAACCTAGTAAATAATGTTCATTTTCTTTGCAGTTTTTCCTGAATACCGCTGAACTAACAAAAGGTAAGTTTAGTGATGTGTGTGACAGAGACACAAATTGTAATGCTTATATAAAAATCTATTCAATTTTTGATTCTGTTACCAACATCCATTTTATAATGAATATAAATTATTATTTTTTAACTCTTATATTTTAATACTTTAAAAATAACAATACCAATATATTGTAGATATAATTATTTTTAACAAAAAAAAAAAAAACAACTAATTTAATATATATTATTACCGTCAAATAGCCGTCGGAAAATTTCGAGTGAAATGCAAAAGTATAATATTGTCTTTTATGTCATATAATATTATTTGATTATTGAATTAAATAAAAAAAAAAAGGAAAATGAAACGTTCAAGGGATCCATTATAACAACTTTGCAATGATTGCATTTATTTGTATCAACTGATCGTCAACGAAGTTGAATCGGTGTTCAAATAAAAGCAATTAATGTTTTTTGATTGGCGATTTTACTATTAAATGTGATAGTCATTAAAACACACAGAATTATTCAAATACGTAATTGGCACTGATAGTAATAAAAAAATATTGTAATGTGTTATTCCATTTCGTAATAGAAAACTAAAATAAAAAGTTACCAATTATATAATATAAAAAAAAAAAATTGCTTAAAAGTTCCTAATTCTTGAAGTAAGAAAAAAATTTTACTCTAAACATTCCTTAGAGATTATTTCATTTACAAAAGTATTTTTTTTTTCTTGTTTAGATTAACACGAAGATTTCTACAATCTCACATCAAAATTTCAGCGATACAATTTTCTTATTTGAACTCTATTTAAAACCAAAAATTCTTATTTTGAATTATAATTAAATAACATATCATTCTTTTTATAGCATGTAATAAATGAATTCTAAGTTAAATCTTATATTTATCTAGAGCAAGTATAGTTACGAAAAAAACACATCAACAGAGATAAGGATGCCGCGAAGGTTTTGTGCTAATTAAGTTTAATTTCCTCTTAACTATAATCATTTCGGATGTCATTTGAATAGATATAGAAGTTGGTGGAAGTTTGGCGAAGGCTTTCCGCTGTCGTACTTACGAAGTTTCCTTGCGTTTCTTGTCCAAAGTTTAAATCTGTTTTGACATTGACATCTGTGGTAAGTTAGTTCTATCGCACCTTGTAATAGTTAATGTGTTTGTATTAATATAGTTATCACGACGGTCCATAAGTTATAGAAAAGAAATTGTATTTGAATCGTAAAGAAAAAAAAATCATTAAATTTTTCAGTAGTTTATTAAGTGAGACTGACACAGAGTTACTTTTAAGTTGAAACTACGTTTTCTGAATGACGTCGATGGTATAAAATATAATTTAAATTTTTTCACTGAAAAAGACTTTGGGTTGAGAGATAAGTTTTTAATAAACAAAAAAAAATAAAATAACTGTTGCTTCAGCGTTTTATTGAGAACTATTTAATGTTATGTAAAAATATATATTTGGAATCATTCGCTCCTTATTTTCTAATCAGGATTTATATGTAAAATATAGAAAGTAGCGTATCTAATATAGAGATTGATAACAAACCACTGTAAAGGGAACGGAAATACGGATGAGGATAATATTGAAACAAAATGGGTGAAGTTTGCAATTGCAGATATCGTGATGAAAGTTTACACATAGTTGCAAATGGCAATGCAGTTGCAAAACATATGCTATAAAGGAAAACGACGCAATCCGAACGTTTTCATAGAAATAAATGTGACTCCAGATCGAATATCAATACTGTACTGCAAAGTTTTCTCTGCTTTTCAAATCTTCGCCAACATTTTCTGTGTATAGAAAAACAGATGGCAAATGAATTGACTACAGACTCAATATTTAAGTGCTTTCTTGTTTTCCTTTAGTTGTATTTCAATATTTGGAAGCATTATATATATAGTTTGAAATATCTTACCGTCGCTGGAGTTCAAAAGTTGGCACGGTTATCGATATAAGATTAAACTTTCAATGTATCTAAAAGCAAATATAGGAAGAAACTCTCCACACAACATACAGGTTTCATGAACAGTATTATCACTGCAGCAAAAATTGCAATAGATTAGGTAAAGTTAATTTTTTTTTGAGAATGAATACATACTATATAATCAGTCTTATACTGATACATATAACCAGTCTTATATTTATGGTTTGATGGCCAAGATTAAGTGGATACAAGATTTTTTTCTTGGTTGGGATATTTATAGTTATAATAATAAATATTTATTAATAGATTTAAAATTCAGAAATTTTAATACAGCATAATATTTAAGAATTTTAATCATTTCAATTTATTATTAATCGCCAACCCGTCTTGAGTACTCGTGGTGATTATGCTCTAACCTTCTCCATGTGAGCAGAGGCCTTTGCTCAGCAGTGGGCTCCGATAGGCTGATGATGATGATGATGATTTATTATTAATTATTATGAAAGCTTGAAATAACAATAATTCTGTAATCAATAAAAAAATAATTATTACAGAACATACTAATGGTTTATAAATGTTATTCAGAGAAATGAAAGTTCAATCAGCACAGCAAAGTTAACGTACACAACGTTAAAATTACGTGATACCCTTTTATTCTTGTATTTTCAATACAATGTCAAACTTAACAGCACGGAATCCATTAAATTGAAATGGGACAAGGTCAACCCTTTCAGGCATTGTTCGGGGAGTGAAAAAACAAAAAAAGAAACCTTTTTATACCCCTCTAAAATAAGTGGATTGTGGATAATAAGTACGCGTTCAACATAACTCCCCTTCTCTGATTTGCACCTGCGCTGCGTTTGAACAGAACTTGATATTATTTATCTGTGATATTTTTACTAGCGTTCTTCTTTTTAAATTAAATAGAAAATTTATAGATCAGATAAAATAGGTTTGGTTTCAAAAAAAATATAATTTTTCAATATAATTGCACTTATGTATTATTTTAAACAACTATGAAAACTTGCTTTCAATAGTTTTCTGCATTTCCGACTGTCACATTGTTTTCCATTTTAGTTCAGCTGATGCTATTTGAGTAATTTCTTCATTTCGTTGAGAAAATACGAAATTTTAATGCAAATATTATACTTAGCTTCACAATTAGGGCACATCAAACATGGTATAGCTTACATCCCTCTCGTGAGACGCTCGCTTTTAACTCACAAAGATATGAAAACTGTTTGTATTCGTTAAAACACTTTATTTAACTACAGCTTATTTTAACTTAATATCAAACTTGGTTCATATTGTCAATACATTAGAATTTTATATAACCAAAGTACTCAGTATATCCCTGTGATGGTTATTCCAACAAAATTAATTATATTGAAAAGATAGATTAAGGAAGCATTAACTAAAATTTGACAACTCATTCTAACACTTATATATATGTATGTTTGTATATATATTATAGCATTTTATTGTGTTTATTAACAATCATAATTTGTATTTATTACTTTGATTAAATTAATTCTAAAAGATCTTTGAAATAGAAACCACTTAAATAACAAAAGGCGACAAATTGTATCCGTCTAAACCATTCAATTGAAATTAATAAGATTAGGTTAATTAAAGCCAAGTTTTAGCTTTTCAATTAGAAATAACTCCTTCATTAAGAGCTTAAACTGTATTAAGATGGAGCTTTTGAGGGTAGTCTTAACATTCTTTGCTTTTACATTTAGCAACTATTTATTATTATATATGGTTTACCATCAATTAGAAGTTTAAACAACATCAAGATTAATTAAATTGTCACTACAACCAGTGCCAATAATCGCGGTCTATTCAGTAATTACAGTCAACATTCCGCAAGGGAAAACAAGTTGGAATGGATTGTAGGTGAAACGAGAATATCTCATATGTATGTATGTATGTATGTATTTTAAATTAAACATTCGTTTTATAGTGGTTTACATAACCTTAGAGGTAAAATTTATTCTATAGTGTTAATATATCTTAATATAACATATACTTATAGCAGTAAAATATACATTTATTATAAATGACAAGATAGGAAATCGAACCAATTTGGAGGAAGCGGAACTAAGAGATATGGCTATTAGTTTTCGAATAAAGCACTGATCTCAATTTGTTGAGATAAGGATCTTTCGCTTATTACTCGCTTTGCGGCCAAAAGCGCTCTATCGAGATAAAGCTAAAAATGTTTTTTTATCTGAGATATCATATTATATTTATGAACGCCAGTTTTGAAATTACGTAATAATAATATTACGTAATAATCCCTACGTTTTCCATTCGTAATTGACGAAATTTTTAATACATCGTTTAGTTATTTAAATAAAAAAAGATCAGTATATAAGATGTAATGTTTTGAGATTAATATTATCGAGATTTTGAAAGATAAAGTTTTGTATTTGGGTTGTTGAATTTTAAGGAAATGTCAGGAATTGAATCAATTGTAGGGATAGCAGCTAAGCTATTATAATTGATGAAGTTTAGAAAAGCGATCAGTCTGAAATGACCTTATAATTCTATTGATGATTTTAGGATTCTGAAGTCTTAACCGCCGGCGTTATTTAGAACAGCTAGAGATTAAATTTAAATTTTGCAAATTCAGAATTCTATACTTTTAAATTCGATCTTAGATAGACTTACTTATTGTCCTGAAAATATTGACCTTGACATTGACTAAACGCTTGTAGAACTGTGACATTTATGTTTTATTTTTCCTTCTGTTGTAATTGAACTAGTACTATACAAAAAATCCAATCAATTCAAGTCTAACCTAAAGGCCAAGTGAGTAAGAGGGATGAGTTTGTACAGGAAGTGATGTGACTAATATTACCTTGTGATGAAAAGGAAAATGGATACTATACAAGAAGAGAATAATAAATGAAATTAATGAAGTGAATGAAATTAATGTGAAAGAAAAAGACTGAATGTGTCGTCAGTTCCGAATGATGTTAGCAAAAAGTGAATGATAAATTTTTCCGCACGAATTCAATGAAATTAAAATTAATATGAGATAAATATTGACTAAGTGATAGTACTAAATTGATTTTAAATACTAAAACGAAAGACAATCACGGGCTTAATATCTATATTATATACTTTTTTTTACATCCTAGGAATCATTTGTGATCACAATTAAACTAACGTTTTAGCTCCAATCAATACAAAGAGAAAACGATTTACTTAATTAAATCCCAAGTAGATTTACATAGACGACTCTTATTTAGTCTCTATTAATTATTGAAATATCATAATGATATAATATAGGGATTTTTTATTATACATGTTATATATTTATCAGATTTTTATTAAAAATTATATACAAAATATTATTATTAGATACTTAAAAATAATCAGTCTTCCATTAGACTTTATATTCAGGAACTTTGCTGAAACTTTTAACAGGTAAAGTTTCGATATACAAGCTAGGTAAAAAGATCACGTGTGCCGCGCCTTCTGCTTAAAGCTCAGGAACTTTGTAACAATATTGTATAGGTATTTTTACTTACATGGTTTACTAATTAACTACTGTTATGCCGTACAAAATTATATTTTATAAAATCAAAAGCGTTTTTCAAATTTTATTTGTTTTATTGAAATTAAAGTTAACAATTTTTGCTGCCACAAAAAATTTTTTGTGTGATAAAATTACTTTAATAATTAATTATTTAGCATACATATTACATAAAAATGATGTTCAATTAAAAACGAGTTAAATAAAAACTTTCGAACTTCACAAATTTTTACATAATCAATTAACGGATTACCTAAGAATTACGTCCTAACAACATTATCATTTAAACTTTGTATAATAAAGTTAAACTATCGAGTCCGCTTAACCTGTTGACCCATAAACCTTAGCGTCAGGTGTGCGTAACAGCAAGTTTTAGTTTATTGGTAACAATTCAGTGGAATCACCGACAATATTTTTCTGTTTTTGCCGAGGATTTGGGGTTATTGAAACAATTTTGTGATATAAAAATTCTTGGTTCTAACTTAGATAACATGTTCTGTCAGAGAGTCCGCTTGTGGTGATCGTCTCTATTGTTCAATTAGGTAGAATATTTAAAACTGAATAAATATATTTATATTTTAGTTAACAGAACTACTTACTGAAATTTTATCACAAACTTATTATTAGTTTCGGAAGAGATAGAACATAGAGACAGTAAGTTTTGTTTTAATAACTATAAAGATACTATAAATAGTTCTTATATTAAATTCTATGTGAATTCCTTTATATTAATATGAAAAATACTCTGCGGAATGACTTTGTGAATTTGAATATATTGAATGGGTGAGTCGAAAAAATTGGATCAGAACGTTATAAATTATATTTTCGATCCTTAGTAACACACGGTCGTGTCTGCGGACGATATTCAGGAAATATGTCTTGGAAATGGCACAAAAAGTAAGCACAAATATGGAAATTATTATTGGAATAACGGCTCAAAGTAAGGTATTTTATGTGTTTAAATTATGTGAGGAATAGTTTTGGCAACATCCATACTTTAGTAGTGTGATTATAGTATAGTACGTATACTTAATATAAAATGAGTTCTTTTCTTTATATTTATTCTTTATATGAAAAATTTCAATTATAGCTTCAAGAAATACTGAAAGTATTTAATTTCTACGGTCGATTAACGCCCTATCTGAGGAATCAATTAACCTTTTTCAGGATTTTCCGATCCGTTCGTCACGTTCAGTCTTAGAAAAATACTTCTAGGGTTGTCGAATTCAATTTACGAATTCAGCAAAGTGTTGTCAGGCATAAAAATATCTTATATATGAATAAAGTTTTGTTTGCATTTTAACTAAGTGCCAAATATTCAAAATATTATTTTTACTTATTACTTTTGACTTCACATATTTTCTTTTTTATCTATTTTAACTGTAATTAATAAAAGCGTTTCTAAAAGTTTTTTTCATTTAAATTTATTTTACTCCTTTTTTATATCAGTGAGTAAAAAGGTTCAATTAAATGCCATGAGATGGACCTTCTGTTTTTTACCCAAAAAATATATTACCTTTTCCAATAAGTAAGTACCATTTGTGATGATGTTAAAATTATAATGAAACACTTACTTTACTTTTCTTCTTTATACTTCCGTTAGTCCATTAATCAACACAATTTCACTACGGTCTACTTTTTAAGAGATAATTGTATTTTATTCTAGGTGGTATTCAAAGCATTTACTGATACAACAGTTTTACGAAACTTTAGAACCAGACAATTAGTTCTACGAGGACTAAACTACAAACCTCAAAGGGGCAGCATGTTAGCCCCTATTTACATTTCAAATGTCCACAGTAATTATCACAAAGGCAGGGACATGTAAATGTATCGTATATCTGCATATTTAATCGCAGTGAAACTATTCCAAGCTAAGTATTTATGGTTTTTATTTGACTTATACAAATGAGTGGACGTTCCACCATTGGGGTAGTGGTCAGAATCGCTGTATCAATCTGTTATATTGCAAATAGGTAACCGCCTTTTTTCAAAATTGTATATATATACGAATGTACCTTACGAAGACTTCCTTCTAAGTAATTTGGACGCATGATCGAAAATTGTTATGTGGAGGATAAAAAGGAAGTCCGTGAAGCATTCATGTTGCAAACGAAACGAAATAATATATATGCTCAGAATATTGCACAAATTTTAGGAAACCACAGAAACTTACATCCCTTCCGACGTTTAGAGATTTAGATTATTTGCAAACAATTAGATCGTCAATGTATTACTAAATGTCTTATTTTACGGATTAATATCGATGGAAGTCAAAAGTTTATGAGAAAATGTGTAATATCCCAAAACTATTTCATAAATTAATGACCACCCAGGTCCATTGATTGTCCGATGTAAGGTGGTCAAAAAAATTCTATGTCAATTTTTTATTAAAAGAAGAATTCTCTGCTTGTGTTATTTCATAGTCTACATAATGACGCAACATAAAGATGAGAAAAGTTTAAAATATAATAATTCATAATTTTCCTAAATAAATATTTCTTATACTAATCCTCTCTCGATGAATAGGAAGCTGACGAATGATTTAGTAATTAATAACACATTAGGATTATACGATAATGCGATATTAAACATTTTCACTATTTTCACTATAAATAAAGGTAATTGATAATTTTATACACCTTATTATATATAAGTATACGCAGTCTTTATAAGAAGATACGAATAGGTCATTCTAGTCTGGCAATAAAAATGTTTTGTTATATCTATTTATTAGATATTGTAGTATTATCTAGATAGATGTAGTTAAAAATATCGTAACCTACCATTTATACTCAGTGCCTTCATTTTAGTAGGGCTGTAAAGAGCGGTCATACGACTCGTAAAACTTTCGAGACCCTCATCAAGCATCTAGGGAATTGTCATCTCGTTTCTTTCACTTATAGTTTTACTCTTTTTTATATATTTTACCTTCTACTTTATTCCTTTTACCTTTAGAGATTTAATCAGAGTGTTTCAATCGATTGTAATACAGTCGACAGAATATTTGGAGAAAAATTTATAAATATATAAGAAAACTCTTATATATTTATCTAAATATTGATTGAACGATTTGTTGTACATGAATAGTAATTTGCATGTTTTACAGATAATTCTTTCTTTAGTTTTTCGCAATATTATTTTATAAGGTTGTATTATCTCAAGAATAAAATGGGGACACTATAACAAAGATGAGGCTGTCGATCTTTTTGTTCGTCTGTCTGTCTTTCACCAGTCTGTATCTGATAAACCGTGATAGACAGTTGTAATTTTCACAAATCATGTTTCTCTGCTTCTGCTAGTGTAATAACAAAAAAGTGATAATAACAATAACGAGAATAAAATAAATATTAGAAGCGGTTTCAATAAAGCAAACACATTGTTTTCTCGTTAAATGACACGGAACCATTTCTTCTGAGTTATTATTCATGATGCAACATGTAATTTATCAAAATACAGTTTCGTCGTTATCTTGATTGTAACAACTGCTTTCGGGAATGTAAAAAAGAACATTTATCACAAAGTAAAATGTTTATAATAAAAGTACGATACAACACACTAAGGCATAATAATAATAGTAAGTCTGACACGCAATATTCATAATGATTACCGTAAAATACGCATTATGAAACAATTTTTAAAGGTACTCCTGAATAACTAAGTACATGGCATGATTCCAGTTTAACTAGTGTATAAGTTATTGCTAAATTTAGTGGTGCTGTAGAGAGTTTTATTATAGGGATATACATTTTTATATTTATTTTCTTTCAGGTAAAATATGAATTTTTTTCTTCATACATATGTTTCTTATCCAAGCTTTGATATTAATAATCCTTGTGTCGTTTGATATGACTTTTCATGAATAACACTCGTAACTTTTTTACCTTGATCCCAGCTTAACTCTCGAAACCTCATAAATATTTAAAAATAAAAGATAGAAGGATATTTATTATATGAAATAATATCAAATTATAAATAGCCCTTTTCTCTGATATGGTAGGGTAATTATTTTCAATCAATGTGTCAAACATGTTTTTTTAAACCCAATTAGTTTGTGACATTTGATACTTATCTATTATAATCTACTGCTACTGAACAACCTTGTATTAAGGAAAAAAACATCTTTTATTTACACCGTCCAACCCAAAACTTGACAAAATAGTAATGTCTGCTGGAATGAGAGTGTAACATGCTACGCGAAATCGTATAGATCACGAATAGATACGAAAGGGAAAAACGTTTAAGAAAATATCTCCGGGGAAATTAAAACAAAACAAATGATATGCTTATAAAAAAGGGGTAACATCTATTGGACATAGAATAAACTCACTTCTGATGTATGATTTTTCACTAGAAATATTTTTTTCTTTCATAACAGTAATTAATTTTATTTATAAACAACGTAACAACGAGATAGGCTTTTAAATTTGAAAATCGAAAATTTGAAATGACATTTTTAATTAAATTTTTTGTCAATGTACTTAATATGAATATTATTTTATCTCTATATTAAAAATCAACATTTATTGTTTGAAAGTTATTTACTATTATCACTTATGTATCATTATATATATATATAAAGGTGGAAATTGTTCTAGCAATTGTTTTTCACCCTACCGAACTAATTTATTGTAATATAAACTGTACGTTTTCCCATAAATATACACAAATAAATATTATTAATCAAAGTCCCACGCCGTGTCTGTCTGTTTGTCTATTCGCGATAAATGGAAAAACTACTGCACCGATTATCAAACAATTATCACCACTCGATAGCGTGATTCTCGCAGAAGGTTTGAATATATAATTTGTTAAGTTTCTGTATGAACTTGTGTGTAAATTAACGATATTTGTCGAAGATGTCGGAAAAACATGAGCCGTCTGAGAGCTTTAAACGAAAACGCTGCCTAAAATCTTTGAGATATAACCCAATAATATATGGTGGAATTGTGTATCTTATATGGGTCTACAAAAAAGTCAATCGTAGCAAATGTCTATACCTTAAGGATAACATATTATATTCATTTACAACTTTTAAAAATTGGCATTCCTAAACTATTTATTAGAAAGCTGTTTACATAAATATGTTATTAAGTCTAATCAAAACAAATTACTTCGTTTTCAAGCCTTCACCAGTATCTGTAAATTACTTTTTAAATCATTTAAATCGGGCTTACAATTTGAAAGTTATCGTTATATAAGTTTAATAATTCTCAAAATAAATTAGGCTATTTTATATTTTTTGTAAAGAGCCAGTGCAAATCCGGGGCTGGTACCTAGGAGATATATATATCGTTTCTTCATACAATTAATTTACAGGACAAATCCGCAGACAGTTTTCCCATAAATTGAAACGACCCAAACGTTGATAAAAGGCAACTGGTTTGAATTATCATTATGGGACAAAGCTGTAAATAGCTACATAGATATTTAATAATTCATGTGAGCTTTATTGTACCTCATTTGCTATGGACCTCGGCTCATCATATACCACGATTAAGGCCATAATTATCATTAATTTGAATAAAATGGCGATTATTTTCGGTATGTTTAATAATGAGAGAGCTTACAGGGTATGTAGAGCAACGTAAATTAATTTATGAGCGAATTATTTTTTATTTTTATTTATTTATTACAATGTAATGAAATTTTTTTTTGTACACCCTTAATAAAATAAATTTAATTTAGTAAAATAATTATGTGTATATATGTATATATATTTAAAATTTTATCATAAAGATAAATACAAAAAAAAATATCACGTTTTGTATTGAATTAGAAGTGTTAATGTTCTACTTCATAACTGGTTCTAATTAAATTTTATTTATGCCCATTCCTTTATACATATGGAATACTAAAATATAAAAAATCTTTTAAATAAACAGAGGTGTGGTAAAATACGCTTTCGATTTTCTTTCTTAGGATAAATCACAGATGTTTTGAGACAGTTTAAGTTATATGTGTTCGTCGCGTTAAAATGTTAATATATTTCTAAAGTCATACAAATTCAAATAATATATTTACAGTATATGTGAAGTAAGCGTGCGTAAAGATTTATGATAAAGCAATTCTGCTTGTGAAGTTTGTAAGTTCAGATAAGGTTTGATAAGTTGGCAATGATTTTGCGCATTGCTAGATATTTGAAGTACAAATTTAGTGTTCCGTATATAGATAAGACATTATACTTAAACTCAATGTGACCTCTGCTTAAAGGAGACTATTAAAAAGAATTAATCTTCAACCATTCTCACGAGACGAGTTATCTTACTCATAATGGAGGTAATGATGTTAATATAGGTACGTATTTTATTTAATTTTAATGGGGATTCGCGTAATTCATCTCACTTAATAAAGTCGTCAATTTTTAAAGAAAATAAATTGTATTTCATAATCGGATAGTTAGTTTTTGCTGGATAAAAAATGTTATATGGGAGTCATACCAAAGGCTCATATGTTCAAGTAGTTATTTGACAAATAGTAGAAGTAAATATTCCATTAAAACAACTTGCCGCCGAGTTAAATCAATGATTAAATAGATTTTAATTGGAAAATCTCCAAACGTTTTAGACTTTCAATTTATAATTTAAACTTTCCAAACGACACTCGAAAAACCCAAAGGTAAATTGAAAAAGAAATTACGAAATCAGTGCTTTAATTTACCGTATTAGGAATCCAACAAATTGTTTTTAAAACTGCCGTTATAACGATCGCTTTCAAAATAAAATGTTGTTTCGAGCGTTAAAATATATTAAAAAAATATATACTTACTTCTCATTTAATCTTTTGCACTTCACACAACAATACAAAGCTTTGTAATCGTCTGACAACGTGTCTTTCGTTTTTCATATTTTAGCTCTTGTACATAAAACGGGTGTGTGATTTCAACTTTGTCATGAAAAAATCTGAAAGAGATATAAATTTTCGCAATTTTAAATATCATTTTAATATTTACTAATACTGTTACCCATAAGCATTATAACAATCGAATATGTTATGTATAAAAAATTGGAGAATTCGATTTAAAGTTAATTAGTTCTCTTTTCATTTTAAAATAAACTGAACCGATGAAAAGTAATTCGTTGTAAAATATTTAATATTCCCTTGAAACCGAATTGAAGGTACACTCAAAAAAGATCATTAAAATTTACATGAAACGCTTCGGAACGAACTAATTGAATACTTCGGTGGGGAAAATTAGTCATTGCTTTTTACAAACGGCTGTCCAAACTTAGAGCGGGTTTAATGAAATAAATTTATTAAAAAAAATATTAGAGATGTATTTATGAAAAAAATAATAATTAAGAAACAGAAAACTTAAACAGATCCCAAAATTTTATTAATATAAATAATTAAAAAGGTCTAGTTACATAAGAAAAATGAAGAATAATTATCAACATTTTAATTAATGATTACCGGTAACAAAATCAAAAATAAGTTCTGTGAGCACTACTTCAACTAGCTCATTCCAAATAATTCACTTTATCTGTTAATTAACTACCAAGCTAGCAAAGTAATTTACGTTTTTTAGAATTTGCCGAAGCCTTAATTGTGTTCGGTTTCCAGGCAATATTTTTAGTATTACTAAAATTCGTTTGACTTTGCCTTACAAATATACAAAACAAATAGATACATAGGAGTATTATATTTATATATAAATCTTGAAATTCTCTTTTTATGTTGCAACAAGTTGTAAATAATACTTGCCCTGATGTTTCTCTCTGATTTAATTAAAGTTAGTTCATAAAAGGGACAACTGCTCAGACAACAACAACTGTCTTCGAGTACGCTAAGAGAATAGAAATCTCCTGTAATTCACTTATATTTTTGACTTTATTACCATCTCATTTTTTATTTATAAACAACATTATTTTGGACGGAGAAAGAAAATGTCTTTTATATTTCTTTAAAGTTTTCATGTTGACTTTAAGAACATCATATATTTGGTATATTTTACTCGCAGCCTGATAATTTATTTGTCAATTTGTTTTTGTTGATAAACTACTTTATATATTATATTTTTATTTAAGGAAGCCTCATTTAAATAAATTTTCTTCAATGAGCAGTTAAATCAGTAGAGATATTTTTCTACACTTTATTTTCCCCCTCCTTCGAGGATAGACTTGAAATTACTTAATAAACATTAAATGAATTATTTAATCAATGTTATGTTAGCTGAGTTTTTTTTTATTGTGTATACTGTGAGCTGCCACATACTTTCATTAGAACCTTACTACACCTCCTATTTCAACTCCCTTAATATAACTATGTACGTCGTGCTTTCAAAACAAAGAATAAAAAGTGGCGAACGATCACAAAATTGTTATTGTTATACAAAGGGTAATTTTAGCAACATTCCTAATAATCAAAATTATAAAAATACGAACATACGAACATTTATTTTATGTTCAGTTAAATACGAAAATTTGAGTGACCTGAACCAGATGCAGGAATAAAAAAATATTTTATAATATCACTCTTAGCTGTATCTACCAGTCTATGTACGTTTAAAGAATATGTTTAGACTTCCATGTATTATCATATATTTTTTCTTTATTTTTCTTCCTGAATACCTTGATATTTAGAAATTAAAACTTTGTATCGATAGTAACCCATCGGTTGAGTTCGTTTCAATTATCCTCATCATATATTTTGGGTTAAGTAATGTAAACAAGACGTCCTTCAATTCGGCTATCACTTCGAGTATTTTATCAATTCGCGTTTGTTTTTATTTTGATGTTGATTTAATAAAATTTACACATTTAAAATAATTTATTAAATCTTAAATGTTTTATGTTGGTATTATTAATTTTACAACATAATTATGTAAAGATAATATATAAATATTTTCTTTCTAACGACACTTTTCAATAGCAGCTTGATTCTTTTAAGTTACAAACAATATATAAAAGTATTATTCTACGTTTATAGTGTTCGTGTGAGAAAATATGCGTGAATCCGTGAAAGGCTTATCGATGATGAAATCTTTCATATTTAGTTAACTTTACCTTTAAATCTAATTCGCATGTAACATGCGAAGCTGGTTATCGTATACATCACGCACAGATTAAGAAACATCGTATTTTATAATGATTTTTTAACATCGGAATAATTTACATTTGATTATAGAAATGACGTTCCTTTTAATAGAATCGTATTTGTTTATTCAAATCAAATTTAAGTAGATTAAATAAATTTTTAAATGGAAACATAATATTTACAGTCATTAATGTTTCTGTTTTTCAGGGTTGCTAAGATACACATATATAATATCGGCAGTCTTATAAATTAGAATTAATTGTTTAAGCTATTGAAATATTTATTCACAAAATATTTCGTCACTTCCACTCAACCGTGCGATTTTAAACATATGAACTCAACTAAAATGTTAAATTAAACAGCTCCACTAATAAAGGGAACTCGTGCAAAAAACAGTTGCATACAAAAAAGCTATCTCAACATTACCTATTGCACAATGAAAACTTTTAAAATTCAGTTTATCAGAAAACCTTTAAAGCTCTTCTAAAAAAAAACTTTTTTTTTAATTCCTAACGGAAAAATTAGAGACAAACTTGTTTCTATTTAATGTTATGTTATATTATAAGCACATATAATCGTGACTTGCTTTTGAACCAACTTTCCCCAAATCCGGTGTGGCTGTGATAAATTACTGTTTGGGTCATCATTACTTATTTTAAGCCGGGTGTTGGTGAAAGAAATATTCAGCATTAATGGTATTGCACAAAAAATGCCGGAAGAAAATTCCATGATATATAGCCGTAAGGTCAATCAGTAAAAAAAGGATCATTTTGTTTAAAACCAATATATCAGTAACTAAAACATTTCTAACCACGATTTTTTATAATAGGTATAAAATTTCTAGTCATTAATTCAGTTCTTAATTTGTGGCCTTGATCCGTCAAGTGTTTAATTATTAATTTGCACCATATATTAATTTTCGTTCAGAAATAAATGCAACTTAATCCACGAACATCTTTATCTGTTATATGTCATAAATGACACTAACATTGCCGTGATAGATGAAGTTGATTTCATTGTATTATCATAATATTTTGAATTCTTAAAAACAAATTGCGTCGTAAAATAAAATTTTGCTGTTTGCGTAAGCGAATATTTATTTATTTTACTAAGAAATAATAATGATATAAACTACATACTCACTACGTTTCGGTCACTCTATAGCAACGAGGATCATTTAGTCTGCCTGTGATAGCGTCAGGCGTATTTAGTTTTCAATATAATAAAATACACGCAGTAATACGAAAAATATTAGTTGCATTTAAAATAGTACTCGCGAAAGTCTTATTTCTTATATATAATGAGATTAATAACAAAGCTTTCATCTTTGCTTTATGTCAGAAAGAAATTTAGCCTCGAAGTTTAATACTTCGGTAAACAAAAGAATGTTTCTGTTCGTATTTAATTAAATTACTTGCAAAATAATGAAATAGATCTCAAGGAAAATTAATTAAAAGTTAAGCCAGACAAATATTAGCGCTCTTATTTCGCTATAATTATTTTTGCCGAGGGCTTGAGATATGTTGATAAAAGTTATATTAAGAAGATATTCAAAAATAAATAAACGTTTTTATTGGACACAAATAATTATATTCAACTTGATATATTTTAAGTTGGATTAAATATCGATAGAAATTAAGAGTTTTGTGTTATTTTAATTTATTTTTAATAATAAAAATAAACCAGATTTAAATTAATAGTTTTTTTTGTGGTCTTAACCTAAATGCTAGAAACTGACAGAAAAACTGTGTATTACTAATTTCAGGTTCATTGTAGAATAAAAACGATATAGAAAAAAAAAATTAAAGTTAAAAAAATATATATTTTTTTATAAGTAATCTTATGTTAAATAAGGTGACATTAAAATATATTTCCATATATTAGTATTGTTATTTTTTTTAGCAAAATAATCAATTTTCACCATTCAAATATAAAAAATCCATACCATGAAAAAGAATATTATATTAAGTTGTTACAAACGTTTTATAAAAAAAGGGGAAAAAAAATTGCTGAGAAGTTGCTTTGTTGAAATATGTAAGACGCGAAATTGAAGTAATTGCGACACTTTCTATTGTTGCAGACTTGAAAATGTCCATCTCTGAATTCAGGAGGAAGAAGCTTCTTTACGTCTTCAATGTTTTCTTCGGTACGGTATTTTTTTTACACTTTTAAGTTTCTGTTCACCGCAGCGCTGGTTCTGATGAGGTTTTTTTTTCAGATGTCAATCAGAGCGGTACCATTGAAAGGAAGGATTTCGAGTTGGCCATTGAGGTTGGAAATTTTGCTAATTCAGCTCCTAAATAATTATGGATTTTTTTAATGACCGGAAACATATTATATCTTCCGAAAATAATATCTATTTGGTGGCCAAGTTCGGTTATTTTTCAGTGTTAAAAATGTCATCAACGAAAATAATTTTGAATGCTGAGCTAATACGTCAGTAGAAAATGAGATGGGTGTAAATTTGTTACTTTTTACTTTCTATAATATGAAGAACGTTTAAAATGTTGTACGATATTCTCCAAAATTAATAAAATAATGTTTGTGTAGAAAATCTGCAGTCTCCGCGGCTGGAAACCTGGAGACCCAAAGAACACTGAAACTCACGAGATTATGATCAAGATCTGGGAAGGGCTCAGGAAGAGAGCTGATTCTAACAAGGATGGCCAGGTATAAATAATATTTACAATGTATATTTGTCACGACCATAGTTATTTATTAGAATATTTATATTTTATATACACATATTGTTATTGAAAGAGATGGATATTAAAGGCCCTAATGGTTGTTTTTTTTTATTATTTTCGTGTTCTACTAAAGAAGTTATCCTCTTAATAAACAACAGTTAATGTACCTTTTAACCGCTACACGAGATGAAATGGTCCCATAAAGCATGATTAACCTGGGATAAGGACAGCAGCAAATCCTTTTACAAAACGCCATCTACTGTATTATACGGATTAAGCTACTCTTGATCCTAGATTATGCGTCAGACTAATCCCATAATGTAATTTATTGAGAATATATTTGAAAAATATATGGCTATTTGATGAATAAAAAAAAAGTTTTTTTAAATGATTGGTTAGCATTACAGCAATATTAAGTTAATTCTCAATTTAAAATTTCTTTGATACATACATACGTCTTATATACTTAAATTTTACACACTTAAATTTTACACATAATATTTTCTAATTAATATAAATTTTTAGGAGCTTTTTTAATATGAATGTAGAAGTGAGTTGTATTAAACCGTGAGCGAGAAACCAAATTCGATTATTTTTAGCAATTTACATTGGGTAAACATTGAGCAAACTTTATTTGCCTTATTAACATCAATGAAAACCCAAAAATACGGAAAGCCTTCAATGCGCAACGCTAAATCAAATGTGACTTCTGTTTGTATAATCCCTGGTAATCCTTCGGATATTATTTGACTTCCAACTTTTCTTGTACTGCCACCATTGAATCAGCCTTTTTATTAAAGCTGTGGTATTAATGTACATTCTGCTGAGAAGGGTTGGATATTAGCATTTTTATGGAATAGCCCTTTTTATTGTTTATTGCTTGTCGTTGCCCCAACTCGTTACAATAAAAACATTCAAGCAATATCAATATTTAACGTCCATGACACAGTACGAAAGATTAATGAATTCTGTACCGTTTCATACAAAATTTCAACTGGATTCAGAATATTGTCACAAATATCAATAGTACGCATATAAATTCTACGCTGTCATGATTCAATTGGAGTGCTTGTTTCACAGTATCGTGTTTATAAATTCATTATTCAACAATACAACAAATGCATAAGTGATTTATTTGTCTCTTATTTCCTTTAGGTGTCAGTAGAGGAATGGGTTTCTATGTGGAACGATTATGCTCAGAACCCGTCCGCAGCATTGCAATGGCAGCAATTATATGCTCAGTTCATGTTTCAACTGGAGGACGCCAGTGCTGATGGTACTATAGATTGTGATGAATTCACCACCGTTTGCTCTTCTTATGGTATTAACCCCCAGGAGTGTAAGGTGGCTTTTGGCAAGATGGCCAAGGTGTGTAAAGATATTTTCCTTATCATATTTAATAAAAATAATAAATTTATGTCACAATATTCGCAATCAAATATTTAAATCCAATTCCCCTTACAGGGCAAGGCGAGTGTCTCTTGGGAGGAGTTCCAGGATTTGTGGAAGGAATATTTCTCTACGGAAGATCCTAACGCGTCAGGAAATTTTATATTCGGCAGAACTAGTTTCTAAATTTGATGTTGACATTTAGGCCCGCAACTTCGATCTAGACAAAACCGTCTATACATTCCCTTTAGTCATGACGGACAGTTTTGGCTTCGGGGTCTATCACACGCGTGTGAAATTCAATCACATTGTTTTTATAAAACTTGTGATTGACAAAATATATGTCAATGTCATTTTGTGTACGTGTTCAGAGAATATAAACATAATTTTCTCGGTAATATAATAATTGTTTGTCTTCTAGTTTCAGCTCAAATTAGATTCCTTCGTAGATTACGTGCTGTACAACGAATATTTCACTATTGACTTCATTCATATCTGTAGTTATATTTAGACATTAAATTCTTTAAACTATATAGATGCTATTGCTTCTCTTATTAAAGAAGATTTTATCTCATTAGATATATGTCTTAAATCAAAAATCTTAGCCAAATCCGCCATTTATAATACAGACGAGACCAACTACAACTGCCTTTGGTCAATTTAAAGTGGATTTCTAGTGAAACAGGAGTAATAATATTAATTGTATTGATGTTTATATAACTATGAAATTGTATATGTATTTGATCCCTCAAAGTAATAGTTTCTCTTTAAAATGTTCTCTCTTATGTATATATTATAATGAATAAATTATGTCATATCCAAACTGTAGTTTTATTGATATCTTTATAAAATTAGTTCACACTTTAACCAATAATACTAAGGTATACCGACTATGGGATGTTACTTTCAGTAACCGAACAGTGTAGAGTCACCTATTATTAAATATACAAATGTATATTTTTTTATATATACTTAAATCCAAAATATTTTTTTGTAAATGAAAAAATGTTAACGTAAATTTTTAGTTTAGTTTTATTTTCACATTAACGTAAGTTAATGTAAATTTAAAATCAGTTTACTTATAAATTAAATTCAAAATATTTCGTACTGCGGTATTTTTTATTCATAAGTAATGATTGTATTAAAAAAGATTAACACCTTTTCTCTCTGAAGAATTATTTCCTCTTATTCTTACAAGAATAATCATTAATTACTTGTCCGTATCCAACTTTTCGTTGAAAAATTGCGAATTTTCTTCCAGTTATATAAAGAAAAGGAGATAGTAACTGAGTAATGGTACGGTGTGAAAAATGTTTAGAATTTCTTGACCTTTTTAAGAGCAATTTTTTTTTTAAATTAGCAATAACGTTGCGCTCTTATTTTGTATCAGTCTGACGCAATAATTGATAATTCTCAACTACCTTATTAAAGTAAAATATAAACTATTTTTTAATAAATAAAGATTACATTCGTTTAAATAGCACTTTAAGTCTATTGTTCATGTAACATACTGAATAAAGTCACTGTAAATTAAAACCGATGCTTTAGTGTTATTATTCGAATAAAACCTGTTATTAACCAAAGAATTTCTGAAAAAAAAAAAATCATGATGGTTCTCAATCATCGCTCTAGTAAATTGGTTTCTTCCTTAGTGCTTCAAGTCAGGGTGAACCTATAAAAAATGCACAAAATGCTCTACTCGTTTCGCCCTTTTAGTTACGTAATTTTTTTCTCTCGAGCACTCGATGGAAATTGATGAAAGCTTTATGCCTGAGTGGATCAAAATTGCGTATAGGATATTTTACTTGTGAAATTTTTTTTTTTATATAAAAATGCAAAATCATATTTTTTTGAGTTGATGACAAACATTTAAATCATGAGTCGTTCAATGTACAGGATGTAACCTATAATTATAACCATTATATATATTAATACTTTAATCTATCAAAGTGATTTCGAACAGCTGTTAAAAATAAACACCTATTTAGCTTTTTCGTTTAATTTTTACGTGTAATTTAACTTGACTGTATCTTTGAATCCAAAGACAATAAGTATGTTACATACATTTAGGATTGTATGGAATTTAATAAAAAACAGAAATAAAGTTCTTTACACATATTTTTTTTTGTGATAAAAAAAACAAAACCCTAGATAACAATAATTATAGGACACATCTAGACTGGTACTGACTTTCATCAATACTCTCATATTTCATAGCATTTCGATGACAAAATATTTTTTTTTCGTAGATTTTTGCAGACATTATTGAATTTTCATAAAATTGCATATCATCATTTTACAGCGACCAATTAACCGAGTATAGCTATTGATTTTAACCATATCTTCAGTATGTGTACGTTAACAAACGCTAACAAAATTTTTGATTTGGAGTTTAATTTAATTATAAGCCTTTTTTATTACAGTTTTCAGTTATAGGAACAAAATGTAAAAGAAATACTTGCTTCATCCTAAAAAAATATGTCAGAGAAATATTCAAAAACATTCATTTAAGAACAGAAGAAAAATAACATTAAGAAGAAGTTCAGTCAGTCCACAAAACAAATGATTCTATATATTGTATTGATTGCGGGATCTGTTTAAATTATTCAGATTCTTTCGATTTTCCAAAGAGAAAAGGAAACAGGGTTATTTGTAAGCTTTGAACGAGCCGTTTCATTATTCTTAAAACAACGGCATTTCAATATAAAACAAAAGAGTGTTACATAAATTACCGTATATTTTTTAAGAATAAATAATAATATTTTTTTATTGTTCATTTGTGAGAAATATTTTAAAACTTGCACAAATTCGGGAATAGAAACGGGAGTTGCTAAATAAACTTTACTCGTAAATCACTCGGGACCGTGCTTATGTTTTAAAGTAATGATAATTTAGCTCGGTTTTTCATTTATATGTCATATTATATAATATCTACAATTTTCGTTAATAATATTGTTGATTAATTTGTTAAGAACTTAAAATACAATCAGGAAAAGTTTATGCTTTCATTATATTCGAAAATTAAACCATAAGGTATATATATATATATATATATATATAATATATACATATATAAAGGTATATATATATATATATACCTTTTGTTATATATATATATATATATATAATCACTACTCAATTATATATTGTCTTCTTAGTAAGTGTTACTTGTAGATCTACAGTGTGCTTTCGATTGCTGAACAATAAAATAAATCATAACAAATTGTTACTTATCAAATAAATTAAATCAGTTTTAGGTATTTTATTACTTCATATAACAGTATTACTTCGATCTTAATGCTTTAAGATTATCAAGTAAGTGTAGTCATAACAGTCGTTGAACTTATCCTATTATGGAACAAGATTATTTCTGCGTTGAGTTAAAATAGGACAATAGGTGAATATTAAATTTCCAATTGTATATTTTGATCGTAAACATGTATGCATTGTATTTGTACTTATTGGTAGCTTTTTGAGCTTAATATATATATATATATATATATGTATATAGTGAGATATAAATCACCATGATAACGTTTTTTTTATCGGTATTGAAATATATAAATACAAAATGAATAGGAAAAGTATATAATATATTTTAATGCAAAATTCTAAACAATAAAAGCTTAAAAGCCTCCAGATATTTATAATGAAGACGAATTTATAATTGTTTCACACTTGCATTTTATAATTTTTCCTACAAGGTTACTTTTATCATGAATTTGATGTTTTTCATATTGTTTATTGCTTTTTCAAGCAAATTTCTGCCACGAAAAAATCAAAGCCAGACAAAAAATCGTTTTTTCCTATCGCATTGAGTAACTCTTCCTCCTGATTTTCAGTTATAAAACAGTCTTAAGAACACGATTTTAGTTTCTGATATGTTGTCAAAATCAATAACCGACAATATTATTCAAAGTTAACCCGACCCAATTTTTCTACACTTGCTATCGACAGGGTTATTCAAATTTTACTCATGAAAAATGCATAACGAGGGGAAATTTAGGTTTTATTGCAACTGTTATTTGAATACGGAAAATGTTATTTCCGTCAACATTGCAGTGATCATATACTTGACTATAATTATGTAAATATATATATACATACAATGTTAATATACAAAGTAATAAAAAAGTAAGAAAGTAACATGTAGAGTCATTTTAATTTTTTACATATTTATCTAAGATTAAATTAATTAGTATTATGATTATTACTTGTATTAAAATAGTATAATTGGTTAATTTTCTTTAATAACATTTAATGAAAAAGATATAAATAACTCTCTCACCGATGAAAGTTATAATTAGAGGAATTTATGAGATAGACAAAAAGATTTTTTTTTCTTGTTTCACGTTGTCGGGCTTAAAGCAACGTAAGAATTACATATAGTTGTAGGATATGAGAAAAATATTTACGTAAATGACAAATAAAACATTTCTTCGTTATCTCAAGTATTGTAGACTCGTTGCCACAATCAATAAAGAAGTCACTTGGAATAGATACGGTTTTAATAAACAGAGTTAGCTGTAGGAGATGATCTAAATTTTTTTTATTCGTCCATTTCAAATACCAAGACTCATAAAGTTATAATTACAATTAATAGTTAAGTTGAAAAAAATTAAAATAATGAACTTTTTTAAATAATAAACTTAATAATGGTAATGAAAATTATTAAATAATAAAAGTGAAGTTACTCGTAACATAATAGGTACAACAAAAATAACAAAACATTGTAAGTATTATGTAAATGAAACTAATATTTTTCGGATAAACTACGCGTGATTTATTTTTGTAAAAAACGACATACTCCCGACGTTTCGGTTACTTTTCAGCAACCGTGATCACAGGCAGAAAAACTACATATTCCCGACGAGATGTAAGATCACTCACATCTCGTCGGGAGTATGTAGTTTTTTACAAAAATAAATCACGCGTAGTTTATCCGAAAAATATTGGTTTCATTTAAATATATAAAACTCGCGAAAGTCTTAGATCTCATTGTAAGTATTAAATTAATTAACTAATATATTATTGGTGTTGTAATTAATTCGTAGCGATTTTTTATTAAAAAGTTACGATTTATTTGAAATGAAACGAAAAATTACCTAATTGAAAATACTGCCCATCGCTTGCCACTACTTTTTCCCATTTTTCAGGTAATTGTCTAATACCCCGTTGAAAAAACTCTTCGTTCTTGGAGGCAATCGATGAATCGAACCAATTTTGGCAATCCTCATAAAATTTTATTTTTTTCCTGATAAACTATGAGCCATTGATCAAAAAAGTTGAAATCCGATGGAGCAATATTCAGAAAATACGGCGGATGGTTTAAAACCTCCCATTTCAAGGTTTCCAGGTATGTTTTTACTGATTTCGCCACGTGATGTCGAGCATTGTCGTGCAGTAAAATAAGTTTATCCTGCCTTTTGCTCCATTCCGGCCGTTTTTCCTTCAATCCATGAATCAAACGCATCATTTGTAACCGGTAGCGATCCCCAGTGACGGTTTCATTGGGTTTTAACAATTCATAATAAACCACACATCGTTGATCCCACCAAATACAAAGGAGGAGCTTAGACCCATGAGTATTGCGTTTTGCCAGTAATGATGATGATTTTCCGGGCTTAATCCATGATCTTTTGCGTTTCGGATTATCGTAATATATCCATTTTTCATCGCCAGTAACAATACGATGTAGAAAACTTTTTCTTTTATACCGTGCTAGCAGTAGTTCACAGGTCATAAAACGTCTTTCAATGTCTCTCGGTTTTAATTCATATGGCACCCGATTACCTTCCTTTTGGATCACTTCCAAAGCTTTAAGGCGTTTTCTTATCGTGGATGAATCTACTTCCAAAGATGTAGACAACTCTTGAAGTGTTTGACATGAATTTTCTTCGAGTAAATTCTCCAATTCTTTATCTTCAAATTTTTTTGGCTGGACAAGTCGTTCCTTGTCGTCTAATTTAAAATCGCCACTCTTAAAACGCGCGAACCATTTCCGACACGTTTGGTCAGCTAAAGCATGTTTACCGTAAACTTCTACTAAAATCCTATGACTTTCTACAGCACTATTGTTCATATTAAAATAATATAAAAAAACTCCCCGCAAAAACACTTTATTTGGTATAAATTTCGACATAATTAAATAGCTGCCACTTGTTGTTATTAACGATTAAAAATAAGATGCGTCCTAAAAACAGTATCTAATAACTGCTGTTCAACGATGAATTTGTTTCTGAGGGTAAAAACAGAACTCTGTAGTAACCACGCCATCTCTCATGAAACGCTACGAATTTATTTCAACACCTTAATATATTATAATTAATTACCGATAGGGGTCCGTACACTAAATAATTGTTATTAGTTATTGTTTATTAATTATTAATAATTATTATTTATTATTTAAATACTTTAACACGCATTATCTAAATTATACTTTATGAATATAACGCACTAATATAATATAGAATTAATAAATAGCACGTTAATTAATACCTACTATATTTTTTAATAAAGGAAATGTAATTTTATATTAATTTAAATTAATTTTGCTTTATTGTTATGCATGAGTGTATTTAATTAATAAAGCTTTTATTATTTTTATATATAACTAAATAATAACAAATATATGGAAAATATTATAACTAAAACGAAAAAAATTTACCAAATTTTATATATAACCTAAACAGTGACATATTTCGTTAAACAATTTAGGTACTATTTATATAGGGATTCACATTCTCAGTAAAATTTAACAGAAACAGTACACTTCAATAATATTGAGATTTATCTAAATTCAAAAATTTTAAGGTCAATTTAATTTAGCTCAATATACATTATCACTTCCTTTCATCGTATTTAGATATGTTTATATTTTTAGCACTATTAAGATATACTATATAAAGTTACCAGTTCCTTATATTATAAAAATAAAGATATCAAATGTTTTGTGTGGTCCTAAGTTATGTGACAGTACGAATTGATGAGTCCTATTAACCTAATAGGTACATTAAAGACACCTTTAAGGTTTTAGCCAATAACCATGTGTTTAATGACATCGGAATGTAATCCATGGAACATACACCAACGTAATATTTATCTTGTTCCAAGCTAGCCGACGATTGATAAAGACGAATGAGCCTAAGCCGATGTATCGCACCAACTCCCTTGAGGCTTATATTAATTTCAACATACAGTGAAAATACAGGTAGTATTTTAATTAATTTGTTACAAATACATTATAATTTCGCCATTGCTATTAGCCTACTAGGCTTTCAGCCAAACCGGTCGGATAGGGCGGCGTTCATAAAGTGCGTGAAATGTTTAACGGGGGGAGGGGGTCAAGTCAAATCTCATCTAATCTTACGTTGGAGAGAGGGGGGGTCTCTTCAAATATCACGCAATTTTTTTACTGAATGAAACAAAAACAGATTATACTAATTTGGCCCATTTAATCCAGTTTCTAGATGGTTAAGATTTAATCTTAAGCGTAATCGTAATACGATTCAGATCATTCCCTAATTCGATTGATCAACTAGTCGTAAATAAAAAATAACGAAGCAATTTTCTTTTTCTTTTTACAACAATCATCCAAAACATTTACGTAAGAAACCCACATTTTGAAAAATCTCCCGTGAGTATGGGGGATGGGAGAGGGGGTTGAATAAAATCTCACGACATCTCACCAAGAGGGGAGGGAAGGATAGAAGATTTAAAGAAACACCTCACGTAATTTATGAACGCGCCCTAAGCTGTTGAAGTTAGCGTGATAACATAAGAGATAAAGAAGTGACTGCAAAATGTTCCTAATTATCTAGGGTTGCGAAATCCATAAGACGACACTATTCATCACTGGGTTCGTCATTATGACGTGTGTTTAAAAAAAAATAATACAATAACAGTAACAATATTTTTCAAAGACATTTCCTAGACGCATTTTAAGGCCTTTTCTATTACAATTTCAATTGATGTGTGAAATAATACAAACAGTGATAAAAAGATAAACTTAACACTCACTCGAATTAATTTAATTTAATTTTAAATAAAATTCCATAGAAAATATTCAATAAATATAATGTTATTAGCATTACCGTAACATAATAGACTATTACAAGAAACCTAAATTTTTAGTTCACCCCGTCATAAACAGTATATCATTTTTTAGTCTCATTTAGGTTAATATTATATTTTTTTCATATATTTCGATATTAAAACTAAAATGCCTTATAAAAACAATATTTTCTCTCACGTTCTTGTTTCTTTATTTGAGAACTTTTTTATATTCCAACCAGAAGTTCTAAAACAAAACAAAGACTTAGGAACTTTTTCCTAATAACCTTTATTATCCAACGAGATTAAACACGCAACGAATTTTGTTTCACAAGTTTATTCAATTTATCTTGAAAACTAAATATAAAGATTGTTTTATAAAATAAATGTTTTATAGTAAGTATAAATAATTACTGAAATTATTTTCATGTATCATAATCATCATCATCAACAGCCTATACTGGTCCACTGCTGAACATAGGCCTCTCCAATTGCACGCCACTGAGATCTATTTTCGGTTACTCGCATCCAGCTCCTGCCAGTCATCTTGCGCAAATCGTCACTCCACTGTGCCTGAGGACGTCCTACACTACGTTTTCATGCATACAATTTAAGACATTTAAGACAAGTAATAGAAAAAGGTTTCTCTTGCCTTCCATTCGGTTCACATCGTAAATATACACGATGATGTTTTGTTTTCCACACATTCCCGTTAATATTATGGTCATATTTCTCAGATGTTAAAACTAAAACAGCATTTATATGGGATAATCATTGTATTATATATATGTATGTCAAGAAAACAAAGAAAAAAAGGTTTTGGAAGATATTAAGCATACAAAACGAATATGAATTCCGAGAAAATATGTTCTAGAGTTAATTACCTTTTAATTCAATTAAGAAATTATAAGAAGTTTGCGTCATACTCGGTTGAAACTGCTTCGTAACTTGACAAAATACGAACGCTTCACTGCGGTCCGCGGCGAATCACGTTAATCTTCTAATGGGATTGGTCCACTAGCTTGTATACCAGCATCCGATTTTCTCAATCTATAATAAGATAAATTTTGATCCCTAAGATATTTAAGAAGTTTTTTTCACCGCTTTGCTCTAATAAAAGTTTTAGTACAGAACAATTTTACATTCTCACGTTGTTTATCTAATGAGGTTAAGAATCAATGATTAGTTACCATTTTTTTATAAATAAAACAAGTATGTTATTTTGTTATGTTATTTTTTAGTTATATACAGGAACTGTATGATTACGAGACAAAACGAAATTTAAAAATACCTCTACAGGAAATAGCGACAGGTATTCAAGTAACATACACAAACAAAAATAAATAGAAAATCATTTATTACAAAGAAAGAGTTAGTATGAAATGGTTGACAGTTTATATTTAAATAATATATTTAAGGGTAGATTAGTTTTCTACTACATGTATGTGTACGCTGTACATACATATATAAAATTTGTATGTATTACGACTATAAAATGAACTTCAATAATTATGCTGGACAACTAAGCTAGTTTTAGCGTGAATACAAACTTGCATTGCAGTAAATCTAACGCTGAGCTTGGGCGGAGGTAATACAACTTTCAAACTTAGTTTTATTCAAACTATGGTAGAAAAAGAATTAAAAATGTTTTATTTTATTAAGCTAAGTTCATGTACCTAAATTCAATGGTAGAGTATAATATGAGATATATTTTTGTGTATATAGCCACATTGCAGAGAAATTAAGAATTATGTCATTATAACAGCAAGATGTTTTTTAATGATTACTTTCAATAAGAAAAAATATTTCAACAGTCTAGCGAAATAATTTGGACTGAATGTAATTCACTATCTAATGAGATGTAAGACTTTCTCGAGTTTTATTCATTTAAATGAAACTAATATATTTCGGATATACTACGCGTGTTTTATTATTTTTTAAAACTACATACTCCCGACGTTTCGGTTACTTTTCAGCAACCGTTATCACGGGCAGACGAGATGTAAAATAATTCACTATCTTCTTCATTACTATTGACGGCTTTTGATAGCTACTAGTCTATTATACTGAAGACAGCTTTACCGAAAAAATATTTCTTTTAAAATATATACAATTCAATCAAAAAATTTGAGCATCTATCTGTTCAAATATATTTTCATAAATCAATAAACAGGGTTACATAATTAATAAACAATTCTCACAAATACACCCTTATTTATATATAATATATATATTTAAAAGTAATTTACTCCCTACAGTTATTGAAATATTATTGTGGCAAAAATAAAACAAGCAGGTGATGAGCTATGATACTGTCATTTGTTTTGGTGACACTGTTATTAATCATTTGACGAAGAAAACCTCGGAAAATATGAAAAAAGATATGTATGTGTTAATATTATTCTTTTACGTTCACATTCATCTTATAAAGGAATATAAATAATATATTATAAAAATGTATGCTTAGTCATCAATTATCACTCACATTTATTTATTTTATTTCTTCAATATTTGCATGAAGTATAATTTTAATAATAAGTTTGTCAACTCATTCGTTAAAACATTATTCTATATATTATTTTTTAGACCATTTCGTAACTGATTGGATTTTTTATATAGCTATAAACTTTATATAATATACTTGCACCTTATCATTATTTAGTTGTATTCCTTAGCCACATAAAGAGCAGGACTCAGACCCTGTTTGATATATTATTTTTGAGATTTCCGTTATCTAAATTTCTGATACACATCACATATAATATATTCAGTAAAAAATTGTGTACATTTTATCGCATTTTATCTGACCTAATTGGTTCGAGACAAGTATTTCAACTGTCTTTTATTACAGTTTACGAGATAGCAGGAGACAGATGTATAACAAAACAAACATGTATACAAAGCTGACGCATGGAGTACGTTTAAAAAACTACATTAACATTTCATCTCGTATTTCCTTTTTGCGAGATTCTCATACTTGCTTAGATATTATTGCGTCTAGTTAAATAATAGTTACATATATTCTATCACATGGGAATTAATTTCTGAATTTGGTAGAATTTTAAGCACGTAATTTTATTGACAATCAATTTTAATAATGTAACTTAACTATGTTTTATTAAAATACGTGCGATATGATTAATTTGTATTAAAGTCAGTGCTTTATGAATTATAATAGGAAACGAATTTATTACGTAGATAGTATTCATAAGCCAAAGCTAATTAACTATTTTTATTTTCACATAAATTAATAATATTGTAGTATTTTTTTATCAATGTAACTCAATAAATCAGTATGCAAAGCATATATGTAAAATTGTTTTTAAAATGTGATAGTAGTAACAGTTTAAAATAACTATGACACGGACTTATATAATACCAATTCAACGATTTAAACCCTGAAGGCTGAATGGGGTCGATTTAACTAACCCTGAACGCTGAGACCGAACTCTTCAGATAATTGGTTAGGGTTTTCTTTCTATATAAAGATTTACTTTACCATAATCCTCTACAAGTCTAACTATCAAGTGTCAGCCGTTTATATCGAAGTGAAAACATAAACATTTTTATGTTACTTCAACAAGTAAAACTTGGTTCTCGTTGTCTCGTTTTCTGTATTTGGACTTTACTTTTTTCTTCTCAGTAAATACGACAGACTGCAAAGATGTGACCACCAAATATGTATAGTGTTTCCAACATTTCGTGTACCCATGAATTTTTTATTCCATACTTTATATTTCAATATTAAAGGAGCTTGGACGGTGGAGGTGAGCGTTTAATTCGCGTTAGATAGAGGTCCCTTAACCTACACCTGGGTCGCAAGTCCCTGGCACTGTTGAAGATCCTCTCCCTGCAACGCGATGGAACGGCACTCGCACGGTAAATGATTCAAGATTTCGTTTATTTTATGTACATATTTCTTTGAATCTCACTTATTAACTAAATTGATGAACTTCAACTAATTTCAAACTAGCTTTTGACTGTGACTTGAACTACGTAAACTTCTCAACTGGGTTCGGATAACCACCTATAGCTTTGTAACGTTATCTCACACAAAATTGTCAAATTATAGTATGGTATGTAGTATTGTATGGTTATGATCCTGCATCAACTTGGCGTCACTGGCTTATTGATAAGAACACACTCATAATAAGAATGTTTCTTTTAAATTGGTATTATTTACTTACAATGATTTACTTGATTCCTTCCGTAATCATAAATAATAAGGAAGCGACGTCGAAAATAAAAGAAATGTATGAACGCTTATAATAAATCATGTCACGATGAAGCAGAGGACTGGAAACAGAGCACTTCCTGTAGTCTGCAGAACACAACATGGTATTTCATGGGACGGGAAGAATTATATATGCTTTTGAATGATAAATGTTGGTTTAAATTTTGCTAAAATTTTATTAGTGAAAACAAGGTAATGTTTTGATAACTTTAAATTTTTCAGCAAAATTATCTAAACGTTCCATAACATCATTAAATTATGCGTATCAGTCCTGAGCTTCAAGCCAAATAATTACAGATATTATGTGCTTTTTATTACTCTTAAAAACTATCCGAGAATTTTTTTCATCTTATATAATTTAATTTTATTTAATTGTAATCGTAAACAGCAAACATATTTTTTTGTAAGTGGCAAATACATTTGACTAACAATGTTATGAAAATGTTGTCATGGTCTTAGTAATATATATATTTATTATTACTGTCATAAAATCAAGCTTGATTTTTTTCATGAGTTTCGGCGAGTGCAAAATTCAATATCCTTTGTCGAATACGGGTTATCTTATCAATCACCATTTTGTCCTTTATAATACCCGTACCTGGAGGAATGAACGTGTTTGTAAAATTCTAACAAGTCACTGAGAGTTATCTTTGAAAACTGTAAACACTCGAGTTAAAATAATGAAAATATTATTCACTATTCTTTATAATAAAACTAACTTAATTGTACTCCCACTTTATTGAATAACTCAGAACAAAATATACACTGTACAACTGGACGTAGAATCCAGGGCATTAGTGTAGGGAAACGTTTACGTTTCTGAAGCACATCGAGATTTATGTTGTAATATAGGTACATAGAATAGTTACATGCAAAAGGGTTATTCCAGTGTAGCAACATACTTACCATACGTCGTTTAATCGCTATTAATAAAAGATCATATGCGTTTAAATTAGAAAATTATATTGCTTACAATATTACAAGAAAAAAACATCTTTTTCAAGTGCCTATGTTCCATTTATCACTCGCAAATTTAGTTACTGCAAGCGTTATAAGTTATTACAGGAGTAATGCACAGCTACTATTTATTGGGACAATTAACAAAACGAAAACATGTGTTCTTCGTGAATTAAAATTAATAAAATTATATATTTTTAGAACATTAAAAAAATTGTAATTCAACAAATAATATTCAAAATACCGGTCGGAGAAATTATATCTATGTAATTGATTAAATAATTTAGATTAACACGATTTGCCTGACGTTGAAATAAACGTTTTGAGCATGTTCACATGTCATTTCTGTTAGGCTCAATGACGTAAAATCATTGAAAAGCATATATTCAAAGTGCTTTTAAGTACGTAATAAACAATATTAATTATCATGTATTTATTATAAAAAATATTGACTCACCTACAGCTATATGAGTGTCTATATAAACCATAGCAGGACAAAGCGTACGTACGTGTAATTTATATTCGATCGAGATGTCAAATCCTTTGGGAACATTGCAAAAACGAAACGCTTCAATATAAAAAAAAATGTTCCATAAATCACATATACTTGACAAACCTTTTTATGATATGAGAATATATTTTTGTCTTCCATATCATTTGATATTCCGTAACTTGCAAATGTATTTCCTTCGCCGTATTTTCTGTATATTAAATCTATTTATATTTGTAACTTTTTTAAGCGACTGTACAAAGAAATAATATTCTGGTTTACACTATTATGCTTCGGAGTTTTAAGATCACAGAACTTAGTAGACATTATGAAGCTGTATATGTATATATATTTGCATATATATACTTGATTTCACAGATTATTTTTAATTATGTTTTGATTATTTGAATACAAAGTCCATAATAATTTAATTGAGTGTTGTAGGTTTTATAAACATTTTATAACTGAGCAGTTTGACAGTCTTTAATTTAGAAATTAAGAAAACTGTTTCAGAGACATATAAATCATCTTTTCGGGTGGGTAATAGTATAACACTCGCGGTTATGTTAGTTTTCGCCTGCGATATGACAGCGGTAAGATGAGAGAGGACGCGACTAACTTGTCAGCAATTTCACGCACACGAGACAAATTTTAAATGTTTGAGGACGAAGTTCCGTAACATTGAGATAAGATCGTTCTTCATAAAAGCAGTGACTTCATTCTTATTATTGTTTTTAGATTTTTATATCTCGTTATCTACATTATTTTTGTTTCATTTTCAGTACGTCACTTATTTTACAGGTTTCCTATATCAAAACTCATGCCTTAGTTCGAACATTTGGTTTTAATTATTATCTATTTCACTATCATTTTTTTGCCAGTTTCTGGCATGGTAACTGCCAGTAGATTCATAAAACAATCCTTTAATCATTGAAATTCTGTTGTCCAATGCGAAAACTATATGTATATGCACCTAATTACTATTCATATTGGTCCACGCAAATGGGCTGGGGTTGAGATCGATATGAGAGTGTTACGCGTAGAAAGAAATGACTGAGGTCCTCAATATATAATATGTCACTAGATGACAATAGCATTGCGTCGTTAGTATAAATTTTTTCGTCCTGCGTTCTTTAATCTTATAAAACAGTTAGGACACATTATGTTCATAAAACTAGTATAACATATTATTTTTATGCATATATCTTTTTTAATTAATATTAATCATATGTTCTGTACTGTTTTTGTCGTCTTATCGTATTATCTGTGAGCATTGTAAATTCAATATTTTATTTGTCGTCGGACCCATCATAAGATAGGTTATCGTGTGTGCTAATAAGAAACTGTAACTAACGCTATGGTTGACAATATTTGACTTGTGAGTACCCCGACTTATCGCTCGCAAGCTTCAAAATGTGACGAGAATTAACGAGAAGACTACAATAAAATATTCAATGGAGAAAATACATGTCTTAAAAATGCCACGAAGGGTTTAAAGTTTTATAATGAAATATGCTTGCGTCTGATATTCCATAAACAAACATTTTTTCATAACTATAGAAATGATGCCCTTGTTTTAATATTTTTCTAAATTCCACCAGGTTCCACCATTGACTGAAGTTAAAATTTGATACAAAGTAGAATTTAATTCCATTAGATTTACTTAGATTTTTAATTTTTATAACGAACCGATTAGATTAAATATGTCTTTCACGAGTTCCTAGAAATTTAATCCTCTTAGAGGCAGGAGTTGTTGAAGATGCAAGCTAGAATATTTTGCGAGTTATCTTGTTAGTGTAATAATACATTATTTTATTACACTTATTTCTATAAAGAACATTATTCTAAGATTAATTAACTAAAGAATGATGTAACAGTGTTATGTTTAAGTCGTTGTGTCATTATTCTATAACAAAATATTTATTTGTTAGTCATATAATTAAAAAAAAATCTTAAATACGGATATGGAAAAGATATTAAATAGGGAAAACGACGATATTGAAATTATTAATCACCAAATAGAAGTGTCTAACCTTTATGTCCAAGTAAATCTAATGGAAAAATAAGCTGCACTTTTTAATATTCCAAAGAGTATCATACATCATTTATTCATGGACAAAAGCCGAGCTGCAATTTTCTGATAGCGAAGTAAAGGAGAAAAGTAGCCGACGTAATATAACGATAAACTAAGGATTTAAAAAAGCTTTTATACCTAGCAGCTCACTCTTTTTCAATTCTTTTGCGGTTTTAGAGAAAATATATACAAAACAAAAATTAATATAAAGAGAGTTAATGTCGGTTCTCAACTTTTTTCACTTTGTTTTACTGCGTCTTTGTCTATTAATCAATGAATTAAGTATGAACTTTGAGATCCATTAATATATTATATTTCAGGATTTATTGTATGGTTATCAGAAAAATCTATTTTTGATGTGTAGAGGTGGCTACTATAAGCCTAAGTTTTTAGTTTTTGGGGTTGCCATCTGTGTCTTTCGGCTACTATCTAGTAAAAACAAGTGCATACAATTTAGTTGCCATTGCTCGTGAACTAACCGAATTTTAAATAATGAGGTTTACATTACTTGTTATGAATAAAATTATCAGAAACTTTTATTCTATTTCGTTTTTTTACAAAATGGAACAAAAAAGTAATATATAAAAATAACTGAAATTTTTTAAAATATTTTAAATGTGTCCTAAAAATTGTTTATATTGATGAATTAATCTAGGTTTTACAACCCTCGGCTGTTGACCGAGTGTCTTAAATACGATCAATTAAACGTATGTAAAAATTTTCGACTTAAACAGACATACACACATAAAACTACCCAAACTGAGTGCTTTTTAAATGTTACACCAAAGTGCAGTCATTACCTTTTACGAGTAAACTTTATATTTATCTGCTCCCATTACATTGTTGGATTTCAGATTTCACGCAGCTCTTATAAAAACGCATGAAAAATATTTTTAATGTTTTTTTTTTAAGGTTACGAACAGTATTTTATTTATCTTTAAAAAAGATGAAGGAAAATCACAATACTCAATCACAAGCCTACGAGGCTTCAAAGACGTATATAAGATATATATGTATGTATATACTACTTTGAGTCCACGTAGGCTATATATGTATATGTGTATCGTATAAAATAGGGAGGGGATGGATATTTCCTATAGATAGGGTTAGATACCATCCTCTAGACTGACTAGATTGGATTTCAATAAATCGTTCTCACCAAGGAGAGTTGTGGTTTAAAGTCCAATCAGGTTTAACTTGAGGAGACAGTAAGGATTGACAGAAGTTTTTCTGGACCGCTTCGGTTAGGAACCAGAAGGCTGGACTTCAGGAAAGTCTATATAGAAAGTCCGTATAAGTATAATACATTTATACGGACTTGGCGGTTTGGTTTGAGGCTCTCTTTTTGCACTAACGTTCGGAGCTTCGAGGTTTCGAACAATTGATTGTATTGTCAACCACATTCGGCACCTTCATAACTTTCAATTACACTTTTAATTTTTGCAAGTCAGTAGATTAATATGAAGAATAGAATTTGAACGAGTCCTCGAAATTATAACCCAACAAAGAAACAGATTGTTCATGCTAGTGGGTGCTTGATTTGCTGACGGTTGGTACTCTAAAACTAGCATAAATATTGTTGGATTTTTGTAATTAAATTGTTTTACCTTTAAATTATGACCAAGTTTCTGGCAAAAACAGTCTCTTTACTAAATTTAATTTCAGTATCTATTTTATTGACAGTATTTTGTATGTTTGTGTCGTTCACATTCTTATATCACCAGAGCAATGATATAGCTAATGATACAGCTCGCCATATTGGTTTGAAAATTCGTGTATTGACTTCCAAATAAACTGTGCCGGATATGTTCACGCAAAACTAGCCAAATGCAACTGAGAGATAAATTTGTTATAAAGTTGTCAGGATAAACTTGATTTGCTAGCTATTTTCTAGCTAGCTAGTAGATAGCTAGGCCTAAAAGGACATTCGTTTGTATGTCCATTGCGTCGATTTTTTTTTTTAATATGACGCTTTATAAATAAAGTAACAACAGATTTTCTATATATATATATATATATATATATAGGTATTTATTTATTTATTTATATATGACTGCAAATATACAGTAAGCAATAAGTAACTCATATTTTATCAAAAAGTAAGTTAAGAATTTGTTTGCTTCATATATTGATAACAAAAAAAAATGTTTCATGGGTATGCAATACACGATTTTTTTTTAATTTTCAAATAAATGTGCATTTATTGTGTTCATATAGACATATTAAATGATTTTTTTTTCACTATACAGAATCAGCCAGTGATACATATAATAATATCGGACAGAATTAAATTAGATTCAATTTATTAAATAAATAGCAATTAATTTGTAATTGGTAGTGTTAACAAACAAGAGAATCATTTATAAGTATATTGTGTTTTGATTCACTGTCACGGCATCTAAAATTTCAAACGAGATACGATATATTTTCCTATGGTATAATTTTGTAACACTTTCATTAATCATTATGAGAAATTTTAGTCCAATATTTTATTTCTTTTCCTTTATTTTTTTATTAATTCACTCGTCATATTTTACAATTCTACATTTTATTCAAATTCGAAAAAACATCGTTTTATATAAATGCGTAGGTACTGGTAGAAATTTTAGTTATTATGTTTAGAAAAATAAAACAATCATTTTATTTATTTTGTATGAATCTTTGTGTAACTTGTTTCTAGTGGATAAATATGTCAGACACAGCATTGGGAATAAATACCATATTGGAGAAACTTATATATTAAACTTTGCAAAAGTGTGACATTATTTCAAGCTGGGAAAACTTGCTTGTCTTTTCAAAAAAGAGATCCCGTCGTGTATAGAATATTGTAGTCATATTTGGCAGGGAGTTCTGAATGTCACCTTAATACTTTGGACAAACGTGCAAAAATATTTATTTGTGGCAACAACATGGTCAAAATCAATTTTGACAATTTTTAGCACTGGCAAGAAGTAGCCAGCTTTTTTTTAAGATAAATTTTGGAGAGCGCTGGCAGGAACAGTGCGCTTTAATTCCTGTACCCCTTTTTAACAATGCAGAACCAAACTCATGGTGGACCCTCCATCCTTGCGTTATAGAACCTTTTTGCAAAAAAAGATGTATTTATTCAAATAATAAAATATTAATGAATATAATAATAATTAACTATAAATAACACTACATGCCCTGGGCCCCGTCTTATCTTGAGATTTAGACTTCAGATTTAGTCAGTCTGTGAGAATGTTAACCAATTCGGTTAAACTAGACTTATATATTGATTTCACTTTAAGTAAATTATATAATCTGGGAGGATAAATTGTCTCTTTTTTTCAAGCACAATCCAGACCAGACCTATTGATTTAATTTAGACTTTCTATGTCTTTAAATATATATTTATATTTGTTTTGTAAATTTACTTTAAAAAAATAGTAACATTTCTTAAATAGATTTTAAAGAAAGGGATAGAAAAAGATTTTTTTTGTACTAGCGGTTTTGATAATTTTTACACAGGAAAGTTAAGATAAACATTATTTTCGGTGTTTCTGTTAGGTGTATAAAAATGTTTAAAGGGAAAATAAGGGTTCCCACTAAAACCATTTTCAAATCACAAATATACAAGCACATTTAAAATATTTATATTGTTGTTTTAATATAACATAAAGAGACTAATTAACAGAAAAAGGTTTTCCTTGTCCACCTTTTTCTTTACGTAAACTTTGTTATATTTTGTGAGCCATTACTTATGTTACTTATTCTTATTAAATAATAATAAGACAATTTTATTCATATCATAAAGTTTTTTCGTGTTTCTGGTCTGAAAAATTTCGTTTTTCTTTAAATGATTTAAAAATTTGTAACATTAAACCAAATAAATTAAATATCATCAATTAAAATTCGAGACCGAGCCACTGTCTGTTTTAGAGATAACTAGAAAACAAAGTTTTTTCATTCTGACCACTTCTATTAAATTTTGCTTTTGCTTCTATTAAATTTTCTATTAATTTTTGCAAAATTTTGCTTCTATTAAATTTTGCTTTCCTCGTTGAGTTAGATTTACATAAACTCACTCTAGATTGTATACAATTTAATACAGGATAATTCAAATCAATATTATCAAATGCATCACTTTCTTTCAATTACGTCATATATACCGTACCGTATACTCAAGAATTAAACACACATCATACTGTGAATATTTAATTTACTGAAAACTATCAGTGACGCGAGTTACAAAAACTGCTAGCAAATTCTATTTTATTCTATAATACTTTAAAATATCTGATCGACTTAATAAAATAACAGCGAGTTACATTTTGAGGCCAAAAACCAAAAAGTTATGTCTTTTTTTGGGCAGTTAAGAAACTATATACTTTTTAGTCCATATCACTTAAGTTCAATAGATAAATTAACAGGCATGCCATTAACGTAAATCTTATTATCATTCGATGAAAATAAACCAGCAATTTCAGTAAAACGTCTGATTTTATCAACGATTCTGGGTGCAGAGAATTTTAAAATAGCGTCCGATTCACCCTATCCCAACAAACAGCATCACTAGATACACTAAGTCCTAGTAAAAATCCTTTAAAATCCAAATCCATTTAAAAGAAATAACTTGATTTCAATTTAAAAGTTAAACCAGTTTCGAATAAAAGCTTAGAAATCTCCTGGTCCTCAAAGCGTACCAGAACCTCGTTAAACTTGCTTGCTGATATAAGTATGTACCTATATACAATAGTAAACCTTTATATATAGTACTTTGAGTGAATTCAGTTATTCGATTCTTTTATATTTAGCATTATTTTTATTATTTAAAATACTTATTAGATATTAAACTCTTAAAAAAATCAAATAGTTGATGTGTGGTGTGTTAGTGAGATAAAAATTTGTTCCTCAAGTCTGTCGGTGTTAAGAGAATTTAACAGGAAATAAAGAATTAATCCGTTAGTATTAAAAAAAACAGTTTTTTATTTTTTTTAAATGATTTTGAATGGAATAATATAATATGAAAATTTTGAATCAACTAAGTCAATACAAAGAATCAAATTAGCATAGTCGAGGAAAAAGATACTGAAATATACAAAGATATTATCGTTAAGGAGCTATCAAATTTAACAAAAATATTAAACAAATTTAATAATCTCTAAACTTTGACCGTTCTTTAATGTCTTTGAACCGAAGTAACCCTTATCTCATCTCGTCAGTGAGCAAAGCTTATCAATCAGTTTTTATTTAAGACAGATACCGCGTTACTTTTATTAAGAGATTGCTTTTTAAGATATAAAAGTTAGCTACGAATAATTTATAAATGTCTCATACAATTTGTTTTATATAAACTTGCTTTATTGATAGATAAATTATGTCGGTGTATATGATTCAATACGTTTTTTTTTATTAATGCATGACAAAAATATCGTCATCAGTAGAGTCAATATTAAAGTAATTTCAACAACCTCTTAAGTTGCGGTTGTCCACGAGCGACGGTGAATACCTTCCATCGGGTAGACCGTCTGCCCGTTTGCCCCTTTGGGTCATAAAAAAAAACTTTAACGTTGACTACGAAGAAAAGTAATTCTATAAATTCTTCAACGGATTTTTTTTTCTTCAATAAGTTAAGTTTACATTGTTCCTTTGTGACAAACGATGTCAGAGAATTTCTTTAGGCGATAAGATTATAAATTTTTCAATTTAGTAAATTTGCCGGAGGGCAGTCTTTATAAGACAGAACAACATAAGAGCTATTTGTTTAAAGTAAATGATTTATTACACTTAAAGAAAAACATTTACTCAATTATATTAAAGACAACTTATGTCATTAATGTTAAGATTGTAATAGTATTACAAAAGATACTCGTACAAAGTTTTCGTTTACTTGTGAAAATAACAAAATGGGTTCTCAAATTAGAATCAGGTTGATAAATTATTAAACAAGTGACACCGATTTAAAAAAAAATGATTTAGCACTATAATGAAGATCCGAATAAAATGCCTTAATTTATTATAATTCATGCTTTCATTTCAATTTTTATCATTTCAAATGAGAGCATTTATGTAACGAAATATTTTGTTTCAGTGGAATTGATGATAGTATTACGATCGAACGGTCGAAATTGAAACATTCCGACCAATCTATTCAAGAGATTAACAAGATAGAGCTTGTATTCGGTTCCGATAACTAAGGTATCGGAAATTTGTTTATTGTATAAATTATTTTCATTATATAAGATTTTCAACTATAATTTGTCATTCTTTTTTGGCTAATACAAAACTGAAGGAAGTTGAAATGCAAGGGCTTAATACATAAATCTCTTTATTACTTTAGTAGTCAAATAAAATTACATATGAATTAAATATATATATATATATAAATGTATATATAAATAAGAAAAACCTAATTGATTAATGATATTAAATGTACAAAGCACTACTCATTAGTTGAGGTACTAGTGTAATATTTTTTAAATAAAAACTGAATATTTTTCTGATAGAATCTCAAACATCAAACATGTTACCCTTGAAAATCCATATCATACCATCCTATGATTTATACATTAAATTTATGTTTTCCGAAGACTTATCATAACAAACAAAGGAAATCGAAACGGAGGTTTTGTTTACTTTTAGTACGAAGTAAATAAGAATAAGAGAATGGAAAAACGTAGCGACTTATTTTATATATTCATTTATTTATATATTAAGATAAACAAGCATCAACCGGGAAACTATTAATTATCTTAGTTTCCTAAGTACACCGTAACTATACAAACAATTTTGTTTCATGTACATAATTCGCATCCCTTTTGAGTTTCGGATATCCATTAAATCTCTCAAAATGGTTCCTTTACAACAAAAGTAATAACTTCCTCGTTCATTTCAACCTAATCACCAAAGCATGATTCAGTTTGCGACCCTAGCGAATGACTAGACTGGGTTTTGCCGTGACTTTTACACATGCCAAATTACTCTTCATTTCGTTGCCAAAAGATATGAGCTATATGCATTTTCCTATCTTAACTGGAATATTCTATTTAATATTATCTGATAAGAAGATGTCATAGCAAAAATAATAATAAAAAAAATTGAGAGTATGTTAATAATAAAGGGATATTGTAGAGATTAATTTAAATGTTCACTCGTACCTGAACAAGTGCCAAGGAAGATGGAAAAAATTAAATTTTGATTGGACGATAAAAGAACGGTTTGATCTTGGCATCCAATTATATTTCAATCCTCTCAATTCTTTTATTAAGCGAGAATGTATGAAAAAAATTCTTTTTATGTCTGACTCGTGTTAGCCTTCCAGTAAATTTTTTTTAGGGTACCTAAATTATTAATTGGCGAATTCCATTTTGTTGATTCTAAAGCAATTTGTTTCTTTTATTCTGCATTTGCACTTTGATTATTAAATTAGATAAATGTTATTCTTAATTTTGTTTTTTATACTATTTTATGTAATACATATATAGTTTTGTTATGTTTTCTATCAAAAAAAATTATATGGACAGTATTAGAAAACTGTTTTATTATAAAAGTGATTGATGATTCTTTTGAAAAAGCCTTTATTTCAGATATTTCACACATTCTGTGTTATTGCTAACCATTATTTACCAGAGCATACGATACACACATAGTAAATACAATAACAATTGCTTAATGACGTCAAAAAACTTTGATATCTATTAATTGACGGGCATAATTACCTTCATTCTGTAAAGATAATAAAATGTAAAGCAGTCTCGTATTAATCCAAAAGAATATTGTGTAAAAAAATATACAGCCAACCATAATTCACGTCTTCATTTAAAGTATTTATTTCAAATACGACCACGTCTTAGTTCTTATCTGTAAATACCTTGTCAATAAGAAAGTGATTTATGAAAGTTCTGGAAACTAAGCCTAGACAGGGTTTTTCTTATTTTAACGAATCTACTTTTACAGTCAGAGCTAACAGTTAGCCAATGTATGATCACAAACTAGGAAAGGGTAGAAGTCTTAAACCCTTAAAAAAAAATTATAAAATAATTATACGTAATCACTCATGGTAAATACAAGTTTTAAAACTTTTGTCTGTCTGTTTGTAACTTTGCTATAAGCTCAGTAACTGTCTATAAGGTGGTAGAGCCTAGCTTGGTCAAGTATCTACATCTCGAACATGGACCGGGGAAGTATCACCCTCTCACAGAAGATCTGCGTGAACTGTGAAGTAGTCTTTAATGTAATGAGATCTAAGACTTGCGCGAGTTTTATTCATTTAAATGACACTAATTTATTTTCGGATATACTACGCGGATTTTATTATTTTAAAACTACATAATTCCGACTTTATACCGTGATCACGGTTGCTGAAAAGTAACCGAAACTAATAAAATCCGCGTAGTATATCCGAAAATATATTAGTCTTTAATGGCTGCGTTTCGTCTGATGAGTGAGAGAAAAGGATGCCCTTTCCCTGTTCCCACCCTTTCTTACTATCTTCTTATTCCCACCCTTTCCTACTTCCTCGACAATGAGGTTCAGCAAATCATCCACAACATCTCTCATGTTGCAGATGTCCATGGGCGACGGTGACTACTTCCCATAAAGTAGGCCGTCTGCTCGTTGGCCACCTTTCACATAAAAAAAAACTGTTAAAGAGATTGAAATAAAAGGCAGTAAGTTAATAATTATAACTTGAGATTATATGTTATCATTTCTATCTAAATAAAGTTTGATCCTGTGTAATTTTTTTTATTTGTTAATTGGATTTGTTACAACGGCTACAATTACATTTATTTAAAGTCATTTTCCAACTTGCTATTTACCTTACTGTATGGTATTAAAATCTGAAATAAGGAGTATTTAGATTTGTAATTGAAGGCTTTGTTGCAGACATTTTCGTATTTACATACACCCAGCTCTTGAATACCCACTGTCATGTTTATATTATAGTCTGTTTAAATAATTTATGAGGAATATATAAACATGAAACAGGCCAGATACTAAAAGAGTTTATTTTAAACATGAGCATTATTTTACATAACATAATCGATGTTCTAAATCCGATGCAACTATCGAAAGATTTAGGTCATTGAATTCACTCAATTTACCGTCAGAGATATTTGTGCCAAAAATGTTGAACGTTTAATCGATTTAATGTTAGAATGACCACAGAGACGGCTGTGTAATTTAATAATATATCTCTATTGAAAATAATATTAAAATATGTTAGATATATCATATCCTCATTACCGTTTTTTTTTACTTTCAAATCAATATAAAATTTATTAAAATAACAATTAACGGCGTCTTACTATTAATGAAAACTTTGTAGTTTTCTTTATTTAGTTCTTCATAGTTGAAATGAAAAATAATACCAAAGGAATATATCGTTACAAACATTGTCGACTTGAACAATGGCGTTATTAAGTCACCCTAAAACAATATCCGGGGATCGCGTTGTTGTTTAAACCGTTGGCTGAACTATTTAATTATCGAAGCCTCTTATCAAAATTGAATGTTCGTAGAATCACTGTTGTGAACATTTCCTAATATCAGTGTCATTTATAAGTCTTAAGAATAAGAAATAAGAAAAACTAGATATAAAGACGAGTGAACAAAATTTGTTGTAACCAATACATTTTGTTTTTAGAAAATTAATTGCTGATTAACTTTATTGTGTTTGGCATTCGATTTTTAACTTTCCGATCTTATTTTTATTTATGTTCTTGTTTATTTTAAATTTTGCGTATGCGTACGTATTTTATCGTTAAAAAAATGCTCCCGATGTTTCGGTTACTTTGCAGCAACCGTGATCACGGGCAGACGAGATGTGCCCGTGTAGTTTTTAAACTATGCTTAGTAATCCGAAAAATAGTTTTATTTCATTGAATATTCGTGAAAGACTTAAAGCTCGTTAATCATCAGATTATTTTTCGTTTATATTGAATTTATCTCGTTTTTATTCCCAGTCACCGTCTAATTTCTTCAATATGCAATGTTCAATTTGGGTATCAATAACGGATTGATTTTTCGAGTAGACAGGGAATAGTAAAAATCCCTGACCATGGACATAAATCAACGACTTTTGTCCCTTGTTTAAAGCAAACATCTGTTCAGTAATGGAACTTTTAGATTTTCATACTGTAGTCTGGGTTACTCGAAATTATATGGTACTAGCTGTTGCCCGCGGCTCCGCCCGCGTGTTGGTCGTTTTTTGCATAACCATATATATATCAAACTTAAAATAACAACATACAGAAAAGAGATGATAACAAATGATAGACAACCACAACCAAAAACCAACAACCAACAACCACAACCACAACCACAACCAACAAACAACAATGAACATTCGAACCATGGTAGTGATTACACAACGGAGAATCTTAAAACCGCGATCTAGGTTGATGACGTATTTTATCAACGCCATCTATCGAGCAGTGTCCAACACTTCAACAGCGCCCGCGCGCACTGCGTTATTTGTTATTTTTGTTACCTCTCATAAGTTTTAATATTAAGATTAACATTTATTAGAACATATTTTTTTTTAGTAACTAATTAGCTATTAACTAATATATAATATATAACTTATCAATATTAAGTTGTAGTGTTTAAAAATTTTGAAGCAGTGCTTGAAGTAAATTTTCAATTGACCATAACTTCTTTTTCCCTTAACCGATTTTGACGAAACAAAGTTTTGACAATGCTCCTAATTATGTGTAATCCAACTATGAAAACCGCGTTCAAATCCGTTGAGTAGTTTTGAAGTTATAACGTATCAGACAGACATACAAAAATTTCAAAAATTGTTTTTTTGGTTTCTATGAATCTTCTTTAATGGCCTCCTATCAGTTTTTTGGAAAAATATTTAATGTAAAGACATTTGATTTTTACTGTCTTATTATATGTATAGATTATGGAAATATAAAAAAATACGAGAACATTAAACTGTATGTTTTTTTTATTATTAATAATGAACATTTAGAAGGGAAACATGTGTACATCTAGTAGTTTGTGAAATGAGAAAGCGTGTACATGTGTCTAAATATTCAATTACTGAAAAGGCTTTATAGTCATGTATCTTTGATACAACCCTACTATGTAGTACTTCGATATTTTAACTTATTTTATTTGGATTGAACAAAAATACTATACAACCAAATTAAATAAACAAGTATAAACCGAGGTTAGTTCGCGAGGCTATTGAAATTAAAAAACATCCCAATTTCAATAGAGAAGGTGGCTGGAATCTATCAAACACCTGGCACCCCCTTCTTAAAAATATAAAATCCCATCACCGTAACCACACCGCAGGACCTCAAGACGCCGTAAGCGCATTCTGCCGGCATCCAGAGCGGTACGCCAGAAAATTAAGAAATCGTTGGCGGTAGATGATAAATAACAAGGACCAATTGACAGACATTTACATCTCCTCTGCCCGTGATCACGGTTGCTGAAAAGTAACCGAAACGTCGGAAGTATGTAGTTTATTACAAAAATAAATCACGCGTAGTTTATCCGAAAAATACTAGTTTCATTTAAAAGAATAAAACTCGCGAAAATCTTAGATCTCATTTAATAAACATATCTCAGAAGTTATAGAGAATGTGAATTGTTAACAAAGTTCATGTAATTTATAACAATGTTATACTTGAATATTTGTATATTAAGTAGACCACCACTCATAAGGTACACAAACTTCTACTAACTCTGAAACAATGACGTTACTGTGTTTAATGTTTGTTAATATTCAGCGTGAACTTGATAAAACTCTTATATGCACACAGCTTCGTTTCAAACTTTAAGATAGTTAGATATTAAATAATTTCCAACCCAAAATAGACTTTTCTATACATCTAAATTAGTTTTTGTCATATGATTAGATGAGACGGAAAATACCTAATAAAATAAAATATCTAACCCAAGAAGGTGGTTACTGTTTTTGTTCTTTGAAAGGAATAAAATTTGAATTTATGTTTTTTTTATAATTTATAAAACTTTGTAACAAATCAAATAACTATTATAATGTCGTAAAGAATCCGATTCCGTTTTGAAGCAAGACACTAAGAGCATCATTTATGTGTATGGGGTCTTTGTTAGCGGATACTATCTTTATTATTATTGTTTAAATTCTTTACATATTAAAGCAAACATTTGGTAAACTCATATCATTAAAATCCAATAAAGCTGAGGTGATATCTTCTCATCCTGTCCTCTTTACTGAATCATTCATTTTGTAAGGGTAGGTACATAATTTCGGAGCGAATTGAAGTGTTGAAGGCTCATAAAACTCATGTAATGGTTCCTCTCGATTTACGATGATTAAACCAGTCTGTGTAATGTGTTATAATGCCCACATTTTATACTTAATAAGACAATATTATTTAAACTTACAATTTAAAGGAATAGGAAAGAAAAGTAATAATTTTTCTATCAAATATATTTTAATTAGTAATTCAATGATTAATTATAAGATAATAAAGGGAATTTGGTTTAATTCAAACCAAGAGCTTTCATGGTTTTACATGCGTTCTTAAAGTTTATGTTATTGCAAGTCCAGAGCTACATTTGTCTGACAAGTTTTATATGAGAAATTAAGAAAACACGGTTATCTACATCTATAAAATTACATTTTATTTTGTTGAGCCAAACACAACAGTTGTTCAGATATATAAAATGTAACCAAAATTTTATGTAGTGCAATACGTTGTTGACAACAATGTATCGCCTTTTAAACTAAATAGAAAATTGTTAGGAGGACCTCGAATAAATAGTTGAATGTCAAAGATTGATGTAAAACTTATTTTTTTTCACTTTTGTTGGCCTTTTTATCTAAGGAAAAGAACTTGTGTCTTGTTACCATATAGACTTTGAAAAAAATGTATGTTACAAATTTGAGTCCTGGCTTCTGTTTAAGTCACTATCGATGATAGTTTCGTTGAGTCATTTTATTGTTTTTCATGGCATTAGATCAAGCTCTCCTCTCTAAAACGGACCATAAATCAGTATGCTGTCTTTAAGATCAAGACTAGATGACCGCAAGTCTTAAGCTCTGATGAGGTCAGGAACGTTCCTTATGAGTGTATTTGCTAGCTTAGATGAATCACCCCTTAATACCTCGAGCTGAGTCTTGCTGAAAAGACCATTCTTGAAATTGAACATGGTGATTAAAGCCACTAAACTATCTTGTCCAGAAAGGCATTTTGATAAGCTTATGAGGTTGTTTTATTACTTTTATCACAAAAGTATGCCTCCGTCACTCCCTCGTAACTAACATCTCGCTTATCTATCACTGAAGTAACATCATATCCACGTTGTATTTTGTTGACTATTTGGAAATCTTATTTTACTTTAAATAAGATCACTTTGTATCCTTATTTTTTTTTAATTGTCGTTTTTTCAACGCTTAAGTATTTGTTTTGCTTTATCAACCTATTATTTTAAAGATAATTAATTAACATTTAAACTTTGTTGTATTTAGACCAGTCCATCTCTTAAAGAAGTAAATCCTAAGTCATCTTTTAGTATGAGCAACATCTAATTGCTATTTTTATCTCCCGGGATAAAATCCTTTGCTCCACGACCGGATGTCTTAATTCCTTCCCTTACTATTTTGATCGCCTTTTCGTACGGACACAACGAGGATAGCCAGACATTTTTATCTCACAAAAAACTCCTCTGGTCGTTTCGCTTAATAACATCAATTCGGTTTCTTTATTACTGCAGATCATGTTGACATCAGAAAATGTTTTAAAATTTATAATAGGAACGATAATTGTAAAACCTAATTAAAAATCGTATTAATATAATAGCACTTATATTTTTAATACATTTACATCATTCATATTCATACTAAATACATACAAATGTTTTTTCCAAATAACAAAAATTGTTTTCGGTGAGGATTAATTCAAAATTAATTTATTGGAACATAGGTTCAAAGTAACTGAGTCGGTAGTTTATTAACTTCAGACCCACCACAACGGAGGTCCTAAAACAATAGAAGGTCCCTCTTAAGTCGTTATTCAAACCATTGACACAAGCAGATAATTAATTGACCCAGTTGCCCAATTAGTTTATCAACACTGATATTCATTCAAAATTAAACTACATTCCATTTCCTGCAAATTTTTTTGTCTATCAAAAATAAAAAATAAATTGAATTTGTGGAATTTGAATTTGAGTAAATCTTGTACTTACATATAGCTGTCTATGAAATAAAATCTTCAAAAGCAGTGTAGGAAACTACTCCCAATACTTTGCAATAAATAAAAATCCATATAGTAGTTTCTAAATTTCATGTATAATTAAGAGTACTACTGATTCACAAAGAGTATTTTTAATTATTGCATATGTTTCACCTCTGGGGGATAAATTTTAAAATAAATATATGTCCATAAAAATATTTAAAGTGAAAATATGAATGAGTTTAAAAGTTTAGGTACAAAATTTTTTTTTCAGATTTTGATACAGCATAAGACCAAAATGTTATCAATGTATACACGTTTACTGTTTACAACTTTACTATTATTAACGGTAAAGTGTACAGTGAAACATTATTTGAAGAACTTAATTAATATTATATACTATTTCAGCAATTTTATTCTACAGAATCATTAAAATAAAAAAATTATAAGTAATTCATTAATTGACAGGTTAAATTTGAAAACCTGCGCCTTTCTGAATACCGTCCCCGTCACTTAACAATTGAGCCACTGTGTCCTCATTTAAGTCGGTGATTTAAGCGTTACATATTTTAACTAGTAAGTTGACAATAATTTCTAAGAGTATTTAGACACTACTGACAGACGGTGAAGGAAAACTTTTTGAGGAAATCTGGACTTATAATTTCAAATTATATGTTTGAAATCACCAATCCGCCTTGAGCAAGCGTGGTGATTCATGCCCTAACTTTCTCCATGTCAGAAGCGGCCTTTGCTCAGCAATGGGCTCAGACAGTCTGATGATTATGATATAATAAAACCTTTGTTTAAAGAAAACAATTATATTTTAAAAAATATACAAAAGAAAAACAATTAATTTATTCTCTATTTACTATGAAATATTCTGTTTTCAATTTGTATACGAACAAATTCCGTATCATTTTAGTGCAGAACGTTAAATCCGATAACGATCGTTTCAATGCTTTCATAAAATATTGGTTTCAATAACAACATCGCTTTGAATAACTAGATTTTAAATTTCAAATGCAATAATAGAATATTTTAAGTTTATGTCAAACTAGTTTATTTCAGCGGTTTCACTTATATCATAATTTATCATATTTTTTATTTAAATACCAATTTGATTGCATGACGTAATTTTTGATTGACAGACGCTTAATGAAAACATCGTGGGGAAACCTGGTCTTATAATTTCAAATTATAAGATTGAAATCGCCAACCCGTCTTGAGCAAGCGTGGTGATTAATGCTCTAACCTTCTCCATGTGAGAAGTGACTTTTGCGCAGCAGTGCGCTGCGATAGGTTGATGATGATGTTGATGATTTTTGATTCCTGTTATTTATGTCCAGACAAAATAGTCTATAAAAATAATATATTAAACGCCTATCTGAGTAATATAATCAAATACGTGTTATTTGATTAATGAGAAGCATCATCAGCTGCAGGCACTTCAAAACTAATTAATTTAACTAATCCAGTTAATATCATTAGTTCATTAAAGAAACTATTATATTATTCTAAAGAAAATATACTAAAATATATTACAAAAATCAACATTATTCTCATCATATACCTTATAAATTGTAAATCACTCAATTATTCTCAACCGTCCTCTGAAACTTATTATATAATATTAGGTAGAGAGAAGAGCTTGGACGGTTCAGGTGAGCGTTTAACGCGCGTTAGATAGGGGCCCCTTAAACCTACACCTGGGTCGCAAGTCCCAAGCACTGTTGAAGCTCCTCTCCCGGCAACGCGATGGACCCGGCACCCGCACGGAATCGGTTGAATGCTGAGAGGTTTCGTCTCATATGGTAATTCAAATAAATATAAACAGGCTTTGAATAATTTGTTATTTAATTGGTTATTTATTTATAACCATTACCATAAACAAATGTACATAAGATTATTAGTTTTGAAATTTTCGAATATATGTATTTAAAAGAATGTTCTTCTCCAAATAAAGTTCGCTAAGCAAGTAATGTAAAAAAATAAAATAAAAAAAATGTGTAAAAGTTTTAAACTATCTTAAAATACACTAATTGCTTTAATAAATTATAACTAAATTCCTAAAAATATTATCATAATTTATAATGTTTTAAGTTTTTTATAAATTGAAGTAAACTAACATATTATTTTATATGTTGTGGTTGCTTCCTCGCTGTATTTCGTCAGCATTCTATTTCTGTCACAAAAACTGAAATTGGATTTGTGGAATTTGAATTTGAGTAAATCTTGTACTTACATATAGCTGTCTATGAAATAAAATGTTCAAAAGTAGTGTAGAAAAGTAGATATCAATCTGTTATCTCAAAGTTCCTCTGAAAGTTATAAAGCGTTTTTCTTATACAAAATACTTTACACCCCGAAAGAAACATTCCCATAGGATATTTTAATCTCGCTTGAACCTACTCCCAATAGTTTGCAATAAATAAAAATCCATATAGTAGTTACTAAATTTCATGTATCATTAAGAGTGCTACTGATTCACAAAGAGAATTTTTTATTATTGTGACAGTTTTAATAGCCATTATTTGTTACGTTGATAAAAAAAGTTTTTTTTTTAATGTTTTTATAAAATCAGTAAATATATAGTGATTTACAGTAAAAGATGTTGCAGTAGTCATTGGAATTTTTAATGTATTTAGTATCGAACGTTACTCAGCAGGGATTGTATGTCTATTTGTGCAAGAAAATGTATATATTTGAAATTCACTACCAGATATCTCTTGGAAGAAATGAATTTGGTACCTTACAATAATATAACACCTTCTAACTAATTAGAATTACTTACGTTGATCACGATCGGGGGACATAAAAAACAACAGTTTTATAATAACTTATTCAGTATGAAGTTGAAATAATGATGAAATATACAATTTATTTATAACGAAACCCAAATATATGTATGTATTATGCAGAGAGCAGTTGGAGGAGGCCTATGCCGATTGGCAAACAGATCTACAGAGGATAAACAAGAAGCAAATATTAGATTAGAAATATTAGATTAAGTAAGTTTGTATTGTATAGGAATATTATATTAGGTTAAGTTGATCTGAATAAAGGGCTTTATTATTATATTATTATTATTATTATTTTATGCAGAGAGCTGATGGTATTCATTTAGGTTGGTTGTCATCCGACCTGGTTCAGCAGCACAGGGTTTGCCCAATATCGAATGTAGTACGCTAAGAATTAATTGGGGTTGGAGCGATACCTGATATTTCCGCAGAGCCAGCAGTTTCCAATAGTTATCGACGTAACGAATGAGTACATAGAAATTAGCGAGGTCATCATTCACAATCACAAAATTCTCATTAACGTTACCATGTCACGGAGCCTTTTGTTCGTCTCGTCTCTGGTTATTTATTAATATCCTGAGCATGTGATCAGGAATCTTAATCCTCTTCGTCTGAATAGTTTATATACACTCATCTGAGACAAGATTGATTGATGACCAACGATACTAATCTAAATATATGATTTCAAGAAGAACAACGTGCGGGACTACTCTCTTACAGCTTAAGCGTATGTATTAGTCAATTGAGTAATCCGTTTATAATAGTCCTATTTATAGAGCTCTTTCATTTATAACAAATTATATTTTTACACTTACCGAATCTATAACTATAAATCTCTGTACAAAAAACATTATAAGGGATTTGCGTTTAATGTTTGATTACGCTACAGTCATACAATCTTATGCAAAAAGCAATATTCAATATATTATTGAGATGATTAACAATTATTTTTATGCATAAACATTAATCTTTTACTAGATTTACACAGTCTTATATCCTGTGTTTGTCCTTATAATAAAACTATCTAGAAACTAACGACAGAGATCGAAATGAGACATGTAAAGACATATTATCTTACTCTGCTACTTCACGTATTATTTAAATTATGGACGTGTTAAATTTATACATATATTTTTTTTATGAAACCTAAATTTCCTTTAAAAATATATATATAATGTTAAATTGAATTATTTGAACAAGAAGATTATCCTCATGTGAGTACAAAAAGATTTGCCTTCCAAACAATGCAAAATATACAGACTAAGGTAAGGGGATATTGCCAAAATCATAAAAATAACCATAACCCCATGAAGTTGGATGTTATTCTGTGCGGGAGATTTCTCTATGCAGACTAGAATATCTTAAAGCTAAACATAAACTAAAGATAAAAGTGGAGGAAATTTTCTTCAATAGTTTTCAACGTTAACTGAGTGCTCTCATTTTTGAGGTGTATATTTATACAACTTAATTTTTTTCTTTACTCTCAACATCCACATATTTTATTAATAAATCGTATCTTTTTTAAGCCCTTGATATAGTATTTAACTGGAGCGATCACTTTACACGAGCTTATGCAATAATTTAATATGATTATGTCGTTTTATAAGTCTCAATAGATGGAACATTGTTTTTTTTTCCGAAACAATATTACATCATCATTATTACGAAAGATTTTAATATAAACTAAATTATTAAGACAATATTTACAACATTATGAATAAATAAATCTAGCCTAGTTATAGTATAAAGACAGTAGAGATATGAATAAATACCGTAAGTCAAATATCTGAGTCAAAACTCGTACTCATTGTAAAATATTTGCGACGTATAAAAACGATGTGAATCGGAAAACGTCGAATACATACAAATCCATTTTCGATGTGTAGTTTTATAGAAATGTCTGCGAACTCGATATGTTTTTGGAGCTGCAAACGCTTGCTATTACAAAATAAACGTTGTTAGGTTAGTGCAAGGGTTTGAAATATATAAAATCCAGTATTTCAAATAGTTACTCCACATTTTTCAATATCTATCCCAAAAATATGTATAAATTAATTCTTTTATCAGAATTTTGAAGGTTTACTATAATATTTTCATTTATGATTTGTTGAACTATACAGTATTTAAAGTACTTTTTATAGTTTAAATATCTGGCAAACTTCTGGGCTAATAAGAATGCTGTTTTATCTTATAAATATTGATACAGAAATGTTAATTTTTTTTTTATGATTACATTGAAATATATCGTAACCTTTTCGAATATTTTTTATCATATTACCTATTTATATAAATTTCATTAATTTATTTGAATGCCATTATTATTATTATTATTAATTTTCTTGTTATTATTCGACTGATATCACTTTAGCTTTACTTGCGTTTGTTTTAATTTATATCTAGAGGTATATTTTAAATCCAAATCTATTATTTAAATAACTTATACGAAATCAATATTCCATTGTAACATTTAGTGTTACGTTCACGGTGTGGCTGGCTTGGCTTTTATTATTCGTTTTGTAAATAAATATATACACTTTATAATATTAAAACGATTCGGACTGTAATACTGTAATCAAGTGTCGATGTTAACAAACATTCGCATCATGTTTCTAAAACTTTTTCCCATTTTTATTTACCATCATGTCCATTTACACCACCAAAAGAATAAGGGGTGCATACCTCTTGTTCAACATTAATTATCCCATACAGTTTTTATGTATTCTCATCTCAAACATGCAACGACTTGTTCGAGCGATAACTTTCATCTTGTCAGGTTGTTTGTGTAGCGGACGGAGAATAAACCAATAATAAAACGACCAACTCAAAAGACTCACGTAAAATTTATTTATTCAGGACTTTCAAGGATATTTTGAATTTTCCTACGGAAATATAAACTGTACTGTAATGAAATAAATTATGGTTTAAATAAACTGAAAACCACTCCTTTATGCATAAACCGAACTGAAGAGAAGATTTTTTTTTTTAAATAGTTCAAATTATGTATAACAGTGATAAATAAAAGAAATTATTTTATGTAAAAAAGCCTGGGGTGCTTTCTTAAATTGATAATTTATTTTACACTTTGGTCCAAAATATTAATTGTTTAAAAAAATATTTTCTTTTTAGTTCGCTTTATTCATGAAAGCATGTTTTTTTTGTTTTTTTTTAAACTATTATTTATTTTGTATTTTTTTAGTTCGGCTAACTGCAGAAGCGTGAATTTAATCCAGTGCTCGAACCGGAAAAGTATGCATGCGCAATACCACACGCTTGGACTATATCTCTTGGTCTCACGTAAAGGATACGGGAAAATGTCATCTAATCCTGAAGAACCTAATAAGGATAGTGGAATTAAATTATTAAATTATTGTAGTGCCATTGGCTTTCGATAAGTCTGCCAAGTTTAAATGAAATCTGACCATTCAACGAGGGTCAAAATTGATTCCAAAAGCGTAGCTTACAAACAGACATAGGTTAATGCAGTTTAAGCTAATATTATAAGCGTGGAAAAAAATGGCATTTAAAAATATATTTTTTTATTATGTATTCACGTTTGTTACTATCCTGTACGAAATTAACGAAACAAATTCATATGAAATTTAAGAAGTTATATAAATAATTAATATCAATTAAAAATATTATACGTGTGTTTGTTTTAACCATGACGGCTTCGAGTGACGCGAAGGAAGTAATATCTGTTAGTCCAACTACGAAGAGTTATGAAAAATTTTGTGATAGCAATAAGATTTAAAACTTTAAAATATACTATTGGAATATTTTATTCTTTTTATTTCTATCATTATCACATTAATATAGCAAAAATTTAAAAAATAACTGAGTGAATTTATCGTTTTATTGATAAGGTTTTTTGAAGAAACAATCGATTTAAAGTCTCATCCGATACATCGCTTTCCAAATCTATACTGTAAGCCATTGTGAAGAAGCTGTTTCTTAAAATATTGAAGATATATATTATCAAGACGTCGACGGTCTACGTGACCTAAATGTGAGAAATTCGCAAACGTTTGAACAAATATACTTTGTGAAAGCCATTTAACAGGAATGCTCTACGGCTATCACAGAGCAGTTATTTCAGTCATTAAACTTATTGCTAAATGTACAGGTATTTTTTTTTATCAAATAAACATTTTAAAACAGGCATTTTTAGCGAATGATAAAATGTACGTAATTTTTCCTTAATTAGTTGAGTATTTCATAAATGTACATTTTGGGCATTATGCGAAGTTTTTGGAAGTTCACAAAATTAGGAGAAAGTTTGATATATTTTTAATGCTTGTAATAGTAAATTTTTTTAACGATTCATGTAATTTATTTGCTTCTACATGAACATGTTTCCGTTTTTAGGTCTTATAACCAGAACTTTCTTCTAAAATAGACATTTAGGCCTCTGGGACAAGGAAATTATATTGAAAGATTAAGATGTTAAATAAATATATATCTGTCGGACTTAGAACAACCTCATTGTTTTTAAAAAGAGTTCCGTCAGCGAAACTGACGTCACGTGAGAAAGTTTTTAATCTATACCCTTGCCTCTATTTATACCAACCAATAATACTTGTTGCAACTGCCATTGCACAGGCTATTCAAGTGAGACCTAATAATTTTAACCATCCATAATTAGTAATTACGTAAATAAAAGGTATTCGCTACGATATCCCTGTATATGCAAAATTCTCTACACTATATGCCTTAGAACTTTTTCTTACAATAAAGAAAAATGTCATCAAAATTTATTAGAAGAAATATATTATTAGTTTATAATTTTTTTAATAAACACAATTCCTTCTAGTCTACTTCTCAACACTATTACCGCTGAATAACTAATTCGAATACGTGACTACTAAATAATGCAATTTAAATGCAAAGATTCGTTGTTGATACAGTTTTGCTAAATTTGATATTGTCAGCATTAATGACAAGATGTTTCTCTGCCAAAATTAACTTGTTCAGATTATTTTTGTTCATTACAAAAGTAGGAATCAGTTTTGTTATACATTTAGTTACTTCTATGTCCCTTATTATAATATGATATATTTTAAGTTGCTTTTAGTGTTAAACATTAAAATTAATTCCCTGAGACCATAGACTCACAAGATTGACAAGATTTAAGGCAGCGTGTTTCCTCTAAGCTAAGTAGATTTAGTACACTTCCCGAACGTTTCAAGCAAGTTGGATGTTGGATGGCTTCAGTGGCGCTTTCAATATAGTTTAACAAACTACACCTGTTTCAATAGTTTTCTCCTCTAATCTAGTCAGCTCTAAGTAAAGTAAATTCTGGACTAAAAAATTGTATACACCTTAGAAATTGAAATAATGGAAGCAACATATTATTACGCTGACAGTCTGAAGTTACTTTCAACAACATCAACGTCTGTTTTTTAACGTTCCTTCGCTTTGCTTGAACAACTAATTTGTTTTTGTTTTATTTAACGATTAAGGTTTGTTTGTTCTCAACGTCAAACGAATAGCATAAATATTCCGACGCTCTAATCTCTTACCGCGATATTTTTATGTAAATTTTAAGCGCACATGGGATGTGTGATATTGTTGAATAACAAATTTGCCGTTTAATATAGATTTGTTGATCAATGTATACACTTTAATGATGTGGTAGAAATTTATTTAGAAGTCTTATTTTATTTGAGAGCTTTAAATGATTTTCAGGCTATTAGACTAGTATTAAATTTTAGTTATTTCTAGAGAAAGTTTTTTTTTTTTAATCTTCAATATTTATGTCTCATTGTGTTATATTATGAGGTAACGGAGCGTTGTTATTTTTTCATAAGTAAGGCCGAAGGTAGTCGTTATTACATAAATATTCAAAGGGAAAACAACGTACTTATTACCTGAATAGGATATTTATGAACAAAAAAATACCAATAATTCTGTAAGCAAATTTCGTAATGATAAAAATAAAATGAGAATAAATTTCCTAATAAACCTAATATAAGAAATCATACAATTTCGTGTTCTTTAAGAAGTAGTTGAATTTTAAAAACAATAATTAAGGATTATACATAACTCTTTCGATAAGTTCAAAGTAAAAACAACCCTAGTAAAATAATAATAAATTTTAAAATCAAAGAACAATGGGGTGTGTTATATATAAACACACACATTTTATTGAGAATACTTCATTATAATTTTTCGTTTATTGCTGATACTTTTTCAGTTCTCTTCTCTCACTCTAATAATAAAATGTTTTTAGGCTGTGGTATCTACGTTCTCTTGTTTTATTTGTATCGTAGTGAAAGGGAGACAATGTCTGACAGATATAGAACGTACTTATAATAGGTGCTAGTTCAGAACCTAAACCAATCGAAATATGATGTTGCTAAATCCAAAACTTTCGTTTTTATTAGTGAATATTTTTAATACAAAAAACATCATTACTACCAAAATTCCAAATTCTGTTAAATTATTATCAATCTTTTATTTGTTATAGACGTAATAAAGTTCTTTTTCAAGTTGTGTAACTAAGTTTAACGTTCAATAGAGTTTTTATGTCGACAACTAATCTATTTCTTCTAACTAACCTTTATAAACGGTTCTCGTCAGAAGTTTGTGGAAGCTTTCAGTTAATTGTAACTAACTTTTAATGAAAGTCGTTAAAATTTTTTGTTCATTAAAGGTAAAAGTATTTTAATAGCTTAAACCTTGAGGTAATTAGATTTATTAGTTCAAGAATCACAAAGCGATATTTTGTTCTTATTAACAAAGACATATTTTTATTCTAATATAATTTTAACGATAATTATAACCACTTTGTTGCATATATTCAAAATGTTAGTTAAAAAATACCGCAGAGTTTTATACAGACATGTTGAAGTAAGACATCGAAAAGCGGATTAATAATTGTTTCGAAAAGTAAAAACAATTAATTAATTTTTTCATCTCATATGTCTTCATAGTTTAAAAAAATATTTGATGAATAAAAACATACACGAACGCAAAACAAGAAACAAGTTTTATGCTCCAGTAATAATTGTACAAAGATTGGAGGAACAGTAATTATCGCTATAACAAAACAACAACTCTCCTGCATTTTATTCCCAAACGTACAATTTTCTTAACCACCAACGCTGCATAGTCAGAAACAATCAAGACGAGACCTTCTTACCACACATAGTTATCAAAATAAAAATCTTGGGCCACATTAGAAGCAACGGTTATATTAAATTTGCATAAGGTGACAGAAAGATTACGAAATTTTTAGTATTTTTATTTTATCTTTGACAATTTTTTTTCAATAATATTATAGACACTTTTTCAAAAAATATACTATAGTGACACAACAAATTTCGAGCTATATCTTATTGAAATATATAGAAAAGTAGAAAATATTCATTCAAAAAATATGACATCACTATCAGACTCATATTCACCATCAAAAGCTTGAGGTTCTCCTGTTCGCTTAGTTTCGCGGCATGCCCAATCACCATCGCCATTGGTACCAAATCCTCTGATAGCTTTCTTCACCTCATGTAGTTTGGGCTGATAAGAATTTCTGGAGAAGATAACAATTTTCCCAGACACACAATCTTTCATGAGGAGCAAATTTTCCATCACAAGCCACTGGTCTGCAGTCTCATCGATAAGGGTAGGAGTTTTATCTATAAACATTTTTTGATTGTGGAATTACATAAGAATTATTTTAAGTACATACTCTCAAAGTTCAGAGATGTGAATCTAATAAAACAACTATTATTTAGTAAGAGTAACTAACTGCTTAATTGATTATAAGTAAGATTTTTGCACTGTTGGTTTTCGAACATTAAAATGGTTATAAAACTTTAACACATTTTTAGATTGGCTTTGATTCAACTATAAAATTTATAGGACACCGGTTTTAGTGCGATTTTATGACGCTGTCGTATAACAGAGGTGTGTTATCTAAAATTTTTTGATTTAACGGTCACAAAAACTATCATACGGGAAGCCAAAAAAATATATATGCTTTCAACGACAGCATAATAATTTTTTATGATTTTTTATCAATCCTTTAACATCTGTACAATTTTATTATAACTTTTGTTTGTGTTTTAAATTTCAATTATGTGCGTGTTATAAAAAAAATTCGTAAGAAGGTAAGTGAGGTATTTTTTTATGAGCTAATTTTTTTAATTAATAAAGAAAAATGAAGAAACCTGTTAGCTCGACGGCTATATTCTCAAGAACACCTAAACCTTTATGGCATCCTTGCAAAAAATGTTTCCGAGAAGAATCGCTCGTTTTAATTTCAAGATTGCAATCATCCCATATGACTGTTCCATTAAAATCCCCATACTTTTCATTGTTTTGATTTTTCTCCTGAAAAATATTGCTGATTGAAAGAAAAATCAAATCCATATCCTTATACATTTAACCAAGTCATATTAATAGGATACAAATTTATTATATCCATGAATTTTTTCTCGTTTACTCACCTTGGAAGTAACTTTTCTTATGAGCATATCATGGCAAGGCACGTTATAAGACACTTGGTAATAAACAGGCCGCCACAAGCCCACCATTCCGTCCAGATTTATTTCACCTACATTTTTAAAGTGAGGACAAATTGCCCTGAGAAGTCTCTCATCTTTTACAATTACCTCCACACTTGGTACTGGTGCAGTTCTCCTTAAGGTTTCATTACATAATTTCATTGGAAGTACAGATATAACAACGATAATTATCTTAGATATTAATTCGAAGAGTAACATTATTTTGTTCAATTGATTTTGTATTACGAAATGCCGTCTGCACTGAATAGTTACTTCAATAATGACGTTAAATAAGTTCGAAGTAGCCCTTTGTTTTATTAAAACATTCCATTGTTACAATTTGATCTCACGTACACTTTATTATGGATATAATAGTAATGTTTTGTAACCTATTTCATGATGTTAATCAAGCACGATCCAAGCAGATTATATTATTACGTAGTTTATCAGTTATTTTGTCTCTTAAAATATTGTATATACATACAGCTATATATATATATATATATATATATATATATATATATATATATATATATACAGGTCTTAATACACGCTGAGCACATACATACTCACACAGATACACAAAGTGATATGATAAGCAATCAAAAATATCAAACGAGCTTTCAAAAAATCCTAAGTTTCTTGAACTTATGCGGCAAATATGCAGCCTCTTGCAGTGTTTCTCTAAACAGTAAACGAGACTCATATGATTTTTGTATGCGGTAATATTTCTATAAAATTTCTTCCATTTTCTTTAATTTCATTATTCTCATAAAACAAAAAATATTTAGACGGTAGAAGTGATGTTACATATATATTGCGGTTATAATAAACCTATTTAAAATAAAAACAACAAAAATAAATAAAATCAGAAATATTATGACAGATAATAAAGGTATGAAAAGATACTAAACAATAATCCAAGAAAAAGATTACATGACTATAATAAATACACTTTGAAAATACTTTAAAATATCATAAATGAAATAATAATTAATTGCTTACCTGTCGATTATATATGATAGAATAATAATGTTAATAAAGTGGCTATAGTTACCTTCACAAGCACAGAAAACTTTGATACAAGGAGCTTATATAATAATATCACATTCTCTTTGTTAAGCAAAGCCTCTTTCGTTCGAACAAAGGACTTGATAATTTAAGTAAAGCTATAGGCTATAGGCTGCGGCTAGGACTCTCCCGTGGAAAATATTGAGTGATTTAAATTAAGAGATTGTCTCTGTTGTAATTATTACCAAGATTAAATCAATTTCAAGACCCAATGACTCTAATCAAAAGTCTTTTGTTGAATTCCTTATTGATTTGATGCTCTTATATATAAATTTTATTTTTGAACTCTATATATTATGTAGTGTGGAAAAATTACTATTATTTATGATTTAATTGATGTTAAGTTTAAAGAGTAGGTAATCTAAATCGGACCTTTATCTACATTTTCATTACAATAAGAGTGAAAAAGAAAAATTTCTCAATATTCCTGGGCTTAAAGCACAAACTATGAAAGACCACAGCATCATCACGATACATATATAAAAAATATGAAAGATTGCATTTATTCCTTTTGTTTGAATATATTCTTAACTGCAAGCTACCATACTTTCGAACTCAATCAATTTTAACATTAAAGGGGAAACTGAGATGAAAGATAATCTTAACAAAAAGTATTTCAAGACTTATTTACATTAACTGCTTCTTTCCATTGTATTTCAACTAATATTTTTTGAAGTAAATCAACGCTATAACTAAAATTACATAACATATTTTAGACATATTAATCTATTGGTAATGCTAATGCCTATATAGATAAAGAGATGTCGAATATTTTGTAAGAATATTTTATTTGTCCTTTTATTTTCAACATGCCATTGGTTGGCTACGTGACCTAAATGTATCATACGGAATAAATTGCTCCCTAGATGTTCTATCCAACATTTGTATCTTTAAAACCATTCCTTGGCTTAGAATGTTCAACGTATTGCCTTCTATTTTTACATAATCGTGATGCCTTTTCACTTAAAGAAAAAGATGTAAATACTTATCATATAGAATATAGAAAAAAATTAACTACGTAATTACGGCGGTTTAAAAATCATTTATAGTTGGATTAATTTTGAATAAATAATAATCCTATGTCATTTCGATTGTATGAATTTTAATAATTGAATGTTAAATAAGTTACCTGGTATTTTCACTTCCGAGGCATACATTTAGGAACAAACTAGTGTGAATTTAAACTGATGGCAATGTCTGTATCGATTAACCTCGTAGCATAAGCAAGACGTATTGAATTCTCTTCATGGTTTTATACGTATATATTTTTAACAACTATTTTCACTCGCTGGAGTAATACATTATTTACAACTTCAAAGTTCAGCTTGACATCTAATCTGAAAAAAAAAAAGAAAAATTACCAACAATTCCTTTGACAGTAATAAATGTCCATAAATATAACAATTGGCATGTGATATAGCGTTTGAAAAACAAAAACAAGATTACAGTAATTTTACTCAAACTAATGAAACAATTTAAGATCAAATATGTTATGAATAATAAATATTATTTTATAATCCTTAAAAGTATTACAAAAAAAAAATTCTAAATTAATGAAATGTTAAATTCTTCAACACTTTAAGTCCCATATTTAATTTTCTTATAATTAAATCTATTTGTGCAAAAAGTGATTTTAACATAAAATCAACTTCAATTAATGATATTGTTGACTTGATGAGATTACGATAAATCTTTCTACTGTTATTAAAACTATCTCGGTGCCAATTTTAACTTTAACCCACTAAGCTTTTAATGAATTGTATGTCCGTCATTGTAATTTGAATAAAAATTAATTTAAATTAGTTTAATTTTGTCATAGATTGATTGGCTCTAATTTAGGAAAGCGCGTAGACTTGTTTAATAGCTGAGATCAACATACAGTTGCTGACAAAATAAACATCGCTCGCCAGGTTAGAAGACAATGTTTTCAAAATCAATAGATCATGAGATGTTTTCAAAAAGAACGGAAATTCTAGAGAAATTTTCTGTTTATAAACAATGTTTTTAATAAAACTTATGTTAAATTAAAAAGGTCAGTGTATGTCGAGATAAACTATATTTAGTAAGTCTCGAGTTAAGTTTACAACTCGTTCCGTACACTCGAGTCAGCATAATACTTAAACTTTCTCCAAAGTAAATCACAAGTATAAAGAACTTCGCAAAATAAAAGTAAACAAGAAAACTAAAAGAAGAAGTCTTAAGGCTTCTGTAAAAGAATTCTTAAGCGCCAAAGAATCTTTGCTGACGGCTGGTCATCAATAATCTCGACCAGGCTTTTCTCATTCATCCCTAAAATGCAAAAACAACGCTCGGAACATAATACTTGCGAATAATGAATTCCGATTTTATTTTAATTCAATCCATAATTAAAAAGTTACCTTGATCTTTTTTTAATCTTGAATTGAATTACCAATTACGTTCGTTTTGAATATGGCCAAAATACACTTGATTTAATACATTGAAATACATTCTTTGTTAGAGGTGACGTGGTGTAGAGATATTTGAAATGTTGACCTGGAATAGTAATTCGTTGTAGAAAATTTTGAACGGTTTGATATGTGTGTAAACACTGTAAATATGAACTTGTTATAGCAAATCTATTAGAAACGTGAACACGGAGATGTGTATCACAATTTTTATATAAACTTGATATATCTGAACGACTTACTTTTATTTGAATTATTCACTTAATTTTGTGTTCATTTTAAGGTTTGTTTTTACTGAAAAGAATTCTCTATTTGTTTTCCTCGGTCTTCGTGTATCTGAACTCCTAGGAACTGTTTGTTTAGAACACACGTTCATTTTCTTAAGTATCTTTGTAAGTATTTATGTTATTTCAAATGTTGTGATATTTCTAAATCCTTTGTTTACAATCCCCCATTTCTCGGTTCTCCGCAGATCATATAGTTTGATTAAAATTTACAATTAGTTTAATTTGACATCTTTATTTCTTTAATAACAATAATCTTTCTCTAATATAATGCCTCTTTATGGTGTGCTAAGAAATACAATAAAAATACCCGTGAATTTTTAATGTCACAGAAATATGAAATTCAGTTTATGCATAAAAGTGCCACTCGGTATTCAAATCATATTTAAAAAATAAATAAATAAAACCCTTAACGAAAAATAAAATTCAAATTGAAAAACCTTAAAAAACCTTTTCCTTATTCATATTTCAATAAGTGAAATTGTTGTTAAAAATACACTTCCGAGGTTTCCTAGTGATATAGATCATATAACAGGTCCTCAATATTAAGTATCAGAGTGTCATAGTAAAATATTTTTATGAAAAAAAATAAAAAATCTATGACAGGATCTTAATAGATTCCTTTGAACTATTTCCATTGTCTTCTCGTATAATTTGTTATTCCAATACATAGTTAATTACTTCTTCAAAACACTTCAGTTCAAGCATAACAAGACTCACTTCTATATAAGATAATTCAAAACTCGTAGTAAAGTGAATATATTAATGTTTTTCTTTCGATGCTATTATCTCTAAACAAAAGCCTCACAAACTAAATCACTATTAATACCTTAAATCAATTATTTATACACTTAACGAATATTCTATGTGTAATTATAATAATTTCGATTTTTATGAATATTCAAAATATCCAAATTACGTTTAACTTTACTCACAAGCATTTTCAATGATCGTTTTTCACCTGTCCAGAAAATAACTCAATCAAAAAAATTCCATACATTTTAAATGCTTTATTCCGGACATACATTTACCCAAATTCTTAAAAAGTTTAATGCGCTGCAACAAAAAGTTTTTTAATTTTGGCTTTAAAATTTTTTCCTAAGCGAATACTTTTACGCCCGAAAAAGGACCTTACGGAAATAAAATATAACATCGTTGCTATGGCGATTCATATTATCAATTAACGATCCTTTGGCATACCTTTATTCTATTTTTGATTAAAATCAATTTTCAAAATAACAATATTTATATAACCCATTAATAATATAATAATTCAGTCACAGTAATTCCTGGAAATATCCTCGTATAAGATGAATCTCGACTAATGAATTCTGTGTCATGGTCTGAATTTAAATGTCTAGAATGCGAAAGATGGAACTCGGATCTATTTCGGATTTCTATAGTTCGGTAAAGTTTTCCGAACCAATTTTTGATGTACGATAGAAGAATTTATTATTAAATATATGAATACAGTTAAAATATATACTAACAACAGGGGATATTTGACTGAAATTTTGAAAGAAATGCTCTGTAGCTACTTGTTATAATTTTCCATGCAAATATAAATAAATATTATGCTATTTGTTCATTAATTAGAAAAAAACATATTAAGTGTCCATGTTAGTCAGTTGTCGATTAGTTTTTGTTACTGGCAACCTAACGATAAGGAAAAATAAACGAATTTTTTATTTTTTTATTTTCCTCAGATTCTAGATTGATTGATTGGCTATTTTAAGTATTTTTGATTGCACAATTTTAGTGTTTTAATACCAAATATATATTTTTTTTATATCTTAATCTATCAGTTTTTGTGCGCACAAGTTTTACTCGCCTTTTATGATATCAAAGGAATATACTAGCTATTATTTTAGTTTGAATAGTATTATATCTACCGTAAATATTTTGACAACATTTACATAAAAAAAAAATTTCAAAACACGCAATAAACTATTATTATTTTGTAATTGAATTTCTGGAAATTAATTAATCTGGATTAATAAAGAAAAATGACTAAAAAACTAAAAACGTATAGAAGAAACGAAATTGAAAATTTTTTACAAATCCTGCAAAACCTTATTGTATAAATCAATTCAAGTTGTTGTTTTTAAATACAAAATCGATTCTAAAACTCTGTTCTAAAAGCAGGACTTATGACTCAATGCAGCACTTCTGTAGATATTAAAATGTTGGCGTATAACTTACACAATCACATCGCATAACTCACTTGGATGAAGCTGTGGTTTCTGCCACAGCAAATAAATAAATAGCTCGATATCGCTTCGCTTTTATGATGGAATTGTGCCCGAAAAAATAAAACGTTTTTATATTCAAAAATAGCGATAATGATATAATTATAATTAATAATATTATTAACAGAATTCGTAATTTTTAGGATGTTACTTTTATAACATTGGCTAAAAAAAAAATTCTTCCTTCTATCTCATGTCGCATTACAGCAAGCCTCTGAGTGGAATCTGAGTAGAAATGAAAACAGTCGCTCGGCAGAAGAATCGCTTTAAATTGTAGATATTTTCTATTAAGCGATCTTAATTTATTGAATATTTGGAGCTGACTTTACGATTAACTTACTTACTTTAGTCTTCATGAATTCACAATATCAACATATAAACTAGAATTTAATAATTTCAATAGTAATTCTCTGATGATGTAAGTTGGTAATTAATATTCCTTTCTTTTCTTTTCATGAAATAGCAATCAATAATAAACCTTTCATATTAATGTATAGCCAATAAATGGCCACCCCTTTCAATCCGAAAGTGCTTCAAGCCTTGCACTTAAAATACACTAAGATGTCGTAACACGCTTTGACAAACTAATTAAATAAACACGAATTGTTTAGAGACGAATCTAATTCTTTGTCTTATTTCGAAAATATCAACCTAAAAAGACTTTTAGAAAATAAAATAATTAATAAATTCCACAATAAGTTGAATTAAAATGTACATATTTTGTATTTTATTCAAATAAAAATACAAAAACGAATAAAATTGAATACGAAATGATCGAAGTAAGCCATTAATTTGAATTGACTTGTGCGGAAAGCAATAACAATGGTTGCTGAAACGTAAAATTGAATTGATTAATTAAATGATTCACTCAACGGCTTTGATAAAAACTATAGGAAATAAAATGATTTTTTTGTTATGAAACCAAGAGGGACAGATATTTTTATAAACTTTTTAGACCAACATACGTCGACAAATGACAGGTTTTTTTATCGAATCTACCTCCGGAGCTATTTACGAGCTTAAACTATAAACATCTCCTACGTTTAACATCTTATCTTTCATTACATCGAATGTTCAAGAAACTTGAAGGTATATAATTTGTCGGGCAAATTGATCGTTAATAATAAAAATTTACATGGAAACAACCATGTACTTTAAAACAGGTGACCACAACTTCGCACTACAAACAGATCGTTTCCAGTTCCGTATGTGATTGGCCATTTAAAACTTGTGGTAAACTTATTGCCGACTATCACTAAATTGACTTCCTTATATCAGCACGTTAAACGTTAAATCCAGGATTAAGTTGAAAAGATATTTATTTGTTAATATAATTATGTCTATACTTAAATCTTCTCACTAGAAGGTTTCTAATATATTTATTGGTTTAGATCCGTTTATTTAATAAAATAGACTACAACTAAGAAATAAGGTTACTCAATAAAGTAATTACCTGATTATGACGACTTGTAACTTAATAAAGCATTTATTGACGGGTGTCAGGGCGGTTACAATCAAATATATATATATTGGTGGAACTTATAACATTTTCATGTTCGTATGTGAAAAAAAGACTAGAGAAAAAAAAACATTTTGCAATTAATAAAAATGGTTATGTGTTTTTTAAATATGGAGTGTTCTCTGAGTAGTGTGATAGAGGTAAAGTAGTTTGATTTTAATTAAGCCAAGTCAGCTAAGATAACTTTGTGGAACAAAAGATGCTGTTAATAATCTAAAAGCTATCTAGCTCTCTGTTGAAACAGTTTAGGTAAGGAATACATCATCTTAATTATAATTTTAATGCTCCGTTTTGCTTATTAAAAAAAAATTGATATAAATCTTTGTTACAACAGATTCATAAAAAATTCTCTCCTTATCTTGTCTTAACTTCAAAGCACTTTTCATTAACGTAATACACTGTATTCTGCCATACCTAACGACATATTAATATTTTTTAATTTATATTACATATTTTTTTGTAAAACAAGCACGAAAGACATTGTAATAAATACAAACACGTTTGGAACGCCCCTGCACTAAACACAAGTTTGTCTCGTCACACGACACACGAAGCGTATCCCGTTTTCTATTCAAAAACATATGTTTATACTGATGTGAAAGGATTTATAAATGTTAACGTGAAAAACCCTAGTATGTAGTATAAGGACGAAGGTTTGTAGTAAGCAATCTGAAAACCGTCGAATGTCGATGCGACGTCAAATTCCTTTCACGAATAGCTTTCACGTTATGAAAGTATCGAAAATATTGTACCGTGGATTCAATATTGAAATAGCATACGTCACATAAACGTTACACATGCTTTGTTAGTAACGTGTAAAGATTACATCCAGATTATTTTTTTATTCAATTTCATTTTCAACTAACGGTTTTTTTTTTAATATGAAGTTAATTTATTGATTCATATATTCTAACTTAAGTACAATAGTCGTTAAAATTATATAAACATTTTCTAAAAGACTAACGTATTTCGCTCCCAGCCAATTGCCAACCAATTTGCTCTCGTCTCCTTTAACAGTCACGTAACTTTAGACTAGTATTAAATTATAATTACCTTCAGAATTTTCAATTTATGTTCTTAAAATAAAATAAAATCAACCTAAATCAACAGTATATTCATCTTGTATGGAAGCAAATGTCTTAGTAGTTATGACATTTTAATCTTACGTACATAAAAATATGTTCCTGTCGATAAAATTTTTATTTATAATTCAAATAATGTAACAACTAAGAATCCCAGACAAGAAGTTTCAATTTGTGTATTAAAATTTTAATGTAAGTATATTCCTTATTCGCGGATCCTGCATATCACCTGCTACAGCTGTTATCAGCTAATGTAGATTTGATCTTACGGATAAGCATTCGACAAAACTACCTCTGCCAGCATCAGATTGCAAGCTTTTAGTGCATATCCATACTCATATGAAAATCCAAGATTATGATTTCTCTACGGAAATAGTATTTAATATCTCTCATAACAAATATTATAATGTTATTTTTATATAATTCTGAATAAAATGAAAGTCTGTAGCAATATTCCGGTTTCTATAGATTTTCTGCGTGACCTGATTCCAATATTACTCCTACAAATATGACGTTTGTTGTCTTGCAATCTCTTGTGCCAAACATAGATATTATTGTTAGAATTAAAAAATTATGTTATTTATATTTTTCAACAATATACTTTTAAACTTCCGCTACGTTAATTACATAATTCAAATAACATTGTTGAATTGTTTATTACGTTCTTATTGTATATAGTTTGCAAGGGACATTGTTGTCAAACTTGCGGCTTTAATTAAACACCATAAATATAAACAAACATAAAACAAGACAGGGGTCACGATCCAACTGAACACGACTATGTCGTAAATTCTAAACTACTTAATCTTAAAGAAGTATCTACTTTATTAAATAGTACCCTAACTGTACCTCAATTTTAATTACCAATTACTTATGATTATCTTGCAAAAGTTGTTCTAGTGAAAACAAATAATCCGTTTATTTCGAGAGCGCTCAAAGAAGTCATTATCTGTAATAACATGAGAGGAGCTCTATCTATTGTTAGATTACATACAAGCTGTGTTTATTTCCCGTTATAAGATAATAGAGATAATTGAATGAGTTTAATCGTTCGATTCTACTTACATTTGAATCTAATTTAAAAACCTTTTCTTTCTTTTAGTTTCCTTTAGGAAAATGAACTCTGTATAAAAACCAACGTTCAATGAGATTATTCCCTTGTACTACGATTGCAACTAGTACATATATGCACAAACGTAAAGGCTTTACAATAGACAGACATGACTGATCGTCTTTACATTGTTGTGTACAAGGTCTAACTCGATTGTACGTAGGAAACACTTTAGAACGAATTTCTCATCTTAATAACAGACTATGGAAATGTCATTTGTCTGCAACTAATCTTTATGGAGATCTGATCTTATATAAACAGGGCATAAAAATATAGAGTTATGTGAATTTTGAGAATACGTAATAAAATTCATAATCTGCGTCAAAACACGGTTTTATTTTAGAAAAAAAATAAATAATACATTTTGACAATCAACGGACGTCACCGAAAATTTTATGCTCGCTACGTGATACAGCCGTCGACGTTTTTTCATAAAATCATTCAGGCAATTCATTCACACAGCATTGCAAATCTGGCTACATTTTTAATTGTTACATTTTAGTTCAACATTATACAAAAACTATTTAATTATTTGCAAGTTTTTTTCAAAACAGCAACAACACTGGATACCATTTTTAGATATTTTTTATTTGAATGCTTAGAAGAACGCCATTATTCACAGACGATCTATTAATTGATAAACATTTGGGAAAAATTCCCTAAAAGTCAAACAGAACTTTAAACTATTTTAAAAAAAGTTGTTACGAGTTTATACTATAGAAGATAAGCAAGATTGAGCTTCTCAGGCTTGTAATGAACAAGTCTCATTATACTTAGCGAATACTGATGTATCAAATAGTTGTAACCGTTGCAAAATCATCGAACTCTATTTATATTCTGAACTGTGCTCCAAGTTCCAAAACTAAAGAATCAAACCTGCGTATTAATTAGTCCCCATTATCATAATTTGCATATCAACTACAGCATACAGCTTCCTTCTGCCTTATTAAGTCTTATTTCAGACAATATTTTTATCCTCTAATAATTATATAACATAATGAAGAATTATGCAAGAAAAAAAAATAGTGTGTGAAGTCAATCCGAGCGGAAGAAGTGAAAATTCGTGATTGTAAACAATTGTTATCCACTGAATTAGAAAATCAAATACTTCCCTATTAAAGTACATGTGTATTTAATCAAAATAACAAAAATATGGACATTATAAATAGCTAATTATTAATATTAATATATAACAACAAGTATGTATTACTAATTTCATCAACACCATGCGCATGTGCTTGGAATCTACCGACTCACTCTCTTTCTCTCTCCTACTTTCTACATTTGTGCATTTCTTTCTCTCTCCGTTTAACGTTTAACGCAACCTTGTTGGAAGTCACGTAAGAAGTTTAACTTCAATGATATTTTTTACAATAGACACAGAAAACCAAGATCTTTTTCAACACACAGACATGAAATTATTCATGGCTTCTCGAGACACATACTTACACAACCAAATAATATTTCGGTTAATTTCGGTTACTTTGCAGCAACCGTGAGACGAGGTGTCAGGAAACGTCGGCATTATGTAGTTTTTAAATAATAAAATCCGCGTAGTATATCCGAATAATACTAGTTTCATTTAAATGAATAAAACTCGCGAAAATCTTAGATCTCATATTATATTTATTTATATGCACTCATTATAGTTAAAGAAATATTTTTATCATAACACTTTTTACTTATCTAAAATTCCACCTTCCATTCTTTGTACACGACTTTACTTATTTCCAAATAGTTTTCAACCTAAATACATTCCGTAATATTTTATCTATTGAAGCATAACATATGAATTTCTGTAGAATTTCAATATCAATTTCATCATACCTCTTACTCTATGAAAACGCTGTAAAAGGATACATTTGAGATAAGACCAATGTTCCTTTTAGTTTTTTTTTTTTTTAACTAGTAAAAGAATGTTACCTTCTATTAATTTGTATATAAGGTGGCTTAATTATAAACTGTCTTTTTAATTTTGTTTTATTTAAATATTACTTTTTCAATATATAATGATATTCTATGAATTGACATAAAGACAACATTACATACATATATATTGTGAATGATGTAAGGAACTACTGAATTCTAAAAAGCAACATCTATGAGAGTGGACAGCTCGAAACAAATCCGATACTGGATAACATTTTCAAGAGAATAAATTTAAAGCATTCTTCCTGGATTCATATAAAGTCTAGGTCTAGGTGATTCGGAGATTGCTATGGAGACTCTATTACCAAGTAAGACTACCTTAGATCCCATAATTTAACTTCTTGTAGTCACTAAAAACTATAAAATGATACGCAATTAGACTTTACATACTGTTGACATTCAATCATATTTGTTAAGTAAAAAATTGTGATAAATTCTAAAGATTATTGAATTATATTTGTCACTATATTATATAATTTTTTTTCTTGCTTAATATAGCTAAAAAAAACATGCATCGGCCGGGAATCGAACCCGGGCCGCCCGCGTGGCAGGCGAGCATTCTACCACTGAACCACCGATGCTATATCAACCATCCCAGATTTTTGTTACATTTAATATTAATCTGTAATTACTGAACTGTGACCTTATTTACACAATACGAATATAATTCTTATTTTTTAATATCCTTGTTCTACTAACATGTTCTGTTTACAATAAAAATATTAAATTTATGAAATAAACAAATATATGATTATTGTTTAGAAACTGAGACTACTGTAAGAGACGTACCTCTAGAGACAATTGTATTCAAAATAAGAAAAGGTATAAGCTAAGCCCATCGGCATGAATACATCATATGCAAGAAAATCTACGTATATAATATAAATCAGAAATTTTGTCCTCAAAAACATACACAAAAATTTATGTAACAAAATTTATTACTTGTACATTTTCTTCGAACATGAATTACAAATGTATTCTTGGAGCAAACTAAAACCAAAGACGTAAGCAAATATTTGTCGCTAGTCTTCTGATGTAAATTCTGCTGTAGACGTTAAGAATCTAATGTGCCCGTATAAATAACATTTTATGCCGTTCCTTGAGAATAAAGAGTAATGAAAAGCAAGTTTTCGACACGAGTTTCCAAGATAACGTGATTTATATCCACTGGAAACGTACTTTCAGCTATTCACAGTTGGTAAATGGCCTCAGGTACTGTGACCCAAAAAACCCAGGTCTCTGATAATGAGGGATTCTCGGGAAAAAAAAATTGTAGGACTCATACTATTTTTCTTAGTCCTTTTTCAATTTAGCCTGATAACATTATAAGTGTCATTATTTGAGAATGTATATATTTAATGTTATCTCGTACATATAAATTATTACAAGGCAACCGATAGATATATAAAGACATTAATTATTCAACGCAAGAGCTACGACAGGAGATGGTTTCTGCAGTCTTGTCTCGAAACTTAAAGGCCTTAAGGGTGGCAATAAATAGTGTGCCCAAGATATACCTACACTACATAAGTTTTATGACGAAGCTATAAATGTTGGACTTAAAAGCGTTTTGAACTAAATGTAGCTATAAATACAAAATATTTTATTAAAAATAAATGAATTCATAATGACGTCATACATAATAATATAAGCCAATAACCACGTAATATTTAAATACTGGTTTTTATCAGCGACTTCGTCCAAGTTGTATTTGATATTGTGTGCAGAGAAAAATTGAAATGTGGTGTTTATAAAATGAATGTGCTAACCAACAGCCAGTGACGTCATCTGTGATGCGATACTTCATACTGAATATAATTTTAACCTTGACACAAGTGTACAAAACGCAGACTTATGTTTCCGGCGCTATTATGATTTTTAAATGCAACTAATATTTTTTGAATATACCTACTACGAATATGATCATCTCGTCTGCCCGTGATCACGGTTGCTGAAAAGTAACCGAAGCGTCGGGAGTAAGTAGTTTTAACAAAAAACAAAGTACGCATAGTAGGCATATCCGAAAAAAAATAGTTTCATTTAAATGAATAAAACTCGCGAAAGTCTTAGATCTCGCTATTATGATGTATTCTTATTCAAAATGCACAGAATAAACAAAGAAATTATAACTTATATCTTTTTCCAATATTTAAACTGCATTACTGGAAACTTTCATCAAAATTTGTTTAGTAAATTTAAGACGAATAAGTAACAACTCACATTTATAAGTAATATATTGTAAAGATTCATAATTTTCTTAGTTAAATAATAATAATTTGTTTATTTCAGACAATTTACAGTCCATTTGTTAGTAACAAAAAAAGAACCCTTACAACTATGTTAGTATAATAATTAATAATAATAAGACAAAAAAAATTATACAAGAAAAAAAGGAAAAAACAAAAGATTATTTGCTTAGCCTAACCTGCCTCACCAGCACGTTGACAAAGTGCTGAAGCGCAGGCTCGGCCAGCTTGGCACTGAACATTTTCGGAATCCTGTTGTGACTTGATCGCATTCTATTAAGTAGTGATGCAGTCCTTTTACTTATTATAGAAAAGAAGTCATCTGTACCCGCCTCAGCGAACATGGCGGACGCGCTACAGAAGCGTCCAAGTCCCAACCAAACTCTGATTCCATTATTATATTGCACTCTCAGAGCGTCTAGTGAAGTTAAACCTGAAATAAAATTCATTAAGGATCAGGCCTTTCAATGACAAAGTGGAAGTCGGCTTATCTCCAGCATTCTTATTAGTTACAATAATCACTAAGATTATTTATCATGAGGTCAGCCTTGGTTTCATTACTCTTTAGTTTCTTGTAATGTTGTTTCTAATGAACAGAAATGAAAGAGAGGAAACTGTATTATTAATGATATTTTTTAGAAATAAACATTGTTTATTTTGAGTTTTTGATAAATTTGAAAATAAAAGCTTAGTTTTCAAATTTATTTTTCTTTCTAAAATTAACGTTTTATTTTTCTTAAGTCGAATTGCTGTCTATTTCACACTTTGTTCCGAGTTTCACGTATTAATTTTTTGTAGTTAAAATGGAATACCTATACCTATTTATGGAATTTTTTTATTACCAACAATTTAACAAAAAAGTAATTATGCATCGGCCGGGAATCGAACCCGGGCCGCCCGCGTGGCAGGCGAGCATTCTACCACTGAACCACCGATGCTTCTGCTGCTAGTTCTAAATATCAAATCAAATATAACTAAAATATTCCTAACACATTGTAAATTGATCTATAAAGCAACTGATATAGAGTTAAATTTACTATATTCTTATCAAACCTTTCCTCATAAGCGACGATTAAATTCGCTTGCGTCTGAACATCTGCCGATAGAAAGGAGTGCGATGACCTGTACTATCATCACATGACATGTGGATAGCTTTGCAATTAACTAAATACTCATTACAAACTCAGCATTCTCATATTATGAAATTCCGAAAATCTTAAAATATATCGAAGTGCATGTTTGTGCTTAAAACACTTAATAATTCGGAATACAAAGTATAACATATCTCATTTTGTTATAATAACATTGTATTATAGATAAAGTTTTAAAATAAAATTATTTTAGTCATTGTACGTGGTGTTTCCCAAACGCAAAACGATATAATACCTATCCAGTCGCGATTTTTATTACTTTATTGGTCTTGAAAACAGTTTCTAGCAATAAAATTAACAAATTCGTAATGAACAGACACAGAATTTACTTTGAAAATATAAACCAGCTTCCAAAGCGATAAGCGCCAATGCTCTAATCCACTGAGCTATTCCGTCTCCCACAGGAATCAGTGCTTTTTGCTATTACTAATACAAATATCGATTTTAGGAAACACTGAGTGTTCATGAGAGCGGCAATAGGACGACGCTTTTGTTATTAAAATAAAAATTAATTTACATAAATAAAATTAATAATTGTCGATCTTTGACGAGTATAAACTTAAGAAACTTAGCTCCAATTACACTGAATAGAATTAATGTGCTCAGTTATAATTAAGTTTTGATTTCCATTAACTCCGACAGTTGAAGTACTTTATTATGTTTCTCATTATATGCCACTCATTTAAGCACATACTCTAAGTAATATTTCCAACGATTTACGTTCAATGATTTAATTTCTCATATCTTTTATAATTTGTCTAGTAAAAAATTTCAATTATTTTATGCAATGGAATTCGTTCGTTACTTATAGGTAATCAAGTTGACGAAAAGTAGGACATCATAACCACAAATTGGACTTAATATTGTTTATTCAGATATGTACAACCGTGTATATATGCCCTATATATCTTTACCCATTATACTCTAGATATTAAAATATGATATTTAATGAAAACTAGTAAAAAATTGTAACTTACTATTAACATAAAGGTCCAGATGTTACTTAATGTTTTTATAACTTTATTTCCTGTATTACAAACAAATGTTTTTTTAAATTAATGATGTCATATCTGTCGTAACATCTCTGACAGAGGGTCGGCTATTTATACAGAGATGAGCATTAATTGACGTCAGTCCTATCCGCTTTGTTGATTTCTAATTGATGCACACCATTTGTTGTTTAGGAAATTGGTGTGATTTCTTGCAACGAATATTTTCATTAATATTTTTTTTTTTTATATCATTTATTACACGTTTATTTTATAGTTAAGCAAAATGACGTTAATATAGCTTTAATATACGGAGGTATTGCCAATAATGGTTTGATTAAGGGTGATAATGTTGATCTTATTGTTAGACTAAATTAACCCTTAAAAAATTTAACAGGAATGTGACATACGTTTATTATTATATACATTTAAAAGCAAATTATTATATCTTAAGATTTTCAAAAAGAGTTTCTCAATTATTATTATTTTTTCGTACTTATTTTTTATATAGTATTTATATTTTTTTAATTTATTATATCGTATAAAGAATGTTTTTAACTTGCGATTTCTTCAACATTTCCGTTTTTCATTTCAACCTCTCGTATCCAATCTCCACAAAATTTGCATGTAATATATGGGAACAAATATTTTTTTTTTATTTGGGCAGAAATAAAAAAATCCATTACATTTAAATATAATTTTTATTTGACATACAAAAAATACGTATTTGGTGTAGTTTATTCCGTGTTAGTTATTTTGTATTTGTTCAATATTAGATATTCAAACATAACGTGATCTAACGAGTTATCATACGTTTTGAAATTCAAGAAAAATGATGAAAAAATTTACTACAAACTAATATTTAAATAAACAAAAAATAAATACTTTTACTTTAAAGATAATTTCTTAACTGTAATGTAAGAACTGTCTTTCTCGAATTTAAAATAGATGCTGTAATAAAGATGAAGAGAAGATTAATCTCGTTTGAAAGTCAAAAGCTACATAAATATTAATAAAGGGAATAGAGAAAACGGCTCATAAGAAAATATCCGTATCCTTAGCATCAGTTTGCACCTAAATTGATACTCACCTGCGACGATATACGAATAAAAAACTGAAAACTATCCGTGTTTGCGTATTCGTGTTGTCTTCGAATACGGAAACTTGTACTTGGGTGACTGAAAGTGAATTAAATATTATAAAAAACAAATAACTTAGCTTTATGTTAACTGATTGTACTGAAATATTTGTCAGACAGTCACTTGGTATTCTGCTATATTGTATAAAATAAAAATTATATTTAAATATAAATTTTTTCACTCCATAATTATGTCATAACGAATAATTTCTCTCATAAAAGGCCTTTATGCTATGTATGCTCAACTAGACTATGACAGAGACGAAACTTCTCAGAATTCCATGCATTCATCTTGCGGGTGCAGGGTCCATCTCGTTGCAGGGGAGGAGCTTCAACAGTGCCTGGGACTAGCGACCCGGGTGTAGGTTTAAGGGGCTTCTATCTAACAAGCGTTAAACACTCACCTCCACCGTCCACGCTCCTCTCTCTACCTAACCAAATGTATAAAGAACATACTAGAGCTGCCTTCTAATTTCATCTTAAACTACGTCCTGGTAACTTTTATTTGATTTAAAAATATATATGTTGCATTCTTTTGATTTATTTGTTGAAACTAGAATTTAATTATAATTAACATTCATGAACTTAGAAATGATAGAATTGTTGAAGTGATTTTACAAATTAAGTTCCCGATTGCATATTAGTCTCACTGAAAATAAATTATCAAGACTAGCAGAGAGCAAATAGAATTAAGTGCTGAATGCAATACTACGTAGAGAAATCAAATTAAGATTTTTTCATAGATTGCCGACAGAAATAAGGAACATTTTTTAGGCCTGTGGTGTTAAAGAATAATAGTAACCCAGGCTGTATAGAGATTAATTATTTTTCTGTTAAACGTCATGATTATTTTGAAATAAAATCTTTTTCTGTAAATTTAATGTTTACCAAACTTTTCTTTGAATAATAATTTTGTCTGATATTTATCCAAATATAAATTATTGAACGGTTGTCCTTCTGGAAAAGCAAATTTTGTAGGAAGGATTCCAGTAAAGAGTAGAAATATATATAAATTTCTATTTGAATAATATGTAAATGTTTTCTGGAATTGTTAACATTATTTATTCAACTCGCGTTATATTGAGCCAATTTCTGCAAAATGTTATTTTGGATTAAAAAAAAAACTATGCGAGTGTTGAAAATATTTCATTAAATTTAAATAATTTTTAATTAATAAACAACTAAAATAATTTTACTGATAATATAAATTTCATACGACAGACGATCTGAATTATAAATATTTGTTAATACCATTGTATGTTTGATTGTAATTTTCAGCAGTATTTGAGATAATTGCCGTAACTCACACAAGTTTATGTGATGTTGTAAAGAAGAGACTATAAAATAAGACAATGGTCACATCTAAGTCATGGGCGACGCTGACTGAGATACTTGGGGCTCGAGTTATGACATTTTTACATCTGAAAAGAGATAAAATGTAACTTTTTTGCCATTATAGAACAATTTAAAGCATTGGTATGCGACGTTTGTAAAAAAGTATCAAGAAAAATGTCAAAAAGAAACTCGATTGAAGCTGCTATTTGAATTAAAATTATAAGTATTGTAAATAATATTATTAAAAAATTTTAATTGTTCACAAAGGGCATCGTAGTTGTTTTTTTTTTTTAATAATATTACGATAAAAAATCTAAACATATGGAAGGATTTTACAATTGTTTTGTTCTGATTGAATTTCCTTAATTATAAAACATAAATATCTTTTAAACTTTATATTTTTTTTATCTAACTGTTCGGATATACTTAAACTATTTTCTGAAATAATTAAAGTTAAATAATATATCTTCAAAGATAAAGTCGAGATGGCAGTTATTCTGACTCAGTGTGTTAAGATTTAAGTGAATTTACCAAATCCATTACATTTAAATATAGTTAAAGAATATCTATTCTTCGCAGTAGCTTATATATACATAAAGTGAATAGTTGTGTTCAAAAATTTACGAACTAATTCATTGGCCTATGTACCTCATTTAGTTAAATAATTCATTTCCATTACTCATCAAATTTTATTGCCTCAAAAAATTTATTTTTGGATTAGAATATACGAAAAAACATTCTAATAAATATTTTTTTTGGTAAAATATTTACTAAAATAATATATTAATGTTAATATAAGCTCCTAGACAGTATATCAAGCTATAACAATTATTTTCTCAAAAGCAAATCTTTTCCAAAACCATTTCCGACAAGCCTTTGAACGTAATATTAAAATATATAAATTTATAGTATTATTTCATGTTCAACAATAAAAATTCTTAATAAAAATATAAAATAAAGCTTATATAATATTTTTATGATTAAGTATCTTGATGGAAGTGTCCTGAATGACATATTACGATCAATTTTAACCAGATGTATGTATTTTAAATTATGATAAAAACAAATAATAATTTGCTTATATGTATGTAACCAATATTTTTTATTGGCCTTAACCGGATTTTATTCAAATGAATTGCTCGGTTAAATAAGTTCTAAGCATTAATGACAAACAGCCAATAATTGAGTGACAGTTTGGAAAATGTAATTTTTTTTTATGTCATCTATTTATTTTCCACCAGCTGTCCGAACAAAATTCTTTCTATCGAAATATAAAATAATAATAGTTTATACATATATATATTACAATTATATTATTATATACTCGATTGTAATTTTTTTCATTTTAAAATAATATTCAAACAGCGTAATCAACTTGAATGTGAGTTCCATAAAAACGCCCATTTTTTTTTTAATTTACGTTGACGTTGATAAATTACATCAAGTGTTTGAAAACAAATTTTTGTTGTTGTTTTTATATTTAAAGATTTGCTTATTTTTTATTTAAAACCTTACGTGGGAACCTGAAGGAACATGCAAAAAAAGTATGCACAATTGGTCGAGCCATTTTTAAGTAATGCGCTTAGCAACTTTCATTTTTCAACCGACTTCAAAAAGGAGGAGGTTTTTTTTATATATAGGATTTCTACAACACTTTAAAATCGTGTCACAGGTAAACTATATATCTGTGCAAAAGATTATTATGCATCGGCCGGGAATCGAACCCGGGCCGCCCGCGTGGCAGGCGAGCATTCTACCACTGAACCACCGATGCTATAGTAAAAGCAACAAAATTTGTTAACAATTATTGTTTCTATACATGTATTGCATATTTGCATTAACATGCAAAATCAATCTTTTATTAATAATTTAATGTAATCAATAATAAATCATACTATTAAGATATTATTCTACAATAATATTAGATCTATTATAAAAAATGGTTTTTATTTTCATTTGCATCGTTTCCAATCTGAATTGCTCGAGAGAAAACGGAATAATTTAACGTTTCCGACACATAAAGAAAACGGAAACTCAAACTTGGATCCCAAGAGAGATTTATTTATTAAATGTACTGTGTATTTATAGATATTAAATATTAAAACTAATAATATAAGTACATATTACTCTAATAATAAATATTTGAAATGGAAGGTATTCCTATTTTTATGACTGAGAAAATTATTCTCTGCGGAAAAGGACTCTACTTTGTATTGTTGTTTTATATTACATTATTATTAATATTATTATAATACAATTACAAATATAAAGTAAACAGAGTAAGATATTTAATAAGGACTTATTAAATAAGTTGTTGTAGACTTTTTACGAATTTTGTTTTCATGTTTGTTCAGATGCTAGTGTCGCTGGTTGGAAGGTTACTCAGAGATATAAAAATATTTTGTATTCGTATTTTATTATTTGCTGAATTTCTGTTGCAGTTGTCCAACTTATTTTTCTTTCTTGTATGTAATATGTTGAACTTTTTAAATTACGCCATTCCTGATGTAGATGTGACAGCTGTTTTTGGACTTTGTCGAAATGAAAAATGGTTTCAGAAATGACCATTTTGTCCGATTTTAAAAATGCTAAATCGAGGATGTGAGAAAAAAAACGTAATTTTAATACTGTCAATAAATTAAATATATGTAATAAGAAACTCTGTAAATATTAATAGTATTTAAAAAGTAATTTATTGGTATATTTCTAAAAACTTCTGTAATATATTTGGTTTATTTATTTTATAATTAGTGATTTATTTCATAGATCCTAAGATTAAGAAAAAAAGGTATGAAAATCCGTATCTCTACGATAATTTTCTATACGCCACTGTTTCATTACAATTCACAAAAGGGATGTTGAATCATGCCCATTTATTTCACAAAGTGTGGGTCTTAAAATGTAAAATAATTTAGTTATAATAAAAAATATATACACTCAAAAATAGGCTCCTCCCTGCCTCATGCACACACCAAATGATTGTAACAGCTTGCCGAAGTCTGTCTTTATACGCATGTACAATTTTGAAGTCTCCAAAGGTCTATTTAACTTTATCATAATTGCTACTTACCATTATGCGAAATAATAGCCAAGCAGTAATTAGAGAGCAATAAAAAAAAATATCTTTAGTGAAATAAAAAAAAATATTACGATATAAATTTTATGTCAATGAATTTTATATTAAATAGCTACCAATATACACTATTAATATTAAGTAAAAACATGTTTAAAATAACATATGTATATGATAAATTTTTTTGGCTCTATTATACAATTAATAAATTTAAATGATCTGCGTTAATTAAAAAATGACTGACAATTAACTTCGATTTATCTAAAGTTTTCAAAATGTGACGGATAGTTTCAAACGTAATGGATTAATAGACTCAGTCTGATTTGATAATTGATAATGTTACTAATAAACAAAAAATAATTAATTTTGTATCTGTAATTTTTGCTACAATTGTGCTTTGTTTTTTCTTATTTTCCCGCGCAAAATATTTTTCTTTGGTCCTTATAATTTCCAATTCTGTTTTGTTATTGACGTGATCGAATACTAATATTGTAAAATTCTGTAATAGCTTTCCTACATTAAACATTTTTTAAATTTTATATTCAACAAAGTGGAGAAAATACATAGATAGCATAAAGCTTTAACGGGAAGCCTTTTTGGGCTTTTAATAATACTTGTGGACTAGAACATTTTAATGTACACAGGTGTCGTATCCCTTCCCCGGCATCTTTTCCGTAAACATGAAAAGGGTACTGCGTAATTCGTCACGTTCCAAAGTGAATTGATTTCTGTATAGATATAACATATTTCTATTATTTATTTAACTTTCAAAATATCTGTTTTTTATTAACGTAGAAACTGAGAAGAAAATGACGTTTGAAAATAATATTTAACAAGTAGTCATTACACGCAGTCGTTATTAATCTGGTAAGTTAAATATTGTGTTTTTTAAACATAAAATAAATATGTAGAATTTTGATACAATTTGACATACTGATTAGCGTGATTAGACATAGGAGATTTTTGCATCCCATTAGCACTAAAATGGCGCTCCTTGATTCATGATTGGTTGCCGGCATTGCTAAAATTTTATGTCAGTACTTTACAAATGACTCCCCAGATTAGAGTTATTTAGTAAGATGAGGTAAAGGTACCGTAAAATTTTGCTATATCTGCGGGAAGGCAGTTGGACCTTTTACTGGTGGGATGTAAGGTACTCCTGGAAGCGATCAATACTTGCGTCGTCACGATAGGGTTCTGGAAATCATACGTGAAGCGATTAGTTTTTCGGTAGCCAGAGCGCAAAGGGAAATAACCTCAAACGATCGATCAAAAGGTTTAGTGAGAGAAAGCTCAAGGTCTATAAAATCAAACGTTAAGCCTTACTCTATCCTAAGAGCGGCTCCGGATTGGACTATAATGATGCATACGTATGGGAAACAATACAAAATCCCAGAGGATATTTGTGCGTCGGCGTCCAGACCAAACATATTTCTGTATTAGAGAATTTTAAAGAGCAATGTCTTAATTACAGTTAGTTTACGGTTCATGGGAAACCAACATCCCCAAAGTCCAAGCCATCAAGGTCAACAAGTATTACGAGCTCACTATCGAACTCACTAGGAATAAGTTCGCAGTAGATTTGTACGCGATTGAAGTGGGAGCGACAGGTATAACAGCTAATCTCTCTACAACCTACTAAAAGACTTGGGCCTGTCCAGAACTAACATCAATTAATTCTTGGAACGTGCTTTGTTAATTAAGTTTAGGACAACCGGAGGACTTTAAAACCAACAGAATCTTATAATATATTTAAAATGAAAGTAAAACTAATATTTATACTAAGAAACAATAGTGATCGAAGCTTCACCACTACGTGTCTCTTAACGATTAAACCGAGTGCTGATACTAAGCATTAATTGGTATTGCTCGTGCAGCAACTACCTGCCGGCTCAGCAGCGTCAACGGTTTTGCAATAGTATTGTATATAATGAGCTAAGTATAACTGGGGTCGCAATGTCAGCAGTTGCCCAATGGTTAAAGATAGAACATATTTAACTTAGACAAAATCACTTATCTCTATAGCAGCTGTGTCATCTACTTATCTCTATATTACCTGTTCTTATTCTTTAACATCACAGCTCTTTAAAAATGATCCTTATTTCTGTCCTGAATCTAAGAAAAAAACATAATTTGATTTTCCCCGTAGTATTGCATTCAACACTTAATTCTATTTGCTCTTTGCTAGTCTTGATAATTTATTTTCAGCGAGACTAATATGCACTCGGGAACTTAATTTGTAAAATCACTTCAACAATTCTATCATTTCTAAGTTCATGAATGGTAATTATAATTAAATTCTAGTTTCAACAAATAAATCAAAAGAATGCAACATATATATTGTTAAATGAAATAAAAGTTACCAGGACGTAGTTTAAGATGAAATTAGAAGGCAGCTCCAGTATGTTCTTTATACATTTGGTTAGGTAGAGAGAGGAGCGTGGACGGTGGAGGTGAGTGTTTACGGCGCGTTAGATAGGAGCCCCTTAAACCTACACCCGGGTCGCTAGTCCCAGGCACTGTTGAAGCTCCTCCCCCTGCAACGCGATGGACCCGTACCGCACGGTGAATCCATGGAATTCTGAGAAGTATCGTCGCTAACCTATAATATAATTTATTATCTAGGATGTGATGTATTATAATGTGATAAACCCAAAATATACAATGCATGCAAACGAGTTGTGAAGCCAAATTTAAAATTTTCTCATTAATTACATTGATAATCTAGATGACTTTCGCTATTTAGAACCTTATTTTTGAGAGGAAAGTTTTAAATACATAAAAAAAGATTCTATAGGAAAAAAAATTAAAATAGTGTAAGATAAATTCACATATAGACAGAGCTATAGAATTTTCTATAATGAATAAAATCAATTTAAATAATCTGAACCTGGACTTAGAATTGACTAATGTTTTTCTATTCTATTCTTGTCTTATTACCTGCTTATTTTTTTTTTCTTGAAAATATTATATGAAAGTAGAAACTATATTTGTACTTCAAAACTACATATTTTTATTACGTTATTCATGTTGATTTAGAAGAAGTGATAACATAAATTTGATTTCATCCAAAATTTACATTAAATTATACATACTTTGTAACCTGAAGTTGGCTGTAATTTTGAGCAATATTTGTGATAAGGGCCGTGGCTTAAATAGGTTTATTTGACCCAGTAAATATAAGCGCCCATAAAGATAGACAAGGGTTACATCTTACCAGGTTATACTACGGTAATTAAGGTTTAACTTAGAATAATTTTATCATCTAACAGATAATAAAACCTTATTATGAAATTAAATATTGTTATTGTGACAAAAAATGCTAGGAAAGAAAGTAGAGGTTATTTTATTTAGTTGTATAATTCCAAAATGTTGTTTTTTAAATATATAAAATAGGTTTAATTAGATACGAAAATAGTTTAATCCTTTAATAGTTATTGAAATTTTTCTCTCTGCGAAGATTTTATACTTACTGAAAAGTCTTTTCGTAAATAGTTTATGTCGAATACCGTTCTTTGTTAACAGAAAATCCTAGTTAATTATTCTTGTTTAAAGTGATTTCATAGTCCAATAAGGGTAGAAAAGCCCTAATTGTGACTATCTAACTGAGGTTATTTGAATTAAATTAAGAAGGGAATTATAAAGCTAAATAGCACTTCTTCGAAATTACAGTTGGAATAGTTATCTTGTTTCAGGCTGTTTAGTTTTAAGAGAATTTTCAAGTTCACAGTATTTAAGAACACTCAAGAGTCTAGACATAACTGTATTTCGTGAACCTATTTCTACAGAGATTGCTTTATTGTTTAAAATGTAAAATTTTAAGTCATTTACTTGACTTCTTCATTAGGTAAGATAAATATTCTAATTGTCTTTCTTACCTCCCATTGTCATATATAAGTAAAATGTATCAATTTAAGCCAAATAATGTTTTAATCAATAACTCCTTATTGATATATTTAAAGTTATTTAACTGCGAACTCGCTACAGATTATGCCTGTGAAATGAACCAGCTATACTCGTACCTTAAATTCAAATGAGGTTAACTAAATCATGGCGAATGTTTAATAAAATCCTTTCACACGAAGTTGGATCCATTCCAACTCAGCTAATTCAGTTGTATGGAGATTAATTATGATATAAAATTATAACTCTTATAATACAGTCCTTTGGTAGATTTACCTGGATTATGCCGGGAATTTTGAAAATCTTGTGGTGCACTTTTCGAATTTTAATTTTTCCACTTCGTATTTATGCCGCTCGCGCCGCCATATTGGTATAATGGCGCCTAAAAGTAGTTCTTATATAATACCTCCTTTCCGACTAACTTTACGATAAAAACAGTTACATACAAAATAAATATATAATTTAATATATAATAAAACTAGAGACAATTGCCTACAATTTATATAACTACCTTTTTTTCATAAAGTTACTAGTAGTTTACGCCTGTGTTCAGCGAACTGTTTATTTCTACATTTTCTGGTAATTGTCATTGAATACTATATATTCAGTTATATGTGAGCACAACCCAAAAAAAGTATGCATCGGCCGGGAATCGAACCCGGGCCGCCCGCGTGGCAGGCGAGCATTCTACCACTGAACCACCGATGCTACGATTCAACAAATATATATATGAATACATAAATTTCAATAAAATTATAGTTTAGTCCAATTTAAAAATTATAAAATACATACTGATATAACAAGAAGAAACAAATTTAACTCTAACGCCTACCTCAATAATATAATATGCGATAAATTAACATAATCTACTTATAATAAATGTACAAAAACAAATTTCATTAAGACACTTAACCCAAATTATGTTATAAAAATGTATTATTCATTTTATTTACAATATTTGATCCTTAAAATACCGAATTATAATAAAATGAAAGCATATAACATTTCCTCGGCCTAAATACTAAAGGATCTATTATAAAACTGTTTAATCCAGCTCGTTTTTTCGTCTGTTCCCAATCTAAATGTTTGAACAAAAACGGAACATTATTTAACTTTACAATTTCTCTAATACAAAAGTATCAGAAACTCAAATTTGGATTTGGAGAGCTTCTGCTTTATTAACACGATTTTATTAGCTTGGGTTATATGTATGTAATTTTCACCGGTTTCTAGAAGTCTGATAATTTGAAACTTTGCACATGTACCAAGGACCGATGACAGTGCAATAATTTGATAACAGTTTTCCATTATCCTTATTAGGACCGCCAGGATTAATTCATTCTTTAATAGAACCTCTATGGTAGAGTGAGAGAGATAGAGCTAGTGCGCGGTCTGCGCATGCCTGCAGTTAAATAATAATTAAAAAAAAACACGCTTTTACAGATAACAGAACTGAAAAATAGAAAATAATTTTCAATTATAAAGAAATTATATTACCGTAGTAGAAGGTCAAACAATTATACATAGTTAGTCACCTCAAAATAAAATTATAATAAAATTTAAGTTGTTAACAAAATAATTTAATTCAGAGTAAAAAGCGTTATATATACATATACATATATATATATATATATAGAACACTCATAAATAATTTCAAGTCTTGTATTTGTTTTTGAGACCTATAAAAAAGAACTGTCCTCTTTGTATCAAGATTTAAATTTCAAGATTCGTATTGATATTCTTTACATATTAACAGATTTTGTTTCTGTTTTCTATTATTGACACGTCATTTAAAAGTTTAATGCTTAATGTTAAGATTTTAAGGATATGAGATAGTATTTCATAACTATTATAAGTGAAACTTTGCGTTGTCTTATACTATACGAAGCTTTTCCCCTTCCCAATTCAATGGACTTACGTTAATACTATACTGTACGAAGATTTATGAATAAAAACTGTTAACGCTCCGTATGTAGTGTAAAAATGCAAAAGAAGAGTAAGCATATAAAACACACTAACTTCTAAAAGACACTAAAGTTGTTCAATGATTTAATCAATCAACAATAGTACGTTTCAAGGTAATTTGGAAATAAGAGACTATCTTGTTGCAGTACGTTAAGTTTTAAGTGAATTTGCCAACTTCATTGCATTCGAGCTCACTTAAGAACAAGATCTGCTTCACCAAGTAACTTATACAGAGAGTGGATTGTACTTTAAACACAACAATGCACTCTGTAAATAACCTAAAATACTAAGACAAATATTTTCCTATCTCATTTAATTAGTTACTTAGATAAAACTATTTTCTTTTTTATTCACTTCCAATTATCTTGTGAGCCTTAACTCTTATTAACTCTTACGTATAATGTAAGAATACTAAAGGATTTTTTATAAAGAAACAAATAGAAATATAGATATTGAAAGCATATTGGTAATAGTTGTTTATATTATATTTAGGATCTCATTTCTAGGTCTAGGCCTTAGTAAAATTGTGAATAGACTTATTATTATCTACCGTATTAAATTTTAGGGTCCCGCAGGAAAGATTAAAGTAATTCAACTTGGAAGAACACGAGAGGCTGTCTTGGAAATCATGACAACTAGATATTATACAAAATTAATATTTACTTTAAGGAAAGTCTTTTCGTTAAATGATTATTTTGAACAACGTTCTTTGTTTATGGAAATTCCTGACAAATTATCCTAATGTAAAGTGATTACAAATTCAAATAAGATTGGAAAAGCCTGACCGTTTAGCTTAGGTGAATAAGTAATATATATATTGTGAAGTATATATATATATATATATACTTCACAACACTTAATTCAATCTTTAAATACATATTTTATACAAATAGCTAAAACCTTGATGATGGTGGAGTGGCACGTCCATACACAGCTCTACTTGTTCTACATAGAGGTCATTGACTATTACTTAACCTGGGCAAATACTGACTGAATTTGCAAGCGACGCTAAACACCCCAGAAACAAAAGACTACATAGCCTTCTGCTCTTAACCTCTTGACCGCAACCAGTTGTTTTACACCTGGCGTTTAATGCTATTCAGAAAGGATGGCCGCCTTTTTTTAACTTTATATATTTAAAACATAACACTGGAACTTTCGGCTCCTTGTGACTTTAATATTCTATTATGACCCGTAAAATAATTAACTAACATGATATGGTACTGGTAAGTGATGCGAGAGTTTAATCATTAGGTCTTTAACGAACCAGCAACGTTATATCTTATATCCAAATTAACGTTAGCTTCAGTGTTAGCTAATGTGCAAGCGGATTTTCCGTCAAAGTTGGATTCCGTCCAAATTGTTTAGATAACCTAGTTGTATTAATATTCATAACGATGCGAACTCTAGGTACATCTAATAGTATGTAACCCTTACATGTTATATTATTTACTTAGAAACGTTATATATATTTAATCAATATTGTACTTTTTATATTTAGATAATAAAACTGCGCAAAGATACGAAGCTAAGCCTAACTTAGCTCAGCAAATAATATTTTATAACATGTCAAAGCATGTACTTTCACCAAAACAGAGTGCTCCTTTTAGAAAAATGTACTATATTTATTATATTCTCGTACATGAAAAATATATTCATAAAACCACTTCAAGAGTAGAAAATAAACCCGAACCGCTTTAATCCAGTCAATAACCGACGCTGTAACAAAAATATCAATATGCCTGAATAAATAATAAGAAAAAATTTTATAAATAAAGATGTATAATAAATAATATAATGCCTAATTTCGAACTCAACGTAAATGGAGAGAAACTTAGTCATTTCAGATTTGCTGACGATTTAATACTTTTCTCCGAATGTCCGATGGAATTTAAAAATTACTACAACAATTATCAGACGAAAGTGCATAAGCAGGGCTGACAATGAATATAAAGAAAACAAAAGTAATGAGCAATTCTTTACAAAAAAAATGCTATTACAGTTAATAATCAACAGTTAGAATATGTAAGCGAATACGTTTATTTGGGTAAATTAGCATCACCGACAGGAAGTATGCAGAGGAAATAGATAGGAAAATAACAAATACTTGGAAGAGATTCTGGTCGTTGAGCGAAATAATGAAAAATAAACAAATGCCTATGGCAGAGAAACGAAAAGCCTTCAATGCTTGCATATTGCCATGTCTTACATACGGATGCTAAACTTGGGCCTTAACTGAACAACAACAAAATAAATTAAATATAAGTCAGAACAGGATGGAGAGAAGTGTATTGGGAGTAAGAAGAATGAATAAAATATAATTAAAGAAGGTAAAAGAAAAGACTAAGTTTGGAAAAGTTCAACCAATATGTAGAAAATTAAAATGGCGCTGGACAAAATATATGCTGAGAGAAAAGAAAGAGAAATGGACCAGAATAATAACGGAATGGTACCCTAGAGAAAGCAGAAGAAGCAGAGGAAAACAGCTAAAGCGATGGGAAAATGACTTGAAGCACGTAGCAGGGCCAGAACGGTTACGTACAGCAAAGGATACAAACAAATGGAAATCCTTAGAAGAGGCCTTTGTCGAAAAACAAGCTGTTAATAGAAGAGATAAGCCGAATCCCGAGAATATGTTTAGTTTGATTTAATTTTTATAGTTATAGTTTTCTTACCTCTACCGTTATCACTTTTTAAATAATGTTTAGTTAAATAAGTTAAATTTTTAACAGCAATAAAGGCTTATTTTATTTATTTTTAATGTATATTCATATACCACTTACCAATTTTTTTCTGTATTTTTTTGTTTATCTGAATAGTTGTTGACTTTCCTTCCATTTCGTGGTTAAGTGGAAATAAGATCTCAATCTCAGTTTACTATTTACTCTGGCCTTAAAGATATCAAAATTGTAATTGGGAAAAAAAACAGTCTGAAAAATTGTTTACCGTACGCTTTACATAGCTAGTAGAGGTAGTACGGACTTACCGGAATTTATCTTAATTAGTTTGGGTTAGTTCTCTTAATAAGGTTGAGAAGTTACTCTCATTACTGGTCAATGCGATTAAGACAAACCTTCTTTAGTAGACACCGGCATAAACTATTCTTTCCATACCTGTGTCAACCAGCATCCATGGCGTAAAAAAATCATCGTTGCGGACATACACTTATACTGAATAAAGTAAGACTCAATTGTATAACCCTTGTATGCAAGTTACACCGCGTGTGCCGGAATAGAATCTGCTTTTACGTCAAAAAAATGCAAGTCTGGCTTGCTAGTCTCTAGGTGGTGATAGACAGGCAACAGGTTACAGTGTAGAAGTTGTCTAGACTTAATTTTCTTCCAAGATTTTTTTTTTGATAGAGCGAATAGTAAATATTTAGGGTGGATGTTAAGCGAGGTCTTGTTAACATAATCCGAGAGAAAGGTTCGACTCACTGTGCCAGTAAGGGCTTGATGTAGTCATGCGGGTGACCGAAACCTTTTTAGAGGTCGCCACTTATTCGCCATCCGGAACAATAGACTTCGGAAGGCCATCGGAGAACCCGTTTTAGGATCCCGTTTGCCTAAGCACCCGACACAGAAAAATCTTAGTTTATCGAACTTGTCTCAAACCACTACCAAACATCATCGGTTCAAATTAGTTGTAGAGCTAAAATATTATTCAGTAAGTGACACTGCTAACTCTGTGGAACGAACACATGGCCAGGTGAACTATAACATTCCTGATATCACACAAGAAATGTTATGTTATTGGTACCCTTAAATTGGGACACCGTGTTGTCATAAGTTAAAAATTTTAACAAGGTAATATTTATTGTAATATACTCGTATGTCTAGCAATTTGAAAGCTTTTCCGAAACATCTGACTAGACGTGACCGGATTTCTACAAATATGTAACTAACTGCAAATTGTATTTTATAAGAAAAAAAAATAGATGTTTCGTTGAAAACTTTGAAATGTTTAATTAAATTTATTTGATAATAAATAGTATTTAAATAAGTGAATAGCGTTTCCTGAAGTTCAATCACTACGAGAGCCCTTTTAAAACTTTGTTTTGTTTGTAATTTTTTTTCTTTTCCAATCTAAATTGTTCGAAAGTAAACGGAACTTCATTTAACTTTCTTATTTCCAGTACATTAAGAAATTGGCAACTTCTACCTGATTGATTGAATGTTGTACAATGTTTATAAAATACAAATAAATAAAACTTCGTTCCAATTAAGATATAATTATAATAATATTTAGGAAGTATAAATTGACATATTTTTATGATAATTTATTTCAAACGGAAGTAACATTAGGTTTCACAATCCATTGACTTCTATTATTTCTTTTCATAATTCACAAAGATTCACTTATTATGGTCTATTGAAATTTGTTTTATATAAAAAAAAATTATATATAGAGCCTTATTTTATGGACAGAACTGTTTATTTTAATTAAAGAATTCATTATTTAGTCTCTTAAAATGTTTGTACAGCTGGTGGCGCTAGCTAGAAGGCTTCTAGCAATTTGGGAGAAACATTTTGTCCGTATTTTCCTTTTACTATAACTTATGTTTCAGAATTATTCTCATCTAATAGTCCTTTGATTGTTAGGTCGTCAATATAATATTATTTAATAAAAAAAAAATACCAAATTTTCTTATGTTTTACAGTTCATAGTAATTCTTAATATTAAAAACGTTACTTTTAACTATCTTAAATGCCAGTTTCTGTTTTATATTATTTTAATTTTTTTGTCAAATACTTTCTTAGGTATGTACGGCGTGAACGTGTTTCGTTTTCGGAGCTAACGCTAACAAATAGCCATCACTTACTCATTCTGTTTACAGAAACATTAAGTACCAAAGGAATTACGTACGCTTTTATAATTTTTATATTCTGATCATGTCTTTGAAGTATGTTATAACTCGATGTGTGTGTGTTTGTGTGTGTGTGTGTGAGTGCGTGTGTTTGTGTGTGTGTGTGTGTGTGTGTGTGTGTGTGTGTGTGTGTGTGTGTGTGTGTGTGAGTGTGAAGTCTTAACAAAGTGCTTTCTCCCTTTAATTCATATAATCATTTCATATTCATACATTCAAAATCCTTAAGATAAATAAGAGGCGCAACTGATGAAGTAGGCTTTTATTTTAATTTTAGATATAACTTACATTGATTGATTGTCAATATAATCACACACTATGTGATACTTCTTTAAATAGTCACATATTTAAAAAAATATATTGTTACATTTCCAAAAATTTTAACATCCAGTTGTGTTCTTCTATTAAGAGAATGTTTTAGAGCAATGCTGTTAAAATATTTGATTTTAATAATTATTGTCAATTTCAAATGTCAGTCAATGTTTTGATGTGGGGTTTACAATAGGTTCGGTCATTAAAAATATACTGTTTTATTAGTAACAGTAACAGTTAATTATAAAAATAAGAAATAATAAAAAAAAATTGATTTCAGTATTTCATAACTTTATGTAAATGTAATTTTTTCTAAATTGACTTAGTTTTTGTTTAAAATTTAAATTAAATAGGTTTTTTTCCATTTCAAACAAAATGACAAATTTATAAAATATTTGAGACTATTCCTAAATTTTCACAGAATCCATACTTAAATATTCACATTATAAATGCGAAAAGAACTGTCTGTCTGTCTGTTACTCAATCACGCCTAAACTACGGAACCAATTTGCATGAAATTTCGTATGGAGATATTTTGATACCCACGAAAGGACATAGGCTACTTTTTACCTCGGGAAAATGACGCATTCCCATGGGAAAATTCAGTTGGGCTGATCGCTTTTACGCCTAAAATACTGAACAGATTTAAATGAAATTTGGTAAGGAGATGCTTAAGAAACTTTGAGACTTAAGAAAGGACATGAAAAGAAAACACGATAACGTTGGTAGTTTTCGTTTATCAAACGCGTACTAAGCTTCCTGATAACGTAGTTATATAAATTCTAAAACCATGGACTTTAGGTACAAAATAAATATAATAAGATTAATTTAAATTTAAAGAATGAAATTCCTTTTTTGCCACAATATTAATTAATTACTAAGTGTATTAAACTAAGTGTATATTTTAATTAACAACTAAAAAAATATTATTAAGAAAATTACTTATATATATATTGAATGCCTGATAATAAATTTGTACGAATGATTCTACATATCACGGGACTGTTAACGTGTTCGGAACAAAATATTGTTACAGATTGTAATGTTCTTTTTGTCTTTATTTATGTTTCAAAGAGATTTTATATATATAAGAAAAAAAAATTTTAGAAGTCTCATGTATAGATACAGATGTAAATGTCTTGTATATAAAATATATAAAATTTAATATTAATATAATTTTTTTTTTCAATATAGCTGTGATTTATACTGTTTAATTAAAGATAAGTTTCTAAACAGCACAAAGACTTCCATTACACAGAATTGATTACCGACATAATTTAATAGTAAAACTTTGACTTTAGAAAAAGGTTTTAATGAAAATAGAAAGTTGATGGTAAAATATTAAATATATCTGTAAAACGTCAACGCCGCGTGTTCCGTGTCGTAGAAATAAAGTTTGTTAAATTTTTCGTGTTTTGGTAGTCTTTAACGCAACAAGACCAGTGTTTAACATCCCAGGAAACAAATATAAAATTTCATTATACTTTAAAATAGACAAAAAGAATCTTCTTTATATATAAAATAAAGTCGCGTTAGTTACACTATTTATAACTCAAGAACGGCTGTATGGATTTAGCTGAAAATTGGTGGAGCTTAGAACAAGGGAAAGGACATAGGATATCTCATCCGATTAAAAAAGAAAAAAAAATATTATCAAATTCAAAATCTTCTAATCTACTGTCTTTAACGAGGAATAGAGTTCGTCCGGTCAGCTATACATTTCTAATTCTGAAACCAACGCAGACGAAGTCGCGGGCAAAACCTAGGTGTGTTTAATAAATCAAGCCTTAGTTTCAAGTTGCACTCGATATTTTAGTCGTATTAAAGAAAAATCGATTTTTATTCCATAATAGATTAGATAATCCTCAACCCCTAAGTTCCTAATACTTTGAAACGTATTTTAATTATCAACATATATAGTCTCCTTTAAATAGAGGATTTAGACTATCGGGACGACTTGAGAGTTGAACGGTTCCTCATGAATAGGTATAGGTGTATTTACCGAGGGATTCTTTCAAAACCAAAAACGAAAACGAAAAACATACATTCAATATCAGCAGAAATTTGCATCCTCAAATTAACTTCGACCGTTTCAGCTTTTTCTGTTCATAAATGTACGACACGAATATGTATGATTTAGTATTAAAAAACCTTAGCTATTTCTGTTTTATTCCAAAATTATTACCGATGTCTGTAACCTTCCCCTTAATAATACATGATTAAAATAAACACAGACTTATGAACAAAAATAAAATTAATATTTTCGGAATTACTACGCTTTTTTTTTAAATTATTTTATACTAACATAATCCCGACGTTTCGGTTACTTTGCAGCAACCGAGGTCACGGGCAGACGAGATGAAAAAATCAGAATATATTAGTTTTATTTAAATGAATACTCGCGAAAGTCTTAGATCTCATCATGGTCAGTATTATGTTATAGTACTGTTTTGATTTTGATGAACCTAATTTTATTATAACATTGCCCCTACTTCGTGTTTTATGGTCCATGGACCAGATTTTAATGACCTGCCTAAATAGGTGACACGATATGAAATATTTCAAAGCTATTGAATATATATTATATAAATTATACCCAGCTCATAATATATATAATTTGTGCTCCCTGTGTTAGCTAAGGTAAGTAAAATCTTTACCTTAGTCTCACGTTACAAAAGTTATCCATGCCAGAATGTAAAACTTATACAACTACTAACGAGAAGGCTTGTTAGTAGTTTCTTGTAATATCTTTCTCGTCATGTTTTCGCGTTTTAACACATACTAGCTCTTACCCAGAACTTTGTCTGTGGGCTCTTATTTTGATAGAAACTCCACTCATAGATACTTTATAAATATTAATAGCAAAAGTCTGATCTTCATTAATGGTCCTATGTTATACTTTTAAAAATAAATAATTTGAGCTTTTTAATATGCTATTCAATATTCATGTAGGGACACATTATTTATAACTGATCTTAAAGTGAAGTTCAAAAGTTATAAAGAAACTGTATAAAGAGATTCAGCTTGCAGCGCAATACCGAGGGAGTAACGTCACCCATGCACATCCGCAAAATAATTTTGTTTGGAGAAGAGAGAGAGGAAAGGTTGGGAAAAGGGAAATGGGAAAGGGTGGGAAAAAGGAAAGGGCAACCGGCTCTCTCACTCATCGGACGAAATGCAGCCATTAAAGACTGCTTTACGCCGATCTTCTGTGAGAGGGTGGTACTTCCCCGGTTGAGCCTACCCATGTTCGAGCTGCAGTAATTTGACCACAGCTGGGCTCTGCCATCTAAAGTTTGCTAAGTTTCCCTATTTAAAATATTTTTGAACATTATAAAATGTCTTTAAATAACTCTAAGTAACCGTTTATGTATGTAGCTATAATTTAATCACATTTTAATATTTGTCTCCTTATATCTCCTAAACTATTTGAATGCTGATGGTAGATGGTTATAGTTTAGATTTATTATAAGTAACTTGTATTAAATAAAGCTAATCAAGACTTGTATAACTCTATATCTAGAGTTTAGTCTACGTAAAGATTTGTGCATTCAGAAGAAATAAAAATAAAATTATAGCAGGCTTAAGTTCCTAATTATTTATATTAATGTGTAATATTAATTATTTTTTTTATGAATTTAAATACTTATGTTGGAAATTTTTTGTAAAATTTTTATAAGCAATAACTTTTATCATTATAAATATAACAATCTTTACAACTACCTAAGAATGAAAGAAAAGAAATAATAAAAACGAAAAAAGACTGTGCACAAAGGTTTATCTTATCTCTAAAACGCGATCTCTACCAGACAAGCCAAACATTACAGGAATTTGAGTTTTTAGGCGGTGAAGAGCTAATAAATGATACATATTTAAATACATGTGTATATGGATATGTGTCTATCGGTACCTACAACAAAATAACTTAAGATTAAAACATAAATTAATAGTGTATAATAAAAAACGAAGATACAGAGGGGATAGAGTTTTGAGAAATGATAGTTAACAGAAAGAAAGCAGGTTTTACATAGTTTTTAAGTAGAAATATATTACGCTCGACGTGCCTATTAAAAGGGGTAAGAAATTCCACAGGCGAGAGTCTGGAACACTCAAGAAGTTGGCGTAGAAAGATGTGGACTAGAGAGGAATTTTAAAAAGAAAGTTTCTAGAAGTTGTTAAGGAACAAACTGCTCCTTCACATAAGGTAGAGTAGTTAAATTCCAAAGTAAAGTTGAAAGAAGATGGAGAATGAATATTCCTGTGATCACAAATTGGTAGGCAACTGAGCTTGTGCCGAAGAAGACACATGATCACAACTGATGAACACGCAGCCAACATTGTTTAATTACTTTCCATTAATACCTAACCACTTTCTAATAGTTAATGAACGAAAAACAAAGCCTACAATCGTTACGTCACTAAAATTATTTTGAAATATGAAAATACTAGTTGTAGTAAGTATAAAGAATCATTATAAAGTATTAATTAATTTCAGTCAAGATGACTTCGTTAAAAACCAGCTATACCTAACATTAGCGCGATTTAGACAGCAATTAAAACTTTTCGTCATTTGTCCTCAGGACATGTCCCTATTTGGTTACAAAGTTTTATATAGCTATTTATTTAATTAAAGATTAATTTATATTCAGTTTATATTTTTTTTTTGGAAAGATATTAAAATGGTAACGATACCACATGACATGGGATACAAGACTTATTAGACTAAAATACATAACCAGGGACCATTTCCCTGAAGAGTCAAATAATTTATTGACAACACTCAATGTCACTTAACTTGTCAATTCGTATTAATCTACTTTTCACGTTATTATAAATTCGTTCTAACAACAAACAATGCCTTCCTTACTTGATCAATATTATTGCTAAAATATATTGTACGCTAATTAATTTAAATAACAGAAATTCAAGAGACAATTCTGTGAAACATATCATTGATGTTTGGTAAGAAAAAAAATAATACAAATATGTTATTAACAAAAACTACCAATTTAATTTCTACGATATAATTTTTTATAAAACAGAAGCAACATCTACATTACGGCTAAGCTATTTTACAATTAAGAATAGACTTGTTACAGGCAGAAAAGTTTTTACAAATATGGCTGTGAAACAGAACAGACTTCTACCTACTATAAGTGAACTTAACGTTGAGAAATGATTTTACAGTTTCAACAAGAGCTACAAAAAGCTAGAAATTTTATGAAAATATAACTTTTAGATTTAAAAACAATGCTTAATAACAATACATATATTTATTTTGGTAGAATCATAAAATTCAAACTTAAAAAACCTCGTGTTCTTGTAAATATACGAAAAACAAATATATTAATAATTTTTAAATAGGCTACCAAATTTAAAATATATTACTATAAAAAAAAAGGTTTATATAAAAATATATATTTATTTTGTTAGTGAGAATAAACTTAATTTTACAATACGTTACTTTTTATTTAAAATCTTAATAACTATAATATATTAAGATATTAAACAGCGTATATAGAAATAAATAACATTTCCCAGTTTTAAAAAACCATTAACTAACTCAGATGTTCATTACAGATTATTACGTCTTAATAGCTAGCTGGCACTCTGCCACTTTAAATATATAATTAACTTAGAAATAAAAAACTTATTTCAAATAACAAATGTATTTTGGCTATAGTTCCAATGGGAAGAATAATTTAGTGAAGAATTTTTGTATTATAATTTTTTACTAGACTAATTTCTTATATATAATAATTTCTCCAAATGATGCGAGACAATAACTCTTAAAGGAAATACTATTATTAAAATATCTCTCTCATTTCTTCATTATACTAAAATAGTCAAAACTTTTAAGATTACGGTAATATTATTAAATTTCATATGAATAGTTTTAAACAAATATAAAAAACAAAAAGTCGTGAACAATATGCGATCAATTCATTTCATAACGCAAAATTAATTTAAATAGTCTTATAGTAAACTGAAAACGCTAACTAGACTTCGCTACTAAAGTTATATACATGTAGGAAACGCCTATATTTTTGTACACTATAAGTTAAAAAACAATTCCTTACTGGAGACGCAATGCTTTGATACAATTTCTATTTAACTAATTGTAAGACAAGTATAATCTTGCGTGGCTTATGATGTCCGTGAGATCTCCGATGACTGGTCCATCAAAAACATATCAGACCGAGACTCGGTTTTATATCGGTTTTATGATTGCGTCGTGAAATACTAAATAGAGGTGAGAGATGTGAGAAATTTGGATTTTATGATTCATGAGTTTATGGCGTACCACTGTGTGATAAAGTGATAAAATAACTCCAAGTAAAAGTCATTATTTCTACACAGAAAATCTTAGATCCAAATAATTATAGTGTTGAGATTATCTAAAACAAACATGATTTCTTAAATATCTCTACTTAATCTTATAGAATTTTAATGTTTCATAATTACCTCTTAGGTACTTAAGGCAAACGACCAGTTAAGACTTGAAAAACACACTGCGACTAAATGTTTGACATACATTTATAGGAATTCTTCATTAATGTTGATGTGTTCTATTGTTCTCAGGATCGTTTTAATGAATTAATGTTATAACGCACATAAACTTCATATTTCATTATTGTTTCCATGTTTTATTAAGTTCACTGAGAGCCAGTCTCATTCGTATCTTAGATAGATAAGTGGTGCACCTTTCATATAATTTGACTGAGTCGTATGTATATTTACATATTACCAATATCATAAATGAAAAATCAAAATGATTATCGCATGATGATTTAATTATAATGTAAGTACATATGGGAAATTAATATTGTATTGCGTGAATTCAGTCCGATATTTTTTGGTAGCGATGTACCAGATACACATATTAGTCTTTGATAAATCCTTATGACTGATGTCTTAAACTATTGTCTATGCTCTAGTTTTTTGTCAAACAATTATAGGGCTGATAGAGAGTGGAGACGTAATACAGTCGTTCCGACAAAGTAACTTCGTGGTACAAAGCCAGCGTTCCTTAATTAACATTAGCTCGTTTATAGTTTGAAACATGAAACACGTAGTTTTTCATTGTAGAGACAAGCTGTTAGAATAATATCTGACTCCTGGAAAATGGTTGCCACGTAAAAGTTTCTTAGTCTTAGCTCATTCGATTGAGTCAGAAATAACCAACATTTTTAAATATTTCTCCTAGATATATACTAGAAATAAAGTCAATAAAACGTGTAAATAACTGGAGTCTGATATAAATATATTAATGTATTTATCATTTAATATAATTAATGGATATTTAATCTGAGATAAAATCTCTTTTATTAGTCACCTTCCGGTGCTTATCCAACTACAAAAACTACTTCCTGTATTGCTGATAATGACTAAGTCTCTTTACACTGTTATCCTCTATATTAAAGTCAAATATTTCTTGACACGTAGCGTCGTTGACGGTCTAATGACGTCAAATTACTGGAAGTGATCAACGACGCAGCTTGAACAGATATTTATGACACTGAGTCAGATTGCACTTCCAGCTTCTATATATGTGACCGCACTTTATGGGTCTCCCACATGTGGTTTTTATTAAAACAATAAACTTTTATAGATGTTATATGAAAGCGGTTGATAGTATTTTCTTTCCCAATGAGATAAGGTAAAGCGAATACAACCGTTCGAGACACGATAATTATACATATGTACAAACTGGCAATATGAATGATGTCTTAGGTAAAATAAGGGAGGAAGATAAACAATTTATTTTTTAGATTTAAAATAGATGATAAATATTCAGTGAGGGTCTTTCGGAAGAGAGAAAACAATACTTTCGACTAAAAACCATTGGACGAAAGTCGAATATCACTAGGGCAATCTGTCAGAGATGATGTAGAGCCAGGGTTTTCATGATTCCCAACCATCGGAATCTCAAGTCCCTATTAGGAAGGAAATTCTCTTAACTATAAGGAGAGTCTTGAGATGAGCCAAAGTGTAAGAAAAACAACTTGCTAAGGCTCAGTGAGATTACAACAAGTCGGCTATGCTGCTCGCATCGGGAGCAAAATCTTGGCCAAATTATTCTTCTTGGCAGGAACGAAAGAATGTCCATATGTAACGTAGTCTGCTTTTCATATTAATGTCGCTCGGTAAATAACCACAATACTCTAGATGAACATCCGTAAATTAATATGATTTTTTAAAGACTGTAGTGTGGTCATTGAAATTCTCAGCTCACCTGCAAACAGTCTTTCAAACAATATGATTTTAATACGAATTCAGTTATTTGAATTATACATTTTTTAACACTTTTCTTTAAGATCCTTAATTATTTTTTTAAGTCACCTTGTTTAAATATGTCTTTGTATCAAATTTGTTAAATGTACATATAATTATAACAAAAACAAAGAAATCAAAATTCCGGTTATAATTTTGAACCAATTTTTTTTTATATTTTCAAAGACTTTATGTTTCGAGAAAACATTCATTATGTGTTCACAAAATGAAAATAAAAGAATAGCAAATATTTATAACTAAACCATGCATCCGTTGTAAACCTCTTAGGATAATCAACAGCGAAGTTGGCCCTAACACTCATATTGTTTTATCAATAAATAATCGTAAAAACTTATTACAACGTTATTCTAAATAACTGATCAGTAAAACAGTAAACAGATTGATAAAATTTAAAACACTACCCACATATATTGAAGACGTCCTGTGAAACGAAATCATATTTTCGACCAGATTACTTTTGTTTTATTCAGCAAGTTTTTTATATTACTATAAAGTACATGGTATTTGAAATTCAAAAATGGAACGGGAGTTATGAAATAAAAAGTTCACTCGTGAAACTTAATGAGATTACAAATGTTTCAGATTGAAGTGAACTTGACGGGGATCGCTTGAATAGTACATAATATAGTATGTATATATGATTACATAGCAACACGCTGAGAGAGTTGACTTTTATAACATTTGTGGTATAAATATTATACGACTTTGAAAGCAAATAAGTAATGACAAACATAAAAATGTACTATAACACTTGATCTTCATTAATTAAAGGTTGGTAATGAGTCATTTATATCTCAAAGTACTGTGCATATCTCTATATAGTCACTACAGAGCTATGTAAAGCTTGTTCCATGAATCTCACAAATCCTATTATAGTATTAACAGGGTGTTCCGATTATCTCTTGCGTTTGTTTTCAGACGTATAATCTGTTAATCAGATAAAGCATTTATAAGAATTAGCAAATAATAATATAATGAAGCAGTGGCTTAACAATCTGAATAATAGATTAAATATTACAAATAATTGTATTTAACATTTTATATATTATTCCGAACATAAATAAGTTATTATTATATATTTCGTTTGCTTTGGTTCCTCCGAATATATTATAAAGAAGTTATTTTTTTTTTTTTTTTAAACATTAAAACTTCTTGCTTGCTTCGACAAAAATTACTTTAACTAAATTAGCCACTTCCTCGTAGTTTTCAATGTTTAAGAAATAATTTTAGACAATTTGTCAGCCGCGAATAAAACGAAAAGAGTAATTTTTCTTGTTCATTTCTTATTTTTATATTACAGTTTATAAAAGTGTATTTATTATGTATTATTTTATTTAAAAATTCAAGCTATTCATAGCTTTGTTTATATGAAAATCGAATTGACGCAAACACAGGGCAGTTTTAGCATCGGTGGTTCAGCGATAAAACGCTCACCTGCTATAATAATAAAAATAAATATTGAATAATGAAAGAATATGAAATTTAACAATTGCCTTGTAAATTTTACAAGCAAATAAAATTATTTAGAACTCTATATATTTAAACGTAACATTTTTTTCGATCGCAAAGATTTTATAGAAACAATAATTATCGCAATCTTGCAATTAATCGGAAAATATTGCTTGAATTAAATTACCAAATTTTAAACATTCGTGATTATGTAGTTTTAAAATGATAAAATTTGCGTAGTATATCCGAAAAATATTAGTATCATTTAAATTTTATATAAAGTTGTATAAAAATGTCCCTTATATTCCATATACTTTATAGCTATATACAACTCTTTAAAGACTTGAATTTATTTTGTAATTAAAGTCCTAGAATTGTAAGAATAAAATGACATTTTAATGATGTAATTACTGCTTTCTATCGACTATAAACTGAATATTTAAAATAATTAAATCAGATATCAATAAAAATATAATTAACAGCTTTGAATTAAACAACACACAAGTAAAAATAAGAAATATTGAGTCATCTTTGTGAGTTTGTTTTAAATTATTTCTGCGACTTCACTCGCAAAACTTTCATAGCCGTGGAAGGGTTTTATTTGGTCCATGAAGATAGTCAGTGAGTTAAGAGAAAAATAATTGTCAAAACAATATTGAAATCACAAATACAAATGAAATATTTTTTTTATTATATAATCCATAATATATATACCACAAAAGGAAATTAAGTGTCTGTTTGTGAGATCTAATAAAAATCTGTACAACAAACGCATATGCGATTATATACTGTACGAGAGACGAAACCTCTCAGCATTCCATGGATTCACCGTGGGGATGCCGGGTCCATCGCGTTGCAGGGAGAGGAGCTTCAACAGTGCCTGGACTTGCGACCCAGGTGTAGTTTTAAGGGCCCCTCCACCTCTACTCTTCAAGCTCCTCTCTCTACTTAACCAAATTTCTAAAAAGATAAGAAAAAGTTTATTGTTTTAATAAAAACCACATGTGGGAGACCCATAAAGTGCGGTCACATACATAGAAGCTGGAAGTGCAATCTGACTCAGTGTCATAAATATTGGTTCAAGCTGCGTCGTTGATCACTTCCAGTAATTTGACGTCATTAGACCGTCAGCGACGCGACGTGTCAAGAAATATTTGCCGTTAATAAAGACGATCACAGTGTAAAGAGACTTAGTCATTATCGACAACACAGGAAGTAGTTTTTGTATATAGTTGGATAAGCACCGGTAGGTGACTGATAAAAGAGATTTTATCTCAGATTAAATATCCATTAATTATATTAAATGATAAATACATTAATATATTTACATCAGACTCAACTTATTTACACGTTTTATTGACTTTATTTCTAGTATATATCTAGGAGAAATATTTAAAAATGTTGGTTATTTCTGACTCAATCGAATGAGCTAAGACTAAGAAACTTTTACGTGGCAACCATTTTCCAGGAGTCCGATATTATTCTAACAGCTTGTCTCAACAATGAAACCACGTGTTTCATGTTTCAAGCTATAAACGAGCTAATGTTAATTAAGGAACGCTGGCTTTGTACCACGAAGTTACTTTGTCGGAACGACTGTGTTACGTCTCCACTCTCTATCATACCTATAATTGTTTGACAAAAAACTAGAGCATAGATAATATTTCAAAACATCAGTCATAAGAATTTATCAAAGACTTTAATATATGTGTATCTGGTACATTGCTACCAAAAATATCGGACTGAATTCACGCAATACAATATTAATTTCCCATATGTATTTACATTATAATTAAATCATCATACGATAATCATTTTGATTCTTCATTTATGATATTGGTAATATGTAAATATACATACAACTCAGTAAAGTTATATGAAAGGTGCACCACTAATCTATCTGAGATACGAATGCGACTGGCTCTCAGTGAACTTAATAAAACATGGAAACAATAATGAAATATGAAGTTTATTTGCGTTATAACATTAATTCATTAAAACGATCCTGAGAACAATAGAACACATCAAAATTAATGAAGAATTCCTATAAATGTATGTCAAACATTTAGTCACAGTGTGTTTTTCAAGTCTTGACTGGTCGTTTGCCTTAAGTACCTAAGAGATAATTATGAAACATTAAAATTCTATAAGATTAAATAGAGATATTTAAGAAATCATGTTTGTTTTTGATAATCTCAACACTATAATTATTTGGATCTAAGATTTTCTGTGTAGAAATAATGACTTTTACTTGGAGTTATTTTATCACTTTATCACACAGTGGTACGCCATAAACTCACGAATCATAAAATCCAAATTTCTCACATCTCTCACCTCTATTTAGTATTTCACGACGCAATCATAAAACCGATATAAAACCGAGTCTCAGTCTGATATGTTTTTGATGGACCAGTCATCGGAGATCTCACGGACATCATAAGCCACGCAAGATTATACTTGTCTTACAATTAGTTAAATAGAAATTGTATCAAAGCATTGCGTCTCCAGTAAGGAATTGTTTTTTAACTTATAGTGTATTAAAATATAGGCGTTTCCTACATGTATATAACTTTAGTAGCGAAGTCTAGTCAGCGTTTTCAGTTTACTAAAATACTGTTTAAATTGTAACTATACTTAAACCTATGTCTAGTATAAAAAAGGAGTATTTGTTTTAGTATTCTAAACGTATATATGAAAATATTTATGACGAAAATGTTTATCCAGATATCCTAGAAGTAGCCATGTTTGAATCATTTCTATTAGATTATATTTTTTATCAAGCACAAAGCCAAATTAGTTATTTTCTTTGTTCATAGCACTCGTGAGCAATATCTTTAGGACCAAAATTTTACCATTTGAACATAAGCCAAAAGGATTTTGGTCTTTGAAGCAGAATGTGTTTGTAACGGGGTAACTATTATGCAGGTAAACTGGCGGAGTGCCAGTTTGCTATTAAAACATAATAATCCTTAATGAACATCTCATTAAGGTAGTGATTGTTTTAAAACTAAGAATTATAACTTAATCTATTGCTCCTGTATTCTCTGTTTGTGTTTGTCTGTATTATTGCCTTCATTTCTCAAACATTATAGCGTAATCACATAACTGTTACCGTTAAATTTGAGTTAAACAAACAGAAATATGAATATTTTTAACTAGTAATGTTCTTATTATAACCGTAACACTTCACAAACTTTAAAAACATACTAACAGTTGAACTTGCTTATATATGTAGTTACCTGTTTTTATTTCAAACTTATTTACACTTTTTTTTATGTGCAAGGTGACAAAACGAGCAGACGGCCTTCTTGATGGAAGGTAGTCACTGTCGCTCATGGATATCTGCTACGTAAGGGATATTGGGGATGCGTTGCCGACCTTGGTTGTGGAAGAGGAAGAGGAAAGGGTGGGAAAAGGGAAAGGGCAACCGGCTCGCTCACTCATAGGACAAAAAGCAGCCATTTATTACTACTTCACGCCGATCTTCTGTGAGAGGATGGTACTTGCCCGGTCGAGCCAGCCCATGTTCGAGCTGTTTTAACTTGACCACAGCTCTAGGCTCTACCACCTAAAAACAATTTACATCGTTATTCGCATTTGCATATCTGTTTATTCTCAAAAATATATCCATTAATTTCACTTATAGCACCCCACGTCTATATTAAATCATTTCTTATATGCTGATAACTCTCAATTGTAATATTTTTTTTATTTTATTGTACAAATGCGACTATGCAGTAAGTCTAATAGATAGGTTTTTTCATATAAACTTGATAAAACTATTATGGATGCCGCTTGAATTTCCGATACAACACTTAAAAACAAACAATGCATAAAACATATTAACGATAAATAAATATTAGTTACTAATAAATGAGAATTAACAGTTATATTAAAATAAAAGTGATAACTGCTAACAATTTGATCATTATTTATGATGTTTATCAATATTTTAATCCGCGAGAAATTAAATATTACTCTATTCAGTTTCCACAACAGTAAATGTTTCCCTGAAGCTCTGCTGTAGTATAATTTTAATGTATTGTCATTGTAACCAAATTACTGAATTTAAATTAATCTTTAATTAAAAAGCGTTACACGTTGTAGTTATAATTGGGACACGTTCTGAGAAGTAATGACGCCAAGTTTTAATTGCTATGTAAATCGTAATAAGGGTTGGACAGATGATTTTCGCAATAATAAAACATTTACATATTTTATTGAAAAATTTCATACATCTGATGGTCTATATACTGACGCAATTATAGTAAAAAAAAAATTTTTGCCTGAAATTATTGAAATAAACATATTATTTTAAGGTAAGGAAATATACTTTTAACGTTAAGCGAGTATTTTTGTTAGTAATAGTAATTGAAATATCTGATATTATAAAGAAATACTTAATGTTTGATAAGTGTGAAAGTCTAAAAAAAATATTATCAAACAAATTACATGAATATGCATTTTCAATTATACTGTTATATCCCTCGATGGTCTACCTAGTCTTCTGCTAAACACAAAAAATTAAGTAGAGGAAAGACGCCTTAATTATCTTGCATGATACTTTTTTGAGACTGTAATTTTATTAGCTGGAGCCTAACTGTGGTCAAGTAACTACAGCTCGAACATGGTCTGGCCCAACCATGGAAGTACCACCCTCTCACAGAAGATCGACGTGAAGTAGTCTTTAATGGCTGCTTTTCGTCCGATGAGTGAGAGAGCTGGTTGCCCTTTTCTGACCCATTCCTCTTCCTCTTCCACAATCAAGGTTGGAGACGCATCCGCAACATCCCTTATGTTGCATATGCCCATGAGCGATAGTGACTACCATTCATTAAGTAGGCCGTCTGCTCGCTTACCACCTTTGATATAAAAACCCCTTTTTCATTAAAACAATCAAATATTCATATATGACATATTTTAATGTACGAAGAATTATCGTCTTTATCTCTTTATGATAACTATTATATAACATTTCCTTTCCTACGGTCCTGTACCGCTGCATCCAGCGGATTTCCCCTGACATAAACTGATCATCACCCATTCAAGTATAGATGCCATCTATTCAAATTGTACTCTCGATAAGGGGCCTGAACAAATTATTATAGTTTCACTTCCTGATGTACTTAAAGCAGAATTTTGTGTCTGAATAAAGTAGAGAGCAAATAGTTGATATAAGTTTTTATAATTATATAGGCAAATGACTGATAATTCAAAGAATAATCGGATGAGACGTATAGCATCGGTGGTTCAGTGGTAGAATGCTCGCCTGCCACGCGGGCGGCCCGGGTTCGATTCCCGGCCGATGCAATTAATATTTTGCCTTGGTTTTTTCTATAAGGTAATTATTTTATTCTGTCTTATTCCAAAGATTGTAAATTTTATTCTCATATTATATATGACAATTCGTCACGTCGTTTTTTACAATACTTACAATTAGAACAGAACAAATTGCTTACTATTAAGAATTACTTTTGCAAAATTCTAAAAGTGACCAACTTCATTTTAATGCGATAAGAATGATAAACATAATATACATATTTTCTAAATATTTCGGTTAAAATTCCGTTGGTACTAAAGTTCAAGTTTTGTTTATATTAAACTACTTATGTTAGTGTGGTCGAAAATCTCTAGAGATGCTGTGTGGGGACGGTACTTTCGCCTCATTAGATAGTGTGAGGTGAAGGCTGGTATGAATACCATCTGCCTACAACTTTCATCTCGGATGAAGATAATGTTTAAAGGCACAATGTTATTTTCATTATTATTACACATTATACTGTCAGATATTTTCTTAATTCTACATTTGGTTTTGAATTTTTTTTTTTTAACTGAACGTTAATAAAGTTAGTTGAACATAAATCGCACTCTTACAGCAAGAGTAACATAATTTTGTACTACTTATAACTTTCGATTTCCCATTACACGAACAATCCATATTGATTCATTAAAATCTCGATTCCTTGTTTCTGGTTTATACACAGTTTGTGTATTAATATTTTATCATAGCTTCGTTTTTAATATTGTTGTTTATATTTTTCTTTACAGGAATAAAAATGTATAACAGAAATAACATAGCTTAGAACATATTTTTCTACGTTATAGGGTTGACAAAAAAGTATTTTATTCCTACACAAAATATTAAGAAAGGCTGATGAAATCACTTGTGATATAAATCTATATAGTTATAAAACCTTATTACGTCATACATTAACTATTAAAAGTGAGGCGTAACTTAGAAAGGCCTTTGGACTACGGTATACTTAGTCCAAGTTATCACCGCCACTCTACATACGAAGCGTTTCCCGTTTGTCATTCAATAAGCTACCTTAATACTATAATGTGAGAAGATTTATAATTGAAAAACTATTAACTCTCAGTATATAGTGGAACGATGCTAACTCAGAATGATTATACTGATAGTCCTGGTACGTTTGCAAATTAAAAATATTTTTATCGGAATAGATTTTAATGAGATCTAAGATTTTCGCGAGTATTCATTTAAATGAAACTAGGAATAGATTTTTTTTTATTTATTTAAACATTCAAGTGTCTGGATTTTTGGAATAATTGAAACGCATTTTGTTTAAATTACGTTCAATACGATCACGAAGAGAAGATCCAACTCCGGTCTTCAAAAAGATGAGAAAGTTTTAGAATAGTGTTTTTTGGTTAAATAAATAGGCGTAGTTTGTTTAATCTTCAAGTGTATAAAAGCTCGTGGTAAATATATTGCTTAAACTACTCTGACTTCTGTTTCTCATGGTTTTTCTTAGTTTAGTTTACGAGTTGTAGAGTTTTTGGCTTTAGACTGTGTCTCAGTCTCAGTCGGAGGTCAGTGGCATATTATGAAACATCCAAAGAGATGTGGAAAATTTAAAAAATAATCATTTCATTTAAATCCAATGACTTACAGACTTTTTTTAAACTCTTCTCTGTTTTTCGGGTTATAATTTTCCTTAATTCTTTTATAGGTCCTATCATTAAACAAATATAACCAAGAAAATGGTGCATTTTTTAAATTACCGTGCATAATAAGACACAGTAAAGGATTTTGTTTCTATGTAACAAAAAAAAAAATCATGTAAAACACATTTGAATTTAAAATTTAAAAAAAAAAAAAATATTTCGAATTCTATCTTTCCTAAATGTTTATCTTTTATCTGTGGCTATCTATGTCAATATTTTCACTTAAGTGCACAATACCTTTGTATATTTTTATAACGGACGGGTCAAAGGAATTCCTTTGAACGTTATATGAGATTGCGCTTCTGCGTTATAATGAATGGTTTTGTGTCGTTTTTACCTTTTATTACACTTTCCCATCCATTATTGCTATCGGATGAACGCGTCAGAGAGAGTCCAGAAATAATGTTTCAAAAATTAACCCCGTTGAATTAGAAATGTCTCAGCGGAGATAAATCTTCACAAAATGGCCGATTGTATTTGAAATTCATAATTTGTGACACAACATTTTCAAAAGCCAATCACTCGAATATAACAACTCAATGTTTTAATATAATGCAGGTTAAAATAAAAACTTAAACACTACGTAAAAATACATTAACTTTTAAAGACAAATTATGGATAATAACAGACAAAACAGCATTGCAATACGACCCAAAAGTGTCCAAAAGAATAGGTTAATAGACCAGAGACAAGATTACTCGAAGTTATACTCAAAGGACTTAATAGTGAATAGCTGTCATTTCCAAAGAGCCACACTAGAGCTGATTGGTCAAAGTGAATGTACTGTCATGGTGCATTTAGTAAGCCCCTTGTCCGACGTTTGCTTTGCGCGTGACGACAATACTCTATTCAATAGAGGAGTTATTAAAGACAGAGCCATGATTGGAGTAGGCTTAGCACAATCACGTCGTCACACATTCGAAGCTTTTCCTTTTAATAACCTACGTTAATTCTATAGTATGAGGAGATTTATGAATGAAAAACTATTAATGTTTTTATTTAGTGTGATGATACAAACTCTGTATGAGCATACAGTTGTGACATAAGTGAAATTTGAGATTTCAAAGGATCTCTCACTACGTTCTAAATCGCAAGTTCCCATTAAAACACAACTTCAATTTTATTAAAGTATTTAAAATCTTCTATAGCTATTGCAAACAGAATAAAAATATTTGATTTTATTGTCTGTGGCTGAATCAGTCGATCAAAGGATTATTTTCTGACACACTATCTTGTCCTTCACGTTATAAATAATAGTGTAAAAGTCAATCTTATGATCATGAAAATGTAAAAAGAGAAAAGAAAAAATAAGGATAAAATACGGTCAAATCCATAAAAGATAATAAATAATCAAGAAGATTGTACTTAACGACTGTGTAATGTAACATTATGTTATTTACTTTTCAAATACTAATAAAAATAATGAGAAGGGTGTTTCTTTCAAATAAAACTACGGAGAAACAAGATACTATCTAAATATATTATCCTTTATTTGTAAGTTTATAGTTTTATTGATATCTATATTGCCAAAACGTGGATATTAACACAGACGAATAAGTCCCTCGAGTCGAATGACATTTATCTCAGTAACTCAGCTGTTGACAGACTGGATACGATTCTGTAACAACAACTATCACCAATCTACTTTATAGAGTACATTAAGAGGATAATAATTTAAATGGCAGTAACATTCTTTGAGGATTTATAGTTATCATATTTCTTAGGTAAAATAATTTAAACTTTCATTTAAAGCCATTATAAAAGCCTTCACTCCCGAGACATATACAGTAAGTTTTCCACATGTAACGAAGATATAGATATTACTCTATTAATTCCCATAAGGAGTTACAATAAATAAAGCCTTCGGGCTTCCGCCGAAGGTAAACCAAAATGTAGGTACTCTAACTAATTTTTTTCATTAAATGTGAAGTTAATGTACAATATACAGTATACTTGACGTAAACCTATACGACCCGTGCAATGGTTAGTGAAACTATAACGCTGAATTTATATAAATCATAATTTAGGATTTAGCATTCCCGATAAATGTACATGGTTTGATGGAATTCTACATTGGTCAATGTATTGGAAACGAGAAAGATTATAATTATTCCTTGGTATTAATTTATCTTTCATTATAAATGTACATTGTTGTTTCATTTTAGAGAATTTTAAATTAGCTTTTCTTGTATTACGATGAGAAAATTTATAGATAGCTAATAAAGAATAAGATTCCTTAGTAGCACCTTAACATTCACGTTAAACGTGCAGTATTTGTTCTTTTTACAGAAATCTATATTATGAGTGTGTATGTAATTAGTGTGGAAATAATAAACGGAAAGATTAAAATGTAAGTATTCCGAATATATTAACTAACTATTAATGAATGATTTAATTACAACAAGAGTCTCTTAACCTGTTTCATTGTAACTGTTTTAAATGTATTGGCCCTCTATAATAAACGAACTATTATTTAATGAGATCTAAGATACTACATAATCCCGACGTTTCGGTTACTTTGCAGCAACCGCGATCACGGGCAGACGAGATGTGTTCTGTCACACATATGTGTATCGGGATTATGTAGTTTTTTTGAAATAATAAAATCCGCGTAGTATATCCGAATAATACTAGTTTCATTTAAATGAACTATTATTTATTTGTATATCAATTAATAGAAAACACACAATGACATAAAAAGGTAATAGTGTTATTTGAAAACGTTGAATTAAAGTTATGTATATTTACTCTCAAAACATTTCCTCTGACACAGCACCGAACAACTGCGATCGCAAACCAATTTTGGTAAGGACAATAATAATGTCAACACCTGGAACGAAACCGAGTGAGACAGCGTACAACACCTGCAAACACTAACAAAATTCATTAAAAAATGAACAATGGAAGCATCCCTACTGGTCCGCTGGATGGCTCCGCTCACTCATATAGTTGTATTAATATTAATATCAAATGAGACTGTTTAAGTTAGCCTAACTTGAATAGTTACTTGAATATAATTTTAAATTATTAGAATTTTTCTTTAACAAGTCCTCCGTCGTGAATACAACTTGCCTTACTATATCATTTCTATAATATATTCGTAATAAATCAAAGTTATAACTTATAATAAGATCGAGTACGTACTAAGAATTTCCATATCTTTCATGTTCGAGAGAAAACTCAGTATAAAAGTTATGTTATATATATATATATTGCTGGTTTACTTATTTTGGTACTATTAAAACACGTAGGAGATTCTCTATGAACTAATTTATTTAACAATAGACAGTGGTGACAGATATAGATTATATACATATAAGTTGTACTTATGAGTCAACTAGATGGCGCTAGAAGAAATTTAAAAGTTATTTTGATATCTGAGTGACACATACTAACAGTTACACTGATAATAGACGCATAAGAAATATAATCGAAACTACATGAAAAATATTTTTGAGAGGCTTATATAAATACAAGTTCAATTCATACACCGCAACCTTTCTGGTTATGCAAAACTTTATTAAGTATTTAGTTTATAAAAACATGTAGTTAATAATGACTGCAATGCATCAAATTTCTATAAATTGACAACATTGCGATATCGTCTGAGTATAATAATGTGTGAATCGCTTGTAAAGAATTTCTTGGCTTGCAAAATAAACGAACAAATTAATGTATGTTTTTTACTTACAGTACAGCGGTTATATTTTACTTTCTTTATAATATCATTAAAACAATGTTATAATAAAATATGAGATAAAAAAATATTCAAATATTCTAGTGGAATTTTAAGATAATTTAAAAATTTTTTGACTGCCAACTCCGAGGATAAATTCTTTCTCACAGAAGTCGTAAATAAAACTGTCAAGAAACGCAATTTTAGAAGTTTCTTTATTTTCGACTTGGCAAACATCCCTGTGCATTTTAAAGTTTTGTGACCGTCTTAATATACCTTTTTTATCTGTAAAACATTGCTTATTCTCCGGCATACATCAAGTTATACAACATACTGTATATTAACAGATTTCATTCATAAAAATATTATAATCCATTATAATATTGATGTTGGTTATCTATAGAGAAACGGGAAACGCTGAGTCTCTAGTGTGTACTTGTCCTAATCTTACAGTATAGAGTCCGCCAAAAGACGGACATATTAAAAAAAAAAATAGTTTACTAGGTATAATTCATTTTATATTTTATATATGTATTACTAAAACTCATTGTTACAGATAAGCAAGAAAGCCTCAGGGTGTTCACGGAGACCTTCGCACACGGGCAGTAGGACAATTTAACATATATATGTCTCTTTGGAACTATACAAACATGTCTTTATCTCCGATACGAAAATATAAACATGTAAAAGTGAAAAAAGTAAACCTACTATTATTATAAAAGTAATTAATTACACATTGCCACTTATTGTTTAATTATATTATTTAAAATTTCTGCACGGATTTTTATGAAATTTCAAAGTTTCAAAGCATTTCAAAGTATAGAAAATATAAACTTTAGAATAAGTAGTTATGTGTATATGATTGTATGTATAAAGCATTTATTTATAAATTATGAACGTCTTAAACGTCTAAACGAAATGGCGATTCCATAAAAAAACTAGCGTGGTATCCAATTACATTAAAATGAGAACATTTTCTTCTCTCGTACTTATTGCCTCGATAAGGAGCAATCAGACCAGTAACTTCTAATCACGTTAAATATATACCTACAAATACATTTTGCATAGATATAACTAAATCATTTCTATTATCATCTATGTACATAATAATATTTCAATTTCAAGCTTTAGGTACTCTATCCTTAAAGCGGCTCCGGATTCGACTATAATGATGGATACTTATGAGAAACCATACAAAATCCCAGAGGATATTTGTGCGTCGGCGTCCTGACCAGACATATTTCTGTATTCGCCAATTTAACCGCGTTGAAACAATAGTTTCGTTGTAAATTTTAACGGAAGGTATAACAGCTAAATCTTTCTACAACATGCCATATGACTTGGGCCTATCCAGAACCAACATCAATTCATTCTTAAAATGTACTTCGAAGGCAGCCCTAGTAGGTTCGTTTCAAATTCGGTTAGGTAAAGAGAGGAGCTTGGACACGAGGTGAGCGTTTAACGCGCGTTAGATAGGAGCCCCTTAAGCCTACACCTGGGTCGCAAATCCCAGACACTGTTTAAGCTCCTCTTCTTGCAAAGCGACGGACCCGGCACCTACACGGTGAATTCATGGAATGCTGAGAAGTTTCATCTCTTTAAGCCGAACTCTATTTTCGATTTGCACATCAAAGCATCGGTGGTTCAGTGGTAGAATGCTCGCCTGCCACGCGGGCGGCCCGGGTTCGATTCCCGGCCGATGCATAATTATTTTTTTTTTGGCTTTATTTGCTTAAAGATAATTTATTTATTATTTTATCTTTGTATTATTTTGTATATATATAAAAAAAATCTGAACATATTAACTAATTTGTTATAAAAATGTACTGAGAGTGAGACAAACAAATAATATAATTCAAATAACTCCTCGTCACAGCAAAATTTCAAGTGTCAAATAATCAGAAAAATTAAGCGATCACACTACAACATAATACAAATACGTATTTTAATATCATTTAAAAATGTTTAAATTTCTAACTTACTTTCCTTTTTCTTTTAATTTATCAATATCAATATACATATTACAAAACAAAGTCCCTGACCGCGTCTGTCTGTCTATCTGTTCGCAATAAACGGAAAAACTACTACACCGATTAGCAAACAATTATCACCACTCGATGGCCTGATTCTCGAGAAAGGTTTTAGTATATAATTTGTTAAGTTTTTGTATTTACTTATGTGTACATTAACGATATTTGTTGAAGATGTCGGTACAATATTAGCCGTCTGAGAGGTTTAGCGAAAACGCTGCCGTAAGTCTTTGAGATATAACAAATTAATATATGGTGGAATTGTGTATCTTATATAAATGTAAAGAACAGTCCGCGGTGGCATATGTTCATACCTTAAGGATAACATACTATATCCATTTTACAACTTTAAAAAATTGGTATTCTTAAAGCGTTTATTGGAAAGCTATTTAGATAAATACGGTATTAAGTCTTATCAAAATAAATTACTTCGTTTTCAAGCCTAAATTAGTATCCGTGAGTTACTTTTTAAATCATTTAAATCGGGCGTACCATTTGAAAGTTATTATAATACAAGTTTCATAATTCTCAAAATTAAATAGGCTATTTTAATTTTTTTGTAAAGAGCCCGTGCGAAGTCGGGGCTGGTACCTAGTATTTACCATAAAGAAAGACTCATAAAAGGGACATATTAATAATATCTTAACGCACGTATAATAACAGTTTGTAAAAGTCAATATCCGCTTCATATAATAAAGGTCTGTATTGTAGAACAATATCTTGGTTATTAAATTTTAATCTATTTATCTCATAAAGCCTGTATTTCCCAAGAGACTCGACTTTATTTTCTCAGAAGAACGACACGTGAAGACCTAAATTAAATGTTGTCTCTGAACAAATTGTTCATTTTATAAATTTATGAAGGGGCCAAAAACCTGTTATTTTTTTCACATATATCAAAGTCAGTTAGTAAGTTACAACGTTTGTATATAATTTTAATAAATTTAATATTATAATTTTAATAAATAAAATAACGAATTTATTCATATCGACAAATTGCTACGTGTTTTCATTGATATTTTTAAAAAATCCGTTAGTATATTCGAGGTCAAGCAAAAATAAAACTGAAACTTATCTCAGGTCTTTCAAATTGTGCACCGAAAATCCTAAAAAAATTATAACAATAAAAATAGACAGAAGGATCTATTCGTAGAAAACTGAATAGGGTAAAAAAGTTTGCTCATGTCACAAAAATCATGATTTCAAGAATACTCTACCATCAAAGTAGATGTTGAATGCATGTGGCCAAGAACTGCATTAAAGAAGAATCAAGAAACGAAGATTTCTTATGGAGACAGAACACGAAGACAGCTCCTCTGCCTATACTTATTGCAATGATATTTTTGTACTCTAAGCCTAACTACGGTTGGTTGGGATGAATGACAGATTTTTTTTGGGCTCATGCCTCATGTGATGATATACCAAAGACGAGCAAGCGATTTACTTATTTGTCCGCACCATAGCTAGAAAATGGTTTTTGTTGTCGGTAGTTTTATACTCAATATTTATTTAACTATAGTTCTTACTTGTTTTAAAGACTGTTTACTCATAGTTAATGTACCCAAGAAGAGAGAACTCTCGAGATTCACTATTACAACGATAATTAAATAATTATGATCACAAAACAAAACACTGTCTGTTTGTCCTCACTGAAAATTTAAAGCTATTACGGCTATAAATTAATGTGACGAACACGAGCTATTTATATGGACACTAATTTAAATTTTAACCGTTGCAAATATATTAAAATGTTTTCAGTCGGACTTCAAATATTTTCCAATCATCACTAATATCCCATAAACATATTTTTTGGGCTCCAAGCAAAATAGATTCCCACATATTTAAACCCGTTTGTCTTTTCTGAGTGTACATATTTTATCATAAAATACAAGCTCTTTGCGACATTGTACGCAGAATATAGTTGAGATCTCATAAAAAGTGAAAAAACACAATAAAAAATTATGTTAAAGCAAACATACAATTAAAATTCAAAAATAGCGCACAGTTTTTATTTATATATAATAAAATGAAATTTAAAAAGAGATGCATCGGCCGGGAATCGAACCCGGGCCGCCCGCGTGGCAGGCGAGCATTCTACCACTGAACCACCGATGCTACATCTAATTTTCCATATATAGTACATATATATTTTCTTAATATTAAAGTTTATAAATTTAAAAAAAGCGATTCAAAATATTATATAGACAGTAAATTGTGTTTGCACTATTATTTGCATTTTATTGTTAAACATTATATTAATGTATCATCTAAATAGTTTATGAAATAACATCCCAAGAGAATACGTAAAATTAAAGAATATATGAAAAATAATTTTCAATTTCAGAAAATCCAGCGAATTTGAATTCTTACATAATACCCAGTTAGTAGAAATATATACATAATTATTTCTTTAAAAGGTATTCATCACAAGTGTTTTCCGATCAAAACGTTTCCTTATTATGTAGGTTTATGTTCGCGTAAATATGTGCACAGCATATCCCGCCAACATCACGTAATAAATTAACATCAATAACTAAAAACCAACATCATCTAATCCAATATTAATAACAACGCCAATTATCTTTGTCTGCATATTTTGAAATATATAAATTGCAATATGACGGTTGTTAAATTAATAATAAGATATTTCGTTTTCAAAGGAAACCATATCCAAAGAGCATAATTAAATTCATCAAACATTGCTTCTACTGCTACAGTCTAGCATCAATCGTCCGAATTCCAACTTGATTTTACAATGATATATAAAATGAAGAAGTTCCAATCCGTTAAATTAAACTAACTTAAGTTTCTGGAAATGAATACTTACCAAAAAAATATTAGATTGTATTGCCAGTTAAAAAAGATCGACTCACAAAAATATAATATACTCCTTTCTTAATTTATTACACTTATTGTATATATTTGTGTTGTTAAATGTATTCTTCATATTGGTAATAAGCAAGAAATGCTATAGCTAAAATAAATAACAATTTAATCTTTCCATTGTAATAAAATCGGTGGGACGAATTTCAAACAAGAAACATTTGATTGAGTCGATATTTGAGTTTGTGCCAACTTGTTGTATGCCGGTTTCCTTAATTTATAATTGCAAATGGTATTCGAAATCTAAAATCTTGATTTATACACTTTTCTTGTTCAACTTATAAATCATTATTATTTTATTATATTATTTTATATTCCTCATTTTAGAATTTAGATACTAAGAACTTTCAAATCATCTTTTGCTTTAATGACCAAAGTCTTTTATACTTGTCTATTGTATTGTCTATAATTGTTTTGCTGACATTTATGCCACTATGTTATATATAAATGTATCGTTATTTATTTTAAGATTATTCTACTCTTAATGACCTCTATTGTAAAGAAATGACAACCTTACTGGTACGAGATTATAATATGCAAATAATAAATGAAGTACAACAAAAAGTTAAAAGATGTCGCTATACTGAAATGTTCATTTCAAATAGCTCCTTTCTTGAAAATGCGATCATATATTTTTCTGTACTATTTCATATTATACATTCTATAAATTTTATTGAGAACTTTAAAAAATACTATTGCCTCCCAGTTTTGTTTGTAAAAGTTCTATAATGAAGTTTGTTTTGCCTATCTGTGGACAGTTACTTCAAATATTCTGTCAAAATAACTCTCTCGATACTAAATAACTATTGTTTTATAAGTTTTTTGGCCAAATTTGTTTAGTAAACGCATCGAGATAGAGTTATTCGCGAAGCTGGTGTTAAAAACCTTCCAGGCGGTACCAAAATCCGGGTCGTTAATTGTGTTATACAAATGTTTCGTGGTGTTATCCTAAAGCATCGAAACGTCAAATTGTTTTTAAACTTGTTTTGCGCGTATTTTTGTTATAAATAGCATTAAGAAAATTTGTTATTAAGATTAAGAAGTGTTAAATATCATTTGTATACCAATAAATTGCATGTGAAGTGTTTAAAATCTAAGTGGCTTGTGATACTAAGGTTAGTTTCGGTTCCCGCTTTTACCATATTTTGAGGTCTCGCCCCCGTTTGCAGGCTCCGGTTCGGTGAGTAATAGTAAGTAAGTTTCCTACTAAAAGACGTCCAAATATTTCTTTTCATTATGGTATAAAAGAATATAAAAACTATGTTTACAAAATGACAACACAAAATTTGTTATTGCTAAAGGTAATCACTCATTGCTATGTTGTTGCTGTATTTGTGTTGTTTTAACCAATAATAAGACAAACTTTCATAGCTACATGCATCTAGTTTTAGTGAACATCAGTTAATATTTTTCAATTATTGAAAGCAAATATGACTTTTAAAGTACAAACATATCATGTAACAATGTTTGAACAGCAAATCAGTTGCTATTGTATTATATTACAGATATAAAATGCTTGGGTTGGGTTATTTACTCATTTTATTATATGTGGCAGGTTCGATTCCTGTAAAATGATATGATGCTTTTATAAAAATTGTATATACATATAATTTCACACTTGAATACTCATTTCAATGTAGAATAGCTAATAAAACACAAATAAGTTTCCGTTACTCTACCTAACTGTCAATAATTATTTAAATCACCCTGAACTATTTCAGACAAGTATTATATGTTTGTTTGTCTAGTTATACATGATATCTGATTTCAACCTAGACATTAGTATGTAAGAGGTATAAGAGACTTCTGTATGAGAAAATCTATTAAAAATGAAGTATTTTTAACACAATCAATAACTATTGTGCGAGTTTATTGTTTTATTTTGTACTATACGATATAATCGAGGTAAAAAAACTACTGAACTGAAACAATATAAGTGGAATTTAATATTGAAAATTAGTTGCAACAATTATAAGAATAATCACATGATTTTAAAGTGATATTTCATCAAAATCATAACTGAAATGGATTTAACAGATTTTTAAAGAACTATGTTGCATTTTCGTTGAAATTATCTTTTTTACTATATATCTAGCTGATCTTGGACTTATACATCAATAAGTAAATTCGTACATTGATTATCTGTGAATATTAATACGATAGTATGACTAGTAGAAAAAGTTTTATGTCAATATAATTTTTTATCATACAGCGACAATAACGATTTAGCTCAAATTTTACTTCATGATAGCATTGAGTGATTGCTTCAATAGTTTGGATGTCTTTCTTGTGATTTATTCTTCCTCGAACAATCATGGTGCCATTATCTTATCGGATATAAAACTTTTCTTCGGTTTTTTATGAATAATTCAAAAATGTTTTTCATTTTATTTGTTGATATTTTGATAATAAAATTATGTATTCCGTCTATTCATTAAATAAAGTTTACCCCAAAAGAATATTGAAATAAAGTTATGCGGGATGGTCGAATTCATTATTTACCTGCCCTTATCCTTTATATCCTTCTAAAATTTTTTTTTACAAATAACAAATTTGTACGTCAAAGCTATTGTGTTCCTTAATTTCTAAGAGGACTACTATAAAATATAATACTTTGACAGTACAAATTGAAAATAAATAAAGCGTTCGAAACAAAATATGTGTTTTATTAGGTAACAGGACTTTAATGTTGTGGTTTTTCTCATCAGTGCCAGCGCAGTTTATACCAGGACGGACGGGGGCCGGTTTACTTTTACTTAACGGTTTTACATTTTATGTGAAAAACCACCAAGCTCATGGGAAGAAGCAGTGGTACTGTTCCTCTAGAGATGTTCATGGTTGTCGTGCTGATGTCATCACTTATAAAGGACTCGACGGGCGTGATTACATCTCAATATTCCGTGGAAGGCATATACATGAACCACCACGGCTAAGACAATGCCATGACGGCAGATTCATAAGGGAAAAGGATGTTTACAGACAATCACCAAAATGATCATCTTTATATATGTTTATATAAATGTTGTTTTGTATATTTTTTTAAGTTTGTTTAATCATGTGATGTAATTTTAAATGTACTTAATTAGTTTTATACAGATGTGTCTTTTGTAAGAGTGTTTCTATTTCAAGGGACCTGTTGATAGATGGGATAAAAAGAAATTTTGACCATATTTTAGAATACAGTATTCATATGTAAATCTTTTATTTTACTGTTTTTTCGAGGTATTAAAGTTAAATTTTAGAGATTTTACTTTTTTTTTTAATTATTTTCTTTACCTCCTACCCTCGTTATTGTGCTTTTAATGAATGCTAGTTCTTTTCAGGTATTTACTATCTGCCATCGCATAGAACTGGGAGTATGGTTCTTATATTCAAGGACAATAAGTATTGGATAAACAACAGGTATCAGAACACCATAAACTGGACGTGCAGAGATCGCAAACGCCTCGGTTGCAACAGCTGTGTGCAGACAACTGTTGAGGGCCGCTACATAAAACACAAGGGCTTTCACAATCACGAGGATAATTACACGAAATATAACTTCAATGATTAACGTGGAATTTTTTTTTAAGACTTGACAAATATTCATGTAGCGTTTTAGGTATAGAAAACTATTTAAAATTAAATATAGTAATAGTTTTATGGCCAAAAAAATTAATGGCACTAATCGTATTTTCTTTTTTGTTCTGTTAGTATTGCTTCGTGACCATAGTTCTTTTTTTAAATTTTAAGTCACATTTAACTTGCCAGTATTAGTCCTCCTGTTTAAATGATTTTACTTATAATATAATACTCATATAAATTAGTTTATATTTTAAGGTAAATGAAAGTAATGTATTTTAGTTATTAATTACCATCTATTATAATTTAATCATGTAGAAACGAATATTATAATTAATAATTAATTCAATCGTATTAAACACACTGAAATTATTTGCGGTAGCTCATTGTATGTCATATAACAATATTTGTGCCAAAATAGAAGTCAAGCAACGGATTTACTTGCCTGATTTTTGCACTAAAAACATAGACGCATTGATGAAACTGTTGCGGTATTTTGACAACAGATGGCGCTATCCTTAAAATATTAATAATCTTACTAGACCTTAATAATTTCATTACGTATGTGTTTTATCATAAAATACCTTAGCATCTGAAGTTAATGGCAGTCTATTTTTAAATAGACAACAATTATTAAATATATTTAATACGTTGTGATCAAAATATATCAACTAGTTTTTAAGCATTCCTCTAAAATTGTATTTAGTTATTATTATTTATCTCAACAAGAGCTAAGCTTTGTCATTCCCATGTTGCTCAATGTAATCTTGACTTAGATAATAGACTTGTATTACCTACGTATGAATCCTAGTCAAACGACTATTTAAAATTTATTGTGCCAAATTGTATGTACTTAATTTAATTTTTTTTTTATATACGTGTTAATATAGACACTTCTTCAATACATTATAGTTATTTATATTGGATTTTATGCTTATTTTAATTTAAATATAAAAATATCCCTCTAAATAATCTGAAATAAATACATATACTATTTATTGCAAAATGTGAGGTTTGAGGTGCATTAAAACTTTTTGCATGATCATTGAAATACTTAATATAAATATAAATTGATTAATGAAAATAAAATTTAAATGTTGGTAACACTGTAGATTATTTCAGTTCTAATGGTCAAGGGGCGTACGGGGAAAGATTTGCTCATGCTCAATGGTTATACATATTACCAACATAAGCTGCTGAAAGATGGGTACAGATGGAGCTGTACACAAATGGGATCGAGGTCCTGTAGGGGATTCCTGCATGTGACGAATGATATGCTGGTTATAAGGGCCCAAACCGATCACACCCATCCACCATCCACTTACTTCTTGGAGAACAGGAAAAGGCAGAAAAAAGATGTATGTATAGAACACTTTATTTAGTTCTAACATTTAGCCTGTCAAAAAAAACAACTCTCACATTAATTTTTTTTTTTTTAAAGATATTTGATATGTATGGTATTTGTTAGAATGATACTTATGCTGAAGTTTATTTCAGACGAAGAGAAGTGCGTCAGAGAAATTTGTCACCGGAATTTCATTGAGAATAGCCAATATACAGGGACGTGTTGGATTCTGATAGTGTGTTGGTCTATAAATGCCATGCCGTTTTCATAAATTATACCTGTACTTAAACATATAAATTTATAATCATAGATTTTATTAAAAATTGTAAAAAAATTTAAAATTCATATAAATATATTTTGTAATTGTAACTTGTACTTATTTACCCTGTTGTATGATCCGTTATTTTTAATGTAGTATAGTGTATACGGAAGCCAGATGTGACGAACCATTTTTGTCGATTCGTCACTTGCATGACCAAAAACCAGTGATATGTTCTACTCAAATTCTAAAAATATGACGGTAATTGTCCACAGTTGAGTTTTACCTCCGTCCGAATGGCCGTATCAACCTACGTTTGAATAATTTCACGTTCTACAAACACTTGAAAGCCAGAAGTAATGCCCATCGCTGGAGCTGCACCGCCTATGGTTCCAAATGGAAATGCAAAGCCCATCTCATTATCACGGACAAACTGGAAGTTCTCAAAGCCAATGTTTCGCACAGTCATCCGCCGAGCGTGAAGAAAGACACCCGTACCCCTAACAATCCGAGCTATCGTCTATGGAATGGTACAGGAAATAAGGAAAACACACGGCAAGCCCCCCACCTTCCCGAGCCCCCCTCCCTAACCCCCCTCCACGATTATTTGATCGCCCACAGTGTTTTTAATAATTTTTAAATGTGTTTTTATTGCATTTTATTGCAGCTATTACTTGGTGTGTATCTAAAACAGTTTAACGCATTTCGCTTTATATTGTACCTTTAGTTTTTAATTTCTAATAATCGCATATCCTAGTTAAGATATATCATAATCGAAGGATCACAACGATAATTTAATGTCTCTTATGCTATTTTTATCATTCATATTATTTTAGACTAAAGACTGTATCCAAATATCGTGGTATAAGTTTTATACTCTATTGTTAGTGTCGTAAGTATTAGGCGATGGATCTGTCAAGTGAACAGCATCACAAAATATTACCAATGTTTCCAAAAAAAAAAACCTTTTTTGGAGGAAGTGCCTTTTTGTATTGGTATGCAGGCTGTGGCGGTGATCATTTTAATTATCTAGCTTATAGGTTATTTTTTTATAAACAGCGATAGTCGGTAGCCCCTCTCGATAGAGTAGGCGCTATCATCATATACGTAACGAAAGTCGTAATCAATTTCGATTCCTGACATAAAAATCCAATCTTCCTCGATACCCAAAAAGGCTAAGCATAAGTAAAGCGTTTAAAGTATTGTATAAGATGTCCTTTGGCGTTATCTCCGTATGATGCGACCCTCTATCGTGTCTGTGCCGCTACACCGTAAAATTATATTTACGTGTCAAGTATTAAGTATTGTGATACAGTAACATTAATGTATTAAGACTGTGTGCTTATGTGATAATTGCGTATGTCAATGTAAAAAGATCTCGTATTATTTTTACAGGTTTTAATTCATGCATTTATCTGATTGACTATTTTTTTATGATTGTCTGACTAACAGTGCTTCGTCTGTATATATATACTATTATTTTTTTTGCATTTATAGGCATTTAATAAAGTATTTTACACAAAATCGATGTTTCCATCTCACAGTCTGTTCAGATCGAATTAATTATTTAAATTGAGAATATAATATTAAATTTTAGCCTCTTTTATTTAAAACTTTGTAAAGATTCACAAACTACACAGTATAAGAAAATTAGGAAGAGACTATGTTCTCTTTGAAAAGGACTAACGACTTTCACTCTTATTTTGAACTTTAACAGAATTCTAAATTATTTCTATTATTGTAACTAAGAGTCTAGGAGCCCAACTCAGTGGTGTTGTGCTAAATTTTTTTTTTACCAGAACGCGTATATATAATTATATGGACAGGGCCGATTTTGGGTAGGTGGTCGCTCTGTGCGGTCTAATGTCCCAAATTTAGCGACGGGGGTGATTTTCTTCTAATGTTTATTATAAATAAAGTTTAATACCCTTTGAACTGATTCAAAAACCGGTTCACGAATTTATTTCGGTTCGGTTCGACTTCCGGTTCAGCAGAAAAAACCCGTTCTGGACTACGGTTCATCGTTCGGAATAACAAGCCGGTTCATTCCGGTTCGGGTTCGGTTTAAACCCTTATTTATAATAATATATACGAAAATTCGTCCAAAATTAGAAAAAAATACTACAATTCTTTTTTCAATACGTCAGCCAATTCTCGTTATTATAAATGATTTTTAATTCCGGATCGCGTTCCTATCCAAAAAGCAAGTACCGAAACGACGTTCCGGAGTGTTCCAGCTCGACAACACCACTGGTGCAACTGTACCTGGAGCTCGAAATTCTGTACAAAACCCAGGTATCGTTACTTTTCCTTATTAAATAAAAAATTATCTTCAGAATAACTTTGTTACTGAAGACCAACATTATTCGAGACAATTACCATCAATTTGGTCTGCTTGAATTATCGCTGGATAGCATAGAAAATATGGACTTTAAATTACTTGGTGACATCCGTATTGTTTTCACATAATATTATATATTCCAGGAACTCTGATTAAGTATACTAATGGAAGACAGCTGTACCTACTTCAAGGTTACACCTTCAAAAGGAATTCCGTTATACGGAAAGGAACAGCCACCAGGTGGATTTGTTCGCAGCACCACAAATGTCCAGTTTACGTACATTTGGATAAAGAGTTCAGGGTCATTCACCTGCCCCCACTATGTCATACACATGAACCCCCTAAATTATTAAGGGTTAAAACTGGTGAATATGTAAGATTGTAGAATACGATCAGATCCTAATATTGTCAGGAGAAATTTATATCGCAATATATGTCTTCGTAAGAGAACTGCGCAGTATATTTTGATATGTCAAAAAAAAAAGATCACATGTCTACATATGTACATGGAGAGATGTTCATAAATTGAAATGGTTTTATGCGGACGTGGATTTTACGTACGTTTACGTTTGTATAGGTTCATATATTATATATAAATGATATTGCCACATAAATCATGTTTCATTTATTAGTGTATGTCAGTATTTGCCATGTATAAAACAAAATTTTGTTTCACCAGGAACGCTTATACAATTTGCAAACGGTCGTTCACGGTATCTTCTCAATAACTATACATTCGGTAAGCACAGTGCTATCAAACGGGGTACCAGATGGGTTTGCACGCAACACGTGACATGTCCGAGCTACATTCATCTTGATAATCTTCTTAATGTCATCTTCATATCATCCAAAAACCACAACCACGAGCCGCCGAAATTACGAAAGATTAGAAATGGGAAATATGTCAAGTTGTAGCCCTTCTTATACTATTTTGTTACTAATAAGATTGTAATAATAAAACTCTCTTTGCCTATATCGAAAAAATCTTATTTTAATTAGTTTCACAGTAATGTTTTGATGTTTATCAGCAAATATTTTTTAAAATTAAGGTTGATAATACTTAAATTAAATCATAGTCCATCAAGAGATGGTTCTTATGAATGGCGTTTCTATAAGATGTTTGAAGCATATATTAGTTTGCTCAGCGTTATTGTATTAAGAAAATTTATACCAAAAAAAAAAACTACCCACCTTAGATTTAGTTAAATTTTTTGATATAAAAGGGATTTTTTTTAGTTTATTAAAAAAAATCTAAACTATTATGATTATAAAGTGTTTGATAAAACTATATTAACTTGCAAATTTATATAATTATTGTAAAATTTAAAGGATTATTAATAAATGTATACGTACCTACCTACATAAATTCCATGACTCATGAAGAAGACGGTTCCGTGTAGAGATGATTACCACAAACACTATATTATTTTTGTCAAATAACCGAAATAGTTGCTTTACAATTAATATACAAAGGCTTATATTAAGCGAGAGGTTTCGCCTAACGTGTCAGATCAGATCATGTTTTATTTTAAACCACAGAGTAAAGATTATGATAGATTATATGTTTATGCAACAATCAAGTTACTGAAATTATAAGGTCCAAAGTAAGAGTAAGTTGGGTATACTTAAAACTTACAGTACAATAATTGTACAATAAACAGTGAGTATATAAAATCTTCCTTACTTTTAATATTTAATTAGTAGTATTGATAAGTTTTAGAACAAAGTAGAAAAATACTTATCATTGTAAAGAGAGAAAAAATCATGCAATGGGTAAAATCAGGTATATTTATTATTTGGTATGTATATATATATATCAAACACAGTAAAATTCGTAGGACTGCGACACAATAAGGATTCCATGACAGTAAAATGTTGAATGTCTTCATAAAAGCTCTAAATCTTGGACAAAAACTTCGAGATCATTATAATGTCATGCAATGTCAAACTAATTCCGTCGTATTAGCCATATTCAGATATCCTTATTTTCCTATTTAAAATAATTATATAAAAAAATATCAATGATCTAATTAAAAATCGTTTATAATCTTTAAGCTTAATAAAATCGTTAATTGAGACTGTCGCAAGTCGGCGAACGATAGCGAAAAAGATTTTTAGAAAAATATATAATATCACCATTGAGTATATAATATGATTAACACAAACGTGATATTATTAATATAGTTAATGTAACTAATAAAAAAGAAAAGAAAAATATTCTTTGTCTCGCACTTAAAGTAGGTAAATATCAGTGTACTGATACCTTGACCTTTGTGTGACTTTCTATAAACAAGTTAACACGAACAGTTCTACTGAACATTTTACTCAAAAGAAGATGAGAACATAGGTGCTTCAGTTAGAAACAGAAGCTTAACGTAATAAGGCTGGAAAGAAATTAATTCTTAATTTAAACAAACTAAAACGAACTTCCTCTTAATCAGAAATCATAATTGAATCTAGCGATTTCCAAATCTAATGATGTTTTCATCACAGGGCTGCGTGAATTTGACAACGGTAGGAAGAGGTACTGCCTAGGTGGGTACACCTTCTATAAGCACAAGCCCATACTGCGAGGGGATGCCAGTCGTTGGCTGTGCACCAGGCGGCAATGCCCTGTGTATTTACACCTGGATAGCGATCTGAACCTTCTTTACCGACCTTCCAGAGAACATCCGCATCCGCCCGTTTGTATTTACAGGAACGCAAGCGGTACTTACACCAAAATTAAATACTAAGGCTTATTTTTCTGACACTCTTCCCTAATTAACCTTCCTCACTGATTATTTTGTTATTGTTGCACTATTCATGAGATGAGTACAATATTTTCTTGATAACGTACTCATTAGGATGCTTTTTTATAAGAACTGTGCTGTTCTAAATATTTCTCTGTAATAAAATAAAGCTATTTAAATTTTATTGTATATGAAGGGTCAAGTATTTCGCATTAAACTTTGGTGGGTTAGTTTAAGAGGACCGTCTGTGTGTCAGCATCTGTCAATATAAATATTCTAGTCCATGATCTTTTAAAAGCTTTGGTGGTCAATGTTGTGATATTTGATATAGATCAATGTTAGTTTTCCTTATCTAAGTATAAAATAAATGTATTATGTGTTACAAAGATTTTATTTAAAGATGTTATGGCAACTTTGAAGGTGAATATTTAGTTTATGTTGACCGTGAACTTACTATCAGTTTTGGATTGGAAAACTAGGTACAACTGTTTTCCAGATTTTTTTTTAATGAAACTTCTTCTGTTACTTGCAACAAAGTTTTTTTATACGTTTAACGCTGCCATGGAGGGGTTATGAAAGCATTGTTGTGTTAAACGTTCAACGGTCCTGGAAGAGGAGATAAAAAGAGATAGAGCGAGAGGAAACGTGTGATGCTCGAAAGCATGCGTATACTCTACCTGTTACAGACCAGCGCGTGCGTTAGCAACAAGTAGCGTCCAATTTTCCATCGGAAGAAAGAGAAAGAAAGGTACACAAATGTAGAAAATAGGAGAGAAAGAGAGTGAGTCGGTAGATTCTAAGCACATGTGAATAGTAATCTTGCTAAGCCAATATGTAAACAGTGTGAGGGTCGTGAAAGTAGCTAAAATACGTACTTGTTTGTTCTATAACACAATAGGGCAGTATTTTTTTTCAAATTTAGTGGTAGAGAATTGTAAAAAATGCGACGGATTTAAAGTTATGTCAAGGTACGTCTCTTGTGAATATTAATTGATTGTTGGGTTTTCTCTTTTGAAATTACATTGTGACGTATTCACATACATTATTGATACAATTATATTTTCCAGGGCGTGTCGATGAGGCAACCACAAGCACTTCCACTGGTTTAAGAGGTCCAAGACGGAAAACTGCACAATATTACCGTGATTACAGAGCACGGAAGCGAGCGGAGCAGGAAAAAGAGTTGTTGTATAGAACAAGTGATCCTTCTACGACCGCTAATTCTTTTAGGAGGACGAGGAAAACAAACGCAGAATACCAGAGAGAGTACCGAGCACGACAAAAAGCCAAACGCAACAATATGCTCATTGATTCACTAGCTGTACTTCCATCAACTTCGACGGGGGGATTGACTAGCACTCATCAATCAACTATAGTAGACCAACTAACAACTACTGGACTAGTACTGGGGTTATAGTAGGCCAACTAACAAACAACCCAACAACCAAAGGGGAACTACCATTGATGCAGTTTTTGCAAAAAATCCGAAAAAATAGAACTTAAATATTTCGTATCTCACTTTAGTTATCACAGACCCATTGTAAATGTTATTTGAATTTCTCAAATCGAACATGATCATTAAAAAATGCGATCAATTGTGAATAGCAAGCAATGTTAATAAAGTTTGTCTTAAGAAAATAAATTAATTAAAAATCGATTCTTACGCTTTGCTATTTTTATTTCCACATTACGACGTTTCACTTCTTTAGTGCAGAGAGACTCCACGCACTATTTTTTTGTATAATTAAGTTGACAGTAACATATGTGAGGATTTATAAACGAACAACTTTATAGTCTATGTTCAGACTGACGATGCAAATTCCTGTTATACACAGGGTAACATTTTTGAAACCAATTACGTAGTATAAGAGTATGGATATATTTACTATCAGAGCAATCATGTCTTTTTAAGGGCCCATAATATTTTAATGGGACTCAAACTTGTAAGTTTCTTTTATACCTACAGAGTATGTATCAAGCGTAGATCCTTTCCGAACCCCATGGAATGGGAAAGTCGCGGGCAACAGCTAGTTTTCGTTGTATATTAGTCAGTTCACCTTATTTTTTATATAAATTCTAAATACCTGAAGACTGGATCAATTATTGAAACTATAGTTTGAAAAGTAACGTTCTTAAGAATCATTATTCCTTATATTTACTTATTTTTATATTAAGTATTATTTGTGCTTGAAAATTTATAGAACCAAATCACATTCTCATCTCACGGTTTTTTTTTTGTCATCACATGACAATAAATTCAAAGTTGTTCTTAAAAACCTTAATTATTGTAATTAATATAACGCGCTTAACTATATTTCCTCAACCTATATAATTTATAATGTGACTTTTTCCTTTATTTTATCACTTTAAATTCAATAATTAACGTTATCCATAGGTCTTATAGAGTTCGGTAACGGAAGAACCAGATATTACCTGAACGGCTACACATATTATAAGATCGGCTACATTCATAAAGGTATCGCTATGAGATGGCAGTGCACACGGCGGGCTTGTCCAGTCTATATTCATCTGGATGAAGAGATGAACCTCATCCATCCACCATCAAGGGAGCACCGCCATCCAACCATCCGACTGCACAGAACAGCCGTTGGAACCTACGTCAAAATATAGCACGATGTTCTAATAAATGACAGTTTTATTAACCCTACCTACTTCCAAAGCAATATCGATATCTTTAGGGACGGATTTCGTAAGAAAACGTTTATAAAGGAGAGATTTTTTTTTGTAGTAGGAAAAATCTATCGATAAAATAGAGCATGGATAAAATATCGACATTGATATTATCTTTTCCAGTGAACATATTTATGACGACACGTGGGAAGGAGCGTTTAATTTATCGCAACTTTACATATTACAAGCAAAGCAGAACTCGTAATGGGTTCAGATGGGGATGCACCAAAAATAGATGGCACAGATGCAAAGCCTATCTTCATTTGTCAGATGATCTCATAATAGTTAGAAGTAACATGCAACACACGCATCCAGCTTTCGTAATAGAGAGAAAACACGAATAAAATTAATTTATCATCATAGATGGAAGATATTTTTAATGGCATAGATTATATCACCCGTTTTGTTGAAGAGGTTGTGAGGTTGTTACCTTTTTGGTGCTATATTCGTGTGTTGTTGGCTGTATAGGTTGATTGTCGTGATTTATGAGATCATTATTTAAATAGATAGCACTTTTTTGAAATGTAAGTTTTTATAGTCATAGAAATTTTGTTATAGTCAAAATCAAGTAGTTTTTGATAGAAATCCCATGACATAACTCTAGTCCATGTAGCTTTCACGTATTTTTCAGATAAATTTTAACAACAGGGGTTAACTAAAAGTAATGATAAAATTAATATCATTTAAGTTACTCTACCTACTGTTCCTTATCATAACTTAATATAATTGCATCTTTCTTATTGATCTCGAAGTAAATATGTCCGAATGTGTTATGAAAGTTTTTATACAATATATTAAGGACAATTTATACTAGAAACTATAAAGTTGAAGTACAAACTATTCATGGAAAAATTATCAACCACTGAGCCCTTCAAACACTTTTGGACTTTATTCTCTCCATCCATTTTTGATAAAATGAAAAACAAGGACAAATACTCTCGCCAGTAGAACGCTTCCAAAGAAAGTTAATTATTTTAAAAAGACCTAGTCAATTATGATTTAGATTTTCTGTGATTTTTTTTTACATTTATAAATAGAATAACATGTACCATGTATTGAATGTTATTGTTGATAGTGAGTAGCTTTAGGATAATATTTAATTTGATTAAATATATTTTGTTACCTTTTAAGACATTCCATTAGAGATTTTTAAGTTTGTTTCATACTTTTTGTATTCAGTCCTGATATATAACTTCTATATATTGATATCCTTGAATTATATGTTATGTATTTATAATTAAAAGCAATGAAAAATTCAATTATATCATTCTAATAACATCACAGCGCCATATTGTTTATAAATACATTTTTTTTTCATATTTATAACAGCATCGTAAAAGTAACATGCTAAATTACGTCAGTCACTCCTGTTCATATTTAGTTCTTACTATTAACACAAATAAATATAAAAAATACATACCTAATATCATATAAATATAGTATATATACATGATATTCCCTTATTAATTTCTCAATACAATCATACGTGTCAAGTGCACACATGTAAAGCTCATGGTTTTCTAGCGACATACATCACCCCATCCAAACTTCACTTCTGCGAGGAGTACACCTACTTTAGGAGCGGCTTCTTCCGTCACAAGGGCTGGAGGTTCTGGAGGTACAGGTGTTCCTGTTCCGACAGCAAGCAATGCGAGGCTCACGTGTACATACACAAAGACGACATCATCATAACCGATAGCCAGCACAATCATCATCCTCTAGTTTATTGGAAGACAAAAAAAGGTCTCTATCTGGAAGTGTAATAAATATATAGTTAACACAATTGAAAGATTTGAATCAATAACGTTATAGTAATGCTATATAATACTATAGTTAATAATTTTCGTAAAAATATTTGTGTAACACGCAGTTGAAATTTGAGTTATCCTTATTCTGTTTTTTTTTTTCTAAGAGATGCTTGAAGTACAAATGTTTCTAAGTCATTTAGTCATTAGCAATGAATGTTGTCTTATTGATCGAGTAACTTAAGAAAAGTATTTTTTTTCTTTTTGTAATAATCGTAACTATATAAAGCTGTATTTGTTGGTAATATTTTGTAATATGTAATAAAAATGTGTAAAAAAGCTGTCTTAATTAAATAAACCAAGTTTTATGTTATTTAAGTTCAATTATCGTCCAGATCAAATCAATGCTAACACAATGATAATTTCCAGCCAAGTTCATACAACTAGCCTCCGGAAGTAAGTTGCTATTATACAAGAAGTATACGTTTTCTCGCAGCGGCAAAACAAGAGGAGGTGGCTCCAGATTCACCTGCTCCAGCTCGAACAGCAAGAAGTGCAAGGCTCACATCCACGTCAACAAAGACAACGTGATCACACTCGCCGCGGCAGAACATACGCACGAACCCTTGAAATATATGGACACCAAGGAAGGCTATGTGCGAATAAATCCCAAGTACCCATACCATTATAACGTCCAGGCGGAAATCTTTGCTGACGATTAATAAAATATATATATGTATATAATATCAATTTAAAATATATTTTAAAAAAACTCTTCCTCTATTGCTTAAAACATTAGCTTCTATAAGAAAATATAAGGAATTATTTATTGTTTATAGATTAGTTATTTAGTGTATAGATTTAATATATGTATATCAAAAATATTATTGTTTTTTAACATTGATGTTAAGATCTAATAGACGTGTTAGTGACTAAAGTGATACGTGTTCCCGCTTATTAAATGTATACGCGAATACAGAATATTTATAGGGTAGTTGTAGAATAACATAATCGTTATTATTTTAACTTAAATATATTATCTTCTATTAAAGTAAATAGATATTTATTTAGTTAAATTGTAGACCAGATGAATACTTTTAATTTAAATAATACTTGGATATTTTAATATGAGTTATAATATAATGATTGTGCACAGACACATTGCAGTCCTCACAGATTAATGTGTACTCGCCTTAATACACGATGTACTGTAAAGCAGATATAATAATTTATAACATACATGAATGTCGTTATTGCATCAAATATATTTCTGCTTCATCCGGACTTGTTTGAATTCATATCCAATCTATATTCATCATCAGTTACAGCCGTTTGGTGAAGGTTTGATTACTCATTGCCTGGATAGTGGTTGACTAACCTTATGCATATACATACAGAGGGTGTACAATATTCCATTAATAAATTTTCGTATTTGGTGTGACGATGATGACTCTTATATATACACTTACATATATATATTGTTTGTACCTATTAATTAAATTTTAATGATTTTTATATCGTATCAAAATACTCGAACTAATTTAATTTATATTCAACAATTTATCTTAAATTTTAATTATATTTTTTGTTGTGTTTTAGCAATTTTAAGCCTTAATGATTATTAAATTTAATGTAGTTTCGTCGACTATTGCCTGAACTGTTTTACTTTGTCATTGATATGTTTTATCCGACATAACATACGTTTTATAAAATTTTAGGTCAATTCGTGGAGACGATAGACGGTTCACAGTTCTTTCTACTAGAAGGTTATACTTTCAGCAGAAATAGTACATTCTTAAATGGGACCGTCAGGTACGCATGTCGTAAACGTCTGTCGAAGAAATGTCGAGCGTTCGTAACGATATCAAAGGACAGAGTTATTATGAAAGTCAGAAACGATCACAACCATGAACCCCCAGGATATGCCTTCTCGAAGACCGGCCATTTTGTGAAGATTTGATTCGAAATGACACTCTTAGAACCGTTTAAAAAAATCTCATGAATGGAATTTTAAAGGTGTTTATTTTGTTACCTTGCTTTCAGATGTATCTTTGTTTTCAAATACAAAGAAGATATGGTAACGTCTTCGGATATAAGAGAATAAGTTTGAATTTGATAACGGTTTAAGTTCATTTAAAACTATGCCAGCCATTTTGTGAACGTGAAAAAAGTATTAAAAAAATTTTAGTTTTAGTCATTTCTCATTACACGTTATCTCTCAGTGAAAATCACCGTTTCAGATTTTAACACGAAAGCGAATAGGCAGACAAAAAAATATTTTGGTAAAGAAACAAAAAAAAGTAATTTTATTTATTTGTACATATGATATGATAAATATTTAATATATTCAAAATGAAGTCAGGGCGATTAAAAACATTGTGAATAGAATTAAATAGATAGTTGATAAATATATTATATTTAAAGAAAGTTAAAATAAATCAACCTTGGTGTTAATGTACGTTTGTTAATCACTCCTTATATTTAAGTTCGTATCGTCACACACCAGCGTTTACTATTTTTCATTCAACAACCTACGTGATACTATACAATTATATAAGGTGGCAACGGGAGGTTCCAGGAAAACTTCGAAACTAACTTATATGTATAGTCTATCGGTAGCAAGGGCGCAAAAAGAAATAACCACGAACCAACGATCAATAGGTTTTGTGAGAGAAGGCACTAGGGCTACAAAATGAAACGTCAAGCCTTACTCTATTATTAAAGCGGCTTCGGATTGGACTTTAATGATGGACACGTATGAGGAGCAATATAAGATCCCAGAGGATATTTTTGCGTCGGCCTCCAGATAGGACATATTTTTAAATTCGCGTATTTTAAAGCGCGTTGTACTAAAAGAGCTCACGGTTCCTTGGGAAACTAACATCCCCAAAGACCATGCCATCAAGGTCAATAAGTATTACGAGCTCACTAACGAAATCACTAAGAATATGTTCGTTGTAAATTTGTACGCGGTAGAAGTGGGAGCGAGAGGTATAACAGCCAAATCTCTGTACACTTGCTAAAAGACTTAGGCCTGCCAAGAACTAACATCAATTCATTTTTGGAACGTGCGTCGAAGGCAGCCCTAGCAGGTTCGTTTCATATTTAGTTAGGTAGAGAGAGGAGCTTGGACAGTGGCAGTGAGCGTTTAACGCGCGTTAGATAGGGGCCCCTTAAACCTACACCTAGATCGCAAGTCGCAGGCAATGTTGAAGCTCCTCTCCCTGCAACGCGATGGACCCGGCATCCCCACGGTGAATCCATGGAATGCTGAGAGGTTTCGTCTCATAATAAAAATTACATATTAAAACTTATAACCTAAACCTAAGACTACATGATTGCCCCGATGTTAGACTAGCAATACCATTCCATTGCTTGTGCGGTATCAGGAATCTTCTGGTTCACACGGCTTGGTGTTCATTCCGCGGAGTCAGCAACGTCACTCGTAATATGAAATTTTATCCATACAACGATGTTGCCCCGGCGATGTTCATTTATTTTATAATATGTTGCGCGTACGTAACAAAACTGTGAGAAGATCTATGAATAAAAAACTCTTAATCGCATGTATTTTGAGGGTGCCAAATAGATTTGTTTTAAACTTTTTAGACCGTTCAAGAACGGCCACTATACACAAGGACGTTAAGTGTCATTTTTATGGAGCACCTTTAGCTTTTCTCATTGTAATTTTATGTTCATATTAAGAATTATTTCTCCTATGTTTCTTCTTGAGCTGTTTTTTTTAATGATACTCATACAAATGAAATGGAAATCTGAAATAACTATGTAATTTCTTCTCCTTAGTTAAAATGATTCAGCTTACATCTGGAAAGCGTCTTATGATGATAAATGGTTATACGTTTCATCGTACTGGAGTCAAGAGCAAATCAGGTGTGCGATGGCAGTGCTCTGGTAAAAATAGGGGTTGCAACGCCAACTATTGCGTCAACGAAGAAAACGGTCAAATTCTGGAAGTGACAGCAAACCATTGTCATGAACCGCCTCAGTACAGAGAAATCAATGGATTGCATTATAAAATTTAACTCTTTGACAATATTTTATTATAATGTTACCAGGATTTATTAATTGTTATAAAATTACATACATATATATGTATGTATATATATATTGGTTTTTATTTTGAAATTTACAGCAGTGCATATTGCTATACTTGTGTGAGTAGGAAATGAGATAAGACATTGAATGACGCTATTAAAGTATGGCTTGAAAGAAACTTGTAATCTATGTATATTTGTATCTCTATCACAGACGCGTGCTTCATAACACTGATAAATGGGTCGGTGTTAGTTATGATCGATGACTATTCCTACCACAAAATAGCCGGAGTTAAGTACGGTGGCGGCATCAGGTGGCAGTGTTCATCCAGAAAGAGGACCAAGTGCAAAGCTTTCGTGATTCTCTCCGACAACGACGAGACCCTTTATCGTGTACACGGATATCACAATCATGATCCACCAGTTTACAAACAAGCTGGACGATTTTATATAAGAATTTGATGATTGAAATTTAAATTACATTTCTTTTTATTACTTTCGTGTTATAAAATATTTGCCATCCGATTTACAGTTCATTACTGTCCAGGGATTCCGCTAGGAGACATTTAAATTAATGATACTAAAGTGTTTGGGTTTTAGTCGCAAATGTTGTTACATAATTTACTTTTACATAAATTGATAGTGGTCAATGACCCCAAAATAAGATCAATAGACAGAAATCATCACCCTAACCCCACATCATAATGGTTGGTTGCACAAATAAGAACTATGTGTGAAATCGGAATACCATAATTTTGTTAAAATACAATACATTTAACTTTTTAACTACACTATATATTTGATAAATAAATTTACACAGCACTAAAAACTCATCAAAAAATATAGATTTAATATGAAGTGAGTTTGTCCCTCAAGTTATAACAGATTCAGCAATATTGTTGCCCTTTCGGATTATAGAAATGCGTTACTTAGACTGACAAGACATCGCAATTACTCGTTAGATTTTATGAAAAAACTAACACGACTTTACCTCAAATATAATTAATTCCACGCAACAAGACGTATACTATTTTAATATGTCACCATATATCCGACTTTTAACCTAATTTAACAGCCATGATTTAGACACCAGACGCATCACTCACTTAATTCATACCCACAGATGCAGAATTCATTCAGCTGACCAGCGGTGCGACACTTCTTGTAATTGACAGATATTCCTATCATAAGATCTCATCTTCGAAATACGGCGGTGGATTCCGTTGGCGATGTTCCTCAAAACAGAAGGAAAAGTGTAAGGCTTTTGCTGTCGTTTCCAAAGAAGACGACGCTATCCTCAGGGTATGCGGACAGCACAACCACAGTCCACCAATGTACAATCAGACACCGTCCGGTTTTATGAGGATTATACGCTAACTCGACTGTAGTGATAAAAAATGCTGATTTAGATCTGAAAGGAGTGAAGTTTTATAGGATATTAATTTTAATGTGCCATATCTTTGTCCAAATATTATTTATTTCCTAGTTAGTATTTTTTTTTTATCATAAAAAAATTATGACGCAGAAGGTATCGCTTTTTATTTAAATTAAACGATTTTCAAAGAAAGACTTATATGAATTATCACATTATTTTGTCCCATTATAATGCAGTTATAAATGAGATAAGTTAAAATTTTCAGACACTCATTTTATTAACTTGCCTAACGGGAAGGTACTTCTTATGGTGGATGGTTACACCTTCCACAAGGGGGGCGGACACATACGATGTTTCGGAGGGGTCAAGTGGCGTTGCTCTGCCTCCAAGAAGAGATGCAATGCCTACGTTGCAATATCTGATAATGATGAAGTGGTAATAAGATACAGCCTCAACCACAACGGTCATGAACGCCCCGTCTATAAAGTGGATAAAACTGGTGCCTATGTTAAAATTTCATAACTCGGATGTTATCCCCTCAGATATGTGATGATCAATTTTTTTTTTATATTCTTTTCATAACATAATGTAATAAATATCTAGATTTGTTATTGAGTATTATTTTATAGTTATAATTATATTAAAAAAAAAATAAACTCAAAGGGATTACAACTTTGTAACGATAGAATAGTGATGGAGTGTTTTGGATTTTAATTGAATTATATTTGAATTGATACATTCAAAAAGAGATAATATGTATAAATTGGAAATGAATTAAAAAAATTATTTACGAACAAAACCTGTTATGATTTTGCTTAAATCTTGCCAAAATATATATTACAATTCTTGTATAAATATATTCAAAGCAAGAAATATGTGTTTAAAGCTACCTGTTACTGGTTATATGCAGTCAGACTTTTTAGTTATGTTAAAATTAATTATTAACAACCGACAAAATCAAGAAAAATGTATTATAACTTATAATTTTTTTTTCATCGAAAATCAATCACTTTTTTTTATCGGGTAGTATGATCTCTAGGCCTACAAGCGTTTTTTTTTAAATCGACGTAGACGACGTTTTTTTTTATAATACAGAAATAATTCCTTTAAAAAACATGTCAGTACCATTTAAATGAAACTAATATTTTTCGGATTATTTTTAGTATTAAACCGAATAATATAAGTTCATTTAAATGAATACTCGCGAAAGTCTTAGATCCCATTATGTCAGTACCATTGTCTTTACAAAACATTAAAGTATAAACCATTTTATTAATATTATTATATAAGGTATCGTTTGAGACGAAAGTCATATATAAATCATACTATTTTAAATTCAATAAAATGTTTATAATACACTGGTCAACAATTTTGACCGAATTTTTATTTTCTAGATGTCAAGGAACTGACGTTAGTTACCAATTTCAACGGAGTGAAAATCTCTAGACGTCAACCAGGACGTTGCTCTTTCTGTTCCAGTGCAAAAAATCGAAAAACAAGATACAATTGTCGTAATTGTCAAATATATTTCTGCTTAGAGCACGCCACGATGATCTGTGAGAATTGTTATATTTCAAAATGCTTTTGAGTTGTAGTAAGCGTTCAGTTATTTTTTATAAGCAATGGTTTTATGCTGCGTATACTATTTTTTTTTATCGTTTTATTTGAAAAGACCGGCAACTGACACGAAAAAAGACCGGTAAAGTTTATTTCATCGTTTCGAACTCTCAGATACCTCGTCCCGCTTGCATTAAAGTAGAAACAAGTCCTGCTTCTGCTGAAGATTCATATTATCTCTTTGATTTTTGTAAAAAAATTGTTTTATAAAAAATATTACGATAAGTGCGTCAGTAAAATATCATGACATATGTATATTCATTCAAGAACGAGTGTGACATCAATCCATAAAAAAAAAAACATGAAAAAAATTATTTTATTTTTTTTATTTCTCGTTTTGCTATATCCTATTATTGTTATTTTATTGAAAACATTTTTTTTTAAATTTATTTCTATTCTTATTTTAATTTCTTTTTTAAAACGACATGAATGTTAACAGTTATTTGTCTCAACAGTTATGTAGATAGATAAGCTTTACAATATTTATTAACTTTAAAATTAAATGTCTAATTTAATTGCAGCTCGTCTGATAACTATGGAGACTGATCGCCAGTGCCTGGTATACCGTGGCTTCACGTTTTTCTTCCGTTATACCATCAAGACGGGTCAACGCTGGGTCTGCAGCAACTTCCCTCGCTGCAAATCATACCTCTGTGTCGACGATAAATTCTGCGTCATAGATTCCAAAACAAAACACAATCATTCACAAAAAAAACTATACTTATGTCCGAGTGGGAAATATATAAAAGTATAAACGATATACTATTACGACTACAGAACAATAAAGAATATTTTTTTCACTAAAAAATCATTCTTTTTTTTACCAATAAATTTTAGTTCAAACGTACATATAACGTTACAAATAGCAATTAGATTAGAAGTTCTCAAAAGTTAAAATTGTTTTTTTTTTTATTATCAATAAAGCTCACCTGATAACAATGTCTACTGGGAGAAAGTCTTTAGTGTATGGAGGATACACGTTCTTCTTGAGGAGTATACGACGCTCAGGACAGAGGTGGGTTTGCACCAACTTCCCAAGATGCAAGTCATATCTCTGCGTCAATGACTGGCTCTTCATACTCCACTGCAGGACAGATCACAACCACGCAAAGAAGAAGCTGCAAATGTGCGCTAACGGCACATATGTTAAGAGAAAAATTAAGTGAATCACAGTGTATTATACGATTACAAATATATATTATGTTTCAACATTTCTTATTACTTTTTATCCATATATCAATATTATTAGTTATTTTGATAGGCTTATGAAATAGCCTAACCTTTTAACAACTTTAACCTCAAGTAATGTATGTCAGTAACAATTTTATATAAAGTTAATGAGCGGCAACATGAATTTAAAACGATATTAAGAATTTTATGAAACGCAAATTATACTTTACAGATAGTTATATATATATATATATATATCTTAAATATCAAATACTTACAGCCCACATGATAACGACGGCGCACGGTAAGAACTGGCTGGTTTACGACGGTTACACTTTCTACTTCCGGTACAGGATGAGAGTGGGACAAAAATGGGTCTGCACCAACTTCCCGCGCTGCAAAGCCTTCCTTTGCGTTAACGACCATTATGACGTCATCGACTGTCTTATAGATCACTCTCATTTCAAACGCATACTACAACTATGCCCGGATGGTAAATATATCAAGACGCGGGTTAAATTAATTTAATTAAAAATTTATTTCCATAATAGGTATGTTGAATCTTTAAAATTTTATTCAATGTTCGTAAATCGATGTATATAAAACTATATATATATAAATATAAAATTATATCTCCTAGTATTCCTAGGATATAGTATAGGTAACATATTGCAATTTTATTTCAAAGGCTTAGCTTCTATCATTGTGGTTGTAGTTATTATGTACAAAACAAGGATCTCTAATGTGTTTGTTTCTTAGATGTAAGAAAATAGTCATTTATAATATAAAAGACTAAAAGTCTCATAGATATATTTTTATTTAGCATTGTCTCGCTGAAAGGTATGGTTATTTCAAAATATAAATTAAGTTAAATGTAAATTTAATTAACTTTTATATATGTTACGTATTTTAATAATATGAAAAAAATATAACTTTGTTAAAATTTACTGTAAGCAACTTATGGTCGCACTTATATAGATCGCTGTCTAATGTAATGGCGTCTTAAAGAACGCGCTTCTAAAATCTGTCTGAGCGTATACGTGGTTATAAAAAGACTAATTTTTTTAAAAATATAGACCAAATTTTAAATGGAATAGAAGTAATTATTCCGTTTTAAGTAAAATATTTTAGTATTTTAATATTTCACGCTCAATAAATTATTTATCTTAGTTGCAACATTAATAGTCAGTGATGTTACGTTATAAAATTTTATTCCTGAATATTAGTTGTTAGCAATGGTTACCAATGTTAAAATTTTATTATTAATTATAATATAGAAATGTAATTTTGTTTTCATTGATAATTTCGTTCTTTCAAGGGCACGGCAATAAGTTTCTATCCATTAGATAAGAAGCCTTGTAATGACCTTATTTCTTGAGCAGATGAATCAAGAACTAAATATTTTTTCATTCATATCAAAGCTTACATTATATGCCTTTATATTACAGTGCGTTTAATAAAAATATCGAACAAAAAACATTGTAGTTGGAACACGATGGGTATAGCTTTTTTTCCGGTACTCAGTGAAGATGGGTCAGACATGGGTTCGTACCACACGCCCGAAATGCAAGGCGTATGTGTGTGTAAATGAGACGCACCTCATCCTAAGTGGAAGCACCTACAGATCACAACCACGACAGGAAAACATTACTTTTGTGTGTTAACGATCAATACGTTAAAATTTACGCTACAATTTATTATCATTAACGAATTACTTTATACGTTATATATTCTGTACTGTTAAATAGAACAAGAAAATATTATTGTTTTATTTGAAATTAAATTTTTCATATTTTCTTTATTTTATTGTTTTGCAGTTAATATCATTACAATGACGAACGGAAAAACGATAGCAACATGCCAGGGATACACGTTTTACAAGAGGTACTCGAGTAAGAGCTGTAGTAGGTGGTGTTGTACCGTGTTCCCTAAATGTGGCGCCTACCTTAATATAGACCTCTCCAACACAGTAATCAAAGCAAATGTACAACACAACCATAGAAAGAAATTGCTTTACAAAACTACAAACGGACTGTATGCACGTGTGTGATGGGAGTTCTACAGGTTTACTATAGGTTTAAAGGATATTATGACGTGCAAAGATTTATGAATATAAAATTTAAAGGCTCTATAGAGTGACGGTTAAAACTTGTTTGAAGCGCACGGTCGTATTCAGGATAGCAAACGTCCAACAAGTTTAATAATAAACTGACAGTAACCAGTTTTTCTATGTCCCTCCCAGTGACACTGTCAAAGCCAATCGAGCCAACAACTACTGTGATTTTTTAACTAAAACCGTTTTTCCATTTTTTTACTAATCTACTGCCTTTTTCTTGAATACATTTTGTAGGATATACAAATTTCTAAGAACGACACTCCCACAGCACAATTTATAGTTACTGTAATAACATAAGTCCATTTCCGTATTTTTATAACTCTATCAATATAACCTGCAAATATTCCTTATCTTTAGTAATAGGTTATGCGAGTGCAGATCGTGTATGTAAAAATATATTTTAATTATCTAATGTAATGATTTTAATATTTATACGGTGTCACAATAAAAATATGTAAGTCTTTAGTCAAATGCTTTAGATAGATATTTTTGTCGTATTTATATAATAATACAATAATATTTTTGTAAATCGTTAAAAGTTTCTTAAATTGCTGAACGCTGTGAAACCTTTCATATAATTTACTTAAAAATACTTTATATATAATATATCAATACAAAAAAATCTTTATTAGACAATGATTGTACGTGAAAAAATTTAAAATAAATAAATCAATAATAAACACTTTGTTTTATACAATAGAAAAAGATTATTCAATCAAGATAAATAAAAGGTAATTGAAAATTTTGAAGTACTAAATATATTTAAATAAAAAAAAGTATGAAAAAAATATATCAGAGACCACTAACAGATTTTAATATATGCTGAATAATCTAAACTAAATACATATAAATATTTCAGTACAGATGATTACGACCGTTCACGGCAAACAGTACATGAAGTACCGTGACCATTACTACACACGGACGCCGAATTTAGAAAACCGTTGGCGGTGCATAAATACTCATCACTGTTACGTGAGTTTATACGTGGACGAATTCTTCAACATAATCCGTCAACCGCGAGAGCATGAGCACCAACCGAAGCTGTTCCACAGGACTCTCAATGGAACTTACAAGCTGGAGAAAAAACGAAGACCCCGCCAACGACATGTCATGCCATTACTTACGCCAATCACGCTCTGCCAAGTTAAATATTAAGACGTAGTTCAGAGGATCTCGTTAGTTTTAAGATGAAATTAAAACAGATTTAACGTAATAAATTTACAGATCGACGGAGAAACCTACAAAAATTTATATAGTAAACTTAACCTAAAAAATTATAGGTCAGTCACAAACTTCAAATTCAATTTCAAGGTTTGTTATTTAAAAAAAACTAGTTGAGGTTCTGCGCCCAATGTATAATCTTTTTAGTCCACAGATATATGAGCCAGTTAAGACGCTTAGTTGTTTATTATAAATGTACTTTAGTCGTGATCTTAGAATAGATTAGATTTACGCTATACAACACAAAGTATTATCTCTTCCTATTTATTTATTATAAGTGTATTTTTATTATCACTTAGCTGCTGAGCATTTAAATTTTCTTAATTCTCTTCACTAACAGCTCTGTAAATATGAATACTTAGAAAATACATTCTAATATTCTCCATGTTATCTTTTTATATGTTAATTATTTATTATATAAAATAGATATATAATTATCAAATTTATTTAAATTATAATAAATTTATCAATTATGTACCTCTAATTTTAATTTATATGATACTATTATTTTAATTCCTTAACTCGGTAAAATGTACTTAGTGTATTAGTTTAGTACCTAATAGTTAATATATTACGTATTACTTGTTTCTGTCGCGTTGTGAGATTAAATGAAACATATCGGATTTTTTTTTTATTACAAGACATTATTTACAAACTTATAAGATTACCATTGAAGGTGAAAAAATAAAATGATTCGTATGTATATGTATATGTATATATACAGACCAATGTATATATACTTATATTCAGAGTGCAAAGGACATGTAGAAATTATGAAATTTACGAAAAAAAATATGATTATACCCCAAATGTTCCTAATTTATAAAGAATATAAAACTTTCGTTTCCCGAGACAAAAAGGGAATAAATGCCTGGCGGACTTGAAATTAATTGATTATTATTATTATTATATATCTTCATCAAGTTGAATAAAATAAAACATCTTCCAGGGAGACTAATAACGCTGAGCAACGGCAAATCTCAGATGCTGTACCACGGTTACACTTACTTCAAGCTTTACAAAACCAGAAGTCTGATGCGATGGAGTTGCACCAACTATCCGAGGTGTAAGGCGTACCTGTGTGCTGATGATGAGCTAAACATCAAGATAACACAAAACGAACACAACCACAGAAACAAGCGACTCCACAAAACTGTCGACGGGACTTACTTCAAGATATAGTACGGAATACTCGTTTCTGCCAGCGACTCCGCACGCTGGACTTCGGAATAAGCCTCGGAGGGCAATTTATAAAGCGTGTTAAAAAATTAGATACGTGATCAAAAGGTACCGACATCTGTAACCTGTGTTCCGTGACTGAACATTATATTCTTATGCCCTGATCCATCGGGAACTGCACGGAATTTTGCAATAAATTAGAATCTTATTCTTCAGTCTAATCCACATTATTTTAGAGTTTTATCAGAAGAAATTTCCTTCGTTTATTTATTTCATTGGTTAGACGATATTTTGTACTTCCCTTAAAGACTAACTTCTTTCGATACAATAATGACAATAGTAATTTATCTTCTAATTTACTAAAATTATAAAGACTTTTTTGCTCATATATATATATATATATATATATATATATATATATATATATATATATATATTATATATATATATATATATATATATATTTAATTATTAATCTAAAAGGGGCACTTTTTTTGTAAATTCCCAATTTCTTTGTGTTCTAAAGCTTACTGAATATAATCAGGACTTTAAGGATTTAAAAATCAGGTTTATTTCATACAAGTTCTATTTGTTTATTTTTATCTTGTTTTTTTGTCTGTATGAATATAATTAATGTGTCAGAATGTTCAGCTTAGATGCTCGATTTCAGGAACGTCAAGTAACTTCTGGTGTAAAAATCATACTTATTATAAAAAAATATTAAAAAAAAAAATTAACACGTTGCTTTTGCACCTTATGTTATGCGTATATTCACATTTAATGATGATTAGGTCAGGCTTCTTCCAAACACATCACGCTAACCCACCGAAGAATACAAAGTCAGAGCTCTTTAAAAATAGCTCAACTGTTTAGTTAAAACATTCTGTCTGTTTCAAAGTACCTTAATGAAGGAAATTGTTGCTCTGACAGACGACTAAATCGAGGTCGTCGACTCTTATAAATTAATGAAAGTCCATGTAAAACATGCATAACTTATAACTCATTTCATTCTTAGAACGTACTCTAAAGGCACCATTACAAGGTTGGTTTCAAATTTGGTTAGTTAGAGAGAGGAGATTGGACGGTGGAGGTGAGCGTTGAACTCGTTAGTTAAAGGCTCTATAACCTACAGACGGGTCGCAAGTCCCAGGCACTGTTAAAGCTCCTCTCCCTGCAACGGGAGGGACCCGAAACCGCCCACATGGTGAATCCGCGGAATGCTGAGAAGTTTCGTTTCTGTTCCATACTTTAACTATAAAAGTAAAGTGTTCCTGCCTCACCGTTACTCACCGTTGTCTCTACTTATACGCTAATACAACTGAGGCTTACAGAATACTTGGTAGTGTCTTGCATTAAATAGTTAGGGTTATTCATGAATGACTAAAAATATTTGTTTTAATCAAATCCTGATGAAGAGAAGGAATAAGGGGAAAGGTATAGTCATCAATTAGAGATAAGAAATTTCTTGAACTGCTAATACTCATTTGGTTAAAATCCAATCACAGAAATATTAAACCTGGAGTATTTTTAAACCCTTCAAAATGCAAATGTCAATTATATCATAAGAAAGGAAAGATTCAATGAATAAGAACCTAAAAGTAAAAAAAAATCTGTATTTTTTTTTGTTTTTTTTTTTTTCAAAATTTAATAAAAATTCTTCTCAAATTAAAACCATTTCATTTTAAAGTCGGTTTTAAGATTGAGCAAACAAAGAGCTAATCTCAATGCTACTATCTGAATAATATTAAGATAGTTATTTGTGGCAAATTTTTGTATATTTTGTTTATAGCCTAGCATTCAATGTTTTGATGTCAGTAATATAAAATAACGGTTTTATTTTTAGTTTATATGACCAAGGAATGCATTGTACTTTTTATTTTATTTTTTAAGAACCTAACAATACTTATAATATGTCAAGAAAGCAGTTAAAATTTACACGCCTGCTATTTATGTGTTTTATGTTATTCTTTAGTTTTACAAAAAGAAAATATTTTGTTACTTATTTAATAAACGGGTCTATATAAATACATATGACCTTATTTGTCTATTTGTTCTTTACATCATATGTTTTATCCCCGTCGTTGTTACATAGTTTTGAATAAACACAAAACATAGATGCCAAATACTATGACATAAATAATTTAAATTAATCACAGATATTGTGCAATTAATATTTTAATATTCATGTTCTATTTATCAAAATTATATACTCTTAAAGAAATAGGCGTATCTATATGACACTTGACTCTCTTGTAAAATGGTATGTATTGTGACGGAGAAAATAATATTATTTTACAACAAAATAATATTTTACTAAAGACCATCATACAGTTTTATTTCATACGTATCTTACAATTTATTTGACATATGTATACTTGAAAATTTTTTCATCTCACTCTCACTCACATCCGGAATTTCTTAGTATTTTATTGAAAGATTTTTATTCGAATCAGTACTAATTTCTTTTCCAATTCATCAAAATTAACACAACCGAAACTTTAGCACAAAAAATATAATCGTAACCATTTAGGCCAGAGACACATCTCGTCTGTCCGTTATCACGTGTGCTGCAAAGTAACCGAAACGTCGCGTCGGGAGTATGTAGATAAAATTATTAAAAACGCGTGGTAAATCCGAAAATATTAGTTTTATTAAAATTAATACTCGCGAAGGTCTAAGACCTCATCACAAGACGGAGTCAACTAGCGAAAGCATACATAAGATAAAAAGTTATTCTTAATCTATTTTTGCTAAATACATTATGCACATATACTAACATTGATAATTGATTTAGAACAGATATGACCTACTTAAGAAAAATTTTTATTTACCTAGTTGTTACCTAGTTAAGAAAATTATTGCAAATTATATGTGAAAGTCATAATTTTTTAAATTATAACTTTCATCTCGTCTGTCCGTGGTCAGGGTTACCGTAAAGTAGTCGAAACGTCGCGAAATTTAAAAAAAAATAACGAATACTTATCCCGAAAAATATACTTTTGATATTACAAGATAATAAATGTACAGTTTTAGCTTGTTTTGTTTGCATTATCTTGTATTATACGGATTTATAGTATTATTATATTTCAGCATTCCTTATACAGACTAAGCGAGGTAGAGCGCTGTTGAAATATCAAAATTATTATTACTCTAAGGTGGCTGGGGTCCAGAGGAAGTGGAGATGCATTTCTACAAACATATGTTTCGCGCATATCCACGTCGATAGAGACTTGCACGTTTTGAACATGAGAGGGGATCATTGTCACTTTCCAGCGATCTATACGAGGTGCAGGGACGGAAAATATGTTTTGGTCAGACGTCGCAAGACTCGAAAGTAATTTTTTAAAGGAAGGAATTTACTTCATGTAAATGTAATTATGATTATATTAATTTTAATAATTATAATTATTATATTTTTTTTTGTTCAGTTCATATAGTTATAGATTGAAAAAATCTGAGGAAACGTGCTTTAAAACAAAAAAAAAAACGAGTATATATTCAGAGAAAGTGTTTAAAATTAAATTTACAAACCTATTTACATTGTACAAAAATTTCACGTGACGAATCACAGGTGAAATATTTATTTAAAAAAATATATTTTTTCCTCAATATTATATACATATTCGTAATTAAACTTTTTTTATTTATTAATAATATTTGAACAATACTCCATGAAGTTTTTTTTTTATTATAAAATTTAGAAAATGTATTAACGTTGAGAAAAATATAAAAAAATAATAATTGTGCGTTGACTCCCTCCGCGTGGAAGAAGCGAAAATCAGTAATGTTAATTTCTTATAAGTCACAATTGATTGTCCGCATGCGTTCCAGCGCCACGAATGCCCTCTCGCTCTGTCTTTATCCCCCCCCCCCCTCCAAAGCGTTAAACGTTTAACGCAACTTTGTTGAAAGTGGCATAAGAAGTTTCAAAAATATCTTATTTAAAAATTAGTAATTTTAAACTTTGAGACAGAAAAACAGTAGTAAAAGGTTGGATATATGTTGAATGAACGATAGACGGATGGATTCTAAGTTATTATCTTCTGTTGCAGTCCAGCAAATATTTACAGATGATGGAAGAATGTTTCTTAAGTACAGAGGTTTCTATTACTCCAAACTAGCCAAGAGTAGGAGCAGGTGGCGCTGTGTGTGCACGAAGACTTGCTACGTGGGTCTGAATGTATACCCGGACTTTACTCCCATGAGAGAACCTGGCGTACATCATCACAACCCAACCATCCTTCGCAGGTTGAACAACGGCAGGCACATGTTCGTATCAGATATAAAAAGGTACTCAAGATGTCTGCGAGGATCGGAAGTATGGCCGTCGTATAATTTATACCCATATAACAGGTTTTAGTGTTTAATGTGTACCTACTTAATCTCTTCATCGTAACCTCTATAATAAATAACCAGAATATCTGTCAATCTATTATTCCCTAAATTAATGGATTTTTTTATTGTAATTCTATTTTCTGATGGAAAGCAACATGTTGAAATAAATACAAAAAAAAAGCTGATGCTTCATAACTGTACCAATGACACTCAAATCCTAGTCTCTAATTAAAAGAGCCCATGTCGGTTAGAGGAAACCCAACATCCAGCTTCGAAATGCATGTGGCAAAATTTTTTTTGGAATATTAAAGTATAAATATGAAGACTTAAACAAAAACTATTAAAAACATTCTTCTGGTAGGTCACGACTATATAAATACAAATGAGTTTTATTACTTAACATTTTGGATACAGGGTCAATTGTCTAACGGTAAAAAACAAATGACAATCTCGAATTAAATTTAATATACTGAGGCTTCTTTTTATTTTCTATATATATATGATTAAAGAGACAACCTTTATAACACATACGAAATTTACACATACCTTTAATCGAGAATTTATTTTCAGCTGAAATAAAAGCCATCACAATGGTAAATGGTAGAAGCTATTACCTCTACAAAGGCTATACTTATTGTTCAGGATTCAAGACGAAGACGGGAAAACGTTGGAGGTGTACGAATACTTCTGACTGTAAGGCTTTCATCGTGATATCAGATGAAGGCCTTTTTGTTAAGGCTTGCGGAGAACATGGTCACAAGCGGCAGAAGTTCCATGTATTACCTGACGGTCGATACATCAAGATTTAAATCAAATAAGATATAAGTGGCTTAGATTTTATTATAAAAGACTATCATAATTTCCTATTTTTATTGAAAGACAAATGCAACAATTGTAAGGAAGGTTGTTACGTGTGTATGTTAAATTAAAACTGACATAAAATAAAATTTTTATTTACTGATAATATCAAATAATTTTCATGTACTATTTGACTTCATTTAAAGGACATCAGTTGTAGGTGATTGTGAGGTACATCTCTTATTGTATTACAGTTTCCTTTGCGAAATCTCAAAGGGGGGACCGGTTACTGGTTTGCAAAGGTTTTTGCTACAGCCTCCAAAAATTACGAAAGCGAGACTTTCAATGGCGCTGCACTATGACCCAGCCGGGATCTGGCAAACCACCACTAACTATAAAGTTATGGAATTTATCAAACAACACATACACTCGCGGCCAAAGTTTGCCAAAAAACGAAACGCGGTATTAAGGATTTATTAAAACGAAACTCTTACTATAATATTCTTTAGAATTCTGGAGTACAAATCGGTCTATCTATTTATGTCATATTGATGCCAAATATTAATCATACATAGTTTTTATTATATTCCTTATAATTAATTCGTTAAAGTTATTTATATTTATTGTCACTCCTTATTTTATAACAATTTTTGTATATGGTTGGACTAATGGGTAGTTTTTGCAGGCACTTTTTTATGGACGAACAGAGGAGGTAAACATCCTCTACTTCTGCTCTGTGGGTTTACGTACAGCTTTCAAAAACGTAACGCCGATGGTAGGGTGTCGTGGTACTGTTCCAGGAGGTTGAAGGGTTGTAAGGCCGCGGCCATCAGTGTCGGCAGTCAAGCCTACTCATACAAACACCACAACCACCCACCTCCCAGGATACCGAAATATTTAAGCTGTCCAACGTGAACGAATACAATTTTTTTAATTCATATAAGTTAAACGACGCTACGGTTGTGTCGTAAGTGGAATTTCGTTTAGTATAAACTATGTACATATATTGTAATGTTTAAGTAGATAATATCAAATATATGATTATCGTTCTATTCCTTTTGTTTTATTACCAATGTATGTACATACATCTTAATACGTGGAATATTTTAATGAACGATAGTATTATTTAATACTTATATAAAATTATGTTATGTTTATAACTGCGAATGTATTATTTTTTGTATCTTCTTAAACTGTCTTCTTCTTAATATGTCGATTTCGTTTATATAATCGCCTGATTTAGATAAATTAATATTTTTAAAAGGTTGTTATTCTGTTTAAAGTTATGTGTGTGGTATGTTATAAATATTCATGCAAAAAAGATAATCGTTATCCCTTTATAAACAGTTCTAGCGCCTAGATAAAATAATCGTCAATTCAAAAAGGACTATGACTGCAAATGTCAGTTATATTTTATTTTTGATAGCAGTCTAGATCTATCTAGACAAATTTAGATAATAATTAGTTAACCCGTATTTTAATTAAATGTTTTTTTAATAAATATTTAATGTAATAAAATGATAATTTTATATTGTTATTTAATTTCATTTCATTTCATTTTATTTTTTATTTTTTTATACTCTAATTATTTTCGTCTAACTTACCTTTATTAAAATGGTTAAAGCTAACATCAGTCAATCATGAAGAAAACAATGAATTCAATTAACATATAATAAATAAACATCACCATTCCTTAAAAAATGACGAAGATGTATAATTATATTTAAAAAATAGTGAACCAAATCATTAAAACATCTTTATCCTTCATACAACAGTTTAAATTGCTGTTATAGTAGCACATACAAATTACCTATATAAGGGTTCAGAATTAATAAGAAAAAGTTTACATTTTTTTCAACGGATAGGTTTTTTATCAACGTGTAATGCTGTTCCCAGGGGTGTGGCGAAGCCTAATTACTTTCCAAACATCGACAAAACGTATACAAATAATAAAAAATATATAAACCTTTAGAGAGAAAAATGATAAATTAAATGAAACAATCATTTAAAGTTTGTATCATTATTAAACGAGAGGTAAATGGGTCATATCATCAAAATAACAGGAAAAAAGCTCACGATAATGTCTATGTAGGGCTTTAGTAAAACTGGTTTGGTTTATGCTTTTAGGGGTTCTCATACCTTCGGGAAAAGGGAAGCATCCATTATTGCTGTACAAAAATTACACGTACACCTACAAAGTGCTCTCGGGCACTGGGGTACTCTGGCATTGCTCCAGACGGACTAGGACCGGCTGTAAAGCCTTCATTAAATCATATCCAGACGAGATGTGCAGATTTCAGGTGGTGTTTGATAGACATTGTCATAAGTGAGGACAAACACCAAGGATCTGTATGAAGAGCCAAGAATTGAACTGTGTTGGAAATACCAAGCCATTTATTCCAGAGCTGCCACAAAAAACATCATTTTAGTTCTAAAAAGCCTGATTTCTCTATCTTACTTTACTTTTAGATTAGCTTTTATTTTATTTTGATTTCTAAATAAATAAAATATTTCCATATTGTAGATTATACATATTAAATATTTTATTTAATTACAACCGTCTGTCATTTTACATATTCTTCACTAATCGTATCTGATATGTGGACTCCAGACCGTTTATTTGGTTGCAGGTACAAGATTCCGGACAAAGAAATACAGAAAGATTATGTTCAATGGTTTCGAGTATAAGAGAGTTGAAAAGAGCGATGGCACTGTTTTTTATAAGTGCGTTCAAGTGCAGAGAGGTTGCTCGGCGTTCTGCTTGCTCAGCTCTGATGAAACGAAGTTGGAGGTCAAGGGCGGTCACAGTCACCCAGCAGGACACCGCTTCGAAGACGGCACCTGGGTACCAATTTAGAAGCGATCTTCCATATGAACTGTGGTCTTTACGAAGGCTTAACATCATAAACCTCCTTATATTTTACAATTTGACATTCAGACACAAAAAAATTATCGAATAACATAATTCGTATGTAAATAACGATAAATAATTAAAATCGACCTAAACTGGGTGTTAATTATAAAGGAATATAAGACTGTGTGAGATAAAATTTAACTATATATTATTGTTTTTTATCCTGCATGTTATAAATCAGGCCTAACACACTCAATGTGTGTTTGTTTGGGACTAACATAATACTAACATAGCTAAGTCATTAATGTGAATACGACGTTTGTTTGTGGCGTCCTAATGCTTTTATAATGATATTGGCGAATTTTATTTGAAGGTTGTACCCAGTTGTATATCACTCATTATGATATTATACACAAATTATTATTTTAAAGTATCCGAGTACGATCCTTTATATTGTTATATGTATATTTGTTTTATTTGAAATAAAAGCTTGGCCTTAGTACTTTTTAACTGGTCATTGGTCGTATTAAGTCTCGAATATTCTAATATTCTAGAAATTCGAATTCTCGAATATTCTAGAAATCACTTTAATACTCGTCATAGATGAGCAGATAATTCTAAAAACAATAATAAGAAACTATGATCAACAAGAAGGTTAAAATCAATTTAAAAAAAAGAAAAAAAAAATGGTTTTGTAAGTATTTTTAAGTGAGACATCCTGAAGCAGTTAAATCTATTTAAATAAATTAGTGACTAATAACAATTTACTTTCTGGCGACAAGATTTAGTCAGTGGTTAATAGTCCTCTTACTTATTAAATACATTTACAAGAAGAAGCGAGGAAAAGTGACCGGTAATGTTACATGGACTTGTTGTCACTTCTACTCGAGACAAACCCTACGTGGAGTCGTACAAAGACGTTCACTATCAGGTCTACACTGATCATCACCATTGATCTGCTTATTATAGACGAATGAGGGATGGCAATTGGGCCAAAAAGTTAAGAGGTTGGTCCATCAATCGTTAGAGACTTGAACTGTAATTTTTAGCAATGGCAATGAATTCGCCAGTGGCCTTTATGTTGTATTATTTATTACTATAGTTATATCACATAATGTTTTTTTTAATAAAAATTTTATTATGTAAAATGTCTCGCTTTGCTCTTGCATAAAATAAAGCAGAATTGAGAATTTCTCGAAATGACATTTACCAGTTGAATGTTTAAGTATATCTATGTAATAAAATATAAATAACAAAAACAAAATATTCTTATTAAAAAATAATTATTGGTTAATTCTTTACCCGTTTTCAGTCTGGTTTCTTCCTAGCAACCGGAAGAAGAATCCTTTGCTGATGTACAACAATTACACTTACAAGAAACAGTGGGAGTGCACTTCGGGGAAAGTGATTTGGTACTGTTCGAAGAGGAAGGAAGGTTGTAAGGCGTTTGTGCACAGCATGAACGGGGTGTTTACCCCTGGAGACCTTACCCACATCCATGCAGCCCCGGCCTATATACGAGGCAATGATGGATCCTGGGTGAAGTTGTAGTTGGGGTTATGGCGAAGACAAGTTATGGGACCTCCTGATAATATGACCAAAAATACTATAAAATCTGTGCAGATCGATTTAGAAAGACATTTTGTTGTTTTATAATTATGTTGAATATTTAAATTTTTGTTTGTATACATTTATAAGTTTCATTTACAGTAACTGTGTTCTCTTGTGAAAATATACGTTGTTTTTTTGATAATTTTAATTTTTATTCACATTATAAAAATAATTCTTTTTGTTTTCATGTTTTACATTGAATTTATTTCCTTGCAGTATTTTACAGAACGTCTAGTAGAGGTACTCGCCAGCTGGTCGTGAACGGGCACCCTTTCATCTGCAGAAGCTACTGCATCAACCATATAAAGAAGACCTGGAAATGCGCCAGCAGTTCGGACTGCACCGCAAAAGTCCACACCCTTGAAGACAAGATCGTTATCCTAAATAATGATCACAGCCACCCATTGAATAACTCATATGGACACCACAAATTCACCCTTCCATAATATTCGGGACTCAAAATAAAGTGCAATTTAACAATTAAACAGCCGTCGTCCAAGCTAGTGAAATTCGAGATTTTTTTTATTTTAATATATTTTGTATGCAAAATATCAATGGTAGTTTTAAGAGCATAACATTTATTCGCCGCTTTAATCCTTATCAATAAGCCGTTTTTATTCTACAAAGTTGTCTCCAAACCAAGTTATTGTAAAGGAATTATGGAACACAAAAAACACCGTAAGACTTTTCTCTAATATTACGACTTTGTTTTAAGTGAAACATTAATATTTTTACCAAAAAAATAATAATTTAACTAATCCTAAAACATTTTACAGCTATATATTATTCAACTTCTCAGCGAGGCGGAGTTATCCTGCATAAAAATAATTTCACTTTCAATAAAAGAAGCACTGCCGGCAACAAAGTTCTGTGGTACTACACTAACTACTACAGCACCCCGCCATGTAGAGCCAAAATAATTACTCTCGACTCCGAGGAACTCACAGAGACTGGAGCGCACAACCATAGATAAAACATATTCTCTACTCTCTTCTTGGTCCTATGTCCCCTAGATGGGGCAGAGGGCGTCCACATTACGCCGCCATCCCGTTCGGTCTTGTGTTTGATAAAACATACTAATTGATGTAAAATAAAAAATATCTATATGTACAGAGCTATTACAAACATTATTTGTTTTGTCAATGTTATTATATGTCTTCATATTCACCATCAGTAGCCGTAATCAAGAACAAAGACTGCCTGTCTTGGATCTTTAATCTAATTTTATACATTCAAATTTATGTATACCTAATATACTAAGTAATGTGTTGTAAAAAATATTGTTGTTAATTACTTTGTCGGATTAGTTATAAAAAAATATTTTAATATAATTTTAAATTGTAATAATAAAAAAAAACAAATAGGAAACTTATCATCAGTGCTCCTTGACACGGCCTGCGCAGGAATTATAAGTCATAAAAGCTTACAGGAAAATTACTTGGTTATCAAAAGTAAGAATTTTTTCCGTATTAAAGCATCAACAAAGCAAACGATATAAAGTTCGTTGCAATAAAGAACATAAAAATTGGTCACTGGTATTGTTATTTATATTTTTATTTGAAATAGAAGTCAAATTAATTTGAATAGTTGTTATAAAGCTATAATAAACGTTGATTATAACCGTACATTTTATTACTAATTTATTTATCATTGAAATATGAAGAAAAAAACCTTCAAATTCTCGTACACTTGAAACACACGAACAGCGTAAATCAAACACTGGTATCATAACTAAAATACTACTCTTTGCAGTCCAGATATGCAAAACCGCGAAGGGTGGTCAGGTGTTGGTGATGAAAGGACACAGATTCCATCGAGAATACGGAAGAGTTGGAAGGAGTTATTGGAGATGTACAAAAAGGGTGATGCACGGATGTAAAGCTACCATCAGGATTATTAACGGTCATATTTATCCTCTGGGTATTCATAGTCACCAATAAACACTAATGTTAAACACAGTATAATCTCTAGATCGACATTGTCTACGGTACTCATTGTAAATATATCATGAATAAGAGTTACAATATTTTGTCCTGGCTCTACGTGCTATATCTTTGTCTTTCAATATATTGTGGTTAGGTTATTAAATGTCCGAGTAAACTGTTCGATTGTATAAAACTATCTCGTAATTAAAATTGCAATTACTTACTTACTTTCTACTGTTCGCATGTTTACCTAGTATCTTAATATTATTACTGAAAAAGACTGCATTTATTATAATAATTAGTATAGAATAATGTTGTAAAGAATAATAGTATATGCGTTCGACAGGTTTACCATATTTTTCAACACATTTACAGATGAAAAAGTGAAGGCAAAGAAACGGCAAGAAATTTTGGAGAAGAAAAAGATAGCTGAAAGAGCGAGATACGAGCGCATTAAGAGCGATCCGCTCAAATATGCAAAATTGTTAGAAAAATACAAAAAGAAATATGAAAGCCGGAAGCGAAGAGGAGTTGTGAAACTTGTTAAAGACATGACAGAAGAAGAGCTACAAGAGGCCAGAAGAGTTTGGAGAGCTAAAGCAGCTGCCTACAGAAAAAAAATTACTTAAAGAAATAAACATTTATTTAATAAATACTCTTATAATAAGAAAATCGTATAAAAACACGGCGTATATATGAAATGCACAATAAAAAAGTTAAATGTTCCCCAGCACGTGACAGAAAATATAATTAATTAATATATTGCACATCAAACGTTTACCCTTTACATGTAATTACCTTTTTAAATCAGAATTATTTCATTCAACAATAATTATGGGACATTCGTCTGTAATTATGCAAAAAAAGAATGGCAAAAAAATTAAACAGTCTTATTTATTTTTGTAAATAGTAGCTAGACTGTTTTTTTTTGTTAAATTTTTGTTTTCTAATAAAAAAATCTTTATTTTTCTTTTCTTTCCATTATTTATTGCATGCCCATCGCAGTATTTTATTACTATTAATTAATAAATCGCCAACACTTGTAGTACAACGTTCTAATTCTACTTTCAGAGAAGAATGATGTGAACGTACTTGCGACTACAGTGACAGAGATAATGGGAGACAACGGGTCGGACGATGACGTCATTGAAGTCGTGAGAGACGAAGCTCCGATAGAGATACTCTCTGATGGAGAGGAAATGGAGATTCAAAAATCGAAGCGTGTCGACCTCTTTACGCACACATACAATGAGTTTAATTTGACACAACAAGTTATAGACAGTGGCCGCGAAGATAAGTTATACCGTCAGGAAGATCCGTATAAAAACAGTCGTATTGTTGCCGAAAATACTCTGCATGCTGGTATTGATAAGATTACGGAACTGCCTATATGTACGACATCCATTGAAGATTCTAAAACCGATGACAAATCAAATCACGACAGCAGTGGAGAAAACTGCTTCGTTAACGTCACCGACGTCGTGAGCAGTTCCGATAATGAGGCGGAGAAACTAAAGCAAACTGTGAAAGAGGAGCTGGAATCGAAGCAGGCGTCTGGGTTCAGTATAGACGTCACAGTAGTTAAAGATTTATTAGATCCTATTAGTAATCTGGCTAGTGGGGACAATACGAATAATTGATATTTTTTGGTATATTGACATTACACACACGTTCCAATAGATGGCGTTTATATTAATAGATATTGCGTTACATATTCGAAAAGTATTTTAAATGTTACTCAACGTATTGAAACCGTAGTGCTGATAGTGAGAATATATTTGCCTTGTTAGATGTATCGATTTACGAATTATAGCTGAGGAATAGCTTTTAATGTGAACAGCTGTTATATTTATGAAGTAGTATAATTTGCTTAATAAAACAACTAATTTTTAAATTCTGGATCATTATTCACGTTCCAGTATTGTATTGCTTTTTATAATGAATGCGTGTATTTGAATGTTTTTTTTTTAGTCTAGGCCGAGTTTGATAACAACAATAACAAAAATAGTTTTCATATTTTATATACAAAAATAGAAACGTTTTAAATCCCCGGAGGTATAACGGATATTAGGTTTCTTATAAGTACATTTTTATATTTTTTTATACTAATTCTCTAAATTCCAAATTTGAAAATTTAATGCACAATACCACGTGTTGCAAAATACAATTTATAAAACTTTCGGCCATTTTTTAATTAAGTCAATTTATAACGAGTGTATTTCATTATTTTTAAGAATAATAAAATTTCACTATTGATATTCTTTTTTATAATTTACCTTAATATTTATTTATTTTAATAGAAAATGTTAATAAAAATATTTTTTGAAAATAATGTTGAAATCCGTTGTATAATATACAAATGCATAAAAGTAAACAAATTAAACCAGTGTTACCAGTGATAGAAATGTATATAATATGTTTTTCTTACAAAAAACTTTGTTATGCGTCATCATATGATTAATGGGAGATTATTTATTTGAAATGTTAAAATAAGTATTAATATATAATTGATTTCAGATGCCCCCGCCGCGAGATTCGCTGTCATGAATGGAAGGAGGGTCCTCCTGATAGGAGAGTACCGCTTCATGAGACATTATGAAGGTGGCAATGGACGCACTCGTTGGAGGTGCTGCAAATCTTTCAACAGATGCAAAGCAATCGCTATCACGGACGGAATATTTATAACGAAACTGACAAACTTGCACAACCATTAGTATTTAAGGGCTACCAAAACATTGGTGTAATTTGATCTCTTATCTAACTCTGTATGTTTAAAATAAGTTTCCCGCTTGTCATTCAATAACCAACATCAATACTATATACGACCAATCAAAGCATACCCTAGGGGTTCATGCTTCACCAAACGGCTGTAACTGATGATGAAGATAGATTGGATATGAATTCAAACAAGTCCGGATGAAGCAGAAATATATTTGATGCAATAAAGACATTCATTTACGTTATAAATTATTATAACTGCTTTATAGTACATTGTGTATTAAGGCGAGTACACATTAATCTGTGAGGACTGTCATGTGTCTGTGCACAATCATTATATTATTACTCATATTAAAATATATTTATATATTTAAATATTAAATTACAATATCCAAGTATTATTTAAATGAAAGTATTCATCTGGTCTACAATTTAATTAAACAAATATCTATTAAGTTAAATAGATAGGACTAATTATGTGAAGTAATCTGTCCTTAGAGGTTATTATTACAATTATTAACAGGTCCTCATAAATCTTCCTACATTAAGGTATTTACGTAGATTATTGAATGGGAAACGATAAACGCTTCGTATGTAGTATTCTGCATTAATGATGAACTTGTGTTAAGCGTACTGTCTCGCTTTTACTTGTTATGTCAACTAACTGTTTACTTAAGGTAGTTATTCTGTATGTCTGTATGTTACTTATACTCAGTGTCGCTCATGTAGTAGAAAATAATTATCAATGTTTGATTATCATAAATAATAAATGGGATTAAATAGTTATGTTTTATTTTACGACCGATACGACAAATGAATAAAAGTTGCTGTATGACTGAGTCCTAAACATGTGGTTTCCTTGCAGTCGAGGTGATCCATGGCGGAGGTTATCCCAAACTGATGTATTGTGGCTTCCTGTATAGACCTCATAACGCGTACAGACAAAGGAGACTGCAGCTGTGGTACTGCAAGTATAGGAACACGAGACAATGTCGAGCCATCATAAGGACGATGGATGGGAGGATAGTTAAGAACGAGGAGAGCCTGTTCCACACATGCATTTACCACAGTCGGAGGAAGTAACGTTTTTAACTATACTTTCAGCGTTCAACGCGGACGCTGTCGTCTATGCAAAGTTCTGTGTTGCAAACTGTTTTTCTTTTTTTATTTAATAGCTACTGTTCAAAATTATTCTGATAAATATTTGCGAAGTCGTTTTAATTGTTCAATATATTATTTTCAATCTAATAAACATATTTAATTCAAATTGTATAAGAAATAATTAATCGAATTTTAAAACTTTGGGGTAGTGAAAAAAGTTAGAGTAGCGATACTTAAATATTTAATATAAAAAATATATTTTTTTTTTCTTTTAATTTTATTTATAAGAATGTTTTATTAATTTAAGACAAGTGAAACATGTTATTCTGTTGTTCGACAATCTTCATTTTATTCTTTCTAGTTTTAGTCGAATCTATTATTATTTTGTTATACATATGTTGTAATTTATATTTTTGAAGCAAATTAGCGATGTCACAAGTTCGTGAGTACGAAAAAATTAATCTAGACTAATGCTTAATTCTAGTCCAATTTTAAACGAGTAGCGGTTGATTCGGGAGGATTGATTTAATAAAAATATGTTCTGTGTATAAAAATAATGTGATTTTTTAATGAGTTTTCAAGCTAATGAATTGTTAATTGACATGTATTTTAAATGTGAGTTCTTCTCGAATTTAATGTAAGTGTCACGCACTCGATCAGTTTTCTTGGGTCAAAACAGTATCGATGACTATGTAGGAGAAAAAAAAGGTCTTGCGTTGATAAAATATAATTGTGACATTTCGGAATCGTAACATTCAATAATAACTTATTCTATAATAATTTTTTTCGTTTAAGGCACACACTATTTATACCAAGGCACTTATAGTACAAGAAAAAAAATATCAACTTACATCTAAGTGTTTCAAATGTAGATTTTAAAAAGTTTTACAAATATATCAAAATGATACAAACTTATCAGTAATAGGTACACTTATAAAAAAACATGTATAAATAAACCTTTAGCCCTAATTGCAATTGACAACCCTTAGATATTGAATAAACTTAGAGCATGCCATCTCTGTCACACGTAATGGGAAACACAGCTGTCTCGTTCAATCACACAACACGCGAAGTGTAGGGTTGTCACGAACTTATTTTATGAGTGATTGTGTTCCAAAAACGACCTCACAATGACACTATTATGTGTAGTGAGACTGGCTCTGCATCCCAGCTGTATCCGTTTATTGCAAGTCCAACGGATCTTCTTCCTGTAGCATTCGTGTTTGATGAACTTGTGATCTCCGACGTGCACCACCAGGTGGCCCCGGTTAGAAAGACCGAAGCGTACTGCAAACGAAAAATAAGTCAGACACATTAAGAATATTATATGTAGTGGTAAATATTACATCTAGTTATAGTACATTATGTGATCGTTGAAATCTAGTTATGAAAACATGTGTGCCATTTTCAGTGACCTGTACCTTCATAGTGTGTATTGTAAGATCAATTTTATCAGGTTAGATAAATAAAACTCTGTCGAAACTTATGTGTGTTTAATTCTAATTTAAAACCTTTATTAATAATTCGATAGTCATTAGTTCAATCTCATCGCTAACAGTACTTTCCTTTGCAGCGTTGGTCGGTACCGGCGTGGATTGCTTCGCGTCTTACTGTCTCAGCAAGCAAGGGAAGATGGGGATCACATTGGGGGGTTATAGGTTCAGATTCAACGGATGTGCGAGGAACGGAAAGATCCGTTGGCGCTGTTCCAGAGGCCCCTGGTGCAAGGCAGCCCTCCACACATACAGGGGCAGGATCGTGTACATACAGAGCACACATAACTGCGGTCCCAAACCTCCGACTTAGACTCAATTAGCAAGTTAACTGGTTTATATCTAAAAACATTCTCGTTTCCAACTATATCCATATTTTTATTGAAGAAGATTCTAATTTATACGAATTTCATTTAAATTAATCGTAAGATATTATTAAGTAGTGTGTAACTACAAACCGTTTACACCATTCAATGTTAATATTTATTAACCCTAACCTACTAACCTCATGTGACTTGTATGACAAGAGATCACAAATCTTATCTTAAATGTAAATCTTTATATAATATTAAATGTAAATCTAATTCGATGGAACGTATTTTTGTGCACGATGTTACTAACAATAAATCAGACAGTACAAAATAACTTATAATATAAGTATATTTTATATATTTTCAATACTTTATCAACAAGAAAAAACTCATACAGGGTCGTATTTATTTAAAATTATTTATAGAATGTAACAACTTCGTCGAGATGAAATAATTTATTATGTAATATATTTATCCTTAATACGAGATTGATCGTTTGCGATCTATACACGATCGATGTATTTGTGTATGGAAGAACAAACTGTAAGTGTGTAGTTTGATGACGGATACTCATATTACGGTCTCTGTAAGATAAACATAAGTGATCTTACCAATAGTTTGGATCGTCACTACATATTTCCAGTTTTTTTATAAATAAACCCAAGTGGTTACTATCGTGCGATGTAAAAACTAGAAACGCTGCGTATGTAGTTAGATGATTCAAACTCGAAGTAAGTGTGAAATTATCGAACGTATACTAAACCTAGTGGTACTCTTGGTGTCAAAAAAAAATATCATTATTATAAGGAGAAAATTGTATGTTAAAAATTTATTTTACAGTAACCATACAGACAGCCATGACATTATATATATAAATGACCTAGCAACCTCTAGAAATGTCTTGAATACGTATTTATTTCTTACGTCAATGTATGCAAGTCGCTAACCACTTCGCAACTAGGATCGAATACAGGGTTTGCTCTGTTGAATTATATTTTAAGTTTTCGCTTACAATTAAAATTTATTTAGTATTAAAATCGTTAAGTAATGACAATCTTTTTATATATTTATTGTACGCAAAGCATAATTAAATTCTTGTGGGACATTACCTAGCAATACTAGTAAAGTATTATATAAATAAATCTACTTGTAGTTATATATGTTTAAAAAAACACAATGGTTCATTATAATTATATTATTCTTTATATACTTCTAAATACACGCACGTAATAGTTAAATTGTGACAATAGAATAATTTAATTACTCTGAAACCAGTACTCTTATTAAAACAAACAATTTATTTTTTCAAATACAAAATTCCAAGTACGAGTTGCAATCGTCAATCTAAACCGTCAGTTTGTCAGTTCCTTATTTAAGTCGTACACACGTTTTATCAATGAAACACAGAAAACAATAAGGTTTACGCAGCAACACTCACTCGCACACAAAAATCTTTTTTTTTTTAAATTTTCATAACAAAAAGGTTTGGTTACACGACATACTCACATCTACAACCGGATGTACCTTCCCGTGGACGTTTTCACGAGTTTCCTTATCACATGCGAGTGCTTCTCGTTAAGATCTCGTATGACGAGGTCTTTGTCTACTTTCAGATAGGCTTTACAGCTCGCGTGTCCCGTACACGCCCACCTCATGTAAATGCCAGATTTATTCTTCTTGTAATAAGTATTTCCGTTGTGTAGTATAACCTTCTTCCCGTTAAACATAGTCACTATTTCCGCTGCGGTAACATAATGTTTACATATTAATTCAAATTTATATGTACATAGTAGATGTGTCGGTATATATTATATGTTAGAATAAATATAATAATTAATAATAATATAATTATGTGACGAGTGAAATGTTATCGTAAAATCTATGTTATATGAAAAATGCTATATTCCTACACTGTCTACCTCCACACACTATACGTCTCCTGAGGTTGTGTTAATGTAAGTTACCTGCTAAAATTGCCAAAATATATGTGTATAGATGTTTGTAACAATAAAACTAGTCACACTTTAAAATATTATATTTTATTTATAATCCACAATAAGCCCACTTATATTAAATGTGCCGAATATTGCACATTGATCTGAATAAAAATTAAATATAAAATTATAACTACTCAATGTACAGGTCCGACGGAAAATAGGTCTTATGACATAGCAATTAAGTTCATATTTGTGCGATCTCGGCACTCTCCATCTCGTACTCCGTTCCCGTTATGATTTGGTCCCCGGATATGACTCCGTGCTCGCTTTTCAAGTGTTGCAAGATACACCTAATACTCTTATCCACCTCATCGAACTTCATACATTTAAAGTTACAAATTTTACAAGAGAAAAAATGCTCCTCCGTGTTCTCAAACACTTTCCATACCCAGTTGTTGTCATCTGGAACGTGACGTGACGTTTAAAGTCGAAATCAAAATTAGACGAAAACTACATGTTTAAAAGAAAAAAATATTGTCAATGAAGTTAACATTAACTGTGATAAAATATGACAAGAATTCACTCAATTCTAACAATTAGCTTTATTGGCTAATGAATTTATAACTACCCTCAAAAATAATACATATGTAACCAGTGTAAGCTGACCTGCGGTCTTGTGATGTATCATTTTGAGATGCCTGTTCATGTTGCCGGTGGCGTTACCACCGTGACAGATGTTCCTCTTGCACAGCTTGCACTGAGCGAGTGTGCTGGTCACGCGCTGGAAGTACGACCAGATCCAGCTACGACCGTGCTTGGTGTCTGCGGATGAGCTTGGTTTGTATTCTTTGGATTTGTCAATAATTTGAATTAATATATTTTTGTATAATTATTGAAAAATTATTAATGCATTGGTGACTTTTGTAAAATCAGCTTTTGAGAATTCTGTTATTGGAGCTTCTGTGTACTTTCTTAAAGTGATCCATTTTTATATGACAAAGTAATATCAAATATTACTACCAGTGAATTCAGTTAGAAAAGAGTAACAAAAAATATATAAATAGAGGCAATTTGAATTCTCCAAGTGTTTTCTTTTAAGGCACACAGAGGCTATATAACCTCCTTAGAATAATTCAGACGCGAGAGGAGACGTAAATTATAACTAGTATATAAACGTACCAATAGTCTCATCTAGTTCCTTGTCACTATCTATCTCTTTCTTCCAAGTCATATCAAGATTTTCCGATTCCTGTGAATCTTTTTTCTTTTCCACTTCAGATTTATAGACACCAGGGTGTCTGGTTCTGACGTGGCGGTTCATGTTGTTGGTGTTGCAACCCTTGATGGATAGTACCACGTTGCAGAGGTTGCATCTATATATAATGTTGGTCAACTTATCAAAATACTTCCACACCCAACTCCGCTTACGACTAAACTCTGCAAGTGATCAGAAATATTATCTCAATTTATGCAATAATTAACCTTAGGATTCAGCTTTATCAAAGTATGCATAACTTATAGTTAACCAAAATTTTTTCTAGACTTTAACTTAATGTTAATAAGTTACACAACTTAAAATTAAACATCTCATTATCATAACTAGTTATGATCAGATCAAAGAAGACCAAATGAAAATTTAAATAAACATAGAAAAATATAAAGATAAAATAAATAAATATATTCCTGTCATTAAAATTCTGTTTCACACCATAGAGTATGTGAAGCATACACAGATTATATAACTTACGTATCACTCACCATAACTCTTTTTTAATTTCTTTTTCCTAGGCACTAGCACGTACTGCATGTTGCTAATCAAATCTTTATCTGTCTTTTCTTCACACTTAACAATTTCATCGGACTCACACACCTCCTCCAATATAACCGGCTGGGACTTCCCATCGTCGTCCTTCAACATGTTAAACTGCAAGAATTCTATTTGGAAACCCACAGTCGATTCGGGATTGCTTTTATGGAGATCGTAAACTTCTCTGTGCATGCACTTTATATGTTTCAGTAGTTCCGGTGACTTTTCATCGCATTTGATGTTCTCCTCGCATATATTACAACGGTATTCATTTTCATTCTTAACGAAATATATTGATATCCATTCCTGATAGTTTTCTGTAATATTAAAATTACTATTAGTCATAATTAGTAATTTACTATAGACGGCAACTACTTTAACAGCTCTTAAATAGGATTCGCTAAATAATAAGGCTCAAATAAAACAGCTGATTAAGATTAATTTATTTTAATAGATAAATTCTTAAACTAGATCACAATAATTTGGTTGAAATAAAAGAAAATATTGTTTTTTAATCTTTATTTACGTTTAAGTTTCTTACTATATTTTGTCTGCTGACACAATGTTTTTGTCGACATCTACTATTGTGTTATTAAGAGTATTATTATGCTGGCGTTCAATAGAACTTTTGTAATCATTGTAATATAAAAATCAGTCACGCAATGTTTTGTATTTTACTCAATCAAGCCTCTCTAAGAGAACAACAATATATTGACTAAGATCTAAAAACAGTTCAGTTGGCTTTACAGTAACTTATTTCCTGTAAATTTCAATGACATGTACAGAAAATGTTTTAGGAGATTTAATCAGTAAACATTGGTTTCTTGTGATTGTGGAAGTCTCTCACCACCTGTACGCCATATGTTTGCATATTGATAACAGATATACAACCCGTTTTCTGACGGTATGAGCAATACCACTGCTCCGCTCCGCACTGTAATCTACTTTTAAAAACATAAGTGTAGCCTTTGTACAGCAAAAGATGACCTTTCTTCGTCGGAACACATTGCACTAACTCGTCACCTGCAATATTTGACCACAATCTATAAAATACTGCAATTTAACTTATGATTTAAACACTCACAAAGTTTCGTAAACCAAAACACGACTTTGTTAGAAATTTTTATTTGACAACCAAACAAGTCGTTTCTCTAATGTTTCCATTACACTGAGTCATTTTTCCTACATATAAACAATAGGCAAATTAAATCCTAGGAACTGTAGCACGACAATGTCATTATATTTGTAACAAATTTATTAAAAACAATTAATGATGATCCAAATCCTAAGACTACTGTCACTTTGACAGTAGTGACGTTTATACATTTATCATATATTTCACCTTTGTAACTATTATGACTATTCGTATAGTTAATGGTAATTATACAACAGTTGGAATATGTACGGTTAATATTCAAATTCCAACGAAATATTTTATAATACGTCTGTTAATTCAGAGTTACGTTCCAATTTACGTCTGTAAATTGGAATATAACTATACGTATCGTGTATTCAATTATTTTTCAATTTAAATTTAAGAAAAATGAATGGTACTACAAAAGGAATAAAAGAAAATTATTTGGTGACAAATAATTCTTATAGGTATGTATGATATAATAGCACAAATTAAGTCAATAACATCATTTAATTGATTAAATATTATACTCACCAACAGATGGCGGTAGTAGTATCTAAACTAAGGTTTTTATCCGTTGTTAAAAAGATTATCTTTTTTATAATGGGCCGTAATGTATAACCCATTAAGTACTTTTTTCTATTGTACATTTTTTCATAGCTGTGACATCTTTTGTCAAATAAGTATAACAGAAGACACTACGACCCCAAAATTAAATGACCATTTTGAACTATTATTTAAAAATATATTATTGTGATATAGGTTTTATTTAAATGTTATGAAAAATCGCAACTGTCTTCTAATGTTATGCTATTTTATAACTCAATTGAACTTGTATATAATCAATTAACAATTTGATAATATAATTTCAAGGTCTTATATTAAAGAAAGATATTTATTTCAATAAAAATTATTTTTAGAGTTGCCAATTAATCGCGTCACAGTGAAAAGCTTTGATGCTTATCATTTTAATAGGTTGTGTTATCTATGAGCGTCGGATGACGTATATTTTAAGACACAAATAATGATAAAAGATGCACTCGCCTCATGCTAATTTACTGTTCTTCGACCTTGATTCACCATATGTGCCTATGTTTAATGCGACTTAGAATATTTATAATTCTTATTAAACCAAAGCAATATAGATACTCATTACACGTACAATAGTGATGTTTGAAGTTCTTAGTTATTAAATTATCGGTATTTGTATAATTGTATTTATCAAACCGTCTCTATTTTGTCCGAATTTGAATTTAGAATAAAAAGTGATGTATAAGGTTACATTCATGTATTGTTGAAGTTATTTTTCTTAGCTCTATAGTTTATAGCACTTCGTAAGTTTTTTTTAATTGTGTTTATATAACAAAATAAGAAATGTAATATAAAAGAGTTTGTTTTACAGAATTATATGACGTTTCATTTTATTAATTTCTTGTATATCTATGACCCTCATGATACTAAGGAAATAAAAAAAAATGAATTCATTTATCAAAAAAATGTTTCGTAGACTATCGGTTTCCTTAAGTATAAAAAAAAATCTATTTCAAAGGAAAAAGCTAAATCGTTATTACTTTATTATCCTGGAGGCTATTAAAATCCTTGTTCATTCAAAGAATAAGGACATCTTTTGTTTTTTTTAATACAAAAACTAAAGTTGTTAAATATTTGAGTTATAATGTATAATGCACAGGTACTGCCTGGCACAAGTATACTGTAACGTGTACTGGAAGAAAAATGCACAAAGTTCTTGATAAAGTACCAAATTTCAATTCCCAACTTATTCAACATTGCGTTTGACCAAATTTGCATGAACGTGTGTGGTAGCAGTTTGGATATAGCACAAGTTTCATTATTGTTTCGCGCCAAAATGAATGAGACTACCGAGAGGCATGGAGTTTGCGATATAATAGAAAAATCTAAAAATATATGCAGGAATGAGCCATGTCTTTAGCAAATAAAAGGTACAGAATATCACACCACAGAAAAAAAATAATTAACCAGTCTGTAGTCTGCACAATTCAGTGTCTATTCAGAATTTTCAATTTTTTTTTTTTATCAATAGAATTAATCCATTCCGTAATCCAAAGCATATGTAGCTCACTGCATGTACAAATCTTATTGAAATGACATTTGTGCAAGCATGCTTTAGCCGTTTGTGATCACCTTCGAAATACGTGTATTTGTGCAGATCTGGACTTAGTCATGTAAAGTGTATGGCTGTCATTACGCACTATTTACCTGACTACCGGAACACATTCCGTATTATGTATAAAAATGTAAATTGACTTCCGGTGCGTAAATGGCTGAATGAAACAATGTTGTAGTCTATGAGAATAATAATTATAATTCATCTTTTCCTCCGCCGCCAATAATTTGAAGAAAAACAATTGTTTTCATTGATTAACTTGTACTCCTTATAATAATCAGCTACGAATGCCATTTTTGGCTTGGTAGGACTTGGATAGGAATTTTGTAATCACAGTTTTGGCTTAGGTTGTACCTGGCTCTATGTAAAGGAAATTTGCTCCATATCGACCATGTTGTTACAAAAAAGGTTTAATTACTAAGATCAGATCGTTCTTTAGGGAAAAAAATTAACCACAATTATTCATAAAAATTAAAAAAGTTTAGAATAAGAATTTTTAAAACGTTCAAAAATTTCAAAAGTACAAATATTTTAAAAGGTTCATACATCTCTTTACGGCGGAGGATTTGTGAAGATCCCTTACAATTCCAGAATAATGTTAAAATTGTCGATTATTTCACATGTCATATTTATGTTTGGCAATTGACTTATTTTAGTAATCGATGTCATCTGCTCCCAGCCTGTACGTATAATTTTCTAGTATATATTAATTAGTATTCAGACCGTCTGCCCTCTTGTTAGCTTTTTTGGCAAAGTCCATATCCAAAAATGATTTATTGGGTTTATAAAAATATATTTCATCACATTATGAAAATAATAACAAGTACACAATGAATGAAAAGGAGGAGACATATTTTAAATAAAAAGTCACGAAATAATTCTCTTTTCTTTTTGTTATAATTTTTTCTATCTTAATTTTTATTTGGTCAACTTTCTACTAAACAGTTTACTGTTTAGCTATATGTAGTTTGTTGAAACCTACTAACTGTACTGGACATCATATACAGCCTCCATTAATTTATAGACCACGTAACCATTTTGTAAATAAGGTCTGTGCATGTCATAGAAAATTGACGTCGACCGAAAGCATGACAATTGATTGCGATATTCTTAATTACGATAATCAGCTGTTTAAAATTATTGTTTCCTTTTAAAATTCTTAATATGCTAGATCTAGATGATTTCAATATATTTTTCTGTTAAGATAAGAATGGTATCTCTAGACTCTAGAACAAAAACTTCTTAACGCTTTTTACAATTAAAATTTTGTGTAAAAGCGAATTAAAGTCTATGATCATAAACCTCACCTGGTGTCCAATTATATAAAACATTAATACTTTTTACATAACAAACCTTTTTAAAGATGTGCCAGATTATACTTTCCTTCTTATCATAATTAAATCATATTGAAAGAAATTCTTTACAATCAATGACGATTTATTAATAAATCGATTCGTCTGGACATCTGAACTTGTATCTCGAGGTTATAAAAATAAAACGACTTTAGATTTTATCATATTGTAATAAGGTCGTCTGTTGGATGGATTTCTCGATGATCAAAGAAGCCCTTGTTACCACCAGTTCAGGCGATGTTTAACCTTAAATTGTTGGTACAAGGTAAACATTCAAATGCAAACCACAAATAAAACCAATTGCTTTGTCGTCTCCTTAAACAATAATTTCTTTATTTCGATCTCAGTCATGACCAGGGATAAGATTTTATTTTTCATAATATATGTATAATGACAGGGAAATGTTATACTTTTAAAGCAAAATTGTTATATTATATCTTATATGACTAAACATTAACATTGTATTTACATCGCTTTGGATTATTCAATACTTTGGATGCATCATATATCCTATGTTACCTAAACATTGGCAGTACATTTTAAGAATCATTAAATCCTTATAGGCTTATACCAAATATTATAATGACTTTTTTATATTAAGATTTATAGAGTAATTTTTTTTTTTTAATTTTTTCACATATTCTATAATTATTTTGTTAAAATTTTAATCGCATTTGTATTTTTTGTTAGTTGAAATGCTTATTATTTGTTCACTTACAATGTACGCTATGTAATTCTTACATAAATGAATACTTTGAGACTGACAAAATTAGCACAGAAAGCTAAAAATACACTTGTTTTGATTATAATATATTAATTCTTATATAATGATATAAAATTCACTAAAACTACACATCATATAAATGTATTAATAGTGAATGTGGACATACTAATTGATCATTTGATACATTATTCTTTTTCCTTTGGGACATTTTTAGCATCTCGAAGCGGCGGTAGACTATATGATTTTCCATCGGGTGTCATCCAACAAGTTGGAGGGTCGTGGTTATGTTTCCCTATTGTTTCTGTGACCCTTCCAGCGTTATTTATCCTCAACTTTGCCGGGCAGCATCTGCTGAAAAAGTACCAGCAGTACCAAAGCTGACTGCCGTATGCTTTCTTGTACATCAATCTGAATGTGTGGTTTTGGTACATGAACAACTTTGAATTCCCCCTCGTGTTAATAAATATACCTGAAAATATATATATAGACTTAGCTTTTGGTTGATATTATGAGCTCTTAAGTTTACTAACATATAAGGAAGGAAAATAAAACAGATTTGGTTTATATACATTTAATTTTAAAAACATTACACATCCAACTATTATTGCAATAATTTATTTACGAAATATAATAAAAGCTAATTGATTTATAAGGTTAGTCTTTTATTGATTTTTCATAAAATAAAATAAGATTTATATCTGGGGAAGAAATTTATGAAGATAAAATTATACAGAGGCCTTATATATAGCCTAGGTATAATTTAAGATTTTGAAGGAAAAAAACTTTATTAAAAGGCAGCTTGCAACAGAAATTTTAACATATAAACACGCTATCAATTTTTATAGACATTTTCAATTACAGTCATTTTTGTAATGTCCACAAAACACAGCACTTGAATTAAAAAACAGAACACAATTTCAAACATCATTAAGCTAATCATATACATTCCGACTTTCGAGTTTCATGTAACCAAAATAAAAAAAGCGCAAATAGAAACAGAATTGATACTTCTCATTAGACTGTCATATTGACATTTTTATTCTCATACTACGTTCCGTATGCTTTTTATAATTATTTTAAAAGAATATGACAGTAAATATTACTATTAGCTTTAATTTCATCGTAATATAAAAATTTAAAGGCAAAGTCAGTAAAGACGGTAAAACTGAGTAAGATTTTATTGATAAGTAAAAAGTTTTACACATTAGCAACACTACAATTCGAAAGTGACGTCACAGCTTGCGTGCTTGTTGAATCTTAGTGTTTGTATATTTTTGTTCAGTAGTCATTGTAAATACACAAACGAAATTCATCCAAAAGTGAAAGATAACAAATATTGTTATATCTTAAATATTGTCTGACGTGTTTTATGCCCTTCGT